>NC_056660.1:216760381-217960381 GCF_018350195.1 Panthera tigris
AGCCAAAGTATGGAAAGACCCCAAATGTCCATCGATGGATGAATGGATAAAGAAGATGTGGTAATATCCAGTGGAGTATTACTCATCAATCAAAAAGAATGAAATCTTGCCATTTGCAGCTACGTGGATGGAACTAGAGGGTATTATGCTAAGTAAAATTAGTCAGAGAAAGACAACTGTCATAGGACTTCACTCATATGAAGACTTTAAGACACAGAACAGATGAACATGGGGGAAGGGAAGCATAAATAATATGAAAACAGGAGGGCGACATAATATAAGAGACTCTTAAATATGGAGAACAAACTGAGGGTTACTGGAGGGGTTGTGGGAGGGAGGATGGGCTAAATGGGTAAGGAGCACTAAAGAATCTATTCCTGAAATTATTGTTGCACTATATACTGACTAATTTGGTATGTAAATTCAAAAAGTAAAACTAAAAAATGAAATAAAATAAAATGATACAAATAAAAAAACAATAATTAGCCATGTTAATTTTTCTCATACAAAAATTATAGCTATAATTGAAGTCGTATTAAAGTTGCATGTTTTTAGGCATACTTGGGTCCCTATAATATCTAAAGCCTTTCACATTATTCCTTTCATTTATTTATTCTGTCAGTCCATTGTTCTTTCAGCAAATTCTATTATTAGATTAATATTGTTAAACGCAGTCTTGTGCATCATTAATATAGTTGTAAGTAAAACAGACAACTTGACTGTAGTCATATCTTACTGATATAATTTATATTCTAGTGGAGAAAGTAGACAAGAGAAATACATAAATATAGTGTAAAGGAAGGTTGACTAGGTGCTAGGAAGAAAATAAAGCAGGTTAAGAGAGACCAAGATTCTTAAGTGGTTATATAGTATTTCATAAAAGGGTATTAGGTAAAGATTCCTTGATATGATAATATTTGAACAGACACTAGAAGGAAAATAAAGGACAAAAGTGCTTGAAAATTCTGGGAGAATACTTCCCAGGCAGAAAAAAACAACCCCCAAAACAAAACAAACAAAAAGGAACCTAAGTCACCAAGGCAGAAATTTGCCTGGCATGATTTTGGGGACAACAAAAAGCAAAATGAGAGAAAATATGAATGAGAATGAAGGAATGAGGTTAGAGATAGGTTATAAATATAAGTGGTTCAGATCACATACATCCTGGAAGACCATTCATATGGAATTCGGATTGTAGTCTGAGTAGGAGTGGAAAACCCTGGAGAATTTGAGCAATATGATGAGACATATTTTTACGGCATCAAATTTGGTATTGTGGACAACGATGGCTGAAGTGAGGTGGTGAGAATTGGTGAGACAAGGTATATTTCAGTGGAACAACCTATAGTATTGTTGGTGTATTGAGTGTGATATATTATGGGCAAAGCCCAAGGATGATTGCATAGATTTGGCTTGAGCAAGTAGAAGAATCGAGGCATCTCTTCATTAAAATTGGAGTAGTGCAGAAAGTGTAGGTTTGATAGGGGAATTATAGTTTCACTTAATACACATTAAATTTAAAATGCCTTGTAGAAACAAAGTGGAGTTCCTGGAGTTAGGAATAAGATCTTGGTAGGAGATATGAATCGCAGCTGATCTATATAGAGAACACTTAAAAAGTTAAAAGATTGTATAAGATCACTTAGTTTTGTCAAATGCTGCTGACAGTTGAGAAAGATGAAGTTTTCTAACTGTCCATTGAACTTGGCATCCAAGGTCTATTAGTTACCCTGAGAAAAGCTGTGTCAGTGGAGTCATGAGAAATGAATCATGCCGTAAGTGTTTCCAAAGGAGAAAGAAGTAAACCAGAAGATTTAAAAATGGAAAAGTTTATGTTACTTGGAAGGGCTTCAGAGTCAAAAGAGAATTTTTAATATGGTGAGATATATAAGCCAAGATAGATGTTAATGAAATGATTTAACAGAAAAAAAAAAACATACTGTTAGAGGAAGTCAAAAGAGGGAACAATTTCTAAAGTGATGGTAAAGAAAGGAAGACATAAAAATCACAAGTGGGTATTTCTAAGAAACCCAAGGAGCATATCCACTGTGATGGAAAGAAAGACAAGAACATGGATTCAGATAGATTTGATAAATTTACTGGCAGATATATGTGGACATTCTCTTCTGATTGCTTCTATTTTCTCTGTGAAAAAAATGCTAAAGATATCTTGGATCAAGGCAGGAAAAGGAAGTCTTAAGTGATTTAGGAGAGAGGAGAAGATGTGACATAGGCATCTAAGAGAGTGCAACTTTGCCATCAACTGCACTTAAATTTAATTCTGTCTGAAGCAAGGAACACTTAGTCCTTTTCACCCCTTTAAGACTCTAACCCTCACCTATAAGTACAATGGACTACAATTTCTTTGGGTTACTACTTGACCCTGAATACTCTTCTCCTCTGATAATACACTCTAGCACTTTAGCTTTCTAGTGGTCTCACTCTGAGAGACTGTTAAGTACCACAAAGAATTCCTGGCTTATGGTTTTGGGCATTCCAAGTGATTTTTACACAATACTTTCTTACTATATATTTTGTTGAAAGAATAAATGGTAATTCATACAAGGATGAAGTCTTAGTTAAGAGATTCACTTTGAAGCCCTCATTATAAGCTTTATACACAATTACCACAGCCTCATAACTGAGGAATATTCCCAACTACACTATTTACATGGTCTCAGAAACGTAGCGTACAAGCACTAATGTCTGACAATCCACTTGAAGTAATTAAAATGTTTATCGGTGCTTCTGAAGCCTAAATCTTCACTAATAATCTGATGGCCTTGTCTTGGGTGCTGAACTTTATTTTAGCATATATTTGAATCTGTAAGCATTATAAAAAAAATTCCATTCAGATATCACTATTTGTTTTCCTTCAATTAGGTTGTAATTCTTACTTGAAATTTCAATACGATCTTAAATAGTAATTTAAAGACCAGCATTAATTTCACAATAGAGGCGGTATTTACTCATCTGCATAACAGTCATATTTGAGAGTGGATTTTTGGATGTGATATTACACTAAATTGAGTTGGGATGAACACATATAACACACATAACAGTTTTAATAAGTGTTCTATATTGTCAGCCAAAAGTACTATTTTTTTTTAAATAAAAGTTACTTCTATCCAGATCTGCCTCCATATACAAAACACTTTATCATAAAATACTCTCAGCTCCAGGCCTACAACCTATATACCTACTTGAATCACTCCCTGGCTGACTCAAAGACAAATTAAACTCAACAAGACCAAACTGAAGTCATGATTTTTCTACTCTCAAAAGTGATTATCTTCTAGCCTTCACTATCTTAGTAAATGAGAACTGATTCCACCCAACTATATAAGTCAGAAAACACACTATCACACTCTCCCACACTCTTCATTATCTAATCCATCAAAACATTCCAGGCCATTTTTTTTTCCTACTAAACACTGTTCAAACACTGTGTCTACTTGTTTTCCACCTGCAAAACTCCCTTCTTACTCCAAGATATTTCCATATAACTCCTGGAGTCAGCAACAGCCTTTTAATTTGACACCAAGTTCCTTTAGCACTTTTAAACCATTTTATTTATGCTGCACTCAGGAATATTCTCATAGAGTTAAAATTTTATTTATGTTGCTCCATATCCTTAAAAATAAAAATTAGAAACAATAATCAGGGCATTTCCATTGCTCTTAAACTATTTAACGTGACATAGATCTGTCTCCTATATGCCTCTTTAGCTTTGCCTCAAATACACTCCCCATTTTCTTTAGATATTAGCCATTTTGTCCTTCGTACATTTCTGCAAATGGGACATGCTTCTGCTCAAAGTCACTGTCAGTTGTTCCTTCAATTGCTTGGGACAATATTAACTGGACCTCACACATCCTCTCACTTTGTGAAATCATAATCTTCCTTCCAATTTCAAATTAAAGATCACAGGGGTGCCTGGGTGGCTCAGTTGGTTAAGCATCTGACTTCAGCTCAGGTCATGATCTCAGGGTTCGTGAGTTCCAGCCTCGTATCAGGTTCTGTACTGACAGGCCTGGAACCTGCTTCAGATTCTGTGTCTCCCTCTCTCTCTGCCCCTCTGTTGCTTGCACTCTGTTTCTGTCTCTCTCTCTCTCTCTCAAAAATAAATAAACATTAAAAAAATTTTTTTTAAATTAAAGATCACATCCTTGGAAAATATTTTTCTGGTCTATCGAATGATTAACTCCTCCTCTTACACCATGTCAAGGTTATTTATTTTATATTTATTCAAGGTTACATGTACTGTTTCATCAGAGCTATGGTAGTTTACATATATTTGTATATTTTTGTGATTATTTGCTTGATTACAATCTATTCCATTAGATTGAGACTCCACAAGGTTAAGAACCCTGTGTGCTTTGCTCACAATGATCCCACTAATGTCCACTTTGAACCGAACACATCCTCATTAAATACTAGTTGAGGGAAAAACTGAATAAAATACACAGACACTCTGATATAGAACAATAGTGCTCAGGAGAATCATATAATAATTGTCCAAAGATAGAGCGATTAGAAGCTTACTGGAAGCATTCTGGTTTTAAACTAACTTAATCATGGTTGTTTGTTTGTTTGTTTGTTTGGTTTGGTTTAATTTGGTTTTCCTTTTTAGAAGTAAAGTGCCAGAGGCAATTCTGGAACCAATTATTCAGAAATGCATAAGCTAAAAGAGGATTCTGGAAACATCTTTGTTTCTTGGTTTGTTCAGATGGCAGTTACTCCTATAACAAAATGCATGTTATATATATTTAAAAAAAAAAAAAGAAAAGGAAAAAGAAAAAGAAATGAACTAAAGTCAAATAACAAAAAACATATCTAGGTAGATGATATATCTACCTACAGAGAAAATGTTTATTCTTCAAATGATTGCTTATAAATTATTAGTCAAGTTTTTCATTTTCTTGGTCTAATTTGAATTGAGTTCTTTTTTCAATTGATAATAAGAAGAGGATTTTTTTCTTTAATTTTAGAAAGATAGAGGGAGACCTGGGGAGAGGGGGAGAGGGAGAAAGAGAATCCCAAGCAGGTTCCCCATTCAGCACAGAGCCCAACACAGGGCTTGATCCCACTAACCTGGGATCCTGACCTGAGCTGAAATCAGGAGTTGGATGCTTAACCAATTGAGCCACACAGGTGCCCCAGGACGAGGAATTTCTTATATGTAATTATTCTGTTTTGTTTTACAAGAAATAAAATATAAAGGTATTATTTAATAAACCCAATTTAACACATATTAAAGTTTATTCACTAGACTTTTAAAATTAAGAATCATGCTTCTAATCAACATGAATTTGAATATTAATGGAAATTTTCACAAGGGAGTTATTCTCTAGAATCAAGTCTTTTTTAAAAAATAAATGCATGCTAGAGGGGAGGAGGGTTACAGGATGAGCAAATGGGTGAAGGGAAACAGGAGGCACAGGCTTCCAGTTATGGAATGAGTAAGTCATAGGAATAAAAGGCACAGAATAGGGAATAAAGTCACTGATATTGTGATAGTGTTCAATGGTGACAGATAGTTGCTACGCTTGTGGTGAGTATAACGTAATGTATACAGAAGTTGATTCACTATGTTGTACACCTGAAACTAATGGAACATTATTTGTCAACTATATTCAAACGAAAAATATCAAAATAAATACCTGCTGTGTAAAAGTATCCTTAATTCATAATTTTATGGATAACTATTTCAATTTATATTTTGTGTTTGTAACAGCTTAAGTAAAATAGTCCCTGAAAAGGAAAAGGAAGATTTGTATTTCCCTGGAGGCTCTCCTCGCACTAACTACTTGGCCTTGGGCAATGCACACTGGCATTCTGGATCTTGCTCTCTCCCTGTCTCAAATGGATGTGCTAGTCTTGATTATTTCTAAGGGAACATTCAAAGCCATGATTCTGTGGTTTGATTTTTCTAATTCAAATAGAATACAGTATTAATGTAGTCATAGATTTTTATCCCTGGAGTTTCTTTAATGGGGAAATTAAAGTAGCTTAAAGAAAATCACAAAAGTATAAGTAAAAAGGATACATAGACCTGGGGATTATTTCCCAATTTGGACAATTTTGTTGCTGAGAGATTGTTTCCATGGTACAGATTCTGTCAAAATCCCTCAGAAAAGATGTCTATATTACCATTATTTGCTCTGACAATATCAGCTGTTAATAGTCTTATACTTCCTTTTCAAAACAGAGTTTGAAGCAAGGACAAAGAATGAAATGGTGTAAACTCATTACTGTGCCAAAATTTAATTCAAACTCATTATCATTTAAAAACTATAATCTTGTGCTCTCTCAAGATGAGATACTCACTCAGGGATACTGCATCATTATCTTTCCTTAGAGACCATTAAAAGAAAATTCTCTGCAGGGAAGTGAAGGCCAACAAAAATTACCATCTCATCTATTTAGAACTGGAACATATTTCATCTTTCAATGTGTTAGATTTACTTAAAAATTAAATTTTTATTTAAAAAATTAAATTAATTTTATATTGCAAGTCAGAAATAAATTACATGTTATGTGTATATATGTAGGTACACATATGTACATATGAATACATCTACATACACATTTTACAAAGTCAGAGCATGTATCATTTAGTAAAATTGTCCTCTGACATACTCTTGCCAGGCTGTAATGAATCATGGATACCCATTAAAATTTATTACTCAACATATCACTTACTCTTTTCAATAATTATTCTTTACATAACTTTTTTTTTCCCTTTAAAGTACACACTTGGAGCAAGTAAAATTAGGTAACATATTTTTGTATTCAACATATTTTTGTATTCAACATATTTTTGTATACTACATGTAATCAAATTGCTGAGTTCTGCTGATCCACCATTTTGTTAAAACTAACCATAATAATGGAACTTGTCATGCCTTGACTATTTATAAAGCTTTTCTGAATTTGAGTTTTTCTAATATATTGTGCCATTTTATACTTGTGGTATATACCAGAATACAGAATCTGAAGCAAGAAACAGTCTGCTTTAGTATAATATATACCTTTTATACAACAGCATATTCAAAAGGTACATTGCATTATGTTAATATTGTTAATTTTATTTTTTATGTGAGATATTGAAAAGTTATAGTTAATTATTTAGATTTAAAGTGTTAGGTAGGTGCTAGACATGAACAGTGGAAGGAACACCTGGAGGCCAAGTTGAAGTCCTTGAAGGGGAATGACAGAGGCATGAGCTGGAGGCAAGGATGGTGATAAATAAACTAAACATTAGAAGCCCTGGGACAAAACATCCTGACCTTGTGGCTCCCAACACTTTGGGGCTGTCAGACCAAAGAGCCATAGGTATGACTGTGGGCTCTTCTCTCCCATCTCTGCTCCACCTTAACCCCAGACTCACTTTAATGCATTTGCATTGTGGGCACAGGCCTCCCTTGGAGAAAGGCTGCCATGACATTTTTGGTGGAAACCTTGTAGGGTCAAAAACTCCCCCTCCCAACCTGTGAGAAGAGTCCCTAAATGATTCGAAAAAGCCTCATTAGAGGCCACCTCACAGCACATCACAGCTCCTCACAGACCAGAGAGACCCAATAATACCCAATCCCAAAACAACCTAGGGTCATTTGCACCTCCTGGAACCTGATGTTCTCCCACCTTGGCACTGTACTGTCGCTTTAATAAACTGCTTTGTGTTTGCTACTTTCCTTCTGGCTGTCTTGACTTGGGCGTGGGCCTGCATGTAAACCTTCTCGTGGGGAATCCAAGGACTGAGACCTCCATTCACACAATGGAGACTCTATAACTGGCAACAAAAGTATTTTTCCATAAAACTAGTATATGATTTTAATTCATTCGACTCATTCTAAAATAAAATATTTTAATGTTTTACTCCAGATTCCTTACATTTAGTCATCTACCCACATGCAACATAGCAGTTGGTGAATAATTGCTTTTTAATAAATAAATAAATAAATAAGCAAACAAACAAACACCTCAGACATATGCATTTCTTTTCATTTGAACTTTGACCAAAATAACCACATCTGGGAATATTTTTTGGTTTGTTCTTGACTTGCTAGTTTCTGTTCTTATTCACTGGTTTCTATATTTCAACACTGTACTTAGTACTGGTGTTTCCTCTAATTTATCAACTTTTCTGACCTTTGTTCTGAGTGTTTTCTTGTCTTACCACTGTAGTCATAGCTTTACCTAAATGTTGATTTCGAAATCTAAATCTAGATTTGAAATCTAAATATCAAGAGAGATAGCACCTGGATTCCCCTATTTCTGAGGATGGATAGGAGCCTAACTACTGTGAGCACCCATTCCAAATTCCAAAATCATCACCTGTATCATAAAGACATAAGAAGTTTTTCTTCTCATAAAGCCAATTCGCTAACAGAGGTGGTCACCCCGCTTACAAGGTGGATCTGGCATGAACTATGTGTGAAAAGTGGTGCTGCCAACTGCTCTTACTTCAAAACTAATTACTGTTCATCTGGAGAATATATTTGCAATGTGTTGTAACTGCTCAACTATATAAAAGGCTGAGATTCCTTTCTATCTTTGCAACCTCTTCGTGGATTGCCTGTTAGAGCATCACATTCTGATTTCATGCTTATTCAATAAAAAAAATTACTTTTATTGTTTATTTATTTTTGAGAGAGATTGCAATCAGGGGAGGGGCAGAGAGAGAGAGAGAGAGAGAGAGGCAGAAAACCCTAAGCAGTCTGGTGCTGTGAGCACAGAGCCCAACGTGGGGCTTGAACTCCCAAACTGCAAGGTCATGACCTGAGACAAAGTCAGAAGTTTAACCACCTGAGCCACCCAGGAACCTAATAATAACATTATTTTCTTTCTCTGCTACTTTTATGGAAGGTCTCTGGGATAGCATATAATTTTGTTTTTAATTATATTTCCCAAATAACTTAACAGCCCTCAGAAGAAAGGAACACTACCAATGCTTCGATTTTGTATTTCGAGCCTCTAGAATCTTAACACAGTAAATCTCGGTTATTTAAACCAACCAGTTAGTGACACTTTGTTATGGTAGCCTTAGCAAACTAATCATATGTTTAGACTAGGGTTTGAATTTAAGGACTGGAAAAAAACTAAAAACCTTAATCCCAGGTTGTTGGACTTCTATTAAAAATCTGCCTACTTTATCCTAAATACACATTTCCCTGTAATTTTTCATGGGAGTGGGAAATGTCAATAATAGGATTCTGATATGTGTGAACTTTAGGAACATAATACTTCCCGAATACACATTTTACCATTATTTAACACATATTTGATAGCATTACATGTTTCACCTACTGTGTTAAAGATTAATATCTCAGGGGGCACCTGGGTGGCTTGATCGGTTAAGCGTTCGACTTTGGCTCAGGTCATGATCCCACGGTCTGTGAGTTCAAGCCCCGCGTCGGGCTCTGTGCTGACAGCTCAGAGCCTGGAGCCTGTTTCTGATTCTGTGTCTCCCTCTCTCTCTGCCCCTCCCCGTTCATGCTCTGTCTCTCTCTGTCTCAAAAATAAATAAACGTAAAAAAAAATTTAAAAAAATAAAATAAAAAAATATCTCAAGCATATCATTGGCCTCTGTAAAGGAATTCTCTAAGTTTTCACAAGTCCATAGTCTGCTTGAGCTTTAAACCATTCCAGAATCTATTAAAAATTGAGCCCCAGTTTTAATATCTACCCAAATAATGTCAAGATGAAAAATAATCAGTCAAAAGAGAGATTTTAGGATTTTAGATTTCATTTAGTAACCAATCAAAAATGTTGGGGTGCCTGGGTGGCTCAGTAGGTCAGGTATCAGACTTCAGCTCAGGTCATGATCTTGCAGCTTGTGAGTTTGAGCCCCGTGTCGGGCTCTGTGCTGACAGCTCAGAGTTGGAGCCTGCTTTGGATTCTGTGTCTCCTTCTCTCTCTGTCCCTTCCCCACTCACTCTCTGTCTCTCTCTTTTTCAAAAATAAACATTAAAAAAGTGTCTTCAGAAGCCTGTCATAATTTAAAGTAACTTTGTTAATTTTGGCCCTGTATCTAGGAATCACACTATCAGAGTGAACCACTGAACTCTCTCCAGAGTGATGGGAATCTCTTTCCTGCCAAATTAATAAATTCAGGTTTGATACAAATTATTTTGTTGTAGTAGGTTTTTTTGTAACTCTTGAATACCTCTGTTTATGGAGATCAACAGACAGACAGAGATGGCTTATGTCCCTCTCAATCCATGATAAGGTAGACCACGGTAAAAGGACATCGCAGTTTTGGCTGAGACGTTTCTACAACTTTTCACTGTTTAATGGGTCTTCATTCTGAGTGTTAACATGTAGAGGAATCCAAGCAATCTCCCACCCACCCCAGCTCTACCGGCCCAATAATTAAAAAAAAAAAGTATCATGGATAAGGAACTGATAAAAGCAGAAAGAGCCACATCAGTGGAAATCTGTTTGAATTTCTTGTCAGAACAAACAACTGGCATTATTCTGCCCCTGTCTTTTCATCCTAACTCAAGCCACGGGGTGCTGTGAAACAAATACAAATCTAGACCTAGATAGGGAAATCCTTTACTCAGAACAAAGTTTATTATAAAGGGGAATGCCTCAATCTTAGAAACCTACCAAATGTCTCAAAATCAAAAGGAAAAAGGCTTTTCTTTATGTGGTGGGGACAGGTAACAAATATCAGCAAAATCTTCTAAGAGAAAGTTGGACAACTAAGGGAAAATGATCATTACAGTCTGACAGGAGGTGTTTCTTGCTACAATCAGTGGATTCCTGGGATAAGCGGATAAGAGGGCATGTTCCACTTTTTTAGCTCTTGCTCAAACTTGGGAGCAGTTAGAAATCAGGGACCCTTAGGGAGGAGAGAAGACTGACAAACGGTTGGTCAGGACAAAGCAGAGGGTAAAAAATAGTCAATGATGTTGTAACAGCATAATAAGGGGACAGATGGTTGCTACACTTGTGGCCAGCATAGCTTCACATATAAACTTGCTGAATCACTATGTTGTACACCTGAAACTACTGTGGCATTGTGCATCAACTACACAAAAAACCCCACAACATTAAAGAGAGAGAGAGAGAGAGAGAGAGAGAGAGAGAATTGGGCAACTGAGAACATTTTGTCAGTGGGAATGGAAGCATTCTCTATTCTAGTAAATGTGATTTCTCTACTCAGAACTGAACCTCTGTGGACAGGGGCTACTTGGTATTTTGTGAATCAAAGTCAATTTTATGAAGAGTAACCCCTCTAGCATCCCAACCCTTTCCCTACTGGGAAAACATTCCCTTTGGAACATTTCAATGCACATCTTTGGGAAGCCACTTAAAAGCCAGTCTCCAGGGAAACACTCTGCCTTTTAAAACTCAGGTATTAAGAATCTTAAATCTATTTGTGTAAAAACAAAACAAAACAACAAAAAAACAAAAACAAATACAAAGATAAGCAAACATATATTTATTAATTAATTATTCAAATACACTATCCTTTAATGATGTTTTATTTTCCATACATCCTAATGTTATTTAAAAACTGAGTTTATTTTATAAACTGGAGCATCATAAGAAAACAAACTACAAAGCACTTTCAAAAACTTTTATTTATTATGGGTAAACATCAATGTGGAAATATGAAGCTTTATATGGTATGTTTTTTTAATATAATGTTACGAAACTTATTTATATTGGTTTTAAAGACCCATTTTAATTATTTAATATGATTATATTTACTTATATTTGAAACATAAAAGATAACATAGTATTTAATTAGATGTCCTATATAACACATAGGACAGTAGGGTACAATCCGAAAGTTTAGTAATTCAGAACATGACAATAAACCATATGAATAGAAGTATCTATATACTCCATTTGTAGGTTTCCATTTACTATGGCACCTCACTATACATAATACATGAGTATTTGGCAAGTTGCTTAAATATGACATCTCCTCATTTTTCTCTTATTTAACTAAAATATACTTGAAAATTTACAGGTGACTCTGCAAGCAAGAAAATATCTTTGATTCTTAAGTTTTTGTGAATAATGTTAAAATCATCATGCCTGTGACTTGTATTTACCACTGATATGAACTGATGTGACGTTACCTTTAACTTAACAGTCCGTAAACTTGTTGAAAACACTTCTGTATAGAAATCTGACTGAATAAACTAACACAAATATAAAAATATAAGGCTTTCCAGTCAACATGGTGGAGAAGTAGGGGGAAACCACACGTCCCACATCTCTCAAACAAAGAAGTGTAAAAGCCAAAGGACTTTGATCACCAGAGCCTGGGAGGAAAAGAGACTGAATCTACTAGGAATAAAATGGAAAAGCTGGAAAAAAAGATAGGTGGGTAATTGCGAACAGGGGGAGATAAAAAAAAAAAAAAAAAAGGCCGCATGGGCATGGAGGGGAGGGACCCCTTCTGCGGAGAGACAAAGGGAAGAGAAAGAGTGGCTAGGGAAGTGCAGGAATGTATCTGGACAGGAGAAAGACTGAGACTCGGACTGAGACTGAGAGGGATCTGATCTCTAACAGTGGGGCTTTCTTTGGACTGGGGCCAGCTCCCTGTTCGTGTACCTGGGGAGGGGGGGATCCAGGCCTGGGTGCAGGTGTAGGTCAGGGGCTCAGTCCACAGCTGGAGAAAGTGGTTCCCTCCCTGGAGGGCTGTGCCATAGTACAGAACCTGCCTGTGTCCGCCACACCCGGGGTGCAGTGACTGGGCCAAGGGCACAGTCTACAGGAGGATAAGTCGGCCATTTCCCTGGAGTGCTGTGGGAAAAGACAAAGCCTGCCTGTGTCTGCCACCCTGGGGGCTCGTGGTGAGGGCAGCAACTCAGTTCGCAATAGAAGTCAGTCCTCCCTGAAGTGCTGCGACACAGACAAAGCCGGCACGGACCACATATCAGCGCCCTGAGAGGCGCTTCCCCAGGGCCAAAGCACACAGAACAGGACTTTGAATCCTAGCCAAGTGCAGGGTCAGGGGAGATGGTGGAGAGAGAAGGACCACCCTGTCTGTGCCCACGGTACAGTGAGGAAGACTCAAACAGAGTCCACCAGGTCTGGCTCTGTGGAGAAAAGACTGGGGGATCCCCACCCCCCCACCACCACCACCAAGGCAGAGTCTTAGGGATCACTCCCGGGACCCATAGTGGAGGTGGGTTCAGATTATGCCGAATCACATCCCCTTGCACTGGGTAATGGCATATGCACTGGAGCGGCACAGACCCTGCGGAGGGCTACTACCTACAAGGGATGCAGCATTGCCTGGATTAACTGTAGGTCAATTCAACTCAAGAGATACATTCTCTTCCTCCCTCCCCCCCCCCCCATTTCTCCTCCTTATCTCTTTCCTCCACTAGGCTGGTTACTCTGGATATTGGTCTGTCTAAACAGACATATTTAATCCATTGTCTTGATACACGTTCTACACCTCCTTCTTTACACTCCTTTCTCTCTCTCTGGAATAATCAAGCCATATAGTTTCTCTGTCTAGGTAACTTTATCTTCGTTTTATTTTCCCCGCCTCCTTCTTCATTTTCCTTTCTCTCTCTCTGGATTAAGCCTATTAGACTCTCTGCTTGTCAAGGTTTATTTTTTCTTCTCCCCGCCCTGTCATTTCTCGCTTTGTATGTGCCCTTCCATCACCACCGCCTCCACCCTCTTCTTTATGGTGGTTTTGGGTTTTTTTTATTTTTAATCTTTAGGTTTTTGTTTATTTGTTTGTGGTATTTTTGTGTTTGCGTGTTTTTGTCTCCTGTATGTCTGTTTTCGTTTAAAGGGCTACTCCAAGGAACAAATCAAAGCACATTTACTGGAGGGTCCAAACTACTACTAGGAGTAGGGTAATAAAATAACCAAACTCAAAACAACAGAGAGCAAGTAACAATCCCCGAAAAAACACCTCCTGAAGGGCCAGATCCTGGACAGTGTTTAATATAGCAGTGCCCACAGGTGCAGAGCACACAAGCTTTTAAAATGTATAAGGGACAGAAAACTAGCCAAAATGACAAATCAGAAGAATTTTCCTCAAAAGAAATTCCAGGAAGTAGCGACAGCTAATGAATTGATCAAAACTGATTTAAGCAATATAATGGAACAAGAATTTAGAATAATAGTCATAAAATTAATTACCGGCTTGAAAAAAGCATAGAGGACAGCAGAGAATCTATTGCTACAGAGACCAAGGGGCTAAACAATAGTCGTGATAAATTTAAAAATGCTTTAAATGAGTTGCAAAATAAAACAGAGGTGGCTACAGGATGGATTGAAGAGGTAGAGGAGAGAATAGGTGAATTAGAAGATAAAATTATGGAAAAAGAGGAAGCTGAGAAAAAGATAAAAAATCCAGGAGTATGAGGGAGAATTTGAGAACTAAGTGATGCAGTCAAACGGAACAATATCCATATCACAGGAATTCCAGAAGAAGAGATAGAGAAAGGGGCTGAATCTGTACTTGAACAAATCATAGCTGAGAATTTCCCTGATCTAGGGAAGGAAACATGCGTTGAAATCCAAGAGGAACAGAGAACTCCCTTCAGACGTAACTTGAATCGATCTTCTGCACGGCATATCATTGTGAAACTGCCAAAATACAAGGATAAAGAGAGAATTCTGAAAGCAGCTAGGGATAAACAGGCTCTAACATACAAAGGTAGACATATAAGGATAGTAGCACCTATCTACTGAAACTTGGCAGGCCAGAAAGGAATGGCAGGAAATGTTTAGTGTCATGAACAGGAAAATATGCAGCAATAATCCTTTATCCAGCAAGTCTGTCATTCAGAATAGAAGGAGAGATAAAGGTATTCCCAAACAAATGAAAACTGAAGGAATTCATCACCGCTAAACCAGCCCCACAAGAGATCCTAAGGGGGACTCATTGAGTGAAATGTTGCAAGGACCACAATGTACCGGACACAGCATTATAAGCATGAAACCTACGGATTTCACAATGACTCTAAACACATATCTCTCAGTAATAACACTGAATGTAAATGGACTAAACGCTCCAACCAAAAGACATAGGGTATCAGAATGGATAAAAAAACAAGACCCATCTATTTGCCGTCTACAAGAGACTTGTTTTAGACCTGAGGATACCGTCAGATTGAAAGTGAGGGGATGGAGAACTATCTATCATGCTACTGGAAGTCAAAAGAAAGCTGGAGTAAGTAGCCATACTTATATCAGACAAACTAGACTTTAAATTAAAGGCTGCAACAAGAGATGAAGAAGGGCATTATATAATAATTACAGGGTCTATCCATCAGGAAGAGCTAACAATTATAAATGTCTATGCGCCGAATACGGGAGCCCCCAAATATATAAAACAATTAATCACAAACATAACCTTATTGATAAGAATGTGGTAATTGCAGGGGACTTTAATACTCCACTTACAACAATGGATAGATCATCTAGACACAGGATCAAGAAAGAAACAAGGGCCCTGAATGATACATTGAATCAGATGCACTTGACAGATATATTTAGAACTCTGCATCCCAAAGCAACAGAATATACTTTCTTCTCGAGTGCACATGGAACATTCTCCAGGATAGATCACATACTGGGTCACATAACAGCCCGTCATAAGTATACAAGAATTGAGATCATACCATGCATACGTTCAGACCACAATGCTATGAAGCTTGAAATCAACTACAGGAAAAAGTCTGGAAAACCTCCAAAAGCATGGAGGTTAAAGAACACCCTACTAAAGAATGAATGGGTCAACCAGGCAATTAGAGAAGAAATTAAGAAATATATGGAAACAAATGAAAATGAGAAGACAATAATCCAAACGCTTTGGGATGCAGCAAAGGCCGCCCTGAGAGGAAAATACATTGCAATCCAGGCCTATCTCAAGAAACAAGAAAAATCCCAAATACAAAATCTAACAGCACACCTAAAGGAAATAGAAGCTGAACAGCAAAGACACCCCAAACCCAGCAGAAGAAGAGAAATAATAAAGATCAGAGCATAAATAAACAATATAGAATCTAAAAAGGCTGTAGAGCAGATCAATGAAACCAAGAGTTGGTTTTGTGAAAAAATAAAAAAAATTGGCAAACCTCTAGCCAGGCTTCTCAAAAAGAAAAGGGAGATGACCCAAATAGATAAAATCATGAGTGAAAATGGAATTACTACAACCAATCCCTCAGAAATACAAGCAATTATCAGGGAATACTATGAAAAACTATATGCCAACAAACTGGACAACCTGGAAGAAATGGACAAATTCCTAAGCACCCACACACTTCCAAAACTCAAACAGGAAGAAATAGAAAACTTGAACAGACCCATAACCAGCAAAGAAATTGAATCAGTTATCAAAAATCTCCCAATAAATAAGAGTCCAGGACCAGATGGCTTCCCTGGGGAATTCTACTAGACACTTAAAGCAGAGATAATACCTATCCTTCTCAAGATGTTCCAAAAAATAGAAAGGGAAGAAAAACTTCCAGACTCATTCTATGAAGCCAGCATTACTTTGATTCCAAAATCAGACAGAGACCCAGTAAAAAAATAGAACTACAGGCCAATATCCCTGATGAATATGGATGCAAAAATTCTCAACAAGATACTAGCAAATCGAATTCAACAGCATTATTTCACAGCAATAATTCAACAGAATCATTCACCATGATCAAGTGGGATTCATTCCTGGGCTACAGGGCTGGTTCAACATTCGCAAATCAATCAATGTGATACATCACACTAATAAAAGAAAATATAAGGAGCATATGATCCTGTCAATCGATGCAGAAAAAGCACTTGACAAAATTCAGCATCCTTTCTTAATAAAAACCTTGAGAAATTCGGGATAGAAGGAACATACTTAGACATCATAAAAATCATTTATGAAAAGCCAACAGCTAATATCATCCTCAATGGGGAAAAACTGAGAGCTTTCCCTCTGAGATCATGAACACAACAGGGATGTCCATTCTCACCGCTGTTGTTTAACATGGTGTTGGAAGTTCTAGCATCAGCAAGCAGACAACAAAAGGAAATCAAAGGAATCAAAATTGGCAAAGATAAAGTCATGCTTTCACTTTTCACAGATGACAGACTCCAGCAACAGTCTGCTAGAACTGATAACTGATTTCAACAAAGTCGCAGGATACAAAATCAATGTACATAAATCAGTTGCATTCTTATACACTCATAATGAAGTAACAGAAAGAAAAAGAAACTGATCCAATTCACAAATGCACCAAGAATTATAAAATACCTAGGAATAAACCTAACCAAATATGTAAAAGATCTGTATGCTGAAAACTATAGAAAGTTTATGAAGGAAATTGAAGAAGATATAAAGAAATGGAAAAACATTCCGTGCTCATGGATTGGAAGAATAAATATTGTTAAAATGTCAATACTACCCAAAGCAATCTACACATTCAATGCAATCCCAATCAAAATTGCACCAGCACTCTTCTCAAAGCTAGAAGAAGCATCCTCAAATTTGTATGGAACCACAAAAGACCCTGAATAGTCAAAGTAATATTGAAGAAGAAAACCAAAGCGGGAGGCATCACAGTCCCAGACTTTAGCCCTTACTACAAAGCTGTATTCATGAAGACAGCATGGTATTGGCACAAAAACAGACACATAGACCAATGGAATAGAATAGAGACTCCAAAATTGGACCCACGATTATATGGCCAACAAATCTTTGACAAAGCAAGAAAGAATATCCAACGGAAAAAAAAAAAAGATAGTCTCTTTAACAAATGATGCTGGGAGAACTGTACAGTAACATGCAGAAGAATGAAACTAGACCACTTTCTTACACCATTCACAAAGATAAACTCAAAATTGATGAAGGACCTGAATGTGAGACAGGAAACCATCAAAACCCTAGAGGAGAAAGCAGGAAAAGACCTCTCTGACTTCAGCCGTAGCAATTTCTTACTTGACACATCCAAAGGCAAGGGAATTAAAAGCAAAAATGAACTATTGGGACCTCATCAAGATAAAAAGCTCTGCACTGCAAAGGAAACAATCAACAAAAAAGGCAACCAATGGAATGGGAAAAGATATTTGCAAATGACATATCGGACAAAGGGCTAGTATCCAAAATCTAAGAAGAACTCATCAAACTCCACACCCGAAAAACAAATAATCCAGTGAAGAAATGGGCAGAAGACATGAATAGACACTTCTCTAAAGAAGACATCCAGATGGCCAACAGGCACATGAAAAGATGCTCAACGTAACTTCTCATCAGGGAAATACAAATCAAAACCACACTGAGATACGACCTCACATTGGTCAGAGTGGGTAAAATGACCAAATCAGGAGACTATAGATGCTGGAGAGGGTGTGGAGAAATGGGAACCTTTTCGCACTGTTAGTGGGAATGCAAACTAGTGCAGCCGCTCTGGAAAACAGTGTGGAGGCTCCTCAAAAAATTAAAAATAGACCTACCCTATGACCCAGCAATAGTACTGCTAGGAATTTACCCAAGGGATACAGGAGTGCTGATGCATAGGGGCACTTGTACCCCAATGTTTATAGCAGCACTTTCAACAATAGCCAAATTATGGAAAGAGCCTAAATGTCCATCAACTGATGAATGGATAAAGAAGTTGTGGTTTATATATACAATGGAATACTACTTGGCAATGAGAAAGAATGAAATCTGGCCTTTTGTAGCAATGTGGATGGAACTGGAGAGTGTTATGCAAAGTGAGATAAGTCAGGCAAAGAAAGACTGACACCATATGTTTTCACTCATATGTGGATCCTGAGAAACTCAACAGAAGACCAGCAGGGAGGGGAATGGGGAAAAAAGTTACAGAGAGGGAAGGAGGCAAACCATAAAAGACTCTTAAAAACTGAGAACAAACTCAGTTTGAGGGTTGATGGGGGTAAGGGGGAGGTGAAAGTGGGTGATGGGCATTGAGGAGGGCACCTGTTGGGATGAACACTGGGTGCTGTATGGAAACCAATTTGACAGTAAATTTCATTTTTAAAATAAGACCATTAATAACTCGTCAACTAATCAATACATACATTGTTTAATTTTTAATTTTTTTAATGTTAATTTATTTTTGAGACACAGAGAGAGAGAGAGAGAGAGAGAGAGAGTGTGTGTATGTGTGTGTGTGAGCAGGGTAGGAGCATAGAAAGAGGGAGACACAGAATCCAAAGTAGGCTCCAGGCTTTGAGATTTTGAGATGCCAGCACAGAGCCTGATGTGGGGTTTGAACTGAAGAATCATGAGATCATGACCTGAGTCGAAATCAAGAGTCAGACGCTAAACCGACTGAGCCACCCAGGTGCCCCTATATATATACGTATATATATATATAAAGCATATAAATTAATCATATATAAAGTGTAAAGAGTAGCATTGTGAAATCCTGTAGCATTGAATTGCCTAGATGCACGAATCAGATTTGGGGCTCATGCTGCTCTTCTGTAAATGCCAATAATGGAGTCACATTTTTAAAAATGTATCTCTTCCATGGGCTTTGTCATGTTGCTACATTATAGACAACTGAAAGCTGCTGATAAAATATTGATGTTTTCAGAAGCCATTGTCACCTGTAAACATCTCAGCTTGAATTCATTTCTGAGATTAAGAATCCTGTGTGTAGGCAGAATACCACAGGGATGAAAGGTGACAGAGATGAAAGCGATAAAATGATCACTGAGGAAAGTGCTGAGCTATGCTTCAGTAGTGACCTAGTGATATGACAGTAGGCAAACTGTTTCATCTTTTAATTTCTCACCTTCCATATTTGCAAAGGGTTAATACCTGCACTCATATTGCATTTTAAGATGTAGATCATTTCTTTTCAAAATAGGGTATTATTAACCTAGCTCTCACCCTGACCTCTACATTGGAGATAATTAACGGGGAGAAATTCACAAGTCGTAATTATACTTGCAAATAAAACAAAGGAGTACTGTGAAATCTAGCTGGTTCTGGTCCACAGTGCACAATTAGAAACCCATAAGGCCAAATATGACTTATAATAAGAAATTTCAAATTTCAAAAATCTAAGTTGATGCATATACTGGATATTGATTATTATACAAACATTATTCTGCATGCTTAAACAAGAGATTTGAAGAGAAACCAATATTACTTATTTTGAATAAAATATGGGGATATTTTTCTAAATATACAGTTATGACCTGATAATCTAAAAGACAGAGCACTTAATCTTTAACCTTTAGTGTCACTGAAAGGTACATTCTCTTGATTTATGAAATAAAATTTGACCTTAACCCATATATCATATATATCACATACATCACACCTTCAAGGTTCCGGGAAATTGACTGCAAGTATTCATCATTATTCAGTGTGACTAAAAGGTAATAACGCTGACATCTGTAAAGCTCACAGCCAGAATCATGTCCACCTTGTACGACTGCCCATTTTCTTATGACTCCATTTAAGAAAAACTTAACAACCCTTTGTAATCTCTCCCTTTGTCTTTGTTTATTCCTTGTGTGCTTATAATATGCTTACATTGTTTTGTTTACCATGAACGTCATTTGCTAGTTAATAACCTCATGAAAATTAACCACTTGTCTTTCTCTAGTGGCCTCATTCTCTGTGACTCACTGTCAAGTCAATGGCAGACTCCTTCAGTTACCTAAACGTCAACAATTCCCAACTGAGTCTTCCTTGTAGCAGTGCCTAACCCATTCCTCTGCAGCTAGAGAAGGCCAGTGACTAAATTCCTCTCTTCTATTGTAATCTAGTGTCAGACATCAAGGCTGATTCTTGCTTATTGAATCTAAATGAAATATGCTGGGAGCTTCTGCAAGTTCTGATAAACTAAGAGATGAGAGAAATAAAGACACTAGGTATACTCCTCCTGCTATAGGGCATTATTTTGGGAGTACTAGAGGTTGAAAGTCACTCTCATCATCAAAAAGAAGGGTCAGAAAACAATACAGAAGGTGGCTCTGAAAGATGTCACCATTATTAAGTAATTAAAATAACCCTGGAATCCATTACTTTTAGATTTCTTGGCAAATACAACTTTTTAATGAAGCATAGTATATTTCAGCCAAACGACCTTAATGGATTAAAGGCCTTAAACTAATCACTTATCATGATAATTTGGGGTTGTGCATTTATGGCCCTACCCCTGTCATTTGAGTTAAAACACAAGGGACATTTTTCACAGTTATTTAGGAGTGAGTTTTATATGAATGCTAAGAACACAGTTAATATATAGGCAAACAATCATAGAGAGTCATGGTGAAGATTTAAATATGAGAACACATTAAATCTGGTTTGGATGACACTATTTTATCCATTCTAATATCACTTCTTTTATATGTTGATCATTAATAAATCTTAAAGCAATGTTTAGGTTTGTTTAAAGCAATCTTAAATATCTCTATTTTTCTAGGACCAACTTTCTACCTGTTATAAAATGCTGTGACTCTGTTTATGTTAATATAGTTTATACGCACAGATATTTTGGTATATTTTTGTCAGCACTAAAACTAAAGCTAAAACTCCCTCTTAGTAATTCCATGAAACCAAAGAAAATTGTCTTATTCATCCTAGTGTTAATGCATTTCCTAACTGGAGTTGATTTCTTAAGTAGCTTTCCAAGATTTCCAAAAGAATGATATTCATAGCATCACAGCTTCATTTCACCATAAGCTTGAATTTAGTTTTCTTTGTCTTAATTTTTTAGAGAACCCTGCTGTGTTTAGAACAAATCACAGAATCAAATGACTCACTAAACTATGGGTAGCCAGCTGTTTCAACCATTTTGTATAAAGGAAGGAGAGGAAAAAAAACTTCTTTGATTCTTTGACTAGAATTTGAGAAAACATGAAATTATTTAAGGCTTTACCACATGATAATACACTAGTTGTCAACACATGATTTCTTGATATTAGTATTGAAAGACTTCTCAGTCATTGAAGGGCATTTATCTTCAAGGTGGTTTGGAATTATTATGGTGACACAAACAAAAACCCTTCAGTTTTATATAATGAATACCTTTGGGAAAGTGCTGGAGAATGGACTTCCTAACTAACCTTACCGTCTTTTGTACTCTGGAGAGATTCCAGTCAACGTTCAAATATCACACACAAATCATCCTATACTTCGACATCTATTAGGCAACAGCTCCAAATTTCAGTGTGAAAGGGTTTTATTAATAGAATAAAGATGATTTAGAAAGAATCTCTCACTGGTGACCTATCATCATCTTATTAGATAATATCTTTAAAAATGCTAATATTAATGTGTGCACTTATATTAACTTTAATACCACTTTATTTTTTTTTCTCCAAAATCCTATAAAATTCCTATCTTCTTTTCTTTATTGATATATAGTTGACATCCAATGTTACATTAGTTTCAGGTGTACAATGTAGGGATTCATAAATTCTTTATATTACACTATGCTCACCACCATAAGTGTAGTCACTGTCTGTCACCATAAAACAGTATTACAATGTTTTGTTTTGTCTTGTTTTTGGTTTACATTTCCTTTAATTTATCCTTTTTAAATTTTTTATTTCATTTTATTTATTTTTTAAAAAAATTTAATGTTTATTTTTGAGAGAGAGAGAGAGATGGACAGAGCATGAGCAGGGGAGGAGCAGAGAGAGAGAGGATGACACAGAATCTGAAGCAGGCTCGAAGCTCTGAGCTGTCAGCACAGAGCCCAACAGGGGGCTCAAACCCACAGATTACAAGATCATGACCTGGCCAAAGTCAGATGCTTAATGAACTGAGTCACCCAGGTGCCCCTAATTTAGCATTTTTTTTTTTAAATCCAAGGTCATTATCATATAGTGTACCAATGATTTCAGAAGTAGAATTTAGTGATTCATCACTTACATGTAACACCCAGGGCTCATCCCAACAAGTGCCGTCCTGAATGTTCATCATCCATTTGTCCCATTCCCCCAGCCAACAACCCCTCCAGCAACCCTCAGTTTGTTCTTTGTATTTAAGAGTCTCTTATGGTTTGCCTCCCTGTCTTTATTTTAATTTTCCTTCCCTTCCCCTATGTTCATCTGTTAGTAGCACTTTAGCAGAACTATTAAAAACATTAGTACTATTATTTGTTTTCAGTTCTAATGACTCATTAGGTGTTACAGTATTATTTTTCATTATTTTGCATTCTCAAAACAGCAATTTATTGCTTAATAGACCAGTATAACTTGTAAATGATTTATTTATAAGAAACATCCCAAAAAGTATTTTATAGTATTCGAATGAAAAATATTCTTTTTAAATGTCTAATTACCTATATACAGATCTACATTTAGATATATAGGAAAAATAGTGATTAGATGCATTAAGTAAATTGTCTAAGCTATAATGTTAGAACAAGAATTTAAATACAATTCTTTTACCACAAGGTGCTATATGTTATTGTGTCTAAGCAATATTCCCTGTGTCTCTGACAGGTTAGATAAAAAGCCAGAACATTAATAGGAATTAGGAAAAAAGTTGGAAATTACATTTGAGCCAAGAAAACACCATCATGCTCTGTATCCACAAATTACTTTTTTCACCATGGTCAGAAATTCCACAGATAACTCTTATTAATCATGAAGGGATTCTGGTCGAAACCATGTGTATATCAGTGCATGACCATATTTACAGTGTTTTCTAATTAATAAATGATTAATAGATATTGAATTGATATTGTTAGTAATTTATAGAAATTTAAAAAAAAAAGGAAAGAGAAAAAGAGAGGAAATGCGCATTTACACATAAGATTTCAGATTGACTGAAAGGAAGAATACTAAAATTAAGCACAGAAAAAGCTCAATTCCTGGCACAAAGTTAAGATGTTAATAATTGATAACAAATATATGTTTTTAATAAAATGGATAAAAGATGAAAACAAACACATAAAAATCATCCAAAAATAAGCATGAACCTCAGGAATTTATTTGTTTCCTATTGCAGCTGCAACAAATTACCACCCATTTAGTGGCTTAAAACAACACAAATTTGAGGCGCCTGGGTGGCTTGGTCGGTTAAGCATCCGATTTCGGCTCAGGTCATGATCTCACGGTCCGTGAGTTTGAGCCCCGCGTTGGGCTCTGTGCTGACCGCTCAGAGCCTGGAGCCTGTTTCAGATTCTGTGTCTCCCTCTCTCTCTGACCCTCCCCTGTTCATGCTCTGTCTCTCTCTGTCTCAAAAATAAACAAACATTAAAAAAAATAATAAAAAAACAACACAAATTTATTATCTCATAATTTTGGAGGTCAGAAGTCCAAAATCAGTCTCATGGGGCTAAGAGTATCGTGTCAGTGGGCCTAGTACCTTCTAGAGTCTCTACAGGACAATCTATTTTCTTTTTTTCCCAGATTCTTTGTCATTCTCCTTTCTCCACCTTCAAAACCACCAGCATTGTGTCTTCAAAATCTCTCTCTGCTTCCATAGTCACATTGACTTCTCTAGCTCTGACTTTTTTGTCTCTTTTTTAGGAGTCTTGTGATTACATTGTACCCGCCTAGATAATCTCTGCATCTCAATATCATCAACTTAATCTCATCTGCAAAATCCCTTTTTCCTTTTAAAGTTACACATTCACATGTTCTGGAGATTAGAAGATTAATATCTTTGGAGAGAGCTATTATTCTAACAAACTGACGAAAAACATATATAGGCAAGTTATATCAGTGGTTAATTCATATGCCAAGACTTTTAGGAAGACCAGTTTTCCCACTTTCTCCATTTGCCTAGAACTCTTATCAGTTTTATTACCAAAGTCCCATCACATGCTATACCATTTTGTTTTGGACAAAGAGAGATAGCTACCTTACCTGGGCCCCTAGCAACTCTAGTTTTCCTTCATCCCTCATACACCAAAAAATGACAGCTGTGTCTTGGGCAATGCTAGGTTTCATTTACACAGTACTTTCTTGGAAAAGGGATATAGTGGTAACCATGGTTAAAGGGTTAGGTTTGGAGAAGACTAAAAAGGTTGTAAGGTATGTGAAATCCACAGGGACATTGGTACATACAGTCTTCATGGTATTTTTTGGCTATTGTTATGCATTTTTTATTGACAAATGTATAATTAAAGCTAACTTGATTCATCTTTAAAATGTGTCAACCTGAGACAGAGATGCAAGCATTCCCCAGGGAAGATTTAGTTAGAATCATAAAATTTGAGGGAGGAGTTTTCGGAAATATATATATATATATATATATATATATATATATATATTTACATGTGCTGGAAATGCTATAATTTTAGGACTGATTTTTATCATGTCAAAGTTATCATCCATGAAACCCACAGACATATATATGTATATATAAACAAATTAAGTGGGAGTTTATACCTTATTTGTTTTATTTTATTTTATTTATTTTTATTCATCATGATGAGTGTACTCTTTAATCCCCATCACCTATTTCAGCCATTTTCCCCCACCCCCCACCTCTAATAACCATCATATACTTTATTTCTATATTTTGCCCAGTTTAATTAGTATTTTATATTTATTGCTAAGAAAAAATATTTTTTTTAATTTTTTTTTCAACGTTTATTTATTTTTGAGACAGAGAGAGGCAGAGCATGAACAGGGGAGGGTCAGAGAGAGGGAGACACAGAATCCGAAACAGGCTCCAGGCCCGGAGCTGTCAGCACAGAGCCCGACGCGGGGCCCGAACTCACGGACCGCGAGATCATGACCTGAGCCGAAGTCGGCCGCTTAACCGACTGAGCCACCCAGGCGCCCCTAAGAAAAAATATTTTAACTAAAATTCACCGAGTAACATTTTGGATGCATGGTTTGCAATATCATTATTACTTAGGAACCACAGAATGCTTTCAACTATTGGTGATAATTCTAAGATCCATATTAATTATTCATAAATATTATTTTAGTTAAATTCAACATGTTTTCATTTCAGGAAAACACTCCTACAATTAAAATATGTGATATATTCTGGTAATATTTTTCTGTTCATTTTATCTTAATGGGAAACTTGTCCTAATTATGTGATAAATAAACTGTCAAAACTGAAATGTCAGTGCTTAGTGTAAAAGTCAAAGAAAAAAGTCAGTAGCTATATATAAAATTATATATCAGATACTGTTATTCCTATTTTAAGATAAACATTTTGAGTCTCTAAAACAAAAAATGAATCAAGTCATAGCTTAAAACAGAAAATAGAAAGAATAGCCGCTAACAGAATAAAAGATAGCCTGTTCAGTTAAAGTATATTTATCCCGGGTCCAATTATATATATACAACTATTTTTTTTCCTATTTCTATTTTTTTTCTATTGAAACCCAATTATAATTGCAAAAGAAAAGTTACCTCATGAATAGTTTGAAATGTGGGTGTTCTACTGAGCTTATCATATTTAAATGCAAGGATTACGTGATATAAGTATTATGATCCAGATCAATGATGGTGAGAAAACATATTATCTGGGATGATTAGGATTAAAAGAAGCAAAGTAAAGACGAAAAATCAGAGAAGAAAGATAAGGAAAGAGGGTTCTTAGTTACCTGTTGCTACATAATACATCACCTCACAATTTAGTGGCTTAACACAATAATTGTATTATGTGTATTATGTGTATTATTATGTGTATTATGTGTATTGTGTGTACATGTGTATTATGTAATCATGGTTTCCGTGGGTCAGAGAATCAGGTGCATCGAAGCTGGAATCTCCTGGTTCAGGGTCTTTCATGCAGTTATAGTTAAGAGGTTGGGAAGGACTGCAGTGGCAGTCATCTGAGGGCTTAGCTCTGATTGGAGGATTCATTTCCAATATGGTTCCTTACATGTCTGGTAAGTCGGTCCTGGCTAATGATACCAGGCCGCAGCTCTTGACCATGTAGACATCCCCATAAGGATACTTGAGTGTCATCAAGACATACCAGTAGACTTTTGGAGCAAAATGCTAAAGAAAAAAAATAATGTGGAACCAAAATTTGTTTTATAATTGAGCCTTTCTTGAATGCCTCATGCTGTTATTTCCACATCATATTGATTATACAGGTCATAGGAGACTGCATAAGGATATAAAATCAGGAGGTAAAGTTCATTAGGCGTCTTCTTAAAGTTCCTCGTAATCACAAGAAGAAACAAAGATATCCACTTTTGAAAAAAAAATCATATGATCATAAAAATGAATCAAACACACATAAAATTGTTTTAGTGTTAATGGTCTAACAGAATATACGCTGAAGGAGCAAAGGGATCTCGCAATATATCGGGCTAATGATTTATAGACAGTGAATTTGTGTCATTTCTTGATTTCATCCAAAATAAGTATATGTGCTGGAGCCTTCTGCAGGTACACTCCTACACATAGGATTCCTCAAATCCTATGGGTTTGCTCCTAGGGAAGGTTACTCCAGCTTTTTGAAAATGCTTGAGGATTAGTGTATCTTTTTTAGCATCTAACAAAATGTTACATTTGGAGCGAGGTTAGAGTATACAAAGGCTGGATGAGTGAGCTCTTGCCATGCATGAAGAAACTCTCCCGTGATGCTGAATTCAGAGTTGGCTGTTCCAACCACAAGCAAGTTTTATGCTTTCTGGATTTTTAGGTTCTTAATATAATGAAATCCCTGAAGATTGGTTGAGAGTTTCTTCCAACACACAGACATCTTATGTTAAAGATGAAGACTTTATTTAAGTTTAACAGACAAACTTTCATCTAATTATCAGGATCAGTTTTCCTTAGAAGGGAGTAAGAATTATTATCCTTTGATTATTCATTTTCCTCAACATATATAAGTTGTTTCCGTCTTTCCTCACCTTCCTCTTCTTTGAAAGTCAGTAACTAGAATACCATTAAGAAGTGTAATAGCATTTTTTGTCCTCACAGATTAGTCTGATTACTATCATCACCATAGAATGTCTGCTATGTAGCTATAGCTCCTCCTTATGCCCAAGTTTATTGTCTCAAGCCTGTCTTTATGGATTACATTACTGTTCAACGACTTAATGCCTTGTATAAATGTTAATACTGATATTATTAAATTTACTCCAGATGCTCTGAAATTACACCCTCTCTGATGGGACTAGTAGAAACATTTTTTTTAATGTACTTTGAGAACATACAGTAGTTCCAAAAAGTATAAGTAAAAGAATTCAAATCAAAGCAAACAAAAGCTAACAGAGCAAGATCTCATTTCAATTCCTTTAAATCCTGGAAATCTTTCTTATTCATATATCCTTGCCCATCCTTACACACACACACTACCCACATCCACACTGAACACAACAGAAAATGCCAAACTCTGCTGGCTCAGGCAGATACGAATAGTTTATGTGGCCAATGAATAACACTTAGCTCATCTATCCAAAGCTCATTTTTACAAACAAGTTGACTTCACCATTTTTCCAATGAATAGTGGACAGTGAGTGTGGGTATGGTGAGTCCTAGAGCCCACCTAATCTATTTTGGATTCTGGACATCAAAACCTTTAAGATAATAAATTTGTGTTGTTTTATTATACTAAATTTGTAGTGTTTTTTTAAAGCAGCAAGAGGAAACTAATTTAAATAGCTTAAAATGTCTAATTTAGGTAAGTACTAATTTGAAAGGTGGATATAGGGGAAGATATAAAACAGCATAAGTTAGTATAAATATCAGTAAGGAAGGCAAAGATCTGTAGCATTGTCAGAGAGAGAGAAGATTATCAGGCATTTTGTACATTTTTTTCTTAGGATATTCTTAAAGAATCTTGGAAGAGGTTACACTTAGATTGAGGCATAAAAATCAGAAGGAGTCAGACATTTCAAGGCAAAATGGGGAGTTGGCCAGAGATTATCTGATTATCAGTGAATAGTATGAATAAAGGCACCAAGGAAGAAAACTGCTTTTCATGCTTACAAGTTAAGAGAGCACAGATGTGCAAGAACATTGGAAATTAGGTTGGGGAGTATTACATATAATGAAGGAGACTAGAGTTCTTTAAAAATGGGATTGATCTATTACTGAGGAATAATTTGATACACTGAATTAGCGGGATAGAGGAAAGAGTGAAACCTTAATGGGGAGCAAGAATTCATCTATGATGTCTTTACTACTGAAGTGTGGTCCAAAGACCAGCAGCACCAGTTAACATAGGCGAGATTGTTAGAAATATACAATCTTGGGGCGCCTGGGTGGCTCAGTCAGTTGAGCGTATGACTTCAGCTCAGGTCATGATCTCACAGTTCGTGGGTTCAAGCCCCATGTTGGGCTCAGCTGACAGCTGAGAGCCTGGAGCCTGCTTCAGATTCTGTGTCTTCCTCTCTCTCTGCCCCTCCCCTGCTAATGCTCTGTCTCTCTCCCTCTCTCTCTCAAAAATAAAATAAAATAAAAACATAAGAAGAAAAGAAATATACAATCTTAAGGCCAGTCCTGACCTACTGAAACAGAATCTGATTCATTTTAACAAGATTCCCAGGTAATTCATAGGCACGTGAGAAAAATGCAATAAGTGGAATTTCCTGGAAGAAAGAAAGAAAAACTAAAGACCCAATAATCATATGAGAAAAGAGCAGCCAGAAGGGGAAACAAACAAAAGAAAAAAACCCGAAACATTAGTAAGAAACGAGTACAACAGGAATTTTTGAAGTGAAACACTTTATTCAGTGGAGTAGGCAATGTGACCTTTCTTATAACCCCACATACCCTGAATAAAATTATAGAAAACAAATTATGCCAATGTGATTAGTTGTCTTCTAGAAGCCAGTTAAGGGGATGAGTTTATGGGTTGTCTCAGGCCAAAAGGACAGCCATCTATCTGGATTACCTTCCATAATTCAGTGGATTTTTTTTTTCTCCTTTAGATATCAAAAGCAGAGAGGAAAATAAATTACATGCTTCACTCTATATTTTGGGTAGTGTGCATAATTTTGAATGTTTTTATTTGCTTTAAGTTGTTTTTCCTTTAAAATCTTTCTGTTAGTATTAGTGTCACTTACCAATTTAAAGAGACATGTTCTGTGTAAATGTAATGGTACCAATGATATCAATGAGAAGTATCAGATAATATTTATTAAGGGAATCATGCACAAGATAGAACACCAAACATTCTAGAACACTGATTAAAATACACAATGTTTTTACTGTAACTAGCTAACTACCTTCATTGTACATGGATATATGCTCCCCACAAACTGCTCTATTTTTCATGACATCAGGGATAGATGTGACAATTTTCTAAAAAGATATAAAATTTATGTGTACTCACATGCAAACATATACATATTTTAAAAAGTGTTTAGAAAAGAATTGATATTAGACAGGAAGGTGGGTGTTATCATGATCCATTTTTTGTTCATGAGGAAATCAATGTATAGTGTGATTATTGATATTGATATTGACATTTTGTACCCATCCTCTTTCATTTGGTAAATACCCTTTTGTTCTCCGTATTCATAAATCTGTTTCAGCTAGGTTTTTTTGTTGTTGCTGTTTAGATTTGTAAATGAAATCATATGGCATTTGTCTTTCTGTCTGACTTATTTTCTTAACATAATACCCTCTAGGTCCATCCATGTTGTCACAAATGGCAAGAACTCATTCTTTTTTATGGCTGAGTAATATTCCTATGTGTGTCTATGTGTTTCACACCATTTTACTTTGAAAGTTAATACACAGTGTAATTTGCTTCTTTTTCCCCCTTGTTATTTATTTATTTATTCACGTTTGTTTGTTTACTTACTAATTTATTCATTAATTAAGTTTTTATTTATATTCCAGTCAGTTAACATACAGTGCAATATTAATTTCAGGTGTAGAATTTAGTGATTCATTACTTACATACAACACCCAGCGCTCCTCATAAGTGCCCTCCTTAATACCCATAACACTTCTAACCCATCCCCTGCTCCCCTCCCCTCCAGCAACCCTCAGTTTGTTCTCTATAGTTAAGAGTTGTTTTATGATTGGCCTCTGTTTTCCCCCTTATGTTCATCTGTTTTCTTTCTAAAATTCCACTATGAGTGAAGTCATAGGATATTTGTCTTTTTCTTACTGACTCATTTTGCTTAGCATAATACTCTCTAGTCCACCCATGTTGTTGCAAATGGTAAGATTTCACTCTTTTTCATGGCTGGGTATTATTCCATTCAACTGATGAATGGATAAAGAAGTTGTATGTATATGTATACACACATACACACACATACAACTTCTTTATCCATTCATCAGTTGATGGGACATTTGGGCCCTTTCTATAGTATGGCTATTGTTGACAATTCTGCTATAAACATTGGGGTGCATGTAGCCCTTCCTACCAGCATTTTTGTATCTTCTGGGTAAATATCTAGTAGTGCAACTGCTGGATCATAGGGTAGTTAGTTCTATCTTTAACTTTTTGAGGAACCTCCATACTGTTTTCTAGAGTAGCTGTACCAGTTTGCAATCTCTGTATCCTTGCCAACCCCTGTTGTTTCCTGTGTTCTTAGTTGTAGCCATTGTGACAAGTGTGAGGTGATATCTCATTGTAGTTTTGATCTGTATTTCCATGACCATGAGTGATGATGAACATCTTTTCATTTGTCTGTTAGCCATTTGTATGTCTTGGGAAAATGTCTATTCATGTCTCCCTCCCATTTTTAAACTGGATTATTTGTGTTTTGGGTGTGGGGTTTTCTATGTTCTTTATATATTTTGGATACTAATCCTTTACCAGATATGTCATTTGCAAATATCTTCTCTCATTCTGAAGGTTGTTTTTTAATTTTATGGATTATTCCCTTCACTGTGAAGAAGTTTTTATCTTGACAAAGCCCCAATAGTTCATTTTTGTCTTTGTTTCCATTGTCTCAGAAGACATATCTAGTAAAAAGTTGCTATGGCTGATGTCAAAGAGGTCAGTACTTGTGTTCTCCTCTAGGATTCTGATGGTTTCCTATCTCACATTTAGGTCTTTCATCCATTTTGAATTTAGTTTTTGTATAGTGTAAGAAAGTGGTCCAGTTTCATTCTTTTACATGCTGCTGTCCAGTTTTCTCTTTGCTATTAGATATCTTTCCTGTGTTGTCAAAGATTAGTTAACCATATAATTGTGGGTCCATTTTTGTGTTTTCTGTTCTGTTCCATTGAACTCTGTGATCTCTGTGTATGTTTCTGTGCCAATATCATAGTGTCTTGATGCCTACAGCTTTGAGGAATATAACTTGAAATCCAGAATTGTAATGCCTCCACCTTGGCTTTTCTTTTTCAAGATTGCATTGGCTATTTGTGGTCTTTAGTGGTTTCATACAAATTTTAGGATTGTTTGTTCTAGCTCTGTGAAAAATGCTGGTGGTATTTTGATAGGAATTACATTAAAAGTATAGATGGCTTTGGGTAGCATAGAAATTTTAATAATTTTTGTTCTTCAAGTCCATGAGCATGGAATGTTTTTATATTTCTTTGGGTCCTTTTCAATTTCTTTCATAAGTGTGTTGTAGTTTTCAGAGTACAGATTTTACCTCTTTGGTTAGATTTATTCCTAGGTATCTTACGGCTTTTGCTGAAATTGTAAATGGGATCAATTCCTGGATTTCTCTTCCTGATGTTTCATTATTGGTGTATAGAAATTCAACAGACTTCTGTATGTTGATTTTGTATCCTGTGGCTTTATGGAATATGTATATGAGATCTAGCGATTTTTTGGTGGAGTCTTTTGGGTTGTCTGTATAGAGTATCATGTCATCTACAAATAGTGAAAATTTGACTTCTTCCTTGCTTATTTGGATGTCTTTTATTTCCTTTTGTTGTCTAATTACTTAGGCTAGGATTTCCAGTACTATGTTAAATAACCGTGGTGAGAGTGGACATCTCTGTCTTGTTCCTGAGGGTAGAGAAAAAGCGCTCAGTTGTTTCCTATTAGTTGTAAGTTTTTTATATATGGCTTTTATGATGTTGAGGTATGTTCCCTCTATCCCTACTTTTTTAAGGGCTTTTATCATGAACAGATGTTGTACTTTGTCAATCGCTTTTTCTGAATCTATTGAGAGGATCATATGGTTCTTATTCTTTCATTAATGTGGTGTATCACATTTGCAAATTTGCAAATATTGAACCACCCTAGCCACCCAAGAATGAATCCCACTTGATTGTGGTGAATAATTCTTTTAATGTACCGTTGGATTCAATTTGCTTATTCTGGATTCTAAATAAATAGATTATTGAAAAGTTAACCAATGCCATTTCCCTCTTTGTTTTCCATTATTTGTTTCAATTGATATTTACTTAGTACTTCCTCAAATCCAGGCATATTATCTACTAGTGGGCTAATATTCTGGTAGAGGCACCATCATTATACAAAGGAAATTATGTATGCATGTATATATTTATGTATATTTACAGCTATACGTGTGTGTGTGTATACATGTTAAAGATGAATATATTTCCATAATACTCTTGTCATAGGACTTAGTTCATTTCTAGAGAGGTTTTTTAATACTCTTTTAAGAAAGCATTAAAGAGAGAATTTCAAGTTGGGTTCTCAAAATAGAAATAATGATTGAAATTTTGACCATTTTCAACAGCCTATAATTTGAGAATATTAGGAGAAAGAAATGGAATGTTTTACATACAAGGAAGATCAGCTAATATGAAAGTTCAGGGAAATTTTCTGAAATTCATGCAGAATGTTCAGTTGGAAGTTCTTGGTATCTCTGTCGTGCCTTAGATAATTTTTCAGCAGTGCTTAACTGTCAGTAGTATCCGATGTTCGGTAATTGACTAGTACGGACAGTTGGATGACCTTTGAAAATGCCCACCTCTGATCAAGACCTGATGTAAAAGTCTTTAGGAAACCACAGATCTATGTATGGGCTGTTGCTGCTCCAGTAGCTATCATTCTTTTACTGTTAATGCCAAATTAGTATCAACTTTAAGTTGACACATAAGGGTGATGACTACTGTTCTCATTATAATACATTCTGAATTTAAAAAAAAAACCAGAGAATCATCAGAAAAAAAAAAGATGAGATAAAATAAATAAATCTGAAGTACTGTTAAGCATATTTCTTTTCTTTTTATGCAGCTTAATATTAAAATAATTAAAATTAAACTTATATGTTGGAAAATATGTCACAAGGTTTTGTTAAGCTTTATGTTTCATAGTTTAGAATAAAAGGAGTTCCAGGATCATTCTTCTTTTTTCCTCAATGCAAGAAGTAGATCATTGTATGGGTACAAACAGCATCACTGTGTAAATTAAAAACAGTAATAATTATAATGGTAAACTGTTCTTAATATTATTTCAGGTACCTTGGACAACTCATTTAAACATAAATGACATCCAGAGTAAGATTAAATACCTCTGATAATAGTGGAAATTTATAAGATATGTTCAAAATAATAAAACATGAAAACACAACTTGCTATTTCTTTAGTTATATTTGATACTTAGACTAGTAAAATAATATTTTCAGATAGAAACAGAAAATCATAAAATATACAAGAAGAACACTACATTTTATTGGCCTTCTAAATATTCTACGTACCAGTTTTTCTTGCGATATGAAGTCATATTTTGAGTATTACATAAAAAAAGGTTATATGACTTTTAATATGGGCCTTACTTTGGAGATCTTGGTATCATTCCTTTCTGTATATTTTTAAATTAGATTTTATAAGGGAAATTTTATTCCCAACTCCCAATGTCATGGGACAACTTGTTTGTCCAGTTTTATTTTTATCCTCTAGATATTGTGATTATTTTAACTGATTCCTATTTATCTTTTCTTTGCCTTATGGAACTTCTTATAGCTGCCTTTGTAAAACAAGTCTACTAATTACATATGGCCTAATAACATGCATTCCATGTGCTAACTTTTCCTTAATAACTATTTTAATTTCTACTTTTACTTCTCTTCAATAGTCCCTTCAATTATTCTCAAAGGCACTATAATTTATAAATTAACTACATTATGAACAAACAAATGAAAGAATGAATACACAATATAGTACTAAGAGAAAATTTATTAGTAGTAGTTTTAACTGGGGAACTATTGATATTTTATTACTTTTCTCAATGTCATGTAGCTATAAAACTGCATATATTGTATCTTCAGTATAAAAAAATTATAAAAACTATTAGAAACTATATAAAAACAAATATAATAAAATTTTATTAGAATTTTTAATGGGATGAATTATTTTAGAATGATTTGTTTAATAAATTTTATTTTAGAAGAATATTTTTAGAATAAATTATTGACACAAAGTAAAGAACCTACTTTATTACAGATATTGATCTAACATAGGATTTTCTAATCTATTTGCTGGACCATTTTGCTATTCAATCAACAGTGGGAGGCATCACCTAGCAGTTTGTGATCAATGAGAACACTGTGATATCTATAGCCTCACCATAAAACTACTGAATTGGGATTTGAACTTTAACAAAGTCTTAGGTTATTATTTGCATGATTAAGTTTTAGAATAATGGCTGGAAACTGCATCAAACAAAATATCTCATGTAAAAGAAGAATTCTATAGTTTAAAATTTTAGTATAATATATTTGTGTTATCTTCTGCATCTGTATAGTACATCTTAATTTTTTTCAAACATCTGAGGTCACAAACAATATATTTTATTTTTTAAAGAATTTTTAAGTGTATTTATTTATTTATTTATTTGGGAGGGAGGGGTAGAGAGAGAGGGAGAAAGAGAATCCCAAGCAGGCTCCATGCTGCCAGCCTGAGCTGAAGTCAGACGCTTAACCAACTGAGCCACGTAGGTGTCCCACAAATAATATATGTGAAAAATCAAACCCTAAATATTGCAAATACATTTGACAAAGATGACTTTTTTCAAGTAAAGATTATTTAGCATATTAAAGAATAAGTGTTCCATTATAATGCACTTTAAAATTATTGGTTTAAGCCAAGAGCAAAATAAACAAATAAAAGAAAATCATTTTAGGTGCAGAGAGATAGAGAAGGACTAAGAAGTAAGATTATGTCTATAAAGGAATATTTTTCTTCTATTTTCTATGCTAAGAATTTGCTTATATAGAGGAGAATATATATCTTCACAACTCATTCTGTTGCTTATTTATCAGGTAGATAATTAAGTATCTATTCATCCAGATATTGGATACTAGTACATATAAGAATATATTGTAAGTGAAGTAGCCATTCATAAAAATATTTTATGTATGGTATTATCATTTGAAAAACATTAATTTTAACAAATTTTCCTTATCATACTATCCAGAGATAAATATGGTTAACATTTTTCTTTTTATATTTACATCATTATCCTCGATATTGGAAGTGTACTTTCTAATATGTTTTATGAATATATTTTCTATACAGTGTACATTTTTAAACAACTTTCAGTGTATATTGTATCAGAGTTTATACATCACTAGTTCATAGAATATGACAAGACTGCCGAGTCTCACACATTCCGAGAAACTTCAGTCTTTAAACAGTGTAATACGTTTTCTATGAGTTGGTGAATAAAACTATAATTTATATACTTGTATAACACATCAGTCTTAATGAAATCAAATCCTGTCAGTAATGCTTAGCGGAAAGATCTAGAAAAGAATAACTGTTTACTACTTTGAGCTAGTCCTTATGAAAAACTTGCATCAAATCCTAAGGACAAAGAAACACCAAAGGTAGAGAGGAGAAGGTGGCCAAATTTCTTTAAAAATCTATTGATTTTATATTTCTGGCAATATTTTCCAAACATAAATCTATGCTGAAATAAATAAAACCCACAACCAGCAGAAGACAGGAAATAATAAAGATTAGACCATAAATTAATGCTATCAAAACCAAAAAAACAGTAGAACAGATCAATGAAACCAGAAGCTGGTTCTTTGAAAAAATTAACAAAATTGATAAGCCACTAGCCAGTTTGATCAAAAAGAAAAAGGAAAGGACCCAATTAAATAAACTCAAGAATGAAAGAGGAGAGATTACAACCAACACAGCAGAAATAAAAACAATGATAAGAGAATATTATGAGCAATTATACACCAATAAAATGGGCAATCTGGAAAAAATGGACAAATCCTAGAAACATATACACTACCAAAACTGAAAAATAAAGGAATAGAAACTTTGAACAGACCCATAACCAGTAAAGAAATCAATTTAATAATCAAAATTCTCCCCCCAGAACAAGAGTCCAGGGCCAAATGTCTTTCCCAGGGAGTCTAACAATATTTAAGGAAGAGTTAACACCCATTCTCTTGAAGCTGTTCCAAAAAATAGAAATGGAAGGAAAACTTCCAAACTCTTTCTATGAAGCCAGCATTACCTTGATTCCAAAGCCAGACAGAGACCCCACTAAAAAGGAGAACTATCGACCAATTTCCCTGATGAACATGGATGCAAAAATCCTCAACAAGATATTAGCCAACTGGATCCAACAATACATTACAAAAATTATTCACCACAACTAAGTGGGATTTATACCTGGGATGCAGGGCTGGTTCAATATCCACAAAACAATCAATGTGATTCATCACATCAATAAAAGAAAGGACAAGAACCAAATGACCATCTCAATAGATGCAGAGAAAGCATTTGACAAAATACAGCATCCTCTCTTGATAAAAACCCTCAAGAAAGCAAGGATAGAAGGATCATACCACAAGATCATAAAAGCCATATATGAAAGACCCAAAGCTAATATCATTCTCAATGGGGAAAAACTGAGAACTCTCCCCCTAAGGTCAGGAACAAGACAGGGATGTCCACTCCCACCACTTTTATTCAACATAGTATTGGAAGTCTTAGCCTCAGCTATCAGACAACAAAAAAGAAATAAAAGGCATCCAAATCGGCCAGGAGGAGGTCAGACTTTCACTCTTCCCAGATGACATGACAGTCTACATGGAAAACCCAAAAGGTTCCACCAAAAAACTGCTAGAACTGATTCATGAATTCAGCAAAGTGGCAGGATATAAAATCAATGCACAGAAATTGGTTGCATTCCTATACACAAATAATGAAGCAACAGAAAGAGAAATCAAGGAATCGATCCCATTTACAATGGCACCAAAAACCATAAAATAGCTAGGAATAAATCTAACCAAAGAAGTGAAACATCTATTCACTGAAAACTATAAAAAGCTTATGAAAGAAACTGAAGAAGACACAAAAAAATGGAAACAGATTCCATGCTCCTGGATAGGAAGAACAAATATTGTTAAAATGTCAATACTACCCAAAGCAATCTACATAATCAATGTAATCTCTATCAAATAACACCAGCATTTTTCGCATAATTGGAACAATCCTAAAGTTTGTATGGAACCAGAAAATATCCTGATAGCCAAGCAATCTTGAAAAAGAAAACCAAAGCCACAGGCATCACAATCCCAGACTTCAAGCTGTACTACAAAGTGTTAATCATCAAGCCAGTATGGTACTGGCACAAAAACAGACACTCAGATCAATGGACTAGAATGGAAAACACATAAATAGATCCACAAATGTATGGCTAACTAATCTGTGACAAAGCAGGAATAAAGGCAGTCTCTTCAGCAAGTGGTGCTGGAAAAATTGGACAGCGACATGCAGAAAAATGAACTTGGACCACTTTCTTACAACATACACAATAATAAACTCAAAATGGATGAAAGACCTCAATGTAAGACAGGAAGCCATCAAATCCTCGAGGAGAAAGCAGGAAAAAACCTCTTTGATCTTCACTGCTGCAACTTCTTACCCAACACATCTCCAGAGGCAAGGGAAACAAAAGCAAAAATTAATTATTGGGACCTCCTAAAAATAAAAAGCTTCTGCACAGCGAAGGAAACAATCAGTAACACTAAAAAGCAACGGACGGAATGGGAGAAGATATTTGCAAACGACAAATCAGATAAAGGGTTAGTATCCAAAAGCTATAAAGAACTTATCAAACTCAACACCCAAAAAACAAATAATCCAATGAAGAAGAAATGGGCAAAAGACATGAATAGACATTTCTCCAAAGAAGACATCCAGATGGCCATCCAACACATGAAAAAGTATTCAACATCACTCATCATCAGGGAAATACAAATCAAAACCACAATGAGATACCACCTCACACCTGTCAGAATGCCTAAGATTAACAACTCAGGCAATAACAGATGTTGGTGAAGATGCAGACAAATAGGATCTCTTTTGCACTGCTGGTGGGAATGCAGGCTAGTGCAGCCACTCTGGAAAACAGTATGGGGGTTCCTCAAAAAATTACAAATAGAACTAGCCTACGACCCAGAAATTGCACCACTAGGTATTTATCCAAAGGATACAGGTATGCTGTTTTGAAGGGGCACATGCACACCAATGATTGTAGCAGCACTATCAACAATAGCCAAAGATAAAGAAAAATATCATATGACTTCACTCATATGAGGACTTTAAGACACAGAACAGATGAACATAAGGGAAGGGAAGCAAAAATAACACAAAAACAGGGAGGGGGACAAAACATAAGGGACTCTTTAAATATGGAGAACAAACAGAGGCTTACTGGAGGGGTTATGGGAGGGGAGAAGGGCTAAATGGTTAAGGGGCATTAAGGAATCTACTCCTGAAATCATTGTTGCACTATACGCTAATTAACTTGGATATAAATTTTAAATAAATGAATAAAAAATAAAAGACAATTTTTTATTTGCTATGTATGTAAGTTGTTTAAGTCTAAAGGCACATTAAGTATATTTCAGAATTTTTATTGTAGTGTATGATTTCTCAATATATTCTTGCTAATTTTATCTATTTTTAATGGAAGTACATTTACCTACTTTGATAAAAAGGCTATGTAGCTGGAAGATCCAAAAATACAAATCTGGGCTATGAATTTGATATCAAGAGTTAGCAGATCAGGAAAACAGCAATATTTTTTGAATACTGTCCCAATAAGTTTTTCTACTGGTGTATTTCACACTCTACCTATGTACCATAGTAAATCTTTGTATTATTAAAATAAGTGTTATTTCCTCTTTCTTTAAATTCCACACTGTATCATTAAATCTTCATATTATTTCTTCATGCTCATAGTATTACATATATTCAGATTATTCCACTTTCTATTATTGTAGTGAGATTTAAAATATGAAGATACTAAACTATTCATAACATTACCTGGCAAATAGTAAGTGTGCACTTAAGGGATATTATTATTATTATTATTATTATTATATTAATGGGTACTAATGGTAAAAACTGTAAAAAGTTAATGATGAAGAAATAGTTACTTCTCAACTTATTACTAGTAAATATCTTCATAGTAAATTATAGAATCTCAAAATATTTGCTGAAATCATGTGTGCTTTACAAATTATTAGATATAGAAAAACTCTAAATATAGCTGTGGCACCTACTCCCAGTCATACATGTTTAAAACAGTAATATTTTGAAACTAATTCATCTAAAAATCATTCTTCTCAAACTATTCAAAATACAAGAGGATGGAAAACTTACAAATTCATTCTGAGGGGCGCCTGGGTGGCTCAGTCGGTTAAGCGTTCGACTTCGGCTCAGGTCACCATCTCGCAGTCCGCGGGTTGGAGCCCTGCGTCGGGCTCTGGGCTGATGGCTCACAGCCTGGAGCCTGCTTCCGATTCTGTGTTTCCCTCTCTCTCTGCCCCTCCCCCGTTCATGCTGTGTCTCTCTCTGTCTGAAAAATAAATAAACGTTAAAAAAAAAAATTCAAATTCAGAGATGAGTATCACCCTGATACCAAAACTAGATAAAGACATCATAAAAAAAGAGAACTATAGGACAATGCCTCTCATGAATAAGGATGCAAAAATCCTCAACAAAATAATTAGTAAACTGAATCCAACAATATATTTTAAAAAATCATACATCACAGTCAAGTGGGATTTATTCCCAAGATGCAAGGGTGGTTCAAAATTTGCAAAACAACTTTCTCAATAAAAGAAAGTATTAAAACCATACAGTCCTTTTAATAGATGCAGAAAAAGCATTTGACAAAGTGTAACATCCATTCATGATAAAAGCCCTCTGTAAAGTAGGTCTAGAGGGAACATATCTCAACATAATAAAGGACTTATCTTATATGAAAAGCCAATAGGGAACATCATACTCAATGGTGAAAAACAGAGGTTTTCCCCTAAGATAGGGAATAAGACAAGGATGTTCACTGGGCATCACTTTTGTTTAACATAGTACTGGAATTCCTAGCTGCAGCAATTAAACAACATAAAAAATAAAAGGCATTCAAATTGGTAAGGAAGCATTAAAACTCTCACTATTTGCAGATGATATGATAGTATAAATAAAAACAAAACAAAACAAAACAAAAAAAAACATCCTAATGACTCCACCAAAACACTACGAGAACAGATAAAGTTTCAGGATACAAAATCAATGTACAGAAATCTGTTAACATTCCTAAACAGTAATAATGAATTAGCAGAAAGTGAAATTAAGAAAGCGATCCTCCCATTTACAATTGCACCAAACACAATAAAATATCTAGGAATAAAGTTAACCAAAAAGGTGAAAGACCAGTATTCTGAAAACTAAAACACTGATAAACAAAATTCGAGATGACACAAAGAAATTCCATGGTAATGGGTGAGAAGAACAAATATTGTTAAAATGTCTACAGTACCCAAAGCAATCTGTAGATTTAATGTAATCCTTATCAAAATACCAATAGCATTTTCCCACAGAACTAGAACAAACAATCTGAAAATTTGTATGGAACAACACAAGACCTCAAATAGCCAAAGCAATCTTGAAAAAGGAAAAACAAAACAGGAGGTATCACAATTCAGATTTTAAGTTATATCACAAAACGGTAGTAATAAAACAGTAGGATACTGGCATAAAAACAGACATGTAGATCAATGGAATAGAACAGAAAACCCAGAAGTAAACACACAATTTCATGGCCAGTTATCTTCAACAAAGGAGGAATGAATATACAATGGGAAAAAGACAATCTCTTCAACACATGGTGTTGGGAAAACTGGACAGCCACATGCAAAAGAATAAAATTGGACCACTTTCTTTCACCATCTGCAAGAATAAACTCAAAATGAATTTAAGACTACACGTGAGACCTGAAACCATAAACATTTCTGAAGAGAGGACAGGCAGTAATCTCTCTGATAATGGCTGTATCAACATTTTTTGAAATAGGTATCCTGAGACAAGGGAAATATAAGCAAGAATAAGCTATTGCGACTACATCAAAATAAAACGCTCCTGCACAGTGAAGGAAACAATCAACTAAACTAAAAGTCAATCTACTGAATGGGAGAAGATATTTGCAAAGGACAGATACGATAACAGGTTAGTATCCAAAATATACAAGGAACTGATAAAACTCAATATCCCCAAACCAAATAATCCAATTAAAAAATGGGCAGAAGACATGAGCAGACATTTCTCCAAAGAAGACACACAGATGGCCAACAGAGACATGAAAGATGCTCAGTATCCCCCATCATCAGGGAAATGCAAATCAAAACTACAATGAGATATCACCCCTCACCTGTCAGAATGGCTAAAATCAAAAACACAAGAAATCTGGTGAGGATGTAAAGAAAAAGGAACGTCTTGCACTGTTGGGGGGATGCAAAGTGGTGCAGCCACCGTGGAAAACAGTATGGAGGTTCCTCAAAGAACTAAAAATAAAATGAGTCTATGACCCAGGAATTGCACTATCCGGTAAAAATACAAAATACAAAATAAAAAAAAAAAACAAACAACTAATACAAAGGGATACATGCACCCTTATGATTACTGCAGCATTATTTACAGTAGCCAAACTAAGCAGCTGAGGTCTCTCTGTCTCTCTGTCTCTCTGTCTCTCTCTCTCTCTATATATATATTCTGCTATTGTTATTGAGATAATTTATTTCATAAAAATGAAACAAAGGGTGTAGATGTCTGTATTTTAATATATAAAATATGAACCAGTATTTATAACTGAAGGTTGCAGAAGGGGAGGTGGGCAGGGGATGGGTTAAATGGGTGATGGGCATTAAGGAAGGGACTTGTTGGAATGAGCACTAGTTATTGTATGTAAGTGATAAATCACTAAATTCTACACCTGAAATCAATGTCACACTATATTTTAACTAAAATTTATTTAAAAAACTTTTTTGATGTTTATTTGTTTTTGAGAGAGAGAGCCAGAGTGAAAGCAGGGGAGGAACAGAGAGAGAGAGGGAGACACAGAACCGGAAGCAGACTCTAGGCTCCAGTTGTCAGCACAGAGCCTAATGCGGGGCTTGAACTCAGGAGCTGTGAGATCATGACCTGAGCTGAAGTTGGATGCTTAATCGACTGAGCCACCCAGGGATCCCATAAACTAACTACAGTTTCAATAAAAATTTGAAACCACAAAAAAAGAACCATTCTTTATCTAGCAAAATATTATATTTTAAAAAGTTAAGGATGAGCTGTTGTGGGTTTTTGTGGGGGGGTGGGGCTTGTTTGTTTGTTTTACAAACAGACATAGTTCTACATTTTCTTACCATCTCTCTGCTCACATATTGGTGGAAATACACTTCCTCTGACTAATAAACACTTCCTGACTATCTAGTAACTGAAAAATAACTTTATATTTTTATAAACTTTCTTCTAGAATAGTTGTAGATTTTTTTTAAATAGGTAGTATAGAAAGCAAACAGACACCCTTCACCCAGCTTCCACCAATAATAGTGTCTTATAATGATATTTGTCCGAACTAAGAAAGTAAACTCAGTACAATACCATTAACTAAATAACAAACGCTGCTTGCATTTCAACAGTTTTTTTTTCACTAATGTCTTATTTACGTTCCAGATTTTGTTTGGTATATAATTTTTTTTACCTTGTTTTCACTGGCTTATATATTTATATTTAAATTGGGATATTTTTCCATTGGATATATAATTTCCATTGGATATATAATTTTATATATATATGTATATATATATATATATATATATGTATACATATATATCGTTGACACACAATGTTGCATTGTTTTCAGGTGCACAAAGTAGTGATTTGACAAATGCATATTACGCTATGCTCACCAAAGTGTGTCTACCATGTGTCACCACACAGTGCCATTACAGTGTCATTGGCTATATTTCTTATGCTGTGCCTTTTGTTCCTGTAACACACCTGATCCATAACTGAAAGTCTGTGGCTCCCACTCCTTTTCTCATTTGCAGAGGAGTTGCCTTCTCTTCTGGCAACCCTCAGTTTGTTCTCAGCATTTACAGGTCTGATTCTGTTTGTTTGTTTGCTTGTTTGTTTGTTTTTGGTTGTTGTTGATGGGATTTTTTTTAAGGCAGGATATATCTTGGTTATGTTCGTTAGAAATAATGCATTTAATAATCTTTATTTTAGCAATTGTGTTTGGACCATTCTTATTTAAACTGATTATAAATATATTTGGATTAAAATCTGTCATCTTTCTAGAAGTGTTCTCTTTTTTTTAAGTTTATTTATTTTTAAGAGAGAGAAAGAGAGAGAGAGAGCGAGCAAGAGCAGGGGAGGGGCAGAGAGAGAGGGAGGCACAGAATCTGAAGCAGGCTCCAGGCTCTGAGCTGTCAGCACGGAGCCCAGCACGGGGCTCGAACTCACGAATTGTGAGATACTGACCTGAGCCAAAGTTGGACGCTTAAGGGACTGAGCCACCCAGGTGCCCCTCTAGCAGTATTCTATTTGTTTCTTTTGCTCTTTTTTTTTTTTTTCCAGCTTTTCATTCTTCTCTGGTTTTAATTCAGCATTTTATGACTTTATGGTTTTTGCCTCTCCTTTATTTTCAGCTGTTTATTTATCTTTTGTTGTTTGACTTTTCCAGTGATTCCCCTAGAGTTTACAATACACATTTGTAAATAATATAAACTTCTATTAATACTCAATTAAAACTTATATTAATACTCAATTACAGCACTGACATGTAATGTATGCCTTTATATTCTTGTATCTTCTTCCCATTCCATATTCTATTATCACACATTTTTCTTTTAAAAATGTGTATTGTACATATATATTACCATTTTTGCTTTAATGAGTAAACTGTCATTTATTTCAAAGGTGATTCTCTTCATTTCTCTGTGTAGATCCAAGTTTCTGACTATATAATATTTTGTCTTTTTTTAATATTTATTTATTTTGAGAGAGAGAGAATGTGCCAGTTGAGGGGAAGAGGCAGGGAGAAATGAGAGAACAAATCCCAAACATGAGATGAAAGAGAATCCCATGCTGAAAGCACAGAGCCTGACTTGGGGCTCAAGCTCAGGAACCGTGAGATCATGACCTGAGCCGAAATCAAGAATTGCTTGCTTAACCAACTGAGCCACACTGACGCCCCCAGATTTTGTCTTCTTGAAGAAATTCCTTTAACATTTTCCGTAAAGGAGTTCGTTAAGCATGAATTCCTTCAGGTTTGGTTTGCCATTTCTTGTGATTTGGAAGAGGATTTTCGCTGGTATTGAATTTGGGGTTGAAAAACTTCTTTTACTACACTTTCACTCTCGCCTTTTTGTTTGCATTGTGTTTGATGATTAGTGTGCTGTATTTTTTACCATTGTTTCTTGAAATGTGACATGCCTTTTCTTCAGGACATGTTCGAGGTTTTCTTTTAGTCTTTGCTCTTCAGCAGTCTGACTATAAGATGCCTAGGTGTGTGGGTGAGTGCTGTGTGCACACATGCGTGTGTGAGCAAGCACGTGCTTCTGGTGTTGATCTAGTTTGTGCTACCTGACCTTCTTAGAACAATGATTTTCTGTCTGTCGTATTATTTTTGGAATCACATCAACCATTATTTCTGGAAACATTTCTGCTTCAGGGATCCCAATTATACATATATTCCAGCACCTGACACTGGGCCGCCGATCTTGGATGTTTGGTTCTGTTTTGTCGATTACTCTTTTTTTCTCTCTGCGCTTCTTTTTGTGTAATTTAATCACCCTATATTCAAGATGACCGATTCTTTCCTCAGCTGCACTAAGTCTACGGGTGAGCTCATTAATGGCGTTCTTCATCTCCACGCACGGGCTTGAATCTATCATTTCCATGTGATTCCTTTTTAAGATTTCCATTTCACTGCTGAAATTATCTGTTCTTTACTGTCATCTACCTTTTCACTAGAGGTTTTCTCATATTATTTATAGTTATTTTAAGTACTCTGTCCAATCTATATCATGATATGTCTGAACTTAGTTCTCCTGAATGTTTTTTGTTGTCTTTTTGTATGCCTCATAATTTTTTTGGTTGTTGTTCAATGTTGTAAGGACACTCTGATAGGCGATAAATACCTCCATGCTTATCCCAAATATTTTTATAAGTTTTTCTTTGTTAAGTTCTAAATATATCACAATTTTCTTAATGATTTATTGGTTTATATGCACACATTTCTGAAGTATGTTTTGTTTCCAAATTATATTATTTTAGCTATCTACTGTTATTAAGATATTTGGGTTTTGTAGTATGGCTAAAAAAGAGACATGTATGTTTTTATTCTTTAGCATTTCCTGAGACTTCTTTTGGTCGAAGAGAACATGGGCAACTTTCATTCCTTGTGTGCTTGAAAGGAATGATTATTTTCCAGAGTAAGCTTATAGATGCCATTATTTTTTGTATGTCAGAAAGAAGCTTCATACTGTTTATTAACTCTCTGCCATATCCGAATCTCTAAATATTTGTGTACACACACACACACACACACACACACACACACTAGGTTAGTAACTTTAGTACACATAATCCATACGTGCATTTTTAAAATACCCCATTAACACATATAAATACATATAAATTTTCCCTCAAATGCAATGTACATAACAACTAGTCAAAGATGTCTACTGAAATAACTGGTGTGCGCGCGTGTGTGTCTGCGTGTGTATGTGAGTGTGTGTGCATATGCACATGTGTATATGTATCCACAGAGGACACCTAGAGACATTATGATTAGTTTAGCAGTTTTGCAAACAAGGAGGTCAGGAGGTGAAACAACGGTACTACTTTGAGGATCCTCTCATCTTCACAGAGCAAGAGTAGAGCTATACTATTTTAGAATTCCTCTTCAGTTTTTTTAACGTTAATTAATTCTGTAATCAGAAGACAAAGAATAGAGCATATATATGAGCAGTATCATACAGTATCTTCTTAATAGGGTGTGGGGTTTGGGGGAAAAAGATACATTGTTTAGGTTTTATACCTTAACATAAATATGCAAAAATAGGAAAATTATTTATTTGATTTCATTTATTCCTAATTAAATCACTTCCTTCCTTCCTTCCTTCCTTCCTTCCTTCCTTCCTTCCTTCCTTCGCCAGACCATTCTGATTTATTACATTGTATTCTATTGCACTAGCTTTTCAGTTAAAATGATTTCTTCAGGTATGGTACTGTTTGCAAATTCACATCACTTATCGCCTTTACCCTTCATATCCTAAATCTTTAGTGCCTGATCCCATCTTAATCCAATCTTCACTTTTGCTTCCTTCTTGGATCAGATAACATAAATAGATTTCTTAGAATCCCCTTTACATTTTATAAGCCTTGCTTTCTAAGATGGCAGTAATCACAGGGTGGAATGAAGAACAAAATCAGTAAGAAAAAAAAACCACATCAATCTCTTTGTTAGTCAAGGATGGATGTGACAGTGAGACACAGAACAGTCAGTCGCTAACATTGTATGAGCATCTACGCAGCAGCAGCAGCATCTTCTGGACAAAAAGAAAAATTTGAAATGATAGGAATGAGCCTGTAATTAGTGGGAAGCAGGCGTTTGCTAATAAAAGTCCATTTCTTTTCAGGGGAGTATTAGAAATGTAAATAAAACTGAAAATATTAAGTATATAAGTTCTAAAAAGGGTTTACAAATCTCTAAGTTAATCTTTCACTTAAATGTGGCACTGTGAGTATGATTTAGGGTTTCTAATTTGAAAGGAAGGGATGATCTGAGATAATTATAAGATATAATTAGATCTTCATTAAAAAATAATTATGTGCACTTTAAAAAAAAAACCTTCACATTATAACAACTACACCACCTTTTTCAGTTGGCATTTTATCCTGACAACTTTAATCAAATTTTGTGAATCAGCACAGAAATCAACCATGTACACTAAACAATATCATGTACAATAGCTATTTATAAGTGGAATGAGTTAGCATTTGTTTGCTTTTTAATAGTTTTTTTTTTTCAAACTATAGTAATTAAGTTCAGGTATATGATAAATTTAATGCAAATTCTTTGGCTTTAGGAATTTAAAATAAAACTTTAAAATAAAACTTTATTTTTATAACTTAAAGATATTGATAAAATCCTTTATATAATTAAACAAATTGGACAGGAGGGAAATCAATAATTCTATGTGAATGAGGCTTCCTCTGCCCCTTCAGGTAGAAAGGTTTTAAGATTATATTCAGAATTTTTATAAAGAGGGTACTTTGTTTGAGCCTGTATCACACACAGTTGAACACAATTATCGCACAGTTTTACCAGTACCAGAATCAGACATTAAATGGAGAAAAAATTATACATTTGTTCTTTATATAAGAACAAAATGAGCAGACTTCTCAAGTTCTGTATTCTTTGGCCAAATATGCTTCCTCTTTACATATACAAGATCTATCTCTGTGTAGAATTATAAGTCTGTTGTAGTTTATATGGAAAGACCAATATATGACATTAGTGCACTATATGATTTTGTGAAAGACTTGAATTCAATTAAATAGGAAAATGATTGTAAGTGGTATTAGCATTAGATGTCTTAATTATGTTCTGCTTTGCACACCACAGCAGACTGCCTGCTTTCCCTCCGAAACCTTTGTCTTCACCCTTCCATGACTCAGTGGTTTTTTTTTTTTCATTCTTCTTTTGAGCTAACAATCAAGTTCTAGAGTTTGAAACACTTAAAACATTTTCTCCATACAAGCCAGTCTCTAGTTCAAGAAATTTTTGTACTAGCTGATTAGAGAGTAAAGTGTCTCCACATGATTATATACCTTAATTTCCAGCCTCTCTAAAGACATATACACACACACACTCACAATCTTTTCCTATTTTCTGCTTCAAAGGATCTTTTCATTTAGAGGTGCTAGAAATTAATTTTTTCTGAAAACAGATAATTTTCCAGGTGCTTACATATTAAATACTGCCAGGTTCCACGTGTGAGAGGATTAGATTATTCCTGGATCAAAGCTTGAAATATATTAAAAATTACTTTAAGAGTCCATATGAAAAATTCAAATCTATGTATTTCCTTAGCACAGTTTATGTTGTGTTACATGATTACATTTTAGTTTTCAAAAGTAATCAGTATTCTGAGGCTGTACAAGCCAGTGAATAGAAATAAGATTTTTTTTTTTCGTGAATACATCCCTGAGCTTATACTATGCTAACCTTTGTGGGAATACACCTCAAAAAAGTTTTATGATGTGATGATTTTCTTGGCGCTTGCTTGTGTAACATAACTTTCAGTTTTAGGCAAGATCACTTTCCAGATACAAATCCCTAAAGGGAAAGAGATAGGACAGAGGAGGATTATTTTACCTATTATTGCAGCCTGTCCCTGAGGCCTGCATATTGCATATTTACAGTGTGTAATTTATTACAGCTTGCTAGTCTCTAGAGATATTGTCTACATGTTACTTGAGTCTAAATCTGCAGTCTGAATCCACTCAGTCTAACTCTAAATCTCTTTTCTCCTTCGCCACTTGGCAGCCATCTTAGCTTTCTTGGCACCACTCGCTTCAATTGGGGGAGGGGGACAAAAGCAGAGCTATGAGGAACTTCAATAAATAAGCACCTTCATGGAAACTATACCCTTTGTCTTCTCATAATATATGACTATTCTCCAGGATGAGAAAGATTAAGGATCAGAGTATTGGACAGAGGAGCCTCAGATGGGAACCAGTATCATTGCTTGCTGGAGTTCAAGCCATAAGTTTCTCCTGAGACCACACAAAAGATCTAAATGGCAGGTGATGTCGGTAGTACTGAGTGTTAAGAGGGAAGAATGTTGCCTCATAGGTTTTGCCTATGTAAAGTACTCTGTAAAAATAAAAACATTGCCATCTATTTCTAATGCATTGTAGTCAAGCAGAAACCCCATCTGACTTTCTCACATATGCTGAGAAAAAGGGACTAATTAATAGTGCATAAATTCTCAGTGGGAATTGAAAAATGCTTACGTTATGCATTTTTTCCCTAAATAGAAAAATAGAATATAATCAAAGAGCATAAACACTATCACAATAATAACAGAAAAATCCAAATTGTGGATGGATAAGTCTAGAATTAGGAATGTATACTAGTACAATTAATGAATACTGGCTGGACAAGTTGTAATCATCAAAGCAATAAAAATCACAATGAATGTTCTTGTTCAGTTCACCATATGCATTGGTTTTATTTAGAGTTTTATAGTTTCATTTAGAGTTTTATATTTATCACAAAATTTTTTTGACATTTTTATATGGAATCTCTATGCACTAGAATGTCAAATATACTTTTCAATTTTACCTAACCTAAATGCGAAATTCAAGAATGGAAAAAAAATCCCTTATCATTTCTTAAAGGTGTGTTGTAATTTGTTTCCTGTGCCTTCTAGGAAATAGACTGAATTCCTACTTCACCTTTTTAAAAATAATTGATAACTTATAAATAGATCCTTACAACCTTATTTTTTTTAAGTTTTCTTATTTTTGAGAGAGAGTGCACACATGTGAGCCGGAGGAGGGGAGACAGAGAGTCCCAAGCAGTCTCTGTGCTGTCAATGAGGAGCCCCAGGCAGGGCTCCATCTCAGGACCTCTGAGATCATGACCTGAGCTGAAGTCAAGGCTCAGACGCTTAATTGACTAAGCCACCCAGGTGCCCCAGATCCTTGGAACTTTAAAATTAGTATGATTCTGATGTTTGAATACATTTAAAAGTACAAAAATGCTACGTTTTAATTTTCTCATTACAAAGAAGAATCATGGAAAGAAATTTTTAAAGTTTTGCTTTTCTCTTTAACTAACTTCAGCACTTCATGACAGACTCAGAAGAAATTGTGAAAAAAAAAAAAAAAAAAAAAAAACAAAAAAAAAAAAAACTATGTAACTTTGTCCTGGGCCAGAGGTTTCATGTATTGGGAAAAAAAAATGTTTTTAAAGCAATACCTGAGTTATTCCACTAGAAAAGTTTTATTTGGCTGGCATTAGACCAATACAAGACTTGAATTTTATGCCAAAGTTTGCTTCTAACTCTGTATCTTTGGAAACAAAGTATTTCCCCAAAGATCTTACATTTCTCTACAAAAGCTATGGATTTAATTAGATCATCTGTAAAATGTATGTCAATACTAAAAATGTACTGTTATATTTGACTATAACTTAGTTTTCCAGAGCTCTAATTTTGACATTTAAATAGCCATTGCCCAAATCTTTGTGTACTTATGTGCTTATCATGGCAAATAGCTTTCTTATAAAGGTCATAATTTACAATATTTATAATTTTTTAAATCATTCTATGTATTTAACCACTTATTTGATTGCACTATACAGAGATAATGCAATTCAAGTAGAACATGGAAACACTGACTGCATTTAATAACTAATTGTTAAACTTGCTGGAAGCGACACTATGTACTTTTTAACCACGGACCAAATGAATTCTATTTTGGATGGTATACTCTGTGCTCCTTGGACATCGTATGACAGTTTATCACTCTAAATTCCATTATTTGAAGAGATCTATTTGCTACTAGTCTCTCCTAAAAGATGATGAAATGCTAGAAGGAGAAATAAAAATTGTTGATTAATGCAAAAATGCCAGGAAAGATGGATTAAATGAACAAATTACAGATTCAACAAGGAGAAAGCCAATACCACACTGTTGGATGTAAACCTAATTATGATAATAACTGCATCAAAATAAATTTAGTCTGGTTAAAAGACAAAGATTAAAAGACTGGCAAAAATAAAAGACCCAATTCAGTGCTGCTTTCAGGAAACACACTAAAAGTTAAAGAAATAATCACTCAGTCACAGATAAGGTGAAAAGAGAGTATGGAAAATATAGATGTACCATCTAAAAACTAACCAAAGGATGGCTTAGCTATATTTATATCAAGAAAGCATATTTAAAAGCAAGTAGTATTACAAAAAAATCAAGAATTAAGTTGCTTAAAGAAAATATATCATGTCCCCTACCCTGCACTAATAACATATTTTCAAAATATAGAAACAATGACATAAGTGAAGGGCACTAGAGTAGATCACAAAATGTCTAGGGAATTTAATAGTAAAGATAAAATCAAGAATAATTAAACTAGGAACCATACAAATAAACAAAGCTAAGACTGTATCTCCAAAAAAATTAATAAATTATGTAAACTTTTTAAAATTATTTTTTTAATGTGTATTTTTGAGAGACAGAGATAGCATGAGCAGGGGAGGGGCAGAGAGGGAGGGAGACACAGATTCTGAAGCAAGCTCTAGGCTCTGAGCTTGTCCGAAGTAGGTCGCTTAACCAACTGAGCCACCCAGGCGCCCCTAGATAAACTCTTAAAAGATGTAGAAATGCAAAATCACTAAAACGCTATAGATATCCAAAAGATAATTATAGGATATTCTGAAAAAGTTTACTAACCCAATTAAAATTTAAAAATTAAATAAAATCATAATTTCCCTGATAAAATTTACAAGCACTATCACAAACAGAAATAAAATACTGGCATAGAATTATGAGTATTAAAAACCTTAAATCCATAATTTAAAATACTTATACACAAAGAAATCCCCAGCCACAGATGGTTTCACTTAAATAAGAATGCAAACCAACAATTCATTAAAAAAACTTTCAAATAATATAAAATATGAGAATATTTCCAAATTCCTTTTATTAATCAAGAATACACTCGACACCCAAATTTTAAGAGTGCTACAAGAGAGGATAATTACAAAGTGATATTTCTCACACACTAATTAATTTTAAGTAACATTAAAAAAATAAAACCCAGCAATATATAGAAAGGATACTACATCATAACTAAAGTTTATTCATGAACTGCAAGGTTGATTTGACATTTAGAAATCACTGAATATAATTTACCACACTAGTAGTACAAAGAAAAAGTAATCATTTATTCTAAAGCAGAAAATAATTTGATAAAATCAACATTTATTCTGGGTTTAAAAATGACTTAAGAAACTCAGAATTAAGGATCCTTTTTTTCTGATTAAGAACATGGACATAAATAATCTACATTAAATATAATATTCAATAGTGAAATATTAATTGATTTCTTACTGAAGTTAAGAACACACCAAGGATGGCCAATCCTTATTTAAGATAGTACTAGAGATCCTAGGTGGTGCAACAGCATACATTCAGTGGTTAATATTGAAAACAGGCTACCATAAGTTAAAGATACATGTGGTAAACCCTGAAATAGCCATCAAAAATTAAAATAAAGAAGTGTAGCTAATAAGCCAGTAAGGGGTTAAAAAGGAATTCCAAAAACGCTCTAGACCAAAAGTATGTAGGAAAACAGGACAAATACGGAATACAGAACAAATCAGACAAATAACCAAGTGGTAGACTTACACCCAATCAAAATGATAAGTTCCTTTTATGTAAATGGTCTACACACGAATAAAAGGTAAACAGTGCCAGGGCAGATTAAAAAAAGAAAGAAAGAAACACACATCACATTTAAAGAGAAAAACTCAAAAAATAGGAAAGACTTGCCTAGTGATTTTATGAAGCTAGGATTCTTCTGTGCTTTTGTGAGGACAAAATTAGATGGCTCCATACTTTTAAGAGGTAACTTTCTCCAAATCAATCTATAGATTCTAAGCAATGTGATTTTAAGCATATGAATAATAAGTCAACAACTCTTTTGAAATGACAAGAATTTGCAAGTGATATGCATTAGATGACACTACCTTGAATGAAAATTAGCAGAAATGGGCAACTTACAATACTGTACTTGAAGAAATACTATACAGCTATTATAATTAAGATACTGTGATAATGACATGAGAATGAACAAATATAACAATGGAATAGAAAAAAAATGTTCAAATAGATCCACACATACATATCACTGGTTTTGTGACAGAAATGAGATTATAGATGGAAAATGAACTTATCAATAAACATTTAGATGTCACAACAAAAAAGAAACCCCTTCCCTGGGGCGTCTGGGTGTCTCAGTTGGTTAAGTATCCAACTTTGGCTCAGGTCATGATCTCACAGTCTGTGAGTTGGAGCCCCCCATCCGGCTCTTTGCGGTCAGCACAGAGCCCACTTCAGATCCACTGTCTCCCTCTCTTTCTGCTCCTACCCCACTCATGTTCTTTCTCTCTCTCAAAAATAAGTAAACATAAAGAAAATATTATATCACATATTATCACTCACTCTCCATTCTCCACTACCTGTAGCCACTGGTAACCGCTGATCTATGTCAGCGGTTGACCTGTGTCAATGGATTTGCCTCTTCAGAACATTTCATGTAAATGAAAGCCTACAATATGTGGACTTTTGTGATTGGTTTCTTTCACATAGCATAATGTTTTCGAAGTTTACCTATGTAGTAGTATGTATCAGTACTTTGTTTTTTTAAGTTGATGAATAATATTCAAGTGTATGCATATACCACATTTTGTTTATCCATTCAGTAGGTGAACATTTAAATCATTTCCTTTTTTGGCTGTTAAAAATTAATGCTATGTTGGGGTGCCTGGGTGGCTCAGTCGGTTAAGCATCCAGCTTCGGCTCAGGTCATGATCTTGCGGTCCATGAGTTCAAGCCCCGCGTCAGGCTCTGTGCTGACAGCACAGAGCCTGGAGCCTGTTTTAGATTCTGTGTCTCCCTCTTTCTCTCTCCTCCCCCACTCATGCTCTGTCTCTCTCTTCTCAAAAATAAATAAACGTTAAAAAAATAATGCTATGTATACAAGTTTTGTGCAGATATATTTCATTTCTCTGAGTATATGTCTAGGAGAGGAATAGTTAGGTGATAGAATTACTCAATTTTTAACATTTTACAGAATTACAAAAATTTTCCAAAGTAAATGTACCATTTTGCTATCCAACTAGGAATCTGGGACTGTTCTTAATTCTCCACTTCCTTAATATGTCTTGTTATCTGTCTTTTTAGCCATTATAGTGGATGGGAAGTTTACTTAATTGTAGTTTTGACATGCATTTCCCTAAAGATAAATGCTGTGAATCATCTTTTCATGTACTGTGGCCATTTGTAAATCTTCTTTGGAAAAATGTTTATTTAAATCTCTTGCTCATTATTTTTTACTGAGCTAATTGTCTTTTTAATATTGACTTGTAAGACCTCTTTATATATTGCACCTATTAATATATTTTCAGATAAATACTTTGCCATATTTTATTCCATGGAATGTCTTTTGACTTTCTTAATGGTGTCCTTTGAAGCACAAGGATTTAATTTTGATGAAGTCAATTTATGTCTCTTATTCTTTTTTTTCTCTTATGCTTTAAACATTTTGTCAAATAAGCCATTACCTAACTGAAGATGAGAAATATTTGCTATCTTCTAAGAATTTTAAAGTTTTTGTTGTTATATTTAGATCCAAGTTCAGTTTAGTGTTAATTGCTGTATATGTTCCGAAGTAGGGGTCTGAATTCATTATTTCACACATGTATATGCAGTGGTCCCAATACCACTTTCTGAAAGAATATTCTTTCTCCAGAATTGTTTCCGCACTATTGTAGAAAACCCAACTGACCATTTATGGAAGGTTTTAATTCTAGACTCTAAATTCAATTCCCTTGTTTCTCATACTTATGCTTACCTAGTATACTATCTTGATTACTATAAATATGCATTGTTTTGAAACAGAAAAATGTGAATTCTCCAAATTTGTTCTCTTTCAAGATTGTTTTGGCCGTTCTGATAACATGTTTTGTTTTGTTTTATTATCTTTTATTGTCCTTTTTTATTGTCACTTGCATTGTCATATACATTTTAGTCTTAGCTTATAAATTTTTGCAAAAAGAGCCAGTCTTTTGTTAAGTATTCTGTTCAACGTACAGATGAATTTGGGAAGTATTGGATCTTAATAGAATTAAGTCATCAAATTCAAGAACAAAGGATAGCTTTCCATTTCATAAGCATACCTCAGAAACATTGCAGGTTCAGTTCCAGACCACCAGAATAAAGTGACTATCTCAGTAAAAAAATTTAAATGTATTTTTTGGTTTCCCATTGTATATAAAAGTTATGTACACACTATACTGTAGTCTATTAAATGTGTAAAAGCATTATGTCTAAAAGTATATGTACCTTAATCAAAAATGCATTATTGCTAAAAAATGCTAACTACTCTGATGGGCTCTCAGTGAGCCATAATCTTTTTGCTAATGGAAGGTCTTGCTTCGATCTTGATGACTACTGATGAGACTGGTGGTAGCTGAAGATTGGGGTGGCTGTGGCAATTTCTTCTTTTTTAAAAAAAATCATTTTCTTTTATTTTTTTTCATCGTGATAAGTATACTCTTTAAAACCCATCCTCTACATCCCCCATCTCCCCATCCACCTCCCCTCTGGCAACCATCAGTTTGTTCTCAATAGTTGAGTCTGTTTCTTGTTTTGTCTATCTCCTTTTGTCCCTTTGCTTGTTTTATTTCATAAATTCCACATATAAGTGAGACTATATGTATTTGTCTTTCTCTGACTATTTCACTTGGCATAATACTCTCTAGTTCAATCTATGTTGTTGCAAATGGCAAGATTTCATTCTTTTTTTGACTAATAATATTCCATTTGATATATTTATCTTCTTTATTCATCTATTGATGGGCATTTGGGCTGCTTACATAGTTTGGCTATTGTAAATGATGTTGCAATAATCATAGAGGTGCATGTATTCCTTTGTATTAGTGTTTTTGTATTTTTGAGTAAATACCCAGTAGTGTGACTCCCAGATTGTAGGGTAGTTCCATTTTTAATATTTTTGAGGAATCTCCATACTATTTTTCACAATGGCTGGACCTATTTGCATCCCTCATAACAGTGCAAGAGTGTTCTTTTTTCTCCACATCCTTACTAACATTCTTTTTTTTTTCTTGTGTTTTTGATTTTAGCCATTCTCACAGGTAAGAGGTGATATTTCACAGTAGTTTTGATTTGCAATTCCCTGATGATGATGTTGAGCATATTTTCATGTCTCTGTTGGGCATCTGCGTGTCTTCAGAGAAATGTCTGTTCATGTCTTCTGCCCAATTTTTAATTGGATTATTTGTTGTTGTTTTTGAGTATTGAGTTGTATCAGTTCTTTATATATTTTGGATACTAATCCTTTATTGTATATGTCATTTGCAAATATCTTCTCCCATTCAATAGACTTCCTCTAAGATTTTTTCCTTCACTGTGCAGAAAGTTTTTATTTTGATGTAGTCCCAACAGTTTATTTTTGCCGTTATTTCCCTTGCCTCAGGAGATGTACCTAGAAAAATATTGCTATGGCCGATGTCAGAAAGATTACTACCTGTGCTCTCTTCAAAGATTTTTATGGTTTCAGGTCTCGCATTTAGATCTTTAATTCATTTTTAGTATATTTTGCATATGGTGAATGAAAGTGGTCCAGTTTCATTCTTTGCCTGTCCTGTTTGCCCAGCACCATGTGTTGAAGAGATTTTTTCCCATTGTATATTCATTACTTCATTGTCGAAGATGAAGTGGATTTATTTCTGGGTTCCTGCTCTATTCTATTGATCTATGTGCCCATTTTTTGTGCCATTACTACACTGTTTTAATTACTACTGCTTTGTAATATAAATTGAAATCTGGAATTGTGATACCTCCCATTTTGTTTTTATTTTTCAAGATTTCTTTGATTATTTGAAGTCTTTCATGGTTCCCTACAAATTTTAGAATTGCTTGTTCTAGTTCTGTGGAAAATGCTGTTGGTATTTCATAGGGATTGCATTAAATCTACAGATTGCTTTGGGTACTGTAGACATTTTAACAATATTTGTTCTTCCCACCCATTAGCATGGAATTTCTTTGTGTCATCTCAAATTTTGTTTATCAGTGTTTTAAAGTTTTGAGAGTACTAGTCTTTCACCTCTTTGGTTAAGTTCGTTCTTAGATATTTTATTGTTTTTGGTGCAATTGTAAATGGGACGATTGTTTTCTTATTTCACTTTCTGTTGATTCATTATTACTGTGTAGGAATGTTAACAGATTTCTGTACCTCGATTTTGTATCCTAAGACTTTACTGATTTCATTTATCCGTTCTCGTAGTTTTTGGTGGAGTCACTAGGATTTTTTATACGTAGAACCACGTCACCTGTAAATAGTGAGACATCTACTTCTTCCTTATCAATTTGGATGCCTTTTATTTCTTTATGGTTGTCCAATCGCTGTGGCTAGGGCTTCCGGTACTATGTTGAATAAAAGCAGTGCCGAGTGAATATCCTTGTCTTGTTCCCTATCTTAGGAGAAAAGCTCTCAGTTTTTCACCATTGAGTATGATGTCCACTCTTGGGTTTTTCATAGAAGACTTTTATTATGCTGAAGTATGTTCTCTGTAGACCCACTTTACAGAGGGTTTTTATCATGAATGGATGTTGTATTTTGTCAAATGCTTTTTCTGCATCTATTGAAATGGCCATATGTTTTTATACTGTTCTTTATTGATGTGACATATCACGTTGATTGTTTTGCAAATACTGAGTCACTCTTGCATCTCAAGAATAAATCACACTTGATTGGGTATATGTTTTTAAAATATATTGTTGGATTATTTTGCTAGTATTTTGTTTCACATCTATATTCGTGAAAGATATTAGCCTGTAGTGCTCTCTCTCTCTCTCTCTCTCTCTCTCTCTTTTGTGGTGTCTTTATCTTGTTTTGGTATCAGGATAATACTGGCCTCATAGGATGAATTTGGAAGTATTCCTTCCCCTTGTATTTTTTGGAATAGTTTGAGAAGAATAATTATTAACTCTTTTTTAAATGTTAGCAGAATTCACCTGTGGAGCCATCTGGTCCTGGACTTTTGGTTTTGGAGTTTTTTAAATTACTGACTGGATTTCATTGTTGGTAATTGGTTTGTTCAAATTTTCTATTTCTTCCTGCTTTAGTTTTCATAGGTTACATGTGTCTGGGAATTTACGTGGCAATTTCTTAAGACAATAAAGCTTGCTGAACAATTGACTCTTCCTTCTGCAAAAGATCTCTTTGTAGGATTTGATGCTCTTTGATAAATGTTGTTACCCATAGTAGAACTCTCAAAATTGGAGTCAATCCTTTCAAATACTGCTTTTGTTTTACCAAGTTAAGTTTATGTACTGTTCTAAATCCTTCATCATTTCAATAATCTTTATAACATATTCACCAGGGATAGATTCCATCTCAAGAAACCACTTTCTTTTCTCATCCATTAAAAACAACTCTTCACCCATTAGTTTTATCATTGGATTGTAGCAATTCATTCACATCTTCAGGCTCCACTACTAATTCTAGTTCTGCTATTTCTACTGCATTGCAGTTACTTCCTTTATAGAATTCTTGAAACTTCAACTGGTAAAAAATACAACTGCAAAGTGCAATAAAGTGAAATGTAATAAAGACAGGGATGTTGTATTTAGAATTGCTTTCGTTTTTAAACAAGGTTTTGTAATTTTCGGTTTAAAATCTTGACTTTATTATTCTTACCTTACTCTTAAGTATTTTATTTTTTTGATTCTGCATATCTGATGCTAAATATTTTATTAATTTCATTTTCAAATTGTTTATTCCTTGCATACAAAACTATAATTGATTTTTGTACACTGATCTTATTTTTCTTTTATGTCCCTGAACTTGTATATTAATTCTGGTAGGGTTTTTGCTTTTAATATGGGGGTGGGGGTTGTTTTGTTTTGTTTTTAGTGAATTCATATAAATTTTCTATACACTAGGTCATGGCATCTATGGAAATAGTTTTATTTTCTCATTTTAAATCAGTATACCTATTATCGCTCTCTCTCTCTCTTTTTTTTTTTTTTGATCGAATTGTCCAGAATAAAACCTTTTGCACAGTGTTAAGTATAAGTGGCAACAGTAGACATCTTGGTCTTGTTTCCCATCTTAATGGGGAATCATTCAGTCTTTCACTATTATATGTGATGTTGGTTGTGACTTATTCCAAAAAGATTTTTTGATGAGTAAATTGTGTTCTATGCCCAATTTGGTTAGTGCTCACATCATGAAAACATGCTGGATTTTATCAAATGCTTTTCTGCATCTATTAAAATAATCACGATTTTTCCCCTTTATTCTATACAACCATGCATTACATCAAATGATTTCCATATGTTAGACCAACTTTGCAGTGCTGAGATAAAAATCACACTTGGTAATGTTGTATAATTCTTTTATACAGTGCTGCATATGGTTTGGTAGAATATTAATGTGTAGTTAGCTAATTATTCTGCATGCAGTTTTTACAGTATTTTTCTACAATCCTCTATTACTAGGAATTCAGTAATGATGATCTCTTTCATTTTTAATATTATTCACTTCAGTCTTTTTTTTTGACATTTTTGCTGAAGGTTTGTGATATTTGTTGATATTTTCAAATAGGAAACTTTTTTGTGGTTTCATTGATATTCTGTAATAAGAGCTATTTCATCTATTTGTGATCTAATAATATTAATTATTTTCTTCCTTTGGGTTTAATTTGGTCATCTTAGTCTTAAGGTTTTTTAAGGTTACATTGTGGAATTTATATCTTTTTTTTTAATTTAGGTTATTATCTCTGCAAATTTCTCTTTATAACTCTGCTTAGGTTGTATCACAGAAGTATTGGTGTGTTACATTTTTGTTCTTATTTATCTAAGCAAAGTACTATTTTTCTGAATACCTTGTGATTTCTCTCCGGAATCATTCTTTATTTAAGAACTTGTTCTTTAATTTCCATATATTCGTGAATTTCCCAATTTTCCTTCTGGTATTTATTTCTAATTTAATTATGCTATGTTTGGATAATACATTTTGTATGTTTACACTTCTTTTTAATTTACCAAAGCTTCTCTCATGGCCTAAACTATGGCCTAGAAGATGTTTTGCATGCACCTACAAAAAATGTGTATTCTTCCATCATTGGGAAGAGTGTTCTATAGGCATCTGTTAGGTCTAACAGTTTCACTGTATTGTTCAATGGTGTATCTAGAAATCACTTAATGTCTCTTTCATTTTAGACATATAATTTTTCTGGATATATAATTCTTGATTGGCAGTCTGTTTCCTTCAGTTATTTTAATATGTCATCTATCACTTTTCACCTTATTATTTTCGATAAGTCAGCTATTAATTTTAAGTATCTTCACTGAACCCAAAGAGTCATCTCTTTTTGATGTTTTCAAGAATGTCTCTTTATCTCTCAACAGTTTGAGTATGATGTGACGAGTTCAGGTTGTCTTTGAATTTATCCTACTTGGGGATGGTTGAACCTCTTGCATTTGTAGTTTCACCTTTTTCATTAAATACTAAGCTCCAGCAAAAGGAGCATATTCCCTCTTCCTCTACCTTTGGATTCTATTCAGGCTCCAAATGAATCGGATGATGCCCAATGGCACCGGTGAAGGAAATCTTTACTCAGTCCACTGAGTATGCTAATCTCTTCTAGAGACACCTTCAAAATATGCCCAGAAATAATTTGTTTACCAGCTATCTGGGTATCCTTTAGCCCAGTCATGTTAACACACACAGTAATAACCATCACAATAGAGATCTGCTCAAGTAAACTGTAAGTTCCATTTGACGGTGGCTTATTTCGTCACACATATAGCATGTACTTAAACATGTGTTGAATAAGTACATGAGTAGATTGAATTGAGCGTCACCAATCAATAATATATATGAATCCTGGAAAATATTGAAAGTAAGCTCATTTTTACTGAATAAATTTTCAGTGGGCAACAAATAGTCTTCAGAAAAATGCCTTTCAAATTAATAGATTCAAATAAATTTTCTATTGATAACATGATTCCCTCTTCAGGAGGTTCATTAACTTGCTTCTTATGATAAAAAGTAATAAATACGTTTGGTAAAAAAAAGGCCAATTTTATAATTATTGCTATTATTTATGTTTTACTGTATGAAAGCCTCCCTTTTCAGTATCATATACTATCAATGTCTCAGTAAGTTAAATTTGTCCAGTATTTCTCACCTTTATCTATTACTGGAACAAGTTCAAATGGCCACAATTAATTTGTTGGTTATTAAAATAAATTTTTCATGTTAACTCCATGAAAAGATGCAATTAAATAACATCACATTTAAGATTAAGCATATTATATTGGGACGCCTGAGTGGCTCAGTTGGTTAAGTATCTGACTTTGGCTCAGGTCATAATCTCACTGATTGTGGGTCTGAGCCCCGCATCAGGCTCTGTGCTGACAGCTTGGGTGCCTGGAGCCTGTTTCAGATTCTGTGTCTCCCTCTCTCTCTGCCCCTCCCCCTGTTCACGTGTGGTCTCTCTCTGTCTCTCAAAAATGAAGACATGTTAAAAAAATTAAGATTAAGCATATTAGAATATATGATATGAAACCTGTACAACATATAACGTATATGTTGTACAAACAATATATAGGACACATAAGAAAAAGTTCATTCCTACTGTAAGACTAAAGAATGTTAACTGATACTCACAGTGATAAACTTATGTATGGCAAGATCCTAAAAGAATGTGTTTTTGTGTTTTTGTTGCTGATGTTGTTTTATTTATTTTATTTATTTTGTTTTTTTTTTTTTGGAAAAATTAAGCAAGGACTGAAATGTTAAATGTTTATCTTTATGTGGAATCATATGAGAGAAAAAGGGACTTGGAGTTTTCAGTCTGCTTCTTCTACTTGACAAGTAAGGGGTCATTAAATGTTCCTGAATTGTAGTTTCCTTATCTATACAATAAAATAAAACCTATAGAATGATTATAAAAGCAAACTCCAAAGATCAATGTGAATATAAAAATATTTTAAAATATTAATTAACCTTTTAAAAGTTTTTTTTTATGTTTGAGAGAGAGAAAGTCAGAGTATGAGTGGAGAAGGGGCAGAGAGAGAAAGAGGGAGACACAGAATTTGAAGCGGCTCCAGACTCTGAGTTGTCAGCACAAAGCCCTATGCAGGGCTCCAACTCATGGACCTTGAGATCATGACCTGAGCCGAAGTCGGACACTTAATTGACCAAGCTACCCAGGTATCCCTAAAATATTAATTTATCATGCAGCTACTAGGACAATCACCAACAAACATTGTTGATAACTTACTCTTTTCATTTATTGCCTCATTTTCCCCTCATACATACCCTATCAGGCATGTCCTGTATTTTTGCTTGTTATAAAGGATGCAAAACCTGAATTCTGTTGAGATCAAATACACTGCTCTTGAACACACAACTCTACCTTTCGAGTAAGGATTTAAATGCATTAAGTCTGAAGTCTTTACTCTTAACTATAGTATGTAACATACTTGAATAAACTCTTTATTAGTAGCTTAATCATTTGTACAATCTTTCTCACTTATCCTGAATAAACAGAAACTTCAGCATATTCATAAACATATAAATACAAAGCAGAGTCAGTAAGCACCTTTTTCCCCCCCTAAAGCTTGGTAAGGTTCAGCTGCAGTAATACAAATCAATTTGGAGTATCACTCTAATGGCACTCTAGCAGTAAGAATCTCCAAGTGAATGGAAAATTACAAGTGCTGGATTTATTCCATTTGCCAAATGAAAAGTACAGTGTTGTCTTCTTCTTCGTATAGAGAGATCCAATGAAAATACTTCATTCTGCAAATGCCAAGCACTGCTTTTTGGACAATTACAGTACCAACTCTTCCCTTCTAACTGTACATTTGCGGATTTTATACACCGACCAATCAAGACTGTTTACTTCACTTAGAACTTCTCCTGCCAAGAAAACATTTTGTGTATAAATGGCTCCAATCTGGGAAGGCATCCAAAAGAAGCTGTTCAGGTGAATAACAGTGTGATTTACATGCAGGTGCAAAGCATAAACCTAGAAATAGTTTGAAAATACTAACTTAAGATATGGAGTAGAATTAAGTTAACTAGACAGGTATATCACTTTTCTTCTGATATTTTAAATACTCTAGAAATTTTCTATTTTTGATGTACTATTTTTTTTTTAGATTTACAATAATACACCTTCCTTTAAAGTTTACTTATGCATTTGATTTTTAGTAAAATACATATTAGGGAAATGTCTCATGGTCACACAGAATCTTAGGGTAAAAAATACTGTGGAATAAAAAAGATCTTTCCTGCCTCACTAAAAAGAGAATCACTCCCAGGGGATGCATTCAAATACCGAAAATATAATGCAATTTTTCTCTACTTTCATCTTCTCAGCCTTTCACACAACTATGATTTTATTTATTTGTTTGTTTATAAATCACATGCTGCACAAAACAACCATATAAATCATCAACAAACCAAAATTAGGGAAAAAAAAGATCCAGGTTGTGCAATTAGTTCAAAATACACCTATCTACACTATTGCTCCTAGATCATTTCAGAAATTAAAAAGAAATTATGAACCACTGCAACTATGAAATAAAGACCTTAGTTTATGAGATGTAGAGGTTTTAAGTGTTTCTTTCCTTTGTTTTGAGTGGTGTTTTAAGTTCTGATTAGCTAATAGCTGTAACAGGGATATGCAAAAGCTTATGGGGAATCCAACGCCTGGTATTTTAGTGCAAGCACAAACAGGTACTAAAAATGGTAACTTAAGAGCATTAAATCTTAATTTTCTTACTAGAAAATAATGCTTCCACTGACTATCTTTTATATTTCTTTTCCCTTTGAGAAAGAGAGAGCATGAGTTGGGGAGGGGTGAAGGGAGAGGGAGAGGGTAAGAGAGTGAGGGAAAGGGAGAGGGAGAGGGACAGACTATTAAGCAGGCTCCACGCTTAGCGTATAGCCCGATGCGGGGCTTGGATTTGGGACTGACATTTCAGGACCTTGAAATCATGATCTAGGCTTAAATCAAGAGTCAGAGGCACCAACTGAGCCACCCAGGGGTTCCTCCACTGACTACCCTTTAAATTTGTTATAATAGTAATTTAATAGTTAAAAAATATAAGGAAACGCACTTTAGTATTACCTAATAAATAAATGTAATAATTAACAAAGTGTTACTAGCAGGTGTCTTAGATACTCCAAGTACTATAAGAAATTCATTAATTCATTCATTCATTCACTTGTTGAGAAAGATTGAACACATGAGCACAAGCCGAGGAGAAGTGGAGAAAGACAGAGAGAGACAACATCAAGCAGACTCCATACCCAGCAGGGAACCTGACGTGGGGCTAGATCTCACGATGGTGAGACCATGACCTGAGCCAAAATCCAGAGCCAGATGCTTAACTGAATTAGCCATCAGGTGCTCCACTACTCCATGTACTATAACATGTTTTTTTAGATTCCTATTTGAGACATTTAACAACAGTGGTTCTAATACGTTAAAGAAAACATGACAGAATCTTTCCTAAATAGGAGAACTAAAACTACATTAAATATACGTATTTTGGCTCTGTGCAGCCACTGCTACGTTCCAAGTATTTCAAACAAACAGTAAATATAAAAAAAATTGTATGAAAAAATAGCCTTACTATTTCACTAATAGCCTAATTATTCCTCTAATAGGTAGATGAATATTGTTCATAATCAGCTCTTCCTGAATGTCCAATACATTGCTAATTTTGCAGTTAGTCATGCTTGAATTTATATTTTATTTCTGGCACATATTAAAGTATATGCCCTTGGATAAGGTACATAACTGTTTGAGTCACCTTTTCTTCACTTATAATAGTTACGTAAAGAGGACATAGAAAATAGATGTAAGAGAGAAGAAAATTAGGAGAGGAAAATGGAAGGTATTTCAGATATAAATGAAGTAGCTGGAAATTAAACCCTTGTAAACCCTAAGCCATTGGTTTATAAAACTTGTTTAACAATATATTTTTGTCCTAGTTGATGAAAGGACTCAAAGGAAAAGTTCTGTGATGAAATTCACTATGTAAATTTAGTTTTGTCCTTTTCTGCCAAGAATTTTTAATCTAATAGTATTGTATATGTATTCACATTCCTATGAATTGTTCTGATAGAATGTAATTTTATTTTCATGGCTTACTTATTAATTGGTAACTGATAAAGTACAGATATGATTTTAATACTTTATCTAAATTTGCAACCCTGAAATTTGATCATTTTTCTCCAATAATTCGTGTGCATTGACCAAACATATCATATTTTCAATGCTTAGTTGGATAACCATCAGTAGGGCTTATAAGAAAGCACTGATTAAGCCCCTAGAAAACAAAAATTGTTATAAGCAAATATTAGACAAATATTCATTACATAATAGTGGCCCTGCCACTATGGGTAATTGAGCAAATGTGTACATGATGGCTTCCAAAGGAACATCCAATAATTTTAGATACAAGATGTGGTGATAAATGGAGTAAGCATTTCATTAGAGATTCTATGAATTCAACTGGGCCCAGAAAGAATTGAGTAAAAAGAGGGAAGAAGGGGATACTTTATATATGAATGGAATCCAGTTAAATTCCTATTTTCAGAAGTAGACACTTCTATGTATTAGAAGTATCTGCTTTCATGATCTATCGACTTAGGGAAATGTGTATAGTCAAAGTAACCACTTTTAAACATATACACTATATATATATTTTATTAACCTCTGGTGGAAATACAATGGCCATCTCTCTATAGTCAGTAAATATTGCATCAAAAATGCTTTCCACAGTATTATTAATATAAAGTATAATAGACAATTACCACAATAAAATTTTTAAAATTACAAAAATTAAAATATAAAAAGTATAATATAAAGTGAAATTCCCCAGCAAAAGCACTGCTCTCAAAATAAGCACTCAATCATGCTCATTGTATGCTTCTACGATATTTCCTATTATGTACACAAACACTCAAGGGACAGTGATTTTTCAACCAGTGCTCTTACTACATAGTATTCCAATATGTGAAGATCCCAATTTCAATGATTTAAATCAGTTAGACTATTATAGTTTATTATTATTGTAAATTATGACTTTATTCATTCAGCGTATGATCTATATAAATCTGTGTGAATCTAGAGAGATAGTTATACATGTACTTACATAGGATACATTTTAAACATGAAATTGCTTTGTTAAAGTTTATGTGCATTCCATAAATAAATAGATATTGCCAAATTCCCCTGAAGGGATTGTTAGAAATTATAAATCTCATCAAGTCTGTTTTAGTGTGTTTTCCCCACATTATTGATATTTAACAATATATTTTTAAACATTTTCTAAAATGATAGTCAAACACTAATATAAAATTAATGCTATCATTTTAACATCTCTATCTTTCATCACATTTCACTACTTTACCCATGTTTATTAGCCAATTTTATTTCTGCTGTAAACTGCCTTTTTATATTCTTTGCACATATACTGTTCTCTTTTTATTGTTGATTTTGTTGACCATGAGTATTACTTTCTTTTTAATATGCATTAAAAATAATCATGTAAATTTGACATGCAGTTTTTTTAATAGAAACTATTCTCTAGTGAGAGATTGTTATCTGACAATTATTACTTGGGTCACACCAAGAAAACTTCCCCAAGACACTATTCTTTTAATACTAAGATTTTTTTAGGTTTTGATCTATAAATAAGTTGCTATTATATGAAGTTTGTTGAAATTGTTTACATTGTGTAGGCAGTGGATTAAATACAAAGCAGTGTATATTACTACTGTCCAATCAGTGATTCAAAATGCTAAATTTTATATATTAAATTTATATATGCGTCACATTTGTATCTCTTTAATACTTTTTGAAATGTGATTGTCATGATTCTTGTTTTAAAGGATTTTATTAACTGTTCTTCCTTATTTATTTTCCAATTATTGTCAACTTATTAAAATTACAGTGAAATTAGAGGCCACCCTCACTCCACACCAAATGGGACTCTGTGACATGACAGTTTGCTTCACCAGAACCAGGAATAAGAGAGTCTGTTACCATCTTGGATGTCATAATCTTCTGTAACCTAATCACATATGGCATCCTTCAGTGCTGATCTGTTCTCACTATTCAGTGGCTAGTTACTCAAAGGGAGAGGTCTGCAGTAGGCAATGGATACTATCAGGTGGAAATTCATAGGGACTACTTTACATGGGTAGTACGACACATCAAAACCAGGTAAAAACATTGGAAAAAGAGAATCTATAGACAAGTAACCCTCATGAACATAGCTGTAAATATCTTCAAGATTACATTATGTAACTGAATCCAGCAATATATTAAATAATACATTCTGACCAAATGGAGTTCATCTTAGAAATACAGAAGTTGTTCAGCATGCAAAACTCAACCTGTATAATTCATCACAAAAAAGATAAATAGGAAAAATTGTATAATCATTCCAATAGATGCAGAAAGGCATTCAACTATATTTGGCACCCATCCCTGATAAAAATCTCTTACCAAAATAGAAATGTGTTTTCCTTGTCCCACCTAATGAAGAGCACTTTCCAAAAATTTATAGCCAACATCTTACTAACTGGTGGGAAGCTGAATGCTCCCCACTATTATGGAATGAACTATCTCCCCAAAATTCATATGTTGAAACACTAATCTAATGTGATTACATTTGGAGTCTTTATGTAGGTAATTCATTTAAATGAGGTAATGAAAGTGGGGCCCTAATGCAATATGACTTGTGTCCTTAAGAGAAGAAGGAGACCTGGATAGGAAGAACAAATATTATTAAAATGTCGATACTACCCAAAGCAATCTACATATTCAATTGAATCCCTAACAAAATAACACTAGCATTCTTCACAGAGCCAGAACAAATAATCCTAAAATTTGTATGGAATTTGTATGGAATCAGAAAATGCCCAGAATAGCCAAAGCAATCTTGAAAAAGAAAAACAAAGCAGGAGGCACCAAAATCCCAGACTTGAAGCTATAGTACAAAGCTGTAATCGTCAAGACGGTATGGTACTGGCACAAGAACAGACACTCAGATCAAAGGAATAGAATAGAGAACCTGGAAATGGACCCAAAAACATATGGCCAACTAATCTTTGACAAAGCAGGAAAGAATATCCAATGGAACAAAGACAGTCTCTTCAGCAAGTGGTGCTGGGAAAACTGGACAGCGACATGCAGAAGAATGAACCTGGACCACTTTGTTACACCATACACAAAAATAAACTCAAAATGGATGAAAGACCTAAATGTAAGACAGGAAGCCATCAAAATCCTCAAGGAGAAAGCAGGCAAAACCTCTTTGATCTTGCCTGCAGCAACTTCTTACTCAACACGTCTCCAGAGACAAGGGAAACAAAAGCAAAAATGAACTACTGGGACCTCATCAAAATAAAAAGCTTCTGTACAGCCAAGGAAACAATCAGCGAAACTAAAAGGCAGCCTACAGAATGGGAGAAGATATTTGCAAATGACACATCAGATAAAGGGTTAGTATCCAAAATCTATAAGGAACTTATCAAACTCAGCACTCAAAAAAAAAAAAATCCAGTGAAAAAATGGGCAAAAGACATGAATAGACACTTCTCTAAAGAAGACATCCAGATGGCCAACCGACACATGAAAAAATGCTCAACTTCACTCATCATCAGGGAAATACAAATCAAAACCACAATGAGAAACCACCTTATACCTATCAGAATGGCTAACATTAACAACTCAGGCAACAACAGATGTTGGCGAGGATGCAGAGAAAGAGGATCTCTCTTGCATTGTTGGTGGGAATGCAAGCTGGTGCAGCCACTCTGGAAAACAGTATAGAGGATCCTCAAAAAACTAAAAATAGAACTACCCTAGGCCACAGAAATTGCACTACTAGGTATTTATCCAAGGGATACAGTTGTTTCGAAGGGGCACATACACCCCAATGTTTATAGCAGCACTATCAACAATAGCCAAAGTATGGAAAGAGCCCAAATGTCCATTGATGGATGAATGGATAAAGAAGATGTGGTATATATATATGCAATATATATATATATGCTATATATATGTATATGCTATATGTAGCATATATATAGCATATATATATATAGTATATATATATATATATAACTTGGAGTATTACTTGGCAATCAAAAAGAATGAAATCTTGCCATCTGCAACTACATGGATGGAACTGGAGGGTATTACGGTAAGTGAAATTAGTCAGTCAGAGAAAAACAAATATATGAGTTCACTCATATGAGGACTTTAAGAGACAAAACAGATGAACATAAGAGAAGGGAAACAAAAATAATATAAAAACAGGGAGGGGACAAAACATAAGAGACTTATAAATATGGAGAACAAACTGAGGGTTACTGGAGGGGTTGTGGGAGGAGGGATGGGCTAAATTGGTAAGGGGCATGAAGTAATCTACTCCTGAAACCACTGTTGCACCATATGCTAACTAATTTGGATGTAAATTTTAAAAAAATGAAAATAAATCTGAGATTATATTAAAAAAAAAAAAGATACACAAGGATATGCACTCAGAGTAATGACTATGTAAGGCCACTATGAGAAGGCAACTGTCTGTGCACCAAGGAGAGATACCTCAGGAAAAATCAAAGATATTGACAAGCAGAGTTCAAATTTTATTAATAAAAAGGGAACTATAATACCTCCAAACTATTCTGAAAATGAATACAGTTGAGGAGCCATAATACTAGATTTTAGATTTACTATAAAACTATTATAATGAAGACAGTGCTGTATTGGTGAAAGAATAAATACATAGTTCAATGGAACAGAATAAAGACCCAAAATAAACCACACCAATAGAGTGACTTGATGAATCATAAAAATGCAAAGGTAATTCAATGAAGACACTTAATCTCTTCAACTAATGGTAGTGGAACAATGGACTTTCCAAATGCAAAATAATTAATTTAGCCCCTGTCTCATAACTTACACAAAATTTAATTCAAGGTAGATCATAAACTTTAATACAAAATGTAAAACTATACAATATCTAGAGAAAATCTGTGTGACCTTGGGTTTTACAATGAGTTTCTCATTATCTACTTTATCATCGTCTATATTTATATAGGAGATAGGTGTTATTTGAAAACATGATGGCTAACACACTAACAATAACAGATTATCTAGTTCTAACTAATTCAAGAAATATAAACTGTCCATTTGTTTTTAAAATTACAGATACATAAAATGTACAATCCCTCTGCACAACAATATTCATCTACAGGGCATTCCATAAAGCCCAGTATACTCATAAAATAAATAGTTACAACAGCAGTCATCTAGTGATCAATTTACCAGATCCATATTATCAACAATGGATTTACACAACAATAATAAGTGTAGAGAAAAAGAGATCTATACAAATATACATGGAGGATTTTGCAATTAATTTATATATTGACACAACAATTTTGTGTAGGTAGAAATATAAAGATAGGATATATATCAGCTATATATAGTTACGTATGGGAATGATAAATCCCCAAATCAGTACAGTGATCATATATTTTCATAAGGGAGAAATGTGTCCATTATGACAATGAGTTTTGATTTTATTCATAATATTTTATTCCTTAAGCTAGAAGAAAGACATATAGTGTTCCATTAAAATATTTCCATTAAAATATTTGATTTCCATTAAAATATTTTCTTACACTGATCGCCTAAGAGTCAGGCTGTTAAGAAGCAACAGTCTCTCCTTTACCTGGTTGCCATCTTCTTGACAGCCACAAAGCAGCAGCCATGTGTGAGTGCATCTCTACCCATATTGGCCAGGCTGATGTCCAGACTGGCAATGCCTGCCAGGAGCTCTATTGTCTGGAACACGGCATCCAGTCCAGTGGTCAAATGTCAAGTGACAAGACCACTGGGGGAGATGACTTCTTCAACACCTTCTTCAGTGAAACAGGTGCAACATACACTAACCTCAATAGGTTAATAGATTAAATTGTGTCCTCCATCACTGCTTCCCTCAGATTTCATGGAGCCCTAAATGTTGATATGACAGAATTCCAGACCAGCCTGGTGCCCTATCCTTGAATCCACTTCCCTCTAGCCTCATATGCTCCTGACGTCTCTGCTTACAAAGCCTACCATGAACAGCTTTCTGTAGCATAGATCACCTATGCATGCCTTGAGCCAGCCAACCAGATGGCGAAATGTGACTTTCGTCACAGTAAATACACGGCTTGCTATCTGTTGTACCATGGCAACATGGTGACCAAAGAATGACAGTGTTGCCATTGTCACCATTAAGACCAAGGATACCATCCAGTTTGTGGACTGGTGCTCCACAGACTTCAAAGTTGGCATTAATTACCAGCCTCCCACTGTGGTACCTGGTACCTGGTACCTGGCAAGCTGTGTGTATGCTGAGCAACACCACAGCCATTGCTGAAGCCTGGGTTCGCCCAGACCACAAGTTTGACCTAATATATGCCAAGTGTGCCTGTTATGTGGTGAAGGCATGGACACAGGAAGCATTCTGAGGCCCATGAGGATATGGCTGCTCTTAAGAAGGATTGAGGAGGTTGGTGTGGATTTTGTTGAAAGAGAAGGTGAAGAAGGAGAGGAATATTAAAATGTCACAAAAGTGCTGCTTTTTATTTTAGTTTTTTTAACGTTTATTTATTATTGAGAGACAGAAAGAGACAGAGCATGAGCAGGGGAAGGGCAGAGAGAGGGGAGACACAGAATCCGAGGCAGGTTCCAGACTCCAAGCTGTCAGCACAGAGCCCAGCACGGGGCGCAAACCCACAAACCGCAAGAACATGACCTGAGCTGAAGTCGGACGCTTAACCGACTAAGCCACCCAGGTGTCCCCAAAGTGCTGCTTTTTATAGGGAAGCTTATTCTGTTTTAAACATTGAAAAGCTGTGCTCTGATTAGTTAATTTGTATGTAGCAGTGTATATTCTCACATACAATTACTGACCTATACTTCAAAATATAACACTTTGTTATAGGATCAAGTTGTCCTTTACACATGACTACTCTTTGGAAAGGTTAAGTATGATCCAGGATTGCCATTGTTATTGGTCAGAACATGAGTCAAATTTTGGAAAGCAGATTTAGATGCCTCCGAGGAGAACACACTTTTGTTCAAATTGAGGGTAGTGGGTATACAAGACTTTCAAGTAAGATACAGCAGCTATGGTAAAATGAAAAACGGGCCATAAGTTATTCCTTTCTTTATATCTTTGCCCTTTGATATTACTCTTATATACTAACTCTGAGTTTGGCCATGGCAAGCACCACAGACAAAGGAAAAGTGGACATAAAGCAAGCAGGGCTTTGAAAGGCATTTGTCTTATTGCATTTGAAACCTTTCTACCATCATGTCATTAAGCCTGCGCAAGTCTTTTTCATCAATCTGATGCTCTGTTGGTAGATGGTTATGTTATTGACAGACAACTGAGTACCAACACACCAATGTGCTTCATTCCAAAACACCAGAAAACATTCTTGGCCAAGTCCAGCCAAATTGACAAGCCACAAACTCATAACTAAATAAATGACTGTTGTTATAAACATTATATTTGGGACAAAAAGTTCAGGGTCAAACAACTGTTATGCATGAAAAGCTAACTTATAGAACACAAAATAATATATATGTTGGGCTAATGAAAGAATTTACGTCTATTCTTGTACACTGATTTAAATCAGAAAAATTATTGAAAATTTAGCTCCATGTTTAGAAATGAGATATAAAAACATTTTATATCTAAACCCTTTATTGCTGATTTATATGTTAGTAACTTGCAAATAGCATTTTTAGATTAATTTAAGTTAAACTCATTTCTGTGTGCTAAAATACAAATCAAAATATTATTTTCACCGACCTATTAAATTTAGTATATTATTTACGCACAAATCTACCTGGTTCTTAATGATTCCAGCAAATAGCAAAACCACTTTGGTGATTAAATATTGTAACTACCAATAATTTAATCTTGTATCTCATTCCACATAGACAAATTAATCCAAATACACAGATTTTAAATGATAATTTCTGAAAAAGTTAAATAAACCTATTTATACAAACTTGGAAGACAATTTAGTGCATGGTTTTAACATTAAAATTATGTTTGATTACATCTACAAGACCTGTATTTAATCATGAACTATTTTAGCATGATAATCTATAATAAATGACAAGAAGTAATTTATACATTAAAATCTTATAAAATAAAAAGAAAAAATACTAACAGTGGTTTTTAAAGTTCACCAAAATAATAATTGAATAGTTTTTCATATAGTTTACTTGTATTTTTTCATTGATATATCACTTAAAAAATAGTCTTCACTGACAATTGAGCTCAAAATTAAAAATACTTCATAAAACTGGCATAAAGAAGTAGGAAAATATTTTTTCTTTTCATTCTTCATGAAGACTCAGATTAAATTTTAAATTTCAGATGCACTAGTATATTTTTATTTGAAATCTGCCTTTTAATTTCTTCTTACTTTTCTCCTTCTTTAGTCTGCACTTGTTAGCTATCTTGCCATTCTTTTCCTTTCTCTACCTCTCTGTCTCTGTCAGTCTCTCTCAGTCTCTATCACTTTAAGCTAATAGGTTTTTTTTCCTTTATCTCCAGTGATTGGCAAGTAAATTATTTCTTAGAATTGCTGCTATTTTGTATCCTCAATAATAAAGAAAGTAAATCACTATGATCACCAGTTTTCCAATTAACAATGTATGTTTTGGGGGCCAAAGGAATCCTTATAGATGAGACACCTCCATTGTTCAGAGTAAACAAGGCTCTAATGGGGTGACAAGACAAGTCTACAGTCCTGAAGACTTATCTGTAACTTAGAGTATGAGAGAAGAATGCATGCTTGTAATGAAGAAGGAATAAAAATAAGAAGGAATACAAGGAGATTGGCCAGACTCTAAACCTGAAGATTAAACTGTCTCTTGATTTGTAAGAGTTGAAGTTATAATCTAAGGTAAGAGTAAACTGTTGACACACAACATGTTTTTCCAGGACCTTTATCACTTTCCTCAATCATTTATCTTTCACTGGCATTTAGTTGGTCTAATTTAATCTTCTTTATTTCCAGTTAAGTCTTGTAATTTTAAAAATGAAAGTAAAAATTACATGCTTACAGATATGATTTCTATTCCCATTTCTTCCAAATATTTGATCTATGAATGTTGGAATTTTATCTGGTAGTAAAAAAGATATAATTTCACTGTATCACCTTCAAACTTTGAAGTTTACATGGATAATTTAAACAATCATTTAATTATAGGAAAAAGAAAAATTTATACCTTGCAGTGACTATAAATTCTTATAAGTTACAAATCTTATTTATTAAAACATATGCATAATAATTTAATGTAAAGATATATACATTATATAAATACTTGGTTATATAATACTTGGAGTTCATATCTTTTAACTCCATAGTTTTAAAGATTTTTATTATAACCAAAATAAAATGTATAGCTAAAATAACCATAGTACTAACATAACTATATTGAACTATACAGTTAAAGTAAAAAAAAAGTGGGGCGCCTGGGTGGCGCAGTCGGTTAAGCGTCCGACTTCAGCCAGGTCACGATCTCGCGGTCCGTGAGTTCGAGCCCCGCGTCGGGGTCTGGGCTGATGGCTCGGAGCCTGGAGCCTGTTTCCGATTCTGTGTCTCCCTCTCTCTCTGCCTGGAGCCTGCTTCCGATTCTGTGTCTCCCTCTCTCTCTGCCCCTCCCCCGTTCATGCTCTGTCTCTCTCTGTGCCAAAAATAAATAAAAAACGTTGAAAAAAAAATTAAAAAAAATAAAATAAAAAAAATAAAGTAAAAAAAAGTACAATTAGACCAGTTACATTTTCTTATATTTTTACATATTAAAATCACAAAGAAATTGAAATTAGGATCTCAAAGAGATACCTACATTCCCATGTTCATTTCAGCTATATTCACAATATCCAAGATATGGAAGCAATCTAAATCTACCTTGATGAACACATAAATAATTTGTGGTATATAAACACAATGGGATATTACTTAGCCTTAAAAAAGAAGGAAATATTGTCATTTGCAACAATATGAATAAGCCCAGAGGATATTATGTCCAGTGAAATAAGCCAGACACAGAATGACAAATACCAAATGTTCTTACTTACATGTGTAATCTAATATAGTCAAATTCATAGAAGCAGAGGGTAGAAAGGTGGTTGCCAAATAGGGGGAAATGGGGGAGGTGAGGATCAAAGAATACAAAGTTATACTTAGGCAAAATAAATAATTCTGTAGATCTTCTATATAGTGCTTACAGTTAGGAATAATTATTGTACACTTAACATTTGCTAAAAAGGTAGATATTATGGTGTTATAATTAAATATAATAATAATAATAATAATATCAAGAGGCAGGATGAAACTTTAGGAGATGATTTATAGGTCTATAACATTGATGGTTTCATGCATGTATATTTATCCTCAAACTCATCTAATTGTAGACATTAAATACATACAGCTTCTTACATGTTAAGCATAACTCAATAAAGTGATTTAAAAATTGAATTACTGGAAGATGGCTGCGTAGGAGGACGCTGGGCTTACCACGTCCTGTTGATCACTTAGATTCCACCTACACCTGCCTAGATAACCCAGGAAACCACCAGAAGACTAGCAGAATGGATTCTCCGGAGCCAAGCCTAGACTAGAGGTCAATGGAAGAGGGTAGGAAGGGCGGAGAGGCGGTGCACGCTACAGGGACTGGTGGGAGGGAGCCAGGGTGGAGGGGCGGCCCGCCAGCAAAGCAGAGGCCCTGAGTCTGGCTTGCAAAAGTGGAGGGGCCAGACAGAGTGTGTTCGAACAGCAAGCGGGACTTAACATCTGGAAGGTTATAAGTTAACAGCTCTGCTCTGAGAGCGGGAGGGCTGGAGGACAACAGGAGGGAGAGTTGTTGAGCCCTGGACAATAGAGAGCAGCTTGGCGGGGAACAAAGGCACTTGCCAACACCATCTCCCTCATCCATCCCCCAGCCAAAATCCCAAAGGGAACCAGTTACTGTCAGGGAATTTGCTTGCACTGGGCAAACACCCAACACTGTGCTTCTGCGGATCCATCCCTCCAGGGGCGGGTCTAACTCCCTCCCAGTGCTGCAGGGCCCCTCCCAAAGCAGTTCACCTCAGGATAAGCGAGCTGAGCCTGCCCCTCCCACCCCTGTGCACCTTGCTGATCCACCCCAGCTAACATGCCAGATCCCCAGCACCACAAGCCTGGCAGTGTGCAAGTAGCCCAGACGGGCCACGCCACCCCACAGTGAATCCCGCCCCTAGGAGAGGGAAAGAGAAGGCACACATCAGTCTGACTGTGGCCCCAGCAGTGGGCAGGGGGCAGACATCAGGTCTCACTGCGGCCCCACCCACCAATGCAAGTTATTCAAGACAGCACAGGGGAAGTGCCCCACAGTCCCACACCACCCCAGGGACTATACAAAATGAAGAAATGGAAGAATTCCCCTCAGAAAAACTTCCAGGAAATAACGAAAGCTAACGAACTGATCAAAAATGATTTAAACAATGTAACAGAAAGTGAATTTAGAATAATAGTCATAATATTAATCGTTGGGCTTGAAAACAGTATAAAGGACAGCAGAGAATCTATTGCTACAGAGATCAAGGGACAAAGGAACAGCCAGGAGGAGCTAAAAAATGCTATTAATGAGCTGCAAAATAATGGAGACGACCACAGCTCGGATTGAAGAGGCAGAGGAGAGAATAGGTGAACTAGAAGATAAAATTATGGAAAAAGAAGAAGCTGAGAAAAAGAGAGAAAAAAAATCCAGGAGTATGAGGGGAAAATTAGAGAACTAAGTGATGCACTAAGGAGAAATAATATATGCATAATTGGTATTGCACAGGAGGAAGAGAGAGGGAAAGGTGCTGAAGGTGTACTTGAAGAAATAATAGCTGAGAACTTCCCGGATCTGGGGAAGGAAAAAGGCAATGAAATCCAAGAGGCACATAGAACTCCCTTCAGACGTAACTTGAATCGATCTTCTGCACGACATATCATACTGAAACTGGCAAAATACAAGGATAAAGAAAAAATTCTATAACCTGCAAGGGATAAACATATGCTCTAACATATAAAGGGAGACTGATAAGACTCGTGACGGATCTCTCTACTGAAACTTCAAGCCAGAAAAGAATGGCAGGAAATCTTCAATCTGATGAACAGAAAAAATATGCAGCCAAGGATCCTTTATCCAGCAAGTCTGTCATTTAGAATAGAAGGAGAGATAAAGGTCTTCCCAAACAAACAAAAACTGAAGGAATTCGTCACCACTAAACAAGCCCTACAAGAGATCCTAAGGGGGATCATGTGAGACAAAGTACGAGAGGCATCGCTACAAGCATGAAAACTACAGACATCACAATGACTCTAAACCCATATCTTTCTATAATAACACTGAATGTAAATGGACTAAATGTGCCAACCAAAAGACATAGGGTATCAGAATGGATAAAAAAACAAGACCCATCTATTTGCTGTCTACAAGAGACTCATTTTAGACCTGAGGATACTTTCAGATTGAAAATGAGGGGATGGAGAACTATTTATCATGCTACTGGAAGACAAAAGAAAGCTGGAGAAGCCATACTCACATCAGACAAACTAGACTTTAAATTAAAGGCTGTAACAAGAGATGAAGGAGGGCATTATATAATAATTACAGGGTCTATTCATCAAGAAGAACTGACAATTATAAATGTCTATGCGCCGAATATGGGAGCCCCCAAATATATAAAATAATTACAGACAAACATAAGCAACCTTATTGATAAGAATGTGGTAATTGCAGGAGACTTTAATACTCCACTTACAACAATGGATAGATCATCTAGACACATGGTCAATAAAGAAACAAGGGCCCTGAATGATACATTGGATCAGATGGATTTGACAGATATATTTAGAACTCTGCATCCCAAAGCAACAGAATATACTTTCTTCTTGAGTGCACATGGAACATTCTCCAAGATAGATCACACACTGGGTCACAAAACAGCCCTTCATAAGTATACAAGAATTGAAATCATACCATGCATACTTTCAGACCACAAGGCTATGAAGCTTGAAATCGACCACAGGAAAAAGTCTGGAAAACCTCCAAAAGCAAGGAGGTTAAAGAACACCCTACTAAAGAATGAATGGATCAACCAGGCCATTAGAGAAGAAATTTAAAAATATATGGAAACAAACGAAAATGAAAATACAACAATCCAAATGCTTTAGGATGCAGCGAAGGCAGTCCTGAGAGGAAAATACATTGCAATCCAGGTCTATCTCAAGAAACAAGAAACATCCCAAATACAAAATCTAACAGCACACCTAAAGGACATAGAAGCAGAACAGCAATGACACCCTAAACCCAGCAGAAGAAGAGGAATAATAAAGATCAGAGCAGAAATAAACAATATAGAATCTAAAAAAACTGTAGAGCAGATCAATGAAACCAAGAGTTGGTTTTGTGAAAAAAATAAAAAAAAAATTGGCAAACCTCTAGCCAGGCTTCTCAAAAAGAAAAGGGAGATGACCCAAATAGATAAAATCATGAATGGAAATGGAATTATTACAACCAATCCCTCAGATATACAAGCAATTATCAGGGAATACTATGAAAAATTATATACCAACAAACTGGACAACCTGTAAGAAATGGACAAATTCCTAAACACCCACAAACTTCCAAAACTCAAACTGGAGGAAATAGAAAGCTTGAACGGACCCATAGCCAGCAAAGAAATTGAATCGGTTATCAAAAATCTCCCAACAAATAAGAGTCCAGGACCAGATGGCTTCCCTGGGAATTCTACCAGACATTTAAAGCAGAGATAATACCTATCCTCCTCAAACTATTCCAAAAAATAGAAAGGGAAGGAAAACTTCCAGACTCATTCTATGAAGCCAGTATTACTTTGATTCCTAAACCAGACAGAGACCCAGTAAAAAAAAGAGAACTACAGGCCAATATCCCTGGTGAATATGGATGCAAAAATTCTCAATAAGATACTAGCAAATCGAATTCAACAGCATATAAAAACAATTATTCACCATGATCAAGGGGGATTCATTCCTGGGATGCAGGGCTGGTTCAACATTCACAAATCAATGTGATACATCACATTAATAAAAGAAAAGATAAGAACCATATGATCCTGTCAATGAATGCAGAAAAAGCATTGGACAAAATTCAGCATCCTTTCTTAATAAAAACCCTCGAGAAAGTCAGGATAGAAGGAACATACTTAAAGATCATAAAAGCCATTTATGAAAAGCCCACAGCTAACATCATCCTCAACGGGGAAAAACTGAGAGCTTTTCCCCTGAGATCAGGAACACGACAGGGATGTCCATTCTCACCGCTGTTGTTTAACATGGTTTTGGAAGTTCTAGCAACAGCAATCAGACAGCAAAAGGAAATCAAAGGCATCCAAATTGGCAAAGATGAAGTCAAGCTTTCACTTTTTGCAGATGACATGATATTACACATGGAAAACCCGATAGACTCCACCAAAAGTCTGCTAGAACTGATACATGAATTCAACAAAGTTGCAGGATACAAAATCAATGTACAGAAATCAGTTGCATTCTTATACACTCATAATGAAGCAACAGAAAGACAAATAAAGAAACTGATCCCATTCACAATCGCATCAAGAAGCATAAAATACCTAGGAATAAATCTAACCAAAGATGTAAAAGATCTGTATGCTGAAAACTATAGAAAGCTTATGAAGGAAATTGAAGAAGATATAAAGAAATGGAAAAACATTCTGTGCTCATGGGTTGGAAGAATAAATATTGTCAAAATGTCAATACTACCCAAAGCTATATACACATTCAATGCAATCCCTATCAAAATTGCACCAGCATTCTTCTCAAAGCTAGAACAAGCAATCCTAAAATTTTTATGGAACCACAAAAGGCCCCGAATAGCCAAATTAATTTTGAAGAAGAAGACCAAAGCAGGAGGCATCACAGTCCCAGACTTTAGCCTCTAGTACAAAGCTGTAATCATCAAGACAGCATGGTATTGACACAAAAACAGACACATAGACCAATGGAATAGAACAGAAACCCCAGAACTAGACCCATAAAAGTATGGCCAACTAATCTTTGACAAAGCAGGAAAGACTATCCAATGGAAAAAAGACAGTCTCTTTAACAAATGGTGCTGGGAGAACTGGACAGCAACATGCAGAAGAATTAAACCGGACCACTTTCTTACACCATTCACAAAGATAAACTCAAAATGGATAAAGGACCTGAATATGAGACAGGAAACCATCAAAACCCTAGAGGAGAAAGCAGGAAAAGACCTCTCTGATCTCAGCCGCAGCAATTTCTTACGTGACACATCCCCAAAGGCAAGGGAATTCAAAGCAAAAATGAACTATTGGGACCTCATGAAGATAAAAAGCTTCTGCACAGCAAAGGAAACAATCAACAAAACTAAAAGGCAACCAATGGAATGGGAAAAGATATTTGTAAATGACATATCAGACAAAGGGCTAGTATCCAAAATCTATAAAAAGCTCACCAAACTCCACACCCGAAAAACAAATAATTCAGTGAAGAAATGGCAGAAGACATGAATAGACACTTCTCTAAAGAAGACATCCAGATGGCCAACAGGCACATGAAAAGATGCTCAACATTGCTCCTCATCAAGGAAATACAAATCAAAACCACACTCAGATATCACCTCACGCCAGTCAGAGTGGCCAAAATGAACAAATAAAGAGACTATAGATGTGGAGAGGATGTGGAGAAACGGGAACCCTCTTGCACTGTTGGTGGGAGTGCAAACTGGTGCAGCCGCTCTGGAAAACAGTGTGGAGGTTCCTCAAAAAATTAAAAATAGACCTACCCTATGACCCAGCATAGCACTGCTAGGAATTTATCCAAGGGATACAGGAGTACTGATGCATATGGGCACTTGTACCCCAAAGTTTATAGCAGCACTCTCAACAATAGCCAAATTGTGGAAAGAGCCTAAATGTCCATCAACTGATCAATGGATAAAGAAACTGTGCTTTATATACACAATGGAGTACTACGTGGCAATGAGAAAGAATGAAATATGGTCCTTTGTAGCAACGGGGATGGAACTGGAGAGTGTGATGCTAAGTGAAATAAGCCATACAGAGAAAGACAGATACCATATGTTTTCACTCTTATGTGGATCCTGAGAAACTTAACAGAAACCTATGGAGGAGGGGAAGGAAAAAAAAAGAGGTTAGAGTGGGAGAGAGCCAAAGCATAAGAGACTCTTAAAAAGTGAGAACAAACTGACGGTTGATGGGGAGTTGGAGGGAGAGAAGGGTAGGTGATGGATATTGAAGAGGGCATCTTTTGGGATGAGCACTGGGTGTTGTATGGAAACCAATTTTACAATAAATTTCATATATTAAGAAAAATAAAGAAAGAAACTTAAAAAATAAAAAAAATTAAAAAAAATAAAAATTGAATTACTGTGGTTGTTTTCACACTATCTACCTATTGATGAATTTTAACATGTTTAGATCATCTCTCTCTCACACACACTCACCACCCACATACAAATAGTTTTACACTAGCTAGAAAATAATTTTAGATTAGGCATCTACTTCATGTATTTATTTATTTATTTTGTTTGTTTATATTAAATATAATTTATTGTCAAGTTGGTTTCCATACAAAACCCAGTGTTCATCCCAACAGGTACCCTCCTCAATGACCATCACCCACTTTCCCCTCTCCCCCACCTGCCATCAACCCTCAGTTTTTTCTCAGTATTTAAGAGTCTCTTGTGGTTTGCCTCCTTCCCTCTCTGTAACTTTTTTCCCCCTTCTCCTCCCCCATAGACTTCTGTAAAGTTTTTCAGGATCCACATATGAGTGAAGACATATGATATCTGTCTTTCTCTGCCTGACTTATTTCACTTAGCATCACACTCTCTAGTTCCATCCACATTGCTACAAAAAGCCATATTTCATTCTTTCTCATTGCCAAGTAATATTCCATTGTGTATATAAACCACAATTTCTTTATCCATTGATCAGTTGATGGAGATTTAGGCTCTTTCCATAGTTTGGCTATTATTGAAAGTGCTGCTATAAACATTGGGGTACAAGTGATCCTATATATTAGCACTCCTATATCCCTTGGATAAATTCCTAGCAGTACTACTGCTGTGTCATAGGGTAGGTCTATTTTTGATATTGGGGGGAACCTCCACACTGTTTTCCACAGTGGATGCACCAGTTTGCATTCCCACCAATAGTGCAAGAGGGTTCCCGTTTCTCCACATCCTCTCCAGCATCTATAGTCTCTTTATTTGTTCATTTTAGCATTCTGACATTGAGCATCTTTTCATGTGCCTGTTGGCCATCTGGATGTCTTCTTTAGAAAAGTGTCTATTCATGTCTTCTGCCCATCATTTAAAAATGTCAAGAGACTTTGCGTGGACTCAGAAGGATAGCAAGAAAATAAAAGAAAATATATGTATGGCTATACTTTTTGTTATAAGAATAATAAAATAAAATAAACCTAAAACATGTCATTGGAAAATTCAGTAGAATGAAAAATTTTCACATAAACTTACAAAGAAAATGTATCGGATATATTTATTGCAGAAATTCAAAGACTGTTAAAAAGGATATGCTTTGCAAATTAAATGTTTTCTAAAAAACAAAACAAAAACTAGTGAACCATGAGAAAAATAAACCCATGAAAATAAAATATAAAATGCTATAAAAATAACACTGACGACACAATTAATAAAAAAATTCCCATCTTGGAAAAAATAGATAAGTAGAGTTTAACCTATGAACCAAATGAGAAATATACTTTTAAGATGCAGAGAAAGAGCGCCTGGGTGGCTCTGTGGGTTAAGCCTCCGACTGTTGGTATAGGCTCAAGTCATGATCTCACAGTTTATGACTTCAAGGCCCGCATAGGGTTTTAAGTGGACAGTGTGGAGGTTTCTTGGGATTCTCTCTCTCTCTCTCTCTCTCTCTCTCTCTCTGCCCCCTGTCTCTCATTCTCTATCTATCTCAAAATAAATAAATAAAAACTGCGAAACAATATTTTAAAAAATGCAGAGAAAAGGGGAGCTCCAGTTTGGGGATGGCTGGGTGGCTCAGTTGGTTAAGCATTTGACTTTGGCTCAGGTCATAATTTCACGGTTCATGAGTTCGAGCCCCACTCCAGGATCTCTGCTGTCATCAGGGAGCCTGCTTCAGATCCTCTGTCCCCTCTCTCTCATTGCCCCCCTCTCCTGCTGGTTCTCTCTCTCTCTCTAAAAATAAATAAATAATCTTAAAAAATAATTTCAAAACTGCAGACAAAAGGAAAAGATAAAGATGATAGGAGAGACAATGTTAGGTATATATAATTCATATCTGGAATAAATCTACAAATAACCAGAACCCCAGAAGTAAAAAATTACAAATGAAGCAGTAAAAATAGTAGTAAAATAAAACTAAAATTGTTACACCTAAAACAAATCAGAAAAGCAGTTTGGAAGATGCATATTCATGGAGCAGAGAGGGAATCAAAAATATATATTGTACTTTTAAAAATTTAAGAGTAAAAGAAATATCAAAGGACTTCAGTAACATATACACTAAATTTTTATTGGTGAAATCTGCAAAAGATCACTTGCCATTTATTATATTGTCTTCCAAAGTTTGCAAATTAAATATTCCATTTTAAAATGAGACATTTTTCATATTTGCTATTGTTGAATAGTTTGTAGCCAAAAAATAATCCCAATGAGAATTAGAAAAGCAGATTAAACATGAACATAAAGAACAAACAATCTTCGGTTTAAAGATCTATGAGATCTTCTGAGGCAGCCAGGATTTGAAGGACCAGATGTGAAAAGAATGGCTCATTTATGTTAGTCAAGCTCAACTTTCTGCACCTGCTCTTCTTATCTGAGTATTTGCTGGCACTTGGCTTGGGGCAAAATCTAAGAAGCTTGGCATAGTGGTGTTAATAGAAGTGAAAGCACTGCTTTAGACAATCTCATGGACTTGGGGCCAGAAAAACTTCATTTTAGGATTATAAAAGCAGTCGAGATATTAGAGACCAAAATTCCAGAGAGAAAAGAGGTACACAGACCTCCAGAGTATACTCTCTTTTTCCGAGTAATGGTTTTAACTGTCCGTGAAGCTTTTGTTATTTTTAGTATCCTTATAGCACCAAGGTAATGCAAAATCTGAGTTCTGTGTCAGTCAAGAACAAACTATAAATATCAATACTAGGCTCCAAGTTGAAAAGACAACTATATCTAAGGATTAGGGTAAATCAGAAGATGACTGAGGTATACTTAGTCTACAAATCTGCCTTGATTAGGTATGGTTCCTGATTATTTCTCTTTAAAAAAAATTTTTAATGTTTATTTACTTTTGAGAGAGACTGAGCGTAAGTGGGGTGGGGCAGAGAGGGAAGACCCAGAATCTCAAGTCTCCAGGCTCTGAGCTGTCAGAGCAGAGCCGATGCAGGGCTCAAATCCACGAACCCCAAGATCATAACCTGAGCCGATGTCAGATGCTTGACTGACTGAGCCACCCAGGCACCCCAATTCCTGATTATTTCTAAGTGATCTGTGCCCATGGTGATTATCAGAGGTGAGGTGAATCCTTTCTGTGGGGAGTAATGGGATTTATAGCTTCCAAAAATTTCTCATACAAAATGTCTAGCATCCAATAAAAAAAATATAGCAGTTTTTCCTTTAATAGCAATTGAGAAACTTACTAAAAATTCATAGAAATGCAAAGGACCAAAATCATTGAAACAATTTTCACTTCAGGACCCAAGCTACAAGATGCCAAGAATTACTATAAAGCTCCAATAATTAAGTCTTTTTGGTATTGGTTCAAGACATGAATATAGACCAAAGGAATGATATATTAAATAGGCCTAAGGATTCTTAATTTGACAAAATCTCTTTAAAAGACAGTGGGTAAATTAAGACATTTTTAATAAATAATGCTGGGTAAATAACCATGTAAACACATAGCTACACAATAAGTCTTCAAGAAGAACAAAAATACATAGGTTAAAAACATAGACACTACACATACCTACCAAAATGGCTACATTAAAAGAGACAGATACTAACATGTAGATAATAAGTAATGCTGAGTACTAGTCAAGGTATAAAACAACTGGAACTCTCTTATACTGGTGACAGCCTAAGTTGGGACAACTGCTTTGGAAAATTATCTGGCAGTATATTAAAAAACTAAGCATACACAAATCACATTCATTCATCACATAATTCTCCAAAAGAAAGGTCTATGTATTACCAAGACATACACAAGCATGTTTCTAGCCACATAATTTATAAGAGGTAAATGTTCAAGCAACTTATTTATTGATTGCAGTGCATTCAGATAATAATAATAATAATAAAGATAATGATATTGAAATAAGCCAGATGCCAAGCACAGAAATGAACATGGAACATGATTCCATTTATAGAAAGTTCAAAATTGGAAAATTCAGATTTAGAAGTCAAAATATTGGTTGTTCTCAGATGTATTAATCATTAGCATGAGGTGAAGGGAGAATTTGAATGTTGGTAATGTATGTCTTGATGAAGATGTGATTCAAGGATAAGTTTACTTTGGAAAAATTCATGGAGCTGTACATTTAAGATTTGTTCGAGTTATTTTTTGAAACTGAAAAAAGTCTACCGAGATTAGGAACATTTATCTTCTAGGGATAGCTATTAAAAGTACCTTTTCCTTTTTTTTTCTTAAAAATTTTTTAATGTTTACTTTTGAGAGAGAGATGGAGACACAGAATCCGAAGCAGGCTCCAGGCTCTGAACTGTCAGCACAGAGCCTGATGTGGGGCTCAAATTCATGAGCGGCAGGATCATGACCTGAGCCAAGGTTGGCCACTTAACCAACTGAGCCACCCAGGCGCACCCCCCACTGCTTTTTTTCCCCTTTTTAAGAGTTTTTGGAATTTTTAAAAATTTCCAGTAAGAGAATACATTGTTATTAATTTGAGACTAAAACTCTGCACTAAATAATATTTAATTATAAAAATAATAAATAAAACTAGAGCATCAGAAAAAATGGGGTGCAGCAGGGGGAGATGAGTGGCAAAATGGCACAGATGTTGCTAGGGTAAAAAAGGACATCTACTTCAATGACTACATCTTGATAGGTGAATATTCCTACATGTGAAATAAAGCTGGCTATATCCCCCAAGTAATAACACTAGATAAACACATACATACTCAGTTACCTTTAAAACTATTTCCTCCTTGCTCTTGGGTGTAAGCAAACTGCAGCCTACTGCATTTTGGTAATATTGTCTTCAGTGAAATTTGCATTTGTTTAACTTGAGGAACAAGATAATAGGTGAAGTGAATCCAAACATAACTAAAAATACCAGACAATGTCACATACATGTTCTATGTTTCCAAGTTATTTTTTGCGGTTGTTGTTAAATAAAAATAACAGCCTCTTAAAAGCAATATGAATAAGATGGGGCTACAACACGTGATAATAAGCTATAAAACATTTTTTCTCTAGCCAAAATGAAAAGCACATACATTGTGACATACTTTTTCTCTGACTCTAGATTTTCAGAGTAGGAAAATTTGTTAAGAACAACCCAGGGAGACAAAACAGGCATAATGGGCCTAGCCTGTACTTTAGAAAAATATACTTCATAGGCACTTAACAGACATTGAGTCATGCGTTACTCATCTAAATGTGCTCTCACTGTCTTTGTAAACATTGAGTTTACATGCGAAAATTAAGAAAATGTTCCATGCAGATTGCAAGACATAAATGTGTTACATAATTCTGCCTAGCTTTCTTGAGATACCAATGTTCCCTGTCTGCCTTTTGGCTGTTACTTTGTGGAACATTTATTTTTGTTTTCATAAGCCCTTTAAATAAAAAGCCATTTAATCCAGTCATCTGAAGCATAACATATGCTTTTTCAAGGTTATCAAAATATCTTACTTTTCTTTTAAAGGATCTTAACTATGCAATTCCAGTTTTGGGCTTTCTTCCAAACAAGACTAAAATAGACGTGCAGTTGCACAATAAACAAGAGTTGCTAATTGCCAATTTTGTAGAATATCTTACAAAAAAGGAATATCACTTCAAATGTGTTTTGATGGAACTTTTTCCTCTCTATTCATCTTGTTTCTGATAACTCAGGACTATTTCTTTGCACTTGTGCATTTGAATTTTGCCTATGTTTTGAAAGACAAGTTTCTTTCGTTTAATTTTCTCTTCACTAATGCATTTTATTCCTTTCTATTCTTGTATAAGAATGTAGTAGTTTTCAAAATTTGTAATTTATCTTCATAACATTATGCCTATGTGTTCATATTCAAGTAGAAACTAAGAGTCTTAAAAGCCGTGATTAAAGCAAATGACTTACAACAATATAATCAATAGAGTTTTTGCTTCCAGTTATTCACCAGTGTGTGGATGTTGCCCTCTGTTTTATTTAAATTCACTGCTCCAGACTCCTATGTGCTTTATTTTGAGATAAAAGCCATCTTTAAGAATGCCCAACTGCCACTAAGGATTAAAATAACATTTATTTGTTCCATTTCTCCTAGCCTTTTTTTTTAAATGTTTATTTATTTATTTATTTATTTATTTATTTATTTATTTATAGGGAGAGAGAGAGCACGCACACAAGCAGGGAAAGGGACAGAGAGAGAGAGGAGGGAGAGAATCCCAAGCAGGCTTCACATGTCCGCTTGGAACCTGACTTGGGGCTTGATCCCATGAACCACGAGATCATGACCTGAGCCGAAATGAAGAGTTGGATGCTTAACCAAATGAGCCACCCAGGCGCCACTCCATTTCTTACATTTTTAACTGTGGGTTCTATAAAATGGATTATTTTCACCTTGTGATTTATAAGAAAAGTTTGGAAAAATAAGAATATACGTGAAATTAATTATATATTAAAATCAAGAGAAACATTTATCATTAATAAGTTTATTTGAACATGACCCTGATACCTTCTTCAATGAATTTTTTCTGAAGAAAATGATGAAGTACTTTTATACTGCATATGTAGTAGTTACGTAACATATAGTCTCCCAAACAAATTTCCGTGGCTAGCTTTCCCAGAATACAGAATATTTGTTATAGATTGGTGAACTACTGAGCTGTCAGTCAATTCAGAATGTTTTTGTATATTGTTCTTTGCTTCAACCACCTCCCCTCATCCCTTAATCTTTCTCCCACTCATATTTATATTTCAACCTAAATTTATAAGTAATTTTAATAATCCTTAATTTCTTAAACTAGGTGAATTCCCTAGTTGTATGTTCCCAATATAACTCCTCTGTACTTTCTGTGTAATATGTACAGCATATTAGACCTGCAATAATGTCTTCATTTTAGGGTCTTCCCAATGGTCTGCAGTCTTTAGGTGGAATATTTATCTACAGTTGCAGGAGCTAGAAACTTTGTTGTTACCGCTTTCTCTTCTCAATATCTATCATTAATAGATAGGTTGATAAATATTAATGTGTTAAATGACAGTCTAGTGCTTTATGTGAGGGAGAATGTTCATAGCCAGGTTTTTGTGCCTCACATCAGATTATATATATTTGAAAGAACGAAATGAAGAGAGGAAGTAAAATTTCTGAGGCAACTCAGAAAGGCCAAAAGCGGCTTGAGGCATATTTGCATAAACCATGCTTTGGATTTAGAGATGGATCTCCATATTCGAACCAGGGAAAGCGCCACTGCTAGTGATGGAGAAGCCCGGGTCAGTCTGACCAACTCCAGGAAGCCGTCAGTGGAGCGGTTTTATGAAGGTCGCGTGACTACTACCTATTTCCATTCCAAGCCGCAGGGGCAAGGCCAGCGATTGGCTTACAACTCCAATAGAGAAGATGGCATGCTGGAGGTTGGAGCTGCAGTGCCAGCCAGTATCTCCTGATGCCTCGAAGCAAAGTCTATGGCATAGCTCCTGACTCTGCAGACCCAGCCAGCATTTCCTCTCCAGAGGCGATTTCCTCATGCATGCCACATGCTAATTCAAAACCATGCAGGGAGGCAATGAGGTGCGGGTTGACATATATATAAATAATTGTTACAAGATACCAAGTCTTTTTAATGGGGTAGTGAGGAACTATTTAGAAGCTAAAATAGGAAAATAGAGAGCATCTACCTCACTTTAACATAGCCTGTAACACAAGTGAAGTGCCAGGGAATGTAGATATAGATATAAATATAAATATAAATATAAATATAAATATAAATATAAATATAAATATAAATATAAATATAAATAATATAAATAGCTTCCCATCGGGAAACCTGCCATGAAGACCATGTCCTCAGGGTACTGTCAGATTTCAGTTAGGGGAGGGTGTGAGGGGAATGTCCAGCAAACAGCTGAGGATATATGAAGGGACATGGCTGATGACAGCTTGTCGGTTAGAGGCAATACACAACAGAAGGTCTTAGAGGAAGGGGAAAGGTAGACAATTAGGACAGATTAGTAAGTGTGTAGAACAGAATCTAAGTGATGACGGACAACTGGGGTAGGGGGGATTAAGAACTGCAGAGCTGGTACAGTGAGCATAATGCCATTCGTGAGAGCCTATTCCCTCAATCTTTTGGAGGAGGAGTATTAAAACAAGAGAAATGGCTCATGTGGCTTTATATAAAAATCCTTCAAGAGGCATCTGGGTGGCTCAGTCAGTTAAGCTCAGCTCAGGCCATGATCTTACAGCTCTTGAGTTTGAGCCAAGCGTTGGGCTCTGTGCTGAAATCTCAGAGCCTGGAGCCTGCTTCGGATTCTGTCTCTGTCTCTCTCTGCCTCTCCCCCACCTCACCTCTTCTCTCTTTCTCTCTCCCTCCCTCTCTCTCTCTCAAATGTAAATAAACATTAAAACAAAATTTAAAAATCCTTCAAGAGGAATCTGGGTGTAGGCAGTTTCAATGACTTCATATATGAAGGCTTCTCTTAAAATCAATCTGCATGAAGACAGAAAGAAATGGAAAAAGATTCCATGCTCCTGGATAGGAAGAACAAATATTGTTGAAATGTCAATACTGCCCAAAGCAATCTACATATTCAACGCAATCCCTATCAAAGTAACACCAGCATTCTTCACAGAGCTAGAATAAACAATCCTAAAATTTTTCTGGAATCAGAAAATACCCAGAATAGCCAAAGCAATCTTGAAAAAGAAAAACAAAGCAGGAGGCATCAAAATCCCAGACTTCAAGCTATACTACAAAGCTGTAATTGTCAAGACGGTATGGTACTGGCACAAAAACAGACACTCAGATCAATGGAATAGAATAGAGAACCCAGAAATGAACCCACAAACCTATGGCCAACTCATCTGTGAAAAGCAGGAAAGAATATCCAATGGAACAAAGACAGTCTCTTCAGCAAGTGGTGCTGGGAAAAATGGACAGTGACATGCAGAAGAATGCACCTGGACCACTTTGTTACACCATACACAAAAATAAACTCAAAATGGATGAAAGACCTAAATGTAAGACAGGAAGCCATCAAATCCTCGAGGAGAAAGCAGACAAAAACCTCTTTCATCTTGCCCACAGCAACTTCTTACTCAACACGTCTCCAGAGGCAAGGGAAACAAAAGCAAAAATGAACTACTGGGACCTCATCAAAAGAAAAAGCTTCTGTACAGTGAGGGAAATGATCAGCAAAACTAAAAGGCAACCGACAGAATGGGAGATATTTGCAAATGACATATCAGATAAAGGGTTAGTATCCAAAATCTACAAAGAACTTATCAAACTCAACACCCAAAAAACAAATAATCCAGTGAAGAAATGGGCAAAAAACATGAATAGACACTTCTCCAAACAAGACATCCAGATGGCCAACCGACACATGAAAAAATGTTCAACATCACTCATCATCAGGGAAATACAAATCAAAACCACAATGAGATACCTTACACCTGTCAGAATGGCTAACATTAACAACTCAGGCAACAACAGATGTTGGCGAGGATGCAGAGAAAGAGGATCTCTCTTGCATTGTTGGTGGGAATGCAAGCTGGTGCAGCCACTCTGGAAAACAGTATGGAGGTTCCTCAAAAAACTAAAAGTAGAACTACCCTACAACCCAGCAATTGCACTACTAGGCATTTATCCATGGGATAGAGATGTGCTGTTTTGAATATGCACCCTCATGTTTATAGCAGCACTATCAAAAATAGCCAAAGTATGGAAAGATCCCAAATTTCCATCAATGGATGAAGGGATAAAGAAGATGTGGTATATATATATGTATATATATACACACACATATATATATGTAAACACACACACACACACACACACACACAGTGGAGTATTACTCAGCAATCAAAAAGAATGAAATCTTGTCATTTGCAACTACGTGGATGGAACTGGAGGGTATTATGCTAGGTGAAATTAGTCAGTCAGAGAAAGACAAAAATCATATGACTTCACTCATATGAGGACTTTAAGAGACAAAGCAGATGAACATAAGGGAAGGGAAACAAAAATAATATAAAAACAGGGAGGGGGACAAAACAGAAGAGACTCATAAATATGGAGAACAATCTGAGGGTTGCTGGAGGGATTGTGGGGGGGGGTATGGGCTAAATGGGTAAGGGGCATTAAAGAATCTACTCCTGAAATCATTGCTTCACTATATGTGAATTTGGATGTAAATTTTAAAAAATAAAAAATAAAGTTAAAAAAATCAATCTGCATGAAATCATTTTTTTGAGAAGATGCAGATTTCCCATTCCCATTTTCCTTTCAAAACTATCATATTCCTATTTTGCAGGGAAAAAAAAAAGGCAAACCTCCCAGCGATCCTTAACTTTATTATTATGTAGTGTCCTGGGATTAAAACAAAACAAACAAACAAAACCCTCCAACGCTTTCTAGGATATACAACAAAAGGTGACTGAGACTGATACTGGTGCTATGATGTTCAATAATTCTAAAGACTCTGTAGCAATTCCACTTTTAAGTCGATTTTCTATTCTTTGCTTTTTACACATTTGAAGAGGGAATAAAATCAATTGTCAGCAAATGGATCATTAAACGTAGTTGTAGATGAGAGAAAACTGTAATTTTTTTCTTACAACTCACAAGTAATTCCAATATCTGAATGATATTCTCTATGTCCTTATTTAACTGAACAAAATCACTAAACTTTTAGATCTATAGAAACAGAAAAAATCGTTGAAACAGAATTGCTGCTAAATTCTCTCACAACAACACATGAAATATATCCAAGTAAACGTTCATTAATTATGAAAAATACAATCAACTTTAGCTCATTAAGAACTTGATTTTAAAAGCCCTTTTATGTCTGATAGCTATTTACCCAATTTTGAAGTATATTTATATTGTTTTAATCAATCATGTAATTATAAAGGTCAAACCATCCAGAATAAAGTTTTGAGAAGTCAAGCTCCTACTGGGACAACAACAACAACAACAATAAAAAAATGTATTTACGTGTTTGATTTTGTTCAGAGGAATATTATCATTTAAAGAATTTTAAGCATTTCATATGTCAATGTAGTATACAACTTTATGAGAAAATATAATAGAAATAGGATTTAGGAAACGCTTTAAAGATTCTCATTTTAAAAAATATTTATTCACACATGAATGTTAACTTTATTCAAAGTATTAGAGAGAATGATATAATGAACCTACATGCATTTTTAATAACACATCTTCAATAATTGTCAATCTTCTATGCTTCCACCTTTCTTTCTCCACTCAGAGTATTTTAAAGAAAACTCACACTGGGGCACCTGGGTGGCTCAGTCAGTTAAGTGTCCAACTTTGGCTCAGGTCATGATCTTGCTGTCTGTGGGTTCTAGCCCTATGTCAGGCTCTGTGCTGACAGCTCAGAGCCTGGAGCCTGGAGCCTGGAGCCTGAAGCCTGCTTCAGATTCTGTGTCTCCCTCTCTCTCTGCCCCTCCCCACTCATGCTCTGTCTCTCTCAAAAATGAATAAATGTTGGGGCGCCTGGGTGGCTCAGTCGGTTGGGCGTCCGACTTTGGCTCAGGTCATGATCTCGCGGTCCGTGAGTTCGAGCCCCACTTCGGGCTCTGTGCTGACAGCTCAGAACCTGGAGCCTGTTTCAGATTCTGTGTCTCCCTCTCTCTCTCTCTCTGACCCTCCCTTGTTCATGCTCTGTCTCTGTCTCAAAAATAAATAAACGTTAAAAAATTTTTTAAAAAAATGAATGTTAAAAAAATTTAAAGAAAAATCACAGACATTATATTCTTTCACTATTACTTCCATATATATTTCTAAAGTATTCTCTTCACATAAACATAATAAATGCCAACAAAATAAATAATAATCCCTTAATGTTCTTAAATACCCATTTGATGATGAACTTTGATGAAAAACATATTGGCATGCTTTTAGAAAATTCAGGGGGCACCTGAGTGGCTCAGTCGGTTGAATGACAGACTCGATTTTGGCTCAGGTCAGATCTCATGACAACACAGAGCCTACTTGGGATTCTTTCTCTCTCTCTCTCCCCCTACTCATGGTCTCTCTCTCTCTCTCTCTGAAAATAAATAAATAAACATTAAAAAAATCAGTTCTTTGGATCAGGATATAACATAAAACCCAGAAAACCTGTATCTTATGTTTCGTTGATAAATAAGCATTTACTTTTTTTTTTTTTTTTTTTGTAGAATTCCTGACATCCTGCATATGGTTGAATGCATACAAGTTTGTTTCTTTTAAATCATATTTTTAATTGTGTAATTGACCAATTTATTTGAGTACCAAAAGGTATCTCAAAATTAGTATGGCTAATGAAGAACTCATGATATACACTGACCCTAATTCTGTTTCTACCATTATCTATCTCTCTTTGTTCATGGTACAATGTTGTCCTTTGCTCAAGGGAAAAACTTTAGAATTATCACGAATGCTCTGCTTCCTCTGAGGCTATCCCCAGCAGAGAATTTTTATTTTGCTCAATCCAGTGAACCATTTGATTAAAATGGAATACATTTTTAAGAATGCACAAACTTTTCCAAATAATATTTTTACGTTGTCATATATTTTTTCCCTCACGTCACCAAGTGATGGTATGTTGCTCACAGTCTCATTCTCTATTCTTGGTTTTTTATCACTCTGCATGTAATGTATAAATTAATTTTGAATCATTAATTCCACTCAGTTCCTTAACTTTCCCAACTCAAATCTTTTTCATAGAAGTTAAATATAGCCGTAGTCTTAGCACAAATCTTGTTAAAACACTAATTGGCCGGTTAACATCTTTAATTCAAATGTTGTAATCGGTAGTAACCAACTGTGAGTGCATTTTTAATAAACCTAGATTTCTATGCACATGCTCCTTCTCCATTTGCTATTGGTCTTATGAAAATATTATCTCATATTTACTTTTCTCCCCTAAAATCATTGGCTGCCTATGACCTCATTTTCCTTTTTTCCCCCATTCCTATCGTTACTGTATGTTTTATTAACTAGAATATATGCTAATAAGGTTTTCCTAAAAATATAGGAAAAGTAAACACAGTGGCTTAAATAAGATAGCAGCTTATTTATTTATCACAAAAGTCATCAAACTATAGTCACGATCAAATTCAGCAAGATACCTGCTTTGCCCAGCCTAGTTCCGAGGGAAGAAAATGTCTGAATAATAATAAACACTAATGAGCAATAGTAAAATCTATCATAGTCTAGCTTTTTTATACCTTTATTGCCTCCCATGAATAACTTGCTATTATAAAGTTTCCATCATGTCACTAAATTATATATTTATATGTGTGTATATGTGTGTACTTCAATATTATACCTTGTATTTACTTAAGAATTTTAAACTAGGACTGTCTTTTTTCCCTTGATTGGGACAAAAGACATTTTGTTGATGTAGAGTAGATGTTGATGTAGAGTAACTCATTTTGTTGATGTAGAGTAGACAGTAAATAATTAGATGAGTCAAAGAACGAATGGATTGGTGTGTGTACACATGGATTGACTGATAGCTTTTTGGCATTTTCTAATAAGCGTGTTAGTTTAACATGATGGTTCTTTTTTGTATTTCTCTCACTTAGTATTAAGATATATACATATATATATATATATATATTCTGTATTATTTCATAGCCATTATAATACTATGATAAACACTGTATATTTTCATGAATGAATATATTAATTCGTCCGACTTCGGCTGAGGTCATGATCTTGCAGTTCCTGGGTTTGAGCCCCACCTCGGGCTCTGTGCTGACAGCTCAGAGCCTGGAGCCTGCTTCAGATTCTGTGTCTCCCTCTCTCTCTGCTTCTCCTCTGCTTGTGCTCCGTCTTTCTCTCTCACAAAAATAAATAAACATTAAAACATTTTTTTAAAGTTCTCATCACAAGAAAAAAATTGTAAATGTGTGGTGATGGATATTAACTAGATTTATTGCGGTGATCATTCTCTGATATATACAAATATAAAATTATGTTGTACACCTGAAACTAATACAATGTTATAGGTCAAGTATATCTCAATTAAAAAAAATAATTAAAAAGCTGTTTGCGCTCATTTTTTGTATTTTTATTTTCGTGCATAGATTGCTACTTCTAAAAATGGTATTTCTGTTAAAATTTTTATAGAATTATATATTATATGTTTGTATACATATATAATTATATTTATGTATATATTTACATACATATGTATTTAATGTATTTAATGACACACCTTGCCATGCTGATTTTTCAAATGGATTATGAAATGTTATTATCCAATTAATAACATAAGAAAATCCACCTAGCACAACAACTCCAATAACATCAACTGTTAAAAAGGGTGGAATTCTTCAGATACCCATGCTGCAAACATTACTAAGTCAGAAAGACTTTAAAGCTATACTGTCCAAAAAAGTGGCCACCACGCAGAAGTAACTTTTTTACTTTAAATCTTTAAATTTAAGTTAATTAACAGTGGATTAAGTGAAACTTCAGTTTCCTTAGTCATACTAGCTACATTTCATGTGCTCAATAGCCTTATGTGGGCACTGGCTACCATACCAGAAAGTACAGATATAAAACATTTCTATCATTGCAGATATATATCTCTATCTCTATCTCTATATATAGATATATATCTCACATACAAAAAGCTCTACTTTTTCTTGCTTTGGTTTAAATGGTTTCTGAGTTTCATAAATAAAAAAAGTAAAAATGACATTAATGCATTTATTCTAGGTAGAATTATCATTCAGGGTCCATGTTTTAATTGGGTAATTTCGGGAAAGCTTAATAAGTCAATTCCATACAATGGTGTGGGGTGGGATAGGAAAACTACAAAGGATAGCACACAACACTATTTGGCTTGTCACAACAGCTAGTTCTACTAACCCAAGGTTGAAGGTACAAGGATGACAGAAAGCAACAGCTGTATAATATCCAAGAAGATTTCAGGAAGCAGCTATAATGGGGCTATAGCAGCCCAGTATCTGGTACCCTGACTTCCGTGTCTAGTGTGAAATGAAGATCAAAGTTCTTACTCTTTCTTGTCATCAAGCAGGTATTTTTAAATTAAACATACACATACATAAATGCGAGGTGCATACACATATGCCTGGTTAAACACAAACAGCATTTGCACAATATTCCAAAAGAATACCAACGCTTCTCAAAGAAAGCACATCATCTATTCATATTGTAGAAGAGCTACTTTTATCTAATTATAAAACAACATACTCCACACCTTAGGTAGTAGTAAGGGACTTAGCCAAAATTTATACCCAAAGTCAAGGCAAAGATTGAAATACAGAAGGATCTTCAGGACACATGTTCCCCTTTGATGTTTGCTCTTCTGCAAAGCCATACTCACACCTAAAAGGTGAGTAGAATGATTACAGAAGTTTTGTTTCTAGTCCCTGGACACATATCTTAAACTCCATCTGGAAGTACTGACCTTCCAAGCTAAACAATCTAGTTTTAAAGGAGGCAATATCTCTGTGTTGGTCTAGCAACCAATCCCAGATTTATAATAGTGCTTCATAAACACACCACACCACACACACACACACACACACACACACACACACCCATATACTCCTAGAAGGACCATGTCCTCACAATGATAATTCATATTCTAGAAATGTAGTTTCTGATTCCTCTAGAGTGTTTTTGGTTGTAAGGCTTCTATGTGCTAAAGACATTATGTAAGGAACAATTTACCACTAGTCATTCAACATGTATCTTATTTTTTATTTTTATTAATTGAAATTTACACATATGCTAATATAAAATAGCTCCATTCTCTTTCATATTTAAAGATGTCCATTTATCTCAATCTTGCTCTCCTCACTCTCTCTTCTTTGTTTCTGCTCTTGCTGGTTAATTATATACATGCTTTGTTTGCTAGTTATACTTACAAACAATGGGTATATCAACAGATTAAGAGGGCAATTCATTTGTATAGAAGTCAGAAGAGATTGGCAGCTTTGATCTTCTGGATTTAAACAATTTCACTTTCCTCCTCTCATTCACTGTCCACTTCTCTATATAATTCTAATAATTAGTTGAGAGAGACAGCCTTTTTGCGCTGTGTGGGGCATTGCTTTCAGTAAGACCTTTAATTATTTAAGCAGATGAGGATGGAAAATGAAGGTTTTGCAACTACATCTCCTATGGCCAGGAAATTTATACAATGTCTTACTTCAATATGTTCTATTACAATGTTTCTGTATAGACAAGCAGAGTCCTCAAGATATTATACCACTAGTTATGAGCTAATCTATTCCACTGAAGAATTTGCCAGAAGTTCTCAAATTACACAGTAATAGCCAATTACTCTTTATAGTCCCTGCCTATTATATAATTCCTTTGTTATCATGCCAGATCTTCAGAATAAGTCAGGTCAAATTACCAGCTAAGTTTCTTCCCCCAATTGAGCCTTGACCAAATTTTAAAGAATTGGTGATTGTGGGGATTTTTTACTTTTATAAATTACAGATATTTTTGTATAGACTAAAAAAAAAAATCAAATGTTGACCGAGAGAATGGTCTTCATGGATCTTTTTATGGACATCTGGATAAGGTAGCTGATAAAATCCCTGTTCTGTATCATGTATTTTCCAATTTGTTCCATATTGACTAGGAAGATAGGCCATAAGGAGGCAAATCCACAGTTCATATTAATAGCTACAACTAACTTGTCATTACTTTCTACATCTAAAACCACGATAATGGATTACTACAGATGCACAAAAGGTATTGAAAGAGAAAAAAAGTGCTGCACAAAAAATGATCTAAACTAATTGGCATTCAATACTAACCTCTCTCTTCTCACACTCATGAGTCTTCAGATATACTGCAGATGAACGAATCTAAAGAAAGATCAGCTTGAGGACTCTGCTTCTAGCCAATGACCCAGTTTGACCCCTTACTGCAGGCTGGCTATCACTGTGTAACAACAGGGGCCAAGAAGCAGTAAAAGCCTCTTTTCAGTGACAGTAAAAGCATATGTGGATGACCTTTACAATAAAATCACAATAGAAACATCTGCATATATCACACTGGATAATATCTCATTTGTCAAAGCAAGTCATGTGGCTTAGCCACAGGCGAGCTCTCAGGATAAACAATCTGCCCACTTTGCAGCCAAAGCCTAATTAAAATGGCGTTGAAGTATTATTTTCCCAAAAAGATAAGAGATGGGAGAGAATGTTAATGAAGAGTAATCTTATCTATTTGGGAATTTAAATTGTATATGATGCATTTAGGTACATGGTTTAGGACACAAATGAAATTTTTTCTTTTGACATATGTATATATTTTCTTCTTTTGAGATATATGCCTGCCTCTTTAATAAATTTGAATATAATTGTTAATTTAAAATTAATTAGAAGTAAACCTCTTTAAATTGTAATACTATGTTTCATTTAACCTAATATATCTAAGATACTAGCATTTCATTATGTAACCAATATAAAATTTACTATGAGATATTTTGCATTCTTGTTTTCATCCTAAGACTTTAAATCTGGTGTGCATCTTACACATACTGATTAAACATGATAATCTAATGCAGTACATATTCCTGGAGAGAATCTTGTATGGCATAAAAAAGATATTTTGGGGACAGCTGGAAAATTTAAATAAGGTCTGTGAAATTAATGGTAGCACTGCATCAATGCTGACTTTCAGATTGGTAGGGTTGTATGGTTATAATTTATGGAGAATCTCTGGGAAAGTTACTCTAGAAGTAAACATTTATTTTTATTATTTTTTATTAAGCGTTTTTATTTTTCATTATTATTTTATGTTTATTATTTTTTAAGTTTATTTGTTCATTATTTTGAGAGAGACGGACAAGTGTGCAAATGGGAAGAGGCAGAGAACGAGGGAGAGAGAGAATACCAACCAGGTTCCATGCTGCCAGCACAGAGCCCAACAAAGGACTTGAACTCACGAACCGTGATATCATGACCTGAGCTGAAACCAAGGGTCAGAGGCTTAACTGACTGAGCCACCCAGGGGCCCCTAGAAGTAAACTTTTGAAGACATGTTATACATAAACATTTATTTTTAAAATTTCAAAATTTTGCTATTTAAAACAGTCATTAGAAATGCTGATAATAATGAATTTGGTAGTCATATTAGGTATACAGATTATAATTTATGTTGTAACAGATTTTAACTTATAACTGGAAAAGAAGCTAAGGTTTTCATGCTGCTAATAGCAAATCATGTCATTTTAAAATATGATGTTGTTACTTCAAAACCTCCAGCCATTTCAATTAAAAAAATGCATTCTGTTAATAATCCAGCTGTTTCATTTTAATTACACCAAGCATCTGGATATTCTGGAACATCTGTTTGGCTTTCTGTTTTAAAACATACAATATTAACTTTTGAATTTAACTAGTGCCTTTGTCTATTAAGAAATATGGGGCCTACATAGACATGCCCATAAACTTAAACCTTTATGTACAAATTTTCCTTAAAATCTTAAATCTCAAATAAACTGATGAATGCACACAGAGCCTTTAAAATTCACATTAATAACAGATTAATTATCAGTGTACATGTAGGTATATGCTTACTATTATAAATGTATAATATGTATATATAACATATTATACATAATCAGGAAATACATATTTATAATTGGGGGGAATAAGGCTGTTCTAGGGAACTAGAAGAATGGTGTCCCCTAGTTAGTAAAATAAAATCTAGGCCATATGTTAGAAAAAGCGCTATTGTCCTTTAAGTGACATCCACAGATTATTTCCAAGATGCTTAAACTGAATCACTACATGGTACACCTGAAACAAATACTACACTGTATGTTAACTTACTGGCATTTAAATAAAAACTTTTATTTTTAAATAAAAAGAAAGGAAAAATAAAATAAAATTATAAGTCATTCAATGATTACACATTTCATCATGTAGATACATGAAATCTGTTGATTTCTTATTGAACTTCTTACAGGTAGGTACTTTTACTATTTTCAATAAACATTCAAAAAATTTCACAAACTATATAAAAAAAATAAAGTTTAAATGCTAAAAGTTTAGAAACTTGACATAAAATCTCTATTGTATTCTAATGGCTACATCAAAATACAAGTCCCTAAACTATGGATGTCCCTTTAACTATAAACAAATATGAATGCAAGTTGTTAACCCCAAAATAGTTCATAATCATGAGTGAGCTCTTCCTTTTTAGAAGTTTTTGGAATAAAGCTAAAATAACAATAAAATGATGTAACTTCTTTTCTTATATAACTTTAATTTTCTCTATCGAGCTCAAATATTACATTTTACATATTTAATAATTTTTGATAAAATCACCATTATATTGTACCAATGATTATCTAGAAATGTACAGCATTCACTTTGGAGAATATTTCCTTTATTTCTTTTTCAGATCATTTATTGTTAGTATATGGAAATGTAACTGATTTCTGGATATTGATTTTGTATCCTAAAACTTCCAAATTTGTTTACTACTTCTAACAGTTTTTGGTGGAGATTTTAGGATTTTCTATATACAAGATCATGTCATCAACAAACACACATTTATACTTTTTCCTTTGATATGTGGATGGCTTTTATTTCTGTCCTGCCTCATTGCTCTGGTTATGATTTGCAGAATTGTTGAATAGGACTGGTGAGCAACCTTATCTTTTCCTTGATGTTAGAGGCAAAGCTTTCAACCTTTCATACTTGAGTATGAGGGCTTGTCATATCTCGTTTTTACTACACTGGGATATGTTCCTTCTATATCCAACTATTGAGAGTTTTTCTCATGAAAGGATGTTGAATTTTATCCGATATTTTTATGTGTTTACTAAGATGATCACATGGTTTTTCTTTCATTCCATTAATGAAATTTATCACATTTATTGATTTGGATATGCTGAACTATCCTTGAGTCCCAGGGATAAATCTCATTTGATGGTGGCATATGGTTCTTTTAATGTGCTGTTGAATTCTGCTTGCTAGTATTATGTTCAGAATTTTTGCATCTGTATTCATCAGCGATATTGGCCTGTAGTTTTCTTATAGTATCCTTTTCTGGTTTTGGTATCAGGGTAATTCTGGTCTTGTAAAAAAATTTGAAAGTGTTGCCTCATTCACTTTTTCAGAAGAATTTGAGAAGAATTGAATTATTATATTTTTTAATGCTTGGTTGAATTCACACATGAAGCCATCTAGTCTTAATTTTTATGTTGTTGGTAGGTTCTTGATTACCAATTAAATCTCCTTACTTCTTATTTGTTATTTGAGATTTTCTATTTCTTCATGATTCAGACTTGGTAGGTTGTAGAAATGCACCCATTTCTTTTAGGTTACCCAACTTGTTGGCATATAATTGTTCATAGTAATTTTTTATGATCGCTTGTATTTCTGTGGTATCAATTGCAGTGTCTCCTCTTTCATTTGTAATTTTTTTTTCCTATGGTAAGTCTAGCTACAAGTTTTTCAATTTCTTTACTATGACTTTCTTTCTGCTAATTTTGTGCTTAGTTATTGTTTTTCTATTTCCTTGAGGTACAAAATTCAGGTGTTTATTTGAGATCTTTCTTTTATTTTAATATAGGCATTTATCCCTAAAAAATTTCTTGCTAACACTGCTTTGCTGAATCTCATTAATTTTTATATATTCTGTCTCCTAACCTCTTTTGTTTCAAGATATATTTTATTTTCCTTTTGACCTCATCTTTTACCCATTGGTTGTTCAGGGTGTCTTGTTTAATTTCCACATATTTGTGAATTTTCCAGTTTTCTTCCAGTCATTAATGTCTTGTTTCATACCACTGTAATAGAAAAATATACTTGGTATGATTTCAATATTCAAGTTTTCTAAGATTTATTTTGTGACCTAATATGATTTATCATGAAGAATATTCCATGTGTGATTGATAAGAATGTATATTCTGCTACTGTTGGGTGAAATGTTCTGTATATATCTCTTAGGCCCATTTGTTCTAAAGTATAGTTCAAGTCTAGTGTTTTTGTTGTTGTTTTGCTTCATTTTGTTTTTTATTGATTTTCTGTTTGGATGACCATTCATTATTGAACAGTTGGGTATTGAAGTCTACTACTATTATTATATTGTTGTCTATTATTACCTTCAGATCTATTAATAGTTGTATATTTAGTACATTTAGTATATTTAGGTGCTTTAATGCTAGGTACATATATATTGACAATTGTTATGTCCTCTTGATGAATTGACTACTTTATCATTTTATAACGATCTTCTTCTTTTGTCAGAGGTTTTGACTTAAAGTCTATTTTGTCTGATATAATTATAGATATCCCTGTTCTCTTTTGCTTTATTTTTGCACACAGATATTTTTCCATTTCTTCACTGTTAGACTATGTGTGTCCTTGAAACTAAAGTAAGTCTCCTGTACATCACATAGAGTTGACTCTTGTTTTTATTCATTCAGCCACTCTATATTTTGATTGGAGAATTAGTGTTATTTAAATTAACATGATTTTATTTTGTTTCTACGTAAAATATATATTATTCATCAGCAATGAGAAAGTCAGTCGCCAACAAAATTATATTTATAAAATCATCTTTGGAAACAAAGGTATTTGCAGAAATAAACTAATGGCACCTAAGATAGGTATTAAAATATGAATAATCAAGTCCCACTCCTTGTGTTCATCAAATCCTGAATTAAGGGTAAACAAGACCTTATTTTTATGGCATTTCTAATGTTAAGAAGTTTCACTGTGTATTTTCCAAGTATTACCCTTTATTAACAAGGAGAATTAGAAAAGAGAAAGATTTAGGAAAACACCTATAGAAGTAATAGTAAGATTTAATAACTGGAAGTCTGACATAAAGAAAACAAAGATAATAAAAACTGGAAGCTTATAAATTCAAAACCACAGAATTATGTTTCAATGTCAGAGAATATAGCCTATACAATATATTATTTCCAAAGCATATTTCTCACTCACAGTACAGTAATAAAATTTATAATGATGACTGCAAGACATCCAAAGGATAAGTTAAATCATGTGCTACATAATTGACTTAAAAAAATCAGGAACATGGATAATATATTCAAAAATTTCTTTTCAGGTAAGCCATTAATCATTAAATTACATATAATGACTTCATGGAAATTACTAAAGCATATATATATGCTTAACAGTGTATCAAGTATCCTTATAATAACTCAGTTATTAATATTGTTCTTAGTTCTGAAAATCTCAAGGAATTTTTTGCATGTTTTTAACATTTCTCTTTTACTGATAAAAACGCAAGGTAACATGATGGATAGATATCTATGCATATTGGTTAAAGCCCTACTGTGTAATGTACTCAAGAGTTTTGTGTCCAAATTAGGCTGGCAAGATACACTAACTAGAGTAGTTTATAGTCTTTTTGTTGTTGTTGTTGTTGTTTTTGAGGGGGTGGGAAATGAATGTGCAGGTGAGGGGAAGAAAGAGAGGGAGGGAGAGAATTCCAAATAGGCTCAGCACTGACCGTGCAGAGCCTGACAATGGAGTCAAACTCACAAACGTTCGATCATGACCTAAGCAAAATCAAGAGCCGGATGCTTAACCAGCTGAGCCACCCAGGTGCCCCTAGAGTAGTTTATAATCTTTAAGGGGGAAAAAAAAAAGAAAACATGGGTGAATCTGCTAAAAGTACATATATTATGATTGAGTAGGATAGAGAAATGAACAAGGCTCTGCTTTTGACAAGCATAACAAAGGAACACATTTCTGAATCCTCACAAAATAGTATCTATTGCAATATGTTTCATCGCACCACACTGAGTCCTCAAAGACATTTAAAAATATTCTATGGATTATTCATATTGCTCTTCTTTGATCAAGTACTAATTTGGGGGTTTAATATTTTAATTACATACAAGTATTAAAATAAGCATTATGTATGTCAAAATGTTTACACATGTTCATACATGTTTATAAAACTAAATATACATTAAAGATTTTATTTAACTCATTATTTGAAGGAAGGAAAATATGCTGTTATGACAAACTTAAGAAGATCCTGAGAATACACATAAATATATTCTCAACAAACAAATATACAAATACAATGAAACCTAAATACCTAATACCTAAAAAAAATATATTTTACAAAAAATGTTAGGTTAAGATATTTGGGTTAAATACAAAAATGGTATCTCTTTTGCTTTACAGGAGAAAACTTTTAGGGTTATCTGTTACACTAGGCAGAAATTATTTGCCTCTCTACTAGAGATCTTCAAGTTAACCTCTGTCCCTACAGAGCTCTAAAATAGGTTAGGAAATAGGAAATCAAGCTTCATATTTCACTAAAAGAGCATTTTTGTCTATTTCAAGTTTCAGATAATAGTTGTGATATCTTTTGAATTATTATAGATAATTGAATAGGGAACATACATTAAAATGTTTTTTTACTTTATTTTATAACAACCTAGTATTATATCCATGTCTTTTTACATTACCTAATACATAATTTAAAATAAAATGATACCCAAGGCATGAAATGAACAAGTCCGACATTAGTATTTTGCAATGTATATATAAATTAATTCACACAAGATTTGTTAAACATATTTAGTAATTATTTTTCTGAATGAGATATTTTAAATCATTTTTGACTATAATTCAGACATTGTTCTAGGAAGCTTGAGACATAGTAGGAGCCCTTCTAAGAGATAAGCAATAAAATTGATAAATGTAGTAAATACACAAATAATAAATTAGATGATGCTTATAGGGTGATTAAAATTTGAGGCTAATTAGGGAGCTAAGATATGAGGTATGACTTACACTTCTAAATGGTTTTGTCAGACAGGCCTAATGAAGGAGGAGACAACTGAACAGACAGAAGTAGGCAGCACCATGTACACACTGGAAGTGAGAGAAGGAAGAGAGAACACCCAGTACAAAAATTCTGAGGCAAGAGGCACCTGGGTGGCTCAGCTGGTAGAATGTCTGACTTTGGCTTAGGTCATGATCTCACAGTCTGTGAGTTCAAGCCCTGCCTCGGGCTCTGTGCTGACAGCTCAGTGATCAGAGCCTGTTCTGGATTCTGCATCTCCCCCACCCTGTCTCTGCCCCTCCCCCACTCATGCTCTGTCTCTCTTGCTCTCAAAAATCAGTAAAACATTGGGGTGCCTGGGTGGCTCAGTCAGTTGAGCGTCAGACTTCGGCTCAGGTCATGACCTCACGGTTCGTGGTTTCCAGCCCCACATCGGGCTCTGTGCTGACAGCTCGGAGCCTGGAGCCTGCTTCAGATTCTGTGTCTCCCTCTCTCTCTCTGCCCCTTCTTGGCTCACACTCTGTCTCTGTCTCTGTCTCTCTCTCTCAAAAATAAATAAACATTAAAATAAATAAATAAGTAAAACATTAAAAAAATTTTTTAAAAATTCTGTGCCAAGAGTGAGCCAGGCCTTCTGTCTAGACCAAGTTATTTTGCAACCTGGGTCAAGGGAGACATGAAATTAAAAAGAGAATGTTTGATATTTAGCTGAATTGTATGTTATTTATCTGATAATTCTTCTGAAAGTATATTATCAAATATCTCCTTTAATTTGCAATATGTCTTACTGTAAACAAAGGAGAAGAAAAAATCCTTCAACCAGATGTGATTCTCAAATGTTTAATAAGGGCATTCATCATTACAAAATAACACTGTTATAGGGTTGATGCAATTTAAATATGCCATTGTTCTTAGTACTAAGAATCTACGAGATTACTTTCCCTTAAAAATCAATATTTTTTCTCATCTTTTCAAATTGTATTAATTATATTTTCAGATACAACTAAAGATGAATACAATTTCAATTTTTTTAATACAAAAATTTTAATGTTTATTTTTTGAGAGAGAGAGACAGAGTGTGATCAGGGGAAGGGCAGAGAGACAGGGAGACACAGAATCCAAAGCAGGCTCCAGGCTCTGAGCTGTCACCACAGAGCCTGATGTGGGGCTCGAACCCACAAACTGTGAGATCATGACCTGAATCAAAGTTGGAGGCTTAACCGACTGAGCCACCAAGGCACCTCAATACAATTTTAATTTTTAAATTAAAATTTATTAATTATATAAATGCGATTATTTTATCTCTTGTGTTTTTTAATGGCTTTCAAGAAATACTACCTTTTAAAATTTTTCTAATTTTTAAGTTGAATTGCAATAATACATATTATGCCAGTATAAACCAGTAGGCTTTTCTATTCAGTATAAACTGGTTGAAATGGATAGCTATTTCATTAATTTTTATGTTAAATTACCATGTTTTATCTCAATTTTTTGTCAAACGCAATTATTTCTAAGCTAGCAACTCACTTAAAACAGACAGTTTGGGGGGTGCCTGGGTGGCTCACTCAGTTAAGCGTCGGACTTTGGCTCAGATCATGATCTCGTGGTTCATGAGTTCGAGGTTCATGAGTTTGAGCCCCGCATCGGGCTCTGTGCTGACAGCTCAGAGCCTAGAGCCTGCTTTGGATTCTGTGTCTCCTTCTCTCTCTGCTCTTCCTGGCTCACACTCGGACTCTGTCTCTCTTTCTATCTCTCCCTCTCTCTCTCAAAAATAAATAAATGTTAAATATATATATATATATATATATATATATACACATATATATATATATGTACAAATTCACATAGCTTTTTATTCATTTTTTTAAAGTTTATTTATTGTGTGTGTGTGTGAGAGAGAGAGAGAGAGAGAGAGAGAGAGAGATTGAGAGATAGGGAGAGAGAGAGAATCCCAAGCAGGCTCTGCACTGACAGTACAGAGCCTGACATGGGGCTCAATCTCACAAACAGTGAGATCATGACCTGAGCCAAAACCAAAAGTCAGATTCTTAACTAACTGAGCCACCCAGGAGCCCCACTTTTTATTAATTTTAGAAAACGACTAGCATTTAATGTTATTTTTCCCAAGAATATTTTGAGTTTTTCTGGAATCATAGTCATTAATAATCTATGTAGTTTTATACTTAAGTCACTTTAGTAATTTGATCTCAAGAAGTTAATCACAAAGATACAGTTTTAAATCAATAAAAGATATTTGATTCATTCAAGATAGAAATTCTATATACTTGAATGAAAACGCTTTATTTTGAAATACAGGTCCTTGAGAAGTCACCTTCAAAGATTATTAATCATTGCATAGATAAATATATAACAAATGTAGAGGTTTTGGAAAGATGGTGGAGTAGGAAGTACCAGAAATCTGTCTTCACATCTGGACAATAATTGCACTGACACATTCTGTCTGATGTTACTATTTTGCATCTCTGGAGTCTATGGAAGGTTTGCATCTCCCAAAGAAGGACTGCATTGTAAATTGTGGTCAATTTCAGCTCTTAGCAGAGTAGTAGCTAATCATTCCTTACTTCTCAGCCCCATGGAATCAGCTGTGCAAGTGTTCCTAGAGCAGACGGCCACAGCTTGCATGAGCCTGAGTGGCAAAAAGGACTCTGTCCTCCAAATATTGAAGATCTTTTTTTTTTTTAATATTTATTTATTTTTGAGAGAGACAGAGCATGAGCAGGGGAGTGGAGGGGTAGAGAGGGAGACACAGAATCCAAAGTAGGCTCCAGGATCTGAGCTGCCAGCACAGAGCCCAATACAGGGCCTCGAACTCACAAACTGTGAGACCATGAACTGAGCAACCCAGGAATCCCTAAAGATCTTTATTCTGACTACTACCTGCTGCTTTTGATCACAGAGGTACACAAAAGTGGCAGTTGGCCATTGTTCTTACACATTGCCCTATTGTTGCAAGCCCCTCCCACAGGCACTGGCTAACAGGACTTCCAGAGAATTTAAAGGGCTCACACCTTTCTCCCATCCTTTCTTCATTTTTCCAAATTGGGGACCAGATATTGAAGAGTAGGGCTTATAAAAGTAATCACATATTCAAAATAACTGAAATTACGGTCTTGAAGAGATATCTTCATGCTCATGTTAATAGCAGTATTAGTCACAATAGCTAAAGTGTGGTAGCAACCCAGGTGTGAAACAATAGTTGAAGGGGTAAGCAATATCTGGCATATACATGCAATGGAATACTATTTATCCTTAAAAAGGAAGACAGTTCTCACATATGCTACAACGTGGATGAAGCTTGCAGATACCATGCTAAGTGAAATATGCCAGTCACCAGAAGATATATATTGTATGATTGCACTTACACGAAGTACTTAGAGTGGTCAAAATTATAGAGACAGAAGTAGAATGGTGATTGCCAAGGGCTAGGGAGAAGAAGAAGCAATTTTGTTTAATGGGACAGTTTTGTTTAATGGGACAAGATGAAAAGAGTTCTAGAGATGGATGGTGGTGATGGCTGCACAAAAATATGAACGTATTCATGCCACTGAACTGTACACATAAAAATCGCTATATTATGTCATGTGTGTTTTACCAGACAGAAATATATACATATCATATATACATAGTTTTAGATTCACATTTAGCATAAAAATGTTTACATCCCAGCCATATCTCCACCATACTCTGGGTCTCCAGCACTTAAATAATCTCAGGTGCAGTGTACATGTTCAGTAACTATTGTTACTAAGGCTGGATTAATTTCTAGTTGTTCAATAAAGGTAAGTAAACATAGTTTGTGTATTTTCTCTTCAAACACACTTGGCTAATTCTCATCAAGGTAATACATCCTGTAATAAACTTTTGAAAGTAAACTTACCTATTACAATAGAAAAATAAAGTCACATAGTTTTTCTTGTTTATTCATCTATTATAACTGTATCTTCTAAAAAATACTCTACAAAATATTTTGCCCAAAATGTGCAGGCTGTTTTTTAAATAAAGGAATAAATTTAAATACAAGGGTCACTGACCATCATAAAATAATGGTAATAAGTCAATTTTCTAAATAAAATTAAATTCAAGATATTTTCATTAAAAGCACTAAATTCAACATGCACTTATTGAAGTTTAAATGTATGGAATTATATGAAAGTCCTGAATCTCTTTAGATGATAAAAATATTTTTTCTTAAGGAATATAATACCGACAGAATTCAATAATTATATGTAGAAATATGTACAAAATAGAGTACCACACTTATTAAGGGCAAAGCCATTTTATGTGGCTATTAGAAACTTCTTTTTAACAAACATTAGTAGTTATTTTGTATACTGAAATATTCATATATCTACTCAAATACAAAAAAAAATATTTTCATTTTCACATAAAGCAGAACTGCATTTCTTCCTGGATGCATTGGTTCAGGCTGAAAATAAGTATTTCTAAAAATGGTGCAAAACAGAAAGTTTCATTATGCAACTTTAAGAAGATCCAATCAACAAATGCAACAAAACACCCATCACAGTTCTGCAATGCATTGAGTTCTAGAGAGAGAGAGGGCTTAAAAACAAGGAACAGGGATGAGTTACAGGATACAGAGAAAGAGAAACAGTTTTGAGAAAAAGTATCTTCCTTCAGAGAGATAAACATAAAACAAAACCAGGCAAGCAAAATTATAAAAATTCATCACAGGAATGCAGACATTTGGCAATGAATATTTACAAGAACTGATTATTATAAAGTCATCATTGTACAGTTGTCCACCGTGGTTAAAATCATGGACTCTACTCAGATGACCTAGGTTGAATCACTCTACAATTCTGGAGTATGACTTCAGCCAACTTACTAAATCTTCTGGTGCCATATATGAAATAATCATGAAATAAACCCCTCATTCAGCATAGTGTCTGGTAAATGGTGATTTCAAAGTAAATGTTAGCCATTATTTTTAGTATTATCACAGATCAGAAAATGTATCTTTAAAACAGGAGCCAAAAATTAGAGACAAATGGCTAAGCATTTTTTTTTTAAAAAAAGATCAAGTGAAAAGGGAGATGAGATTTTAAAAAATGATTTTAAATAAACTGTAAATGTAAAAGCAGGATTTCAATAGCTTTTAGCATATTAAAGAGTAGAACTGACTCTAGGGAAAATTGCATTTGTGATGTTTTCCCAATGCAGAAAAAATGATGGAGATAAAAATGATGAGAAATATAAGCATTATGGCCAATAATAGCAAAGGGAAAATTAGAGTGTCTAATACGCCCGTATCGTATCTCACAGTGTTTATCTGTGTGATTCCAGTATATTTTTCTCACCATCACCTCTTTGACAAAGGCAATTTTTCCCTTTTCAAATAAATACCGAAGCAGAAAATGGTTCACAAATTTGTAGGCTCAAGTTCCAGTCTCCAAAGCAAGCTTTACTTTGCCAGGACCGGAATGTAAAACCTAAATCAAGAGGCCACCAGAGCCAGGTGGGCAAGCAACAGGCATTCTGAGAAGGGGAGATAAAGGTGTGCTGTCTCCTGTGCATGGAGAGTTGAGGAATGAAATGAATATGAACCAGACAAGCAATAGATATTGACTTTGATTAAATCTGCTTTTTAGTTTCTTTCTTCACAATTTTTTGCCTTCCATTAGTGTAACTATTTTTATTTACAATTTTCCCCTCTATTCCTGTGGAAGATGCACCCGTAGGATGGTACTCCAGTTCCCTGTATCTCAGTTAACTCCACTAGGAAAACAGGTTGGGAGTTATTGTGCCTACCTGAAAGGTTGCTATGAAATTTAAATTAGTTTCATGCATATAAAGTATACGTGGAAAAAAGTCAATAAATATCAGTCATTACTACCATTCTTTTCTCTTTTCATATCTGAATTTGTTTTTAAATATTACCAATTGATGCTTTTAATAGCAAATGGAAAAATAGATTGCCCTGTGTGTTTATATATATGTACATATAAATATAAATAATGAATTTATATATAATGAAACATTTTCAGGCATGTGTCAAATAGGCTAAGAAAGATTGGCTTTTAATTTCCAGTTCTTTTACTACCTTCACAAAATATAGCAAATCACTTATCTGGATTGATGGTTTACTAAGTAACAACTATTTCTACGATGGAAATTATATCTACATCTAATATATACATATACTGATATATCTGTATCTGTATATTTATATACATGAATGTGGAGAGTGAAATGAAAGATAATCTAGAGACAATCTAGATCTAGGTATAGAGATAGACAGGTGTCTATGTATAATATATATAGATTTAGAGATAGAGACAGAGACAGAGACAAAGATATATCCTAAATATAACAGGCTTCAATAGTATAAGATATAATGTACTTACATTTTTTCAGTGTATAATTGTATAAGGGTTTATTTGTAAAATAGTAATATTGGTGCATAGTTTATCCTGACCCAATGGGAGTGGATGTCATAATAATGGCTTTAGGTTTCCAGTTTCCAAGTATGCCTTAACAGTATTTTTTATACTTAGAAAACAACACTTTTTAACGGGTTGCTGAGGTCTTCTTTAACTTAACATTGCAACAGAAATGTGTTAAATAGTACCCTCCAGGCCTAGTGATTAACTCAACTATCTTCCACAGAAGTCAGTTCATTTAGAATTTTACCTCCCTCAATTCTCTTAGTCTGCTCAAACTTATACATGCTCAATTGTGATAATTCATGTTTATAATGATAACTTCGAGGAACTGCAAGACTCCAGTGTACTTTCTGACTCTTTGAAGAAATAATATGTTTAGCACTGAGCTAATTTTATTATGCTCCAAGACTTTTCAAATAACTAATCCCCGTATTCTCTAGAAAATATAATAATTAACCAAGATTTCTCATACCCCCTATAGCATTTTAGGTAATTAAATTTACTGTATGGAGAATTGATTTGAACTCTGTGGATAGTAGAACCCAATGTTCTTTTATTTAAAAAATGCCTTGGGCAGGCTTACTTTTGCTATGCTATTTCTTTTTTTTATCATTTTTACAGTTGTAGCATTGATATGCAGTTTGTTAATTTAAGGTGCCCAATATACAACAAGAATGAATAAATTAGTGTGGTTGTTGTAGTTGTTACATCTGCCATTCTACAATATCAGTTCATTCCATAACCTCCATTGATAGAGATGATGAGAGAAGTGTGATTTAGTGGAACAGGTTAGTTTACAGTTGGTGTATATTCAAATCGTGGATCTCACATTTATTAATTGAGTTCCTGAACTTCAGTTTTTTTTCTTATCTCAAATAGGGTCACCGAGGTGCAGTGCCCTATAAATATGACATTTTATACATTATAGGAGTTGGTAATTTATAAAAGCTAATGTGATTATCATTATAGCAAAATCCCTTGATATGAACAAGGCTTAAGTAATTGAACAATTTTTTGAATGTACACATAATAAGCAGGCAGTTAAAAAGTTTCAGTTCCAAAAGGTATGCAAATACCAGTACCCTCAAAAGTGAGCTCAAGTTTATGGAACTAAAGTGATGAAGTATGCACGTAAAGAAAAAAAAGATCCCTACTTCTTTTGTATAGACAATTCCATATCTATAATGAGAATCAGAAAGCATTATTTTTGTTTTGAGAGGAAAAAACAAGGTTTATTATCTGTTGAAATGCCATTTCTGCTCATTATATTTTAAACAATGTAATCACTTTGTGAAAAGTTGCTTATGCACTCAAAAATTAATATACTCACAGTTTTGATGAAGATAGTCATAAACGAGTCTGCAATTACAATGATTGTTTGATTTTAAGGAAACAAATGGTTTCATTTTGTGATGAGTGTCAAGGAAGCACAGAATGATAGCTTGTTTAGTTGAATATACAATATGCAAAATATTTCTGTTTTAAATAGTGTTGACTTGTGGAAAAATAATAAATTTTTCAAATGCAGATGTTTCCACAATTGTACAATTCTCAATGCAGGGCAGTGAAGATTAAATCAAAGCATATATTAAAAAATAGTCAAATTATTTGCATCTTAAGATACACCTACTTACTTTTTAAGGGAACTATAATTATATACAGAATATTTATGCCTTTTAATGATTATTTTATTATAATTTAGTGAATGAAAAGTAGAGTAAAAAATTCAATGACTGATGTTTGCCTTCTGATAATAAAGATGTCTGTAAAATTCAACTAATCATCAGTATATATATTTGCTGGCAATATAGCTTGTGTGTTTGAACTATACTCTGGGCCCAATAGATAACATATGTCATGGTTCTATATATAATGATTTATCCATCTCAAAGCAAATGAGTCAGAATCCAAATTCCTACTTGAGAAAATAATGTAGAAAAACATATGACCTCTAATTTGAAAATAAGTCTTTCAGTATAAATTACACAACGGTCAAATGATGGGAAAACACTAAATGGTTTTAGGATTGCATGAAATCTAGAAATCAAAACCAGTTTAGCTACAAAATACTCAAATATTTTTTCTTTAAATGATGCCTGATGCTGAAAAATCAAACAGATAACTATGAGGTCATTCTAGTAGTGTATGTTTAAATACATGGGCTCAGTCTTACCTGTTAAAGCAAAAAACAAACATACACAAAATCCCCCCAAAACAAAACAAAATGAAAAAACAAACAAAATCACTTATTTTAACCCATAGTATACTAAGATTAGGGCAAACATTACCATTATATAATATGTGGTAGGTTGATGATAGGGGGGAAAATCATATTAGTCCTCAAAGCCATGCTATTGAAATAAAGATGGTAGTGAAAAAGAATCAAGCACAAACACACATAGTGCTGATGAATACATCTATATAAAAAAAAATTTAAAGGAATTAGGTAAAAGTCAGGAAGTGTGTCTTAATATAAAATCTAAGGCTTTCAGCTTTGTTTTGTTTTCTTATCAAGTTTCTCTGTTTCTCTGTCTACATTTTTTTTTCCTGAAGTAAGAAACAGGAAGGAAATGGAACAGAAATCTAGATATAAACTCTGGCTAAACATCTGAATAACTTGGGCAGAGTTCTTTTGTTTGTTTGTTTCTATGTTTGTTTTTTTGTTTTGCATTGTTTTTTTTTATAATGGATAGTCTCATTATCAGAAATATGATGTAAGGCATTGGGTCTCCCAAAATGACTGAATATTTAAAACAATGTAGGAAATATTACAAAAATAGAGAATATAGTGCTAAATATTGCTATAAAATTCACATTCATTATAAACTTAATATAAATACCCCTATATTAAATGTTAATAAACTGAGGAAACAACTTTGGAGAAACTGCAGGTACAGTCCTGGTACCGTTAAAGGTAGATTCTCCAGGGAAGCAGAACTCCCTAATAAATCTATTCTAAAACAGCAAACTACAGAAATTTCCCTTATGATACCAGTATCAGAAAAGCTCTGAAACATTTTGTAATCAAGTTAATGATTTACAAATGCAAAGATACGAGTAGAAGGATGGAAATCAAGGACTGGAAGGAAATTAACTTAGCATGGATAGTTGCTATTGTAAATAGTGCATGCTCTTAACACAAAGAAAGTGGGACCTTTTGGGGGCCATTACATCATTAGGTCATTAGGAATGACATTAGTGCCTTTGGAAGAGAGGCCCCATGTGAAGTCACACTGAGAAGGTTCCCTTTATGAACCAAATCAGATACCCTGATCTTGGACTTTCCAGCTTCTGGGGAAGTGAGAAATAAATTTGTTGTTATAAGCCATCCAGACTATGGTATTTTATTTTATTATTATTATTTTTTAAGTTTATTTATTTATTTTGGGAGAGCGAGAGAGCAAAGCAGGGGAGGGGCAGAGAGAGAAGGAGAAAGGCAATCCCAAGCAGGCTTTGTGCCATCAGCACAGAGCCTGATGCAGGGCTCAAACTCACACACTGAGAGATCATGACCTGAGAGTGGGACGCTCAACCGACTGAGGCACTCCAGCATTCCTGGACTATGGTATTTTATTATAGCAGCCAAAATATATTAAAACAATCTCTAAATTTTGTTTCAGTTATCCTAAATGGATTTTGAAACACTAACAAAAAATTACTGGAATCATGGCAAAGTCGAAACTACTAAGTCTTTGCTTTTTAAAAAAAAATTAATTACACATATTCATGTCTAGTCTGTCTATTCTGCAATACATATTTATATTATCTTGTGGTCTTTAGACTGGTGTGAACACCTGGTTCGTGACTACAGTAGGTGCATGTTGATCGATGCCACTGGACTTGTAGTTTATGCTAAAAAACGTTATCAATTCTCTTGAACATTTGAAACTTTGAAGGATTGGACAATAAGAACACAGACTTCGTGGTAATATTCATTGTGGTAGTAAGATTCATTGTGCTAGGTTTGAAGATGCTACACTACTAGCTCTTTATGTCTTCACAAGATGTATCTGCCAAAGAAGGAAAAAAAATATCCCCCTTACGCAGCTTTTAAGAATGTTCTGGCTGAGGCTGAGTGGAACCAGACAAAAAAAAAAAAAAAAAGGAGGAGGGAGATGCCTACCTCACATAATATATGGATAAAGGTGACTTCAATAGCTAGCTCTCACTTTGTGTCAAGATTTCTTCGTTAATTGTAGGGTGTCATTATAAAGTGACAGATCCTGGGACTCCTTATTTTCAATAAATGTATGACATACCAATCTTGGAAGACAAATGACATGCAAAACCTTCATCACTGAAGAGAACCGGCTTCTCAATCAAATTATCACTTTCCTTAATTATGTCTGTTTTACTTCAATGAAAGATGTGTGTCTGCTTTACTGCCTTTACTCATTCATCTTCATCACACACACACACACACACACACACACACACACACACACACACAACAAGTATCCATGGTAGAAAAGGCATTATTAGAAGGTAGTAAGAAAATAAATACTATACTGTACTTGCCAAAATTATTCCTATCTTGTCCATAGTAAAAATCAAATCAAAATCTTTTAGCTCTAACTTCTGTCTCTCCAAATGGAATATTTCTTACATACAGGCTGTAAGTATTTAGATTCTATTTATCATGACAATCTTTTGCAAATGACAGTGAATTTTAACATTTCTTTACACAGTATGCTGATTGGATTGCAGTTTTTGCTGACTTCTTTTGCTCTACATTATCAAGAGTAATTAGCCAATGATGTCTGTACACCCTAAATATCATTTAACTACATTCAGAAACATGTATTTCTATTGTTTGAATAAAACCAAGGGCATAACTAAACATATGTATTAACTTGCTGTTAAAACTGGAAAAATTTAAATGCTTAAGATTGAATACACAGCAATATAAGACACTGTAAATTCAGTTACATAAATGTTAATGGTTTTTATTATGCTCAAAGGAGTATATGAAATATAAAAAAATAACACAGCATACTCTTTGACCCTAATTAGTTGTTTGTTTTGTGAGAAATTTTATTGGAGTATGTGTATAGTACTCAGCTATTTCTTGATTTAAAAAAAACATATCTGTGTGTTGGCTGGAGTTGAGGTGATCCTGGCTGCCTCAGCTGATTCTGGGGGGCTTGCTCCAGGATCTGTGGGATGGTGGGCTCTCTTGTGTGGTCTGTTCCCTGATTGAAACTATATTCTAGGTGGGGATCGTTTCTTGATCTTTAGATCAACTCTGCTGTCTGTGTTTCTGCTGAACACATTAACTTGCTGAAAACAATGGGCTAGCCTGGCCATATCCTTCTAATGGTGATGACAGAAGATCAAGAAACAAGCAGAAATATGAAAGCACTGTCAAACATCCTATAGTGTTATGTCTACTAACCACACACTGATCAAACAGGTTAAACGGACTCAAACTGAGAGGATGTTGTGTTTCAGTTACCACTGATGCATAACAAACTAGCCTCAATCATAATGGCTTAACAAAACAAGCATTTTATTATCCAACGTGGATTCTTACTGTCTCAACTCTAGGTTAGATTGACTATTACTCTTGCTTTCCATGCAAATGGAAATGTGGTCACTCAGTGATTATCAGCTAGTAGATAGCTTTGTCCAGAGGGTCTAAGTTGGCTACTTTAACCTGTCGGGCATTTGGGCTAAAATCGATGAAATTTTGTTCTCCTATGACATCAGAATGCCCAGATATGACCAGTCCTGCATGATGGTCCTGGAATAGACAGATTTCTACATGGTGATGTCTTCATCCAGAGAAAGCATGCAAAGCAAAGAGATCCATGCAGAAGTTGCATGAACTTTCTGACTGAGTCTTGGACATTGTGAGATATATATATATATATATATATATATATATATATATATATATCCCACCACATTCTATTAATTACAAGCAAATTATAAAACCACACTCAATTCATTGGCAGCAGTATTAGACTTCACTTTCTTTTATAAATTTTATTTATTATTATTATTTTAATGTTTATTTATTTTTAAGAGAGAAAGAGAGACAAGAGTGCGAACAAGAGAGGAGCAGAGAGAAAAAGGGAGACACAGAATCTGAAGCAGGCTCCAGGCTCTGACTGTCAGCACAGAGTCCGATGCAGGGCTTGAACCCACAACTGTGAGATCATGACCTAAGCTGAAGTTGGACGTTTAACCAACTGAGCCACTCAGGAGCCCCAGATTTCACTTTCTGATGGCAAAATCACATTGTACCAGAGTATGGACGATGGAAGACACTATTGTAGATGGACATCTTTGGAAAATAAAATATCCCATATACAGCAAAGTTACATATGGTAAAGATTGTGGATATAAGGAGAGAGAAAAAACTAGAACTGCTAAGGAAATTCACCAGGGACATGTATACTGATATTTGTGAAAATGATTTTAATAACTCTTGCTTAAATAGTAAGAATATAGGGGCACCTGCGTGGCTCAGTCAGTTAAGCTTCTGACTCTTAATTTCAACTCAGGTCATGATCCCTTAGCTCATGGGATTGAGCCCCACGTCAGGCTCTGTGCTGACAGTGTGGAGCCTGCTTGGAATTCTCTCTCTCCTTCTCTTTGCCCCTCCCCTGCTCATGTGCTTTCTCTATCAAAATAAATAAATAAAGTTAAAAAATAGTAATATAATTTGACAAAATGTAAAATATAAATGTGTACACTCTATTGCCTAACAATATTGATGTTTAAAAAACCTTATACAAAAACATTTTTAAGAATGTGTTCAAAGAATTAGTTCTATAGATATTCTTTGAAGCATGTGTAGAATAATAAAATTCAGAAAGAACCTAAACAGTCAAAAGTAAAACTATGATTAAAAAAAACCTAAAGATTTTTGAAATAAACACTCTAAGGACATTAAGAGTAACATAAACACATTTACTTAGAAATATCTTAACATATTAAGCTAAACAATGAGTTTTAATCTAGATGTGCAAGCATAATCTAGATTAAGAGCTGTTAATACCTACCACCATGTCTCACTCTGGACATAGAGCTAAACTGTAACAACTCTGGTATCTGAAGTTAGATAAGGTCATATCACTCACTAATTTTCATCTGATGAAATAGTTAAGATACATACTTTGGCATAAAAACAACCCTCACATATATGCAGACATGGTCCCCTATGCCTTTCTCTCCTTCCAGGTAACTAGATAGGCAACAAAACTGAGTGACTTTGAAATCAACATCATCTGTCTAAACAGTTACATGGGGAAAAAAATAAACTTGTTATTCTTTAACCACTAAATTTTTCAGGTTTGTTGGTTCCCTCATCTTATCCTGACTTCACTTATTCAGTAATGCTGTCTTATTGCTATAAGATAATAAGCAGAGTGTAGTTATTAAGAGAAATGTCTCTGAAGCCACACTGTGTGGGTTTAACCATGGGCTCTGACCCCTTCTAGAATGTGATCTTTGGCAAGTTATTCAGTCTCCGTATGCCTCAGTGTCTATAACATTGCAATGTGCATAAGAAAGAGTGTTTATTGTTAGAAATATTTCAGTAACTGGAAGATAAGACCAAAAAAAAAAAAAAAAAAAAAAAAACAAGGTTGACTGAGACTTCAGTGTCATGCTGTAGCCTTGTCTAGCAGGTGAATCCAAGGAGTATTTAATTCCCTAGGGATGTGCTTCTGTTTACTCTTTGAAGGTATATGTGAAAATGGAGCTTTCTGTTCATTAGAGATTCCAGCTGCATAGTTTAAAAAAACACCTCTGTATATTTAGGACTATTATTTCCTGAGAATATTACAGACTTGCTCCTAACCTTGTGATTTTCTGCCAATATTCTTTCTTTGATGCCTATAAATACTCAATTTTCCAAATGTTCTTTGAACATTGTTTTATTATCCTGGTGGTTTCCTCATTAGTGAATTAAACCTTTGATATATTTTATTCCTTGGAAAACACAAAATGTGTGCATAACAGGCACATAATAAAAGTGTTTAAAGAGTGTCTAATATAAAATTTAACCATAGTAAATAGCGCATGTCATTGGATATTCTGACAAAAGCATATTTAGTAGTTTGAAGGAATGAAAACCAGCTAGAGTTGGCTAAAAATAAAACAAGAGATCTAGAGACAGTGATGGGAGCAATGTGGTTTTCCTTTCCCTCTCCATTTGTCCCCAAAGTCTCACATGAGACTGGACAACCAGGATGGCAAAACCAATAAACCATTGACACATCTAGGTAAAAAAAAAAAAACATTTACATCTAGGTAAAAAGGTATCCTGACCAATTTGTCAACCAGGAAGGAATATAATTAAGCACCAATAGCTACAAGGCCAATGTGAAAGACCAATAACTATGTGGGAGAAATAAAAACCGAAGAACTACAGAGTTGTCAAACACTACTGAAAGGAAAGGGTGGTGGGTCCACTAGAGGTGAGGAAATTAAATCATGAGGGGTGTTACAAGCACTAAGATGAATATAAGGGGGAGTGTAGAAAAGTTGCAGGGAATCAAGTTGTCCGGAGCCTGTGAATTTGTAAGTTAACAAAATCTATTTCTCTTCCTGGACAAAGACCCCTTGGACTGAGTAGAATCTGCTCAAAATAGAATCCAAATTATACATGAATAGAACAACTGGGGAGATAGAGATGTGAAGCAAAATGTGTGAGAGGAAACAGAGGAAGCTGATCTAAGAATATAGAATGCCATATTCATAATAACTTCTTAGGAATAACAGAAGAGGGAGCTCTGGGATCATGAAACTGGAAAATTTACTCCGATCTGCTCCTCCTACAGGAAAATCATGTGACATAAACTTGGGAAACAGAAAGTATTGCCAAATCAGTGAAAATTAGAACTGCAAAAAATTTAAAGTCAAATAAATAAGAAAGAATTAATAGAAAGACATATTCACAAGACCTAAAAAGTCTGGCCATTATTTTAAAACTAAAAAGAATTAAGAAAAAGAAGGAATATATGAAAAAATACAGCAGTGATCAGTGTAAGATGATTGAACAATAGGAAGGTACATAAGCAAAGATTACAGAACTCTAAAAATAATGAAAATACCTCAGTAAAATCCTTTTGATATAAATACTAAAGTAAAAGAGACAAAAAATTAAATACAATTATAACAATAAAAATAGAAATGTAAAAAATAAGGATAAAAAGGGATCATAGACAAAGTGATAGCACAAAACATGTATTAAGGTGTAACTTAATAAAATATTTCTGAATTTAACAAAAAATTGTCAGTCGTAAGAAACACAAAGAGAGGTGTAGCACTGTTTCAGAATAAAGAAAACCAGAGACCTGGCAGTTAAATACAATGTATGATCCTGGATTATATCCTGGAACAATCAACCAGCTTCCTGCTCCCCCCAACACACACACACACACACACACACACACACACACACACACACACAATAAACTTAAAGGGAAGGAAGGACGAGAGGGAGGAAAAGAGAGGGGGGAAGGTAGCAAGAGAGTCAGGGAGAGGGAGACTTGAATCTGCAAAGTGAAAGAATAAAAAAAAATCTAAAATAAAATTACAAAACTTAAAACTGAGTAGTACTGATATCAGGACTTTGTTTCCTCAATTCATTGTTTTGCTACAAATTTGAGAAATGCTCCCACCATGAGATAAGATAACCAAGTTTCCGGGTTTTGTTTATTTGCTTCATTTTGATATGTCATTTTTTTTTTACAGGTAGTTATTATTTTTTCTCCATTACTACAGATATGCTATTATGTAGATATAAAGAGCTCATACAATTTCCTTTAACATTAATTTTTTTTTACTGACCTTTAGACAATGTTACTCAGTTCATATATGGTTTTAGCTAAGACACACATTGTATTGTAAGTATAGCATAAAAGTAAACACTGGTCCTATAATTATCTATATAAGTAACATTTTTTTTGTAAACAGCTCATTTTATATGTGCTACTATAGCCCCTTGAACCTGTCAATTCTGCACATGTTATAAAAAATATATATAATGCCTGAAACGTGATAAGTTCATTAAGTATGTCAGAGACATGTGAGGATAGACTTTTCACAATATTGAAAAATATTACATGAATGTCAGATTTTCCAACATCTGACACATATCCATGAAGTTTCATCACACACAAGCCATGTTTGGCTGACGGCCTGCTCTGAAAAGAATTGGTAAAGAAGCAGCAGCAGTGGGAATTCAAGACAACTGTTGTCTGAGACACTGTGTTCAGAGTATAACCTTTCAGTTGTTAAGATGATTCCCCTAGTTTTACAGTAGCATAAGTCTGAGAGGCCAACATATTATGAAGCAGATATCAAAAAGGGGCTCAGGATATACATTCAGATATCACATGAATCAAGAAGGAAGCTCGTAAGGAAAATCAGTCAAGGAAAAGAGTAATGCTGGCAAGGTATCCATGACACAAAGGAAGTAGCAAATCACTTATGGTAACCCTATTGAGAGGCTTTACAGACACACACACACACACACACACACACACACACACAACTAAATACCTACTTGTATGGTAAAAATTAAAAAGGCAAAATTGGAATTTTGTAATATGATACAGTGGTACAAATTTAATAGAAAAATATAACTTATATGATGGAGAATTATAACACATATGTAGCAACACAGTGCCATGAGTTTAGTCAATGTCTTCATATGTTTAGAAATTATTAACAGACATATACAATTTTCACACAACATGAGCAAAGCACATTACCATAAAATTGAAGATCAAAATTAACTAGAATTCAAGAAGAGAATAAACATTTGAAGATTTGGAAAATTTATTTCTCAATAGTTGAAAGAAACCTTCCCAGTAAATGCTTTTCTTCACTAGGGAGAATGTAGGTAAAAAAAAACTTTTGAGGTCACTGTTACCCAAAATAATCTATTAATTAAAATCTGAGCATTTCCATCAAAACATCTTTAAGGGGAGATATCACTTCAATCCTGAAGCCACAGAGCCTGTTCATTTCCATAAATAACTGAATGATCTGTTAAAAAATCTGGCTAAGAAAGTATTAATATGTTTTTAACTCTTGTGTAAGTGAATGCCTACAAAAAAATATGTAAATAACCTGTCTTTACAGCTTTGATTACCAAATTGTATTGTGTATCATAATCACTTGGTGTTCTTGTTTAAAATGCAAGTAATTGGTCTTCACCCCCAACATTCTGTAGATGTTCTCCATCTATTCCTACGTGAATTTGCATTTGAAACGAGCACCCCCAAGATTACCATGCAAGTCATTGGCCAGCGACAATTTAAGAGATATGGGTATACAGGAATTATACTACGAACCAACTGATAACTCTACTTTAAATGTTAAGAAATATACAGATGCAAAGTAAATATATTATAAATTTCAGAAAGAGTAGACTTCAAAGCACAGTTATCAGGGGTAAACAAGGGTATTAGATAATGATAAAGGGCCAACTCTCCAAAAAGACATCAATTTTTAATGTGTATACACCTAGCATCAGAGATTCAAACTAAGCAATGTAACAACAAGTAGATTTGCAAAGAAAAATAGTTGAATCTACTTTCATAGTTGAAGATTGCAGCACTCCTCTGTCAGAAATGGACAAGGCAGCAGAATCAGTAGACACATATTTGAACTCAACAACAACACGAATCAAATGAATTTAATTGACATTTACAGAAGACTACTTCATCTGACAACAGCATAATACATATACTTCTAGAGTTCACATGGAACAAAAAAAATTAACACAGGCGAAGGGGAAAAAAGAAGAGGAGGGAGGCAAACTATATGATGCTATTAAGTATACAGAAGCACCTGAGGGTTAACGGAGGGGAGGTGGGCAAAGGATGGACTAAATGGGTGATAGGTATTAAGGAGGGCACTTGTTATGAGCACCAGGGGTTATACGTAAGTGATGAATCACTAAATTCTACTCCTGAAACCAATATTACACTTTATGTAAACTAACTAGAATTTAAGTAAAAACTTGAAACAAACAATAATAAAAAATTAAACTAGAAATCAGTAACAGAAAGACAACTAGAAAATTCCAAAATATGTAGAAATTAAGCCATACACTTTTAAATAAAATATGGGTCAAAATAGGAATCTGAATAGAAACTTAAAAAAATATTTTGAACTCAGTAAAAATGAAACCCCAACTTAATTTGGGGAGGATGCAGTAAACAGAGTGCTTAGAAAAACATTCAAAGCATTGAATGCATATATTAAAAACTAAGAAAAATCTAAAATTAATCATCAGTGTTTTCAAGTTAGTAATCCAGAAAAATATCAAATTAAATCCAAAATAAGCACAAAAAATAAATAGTAAGAATTAGTGCAGAAATCACTGATTTGAAAATTGATAGAGAAAATCAAGGAAACCAAAAGCTGGTCCTTTCAAAAAAAATCAATATAATTGGTAAGCCTCTATCCAGGCTAACTAAGAAAAAAAGAGTGAGGCCAAAAACATTAATATCAGAAATGGACGATGAAACATAACCACAGATCTCATCGACAATAAAACAATAATAAACAGATACTATGACCAACCCTATCCTCACAAATTTGATCATCTAAATGAAATGGGCCACTGCAATGAAAGACTCAATCTAGAAAAACCCACACAAGAACAAGCATTCTGAATAGCCTATATCTATTAAAAGAAATTGAATCAATAGTTAATAACGTTTGCTAACAGAAAGCATCAGGCCTCAATGAGCACACCGGGAATTCAACCAAGCATTTAAGGAACAAATGATCCCAATTCTCTACAATTTCTTTCAGAGGATAGAAGTAGAGGGATACTTCCTTCCTAACTAATTCTATGAGGCCACCATTACCCCGTTACCAAAAACAAGACAGGTACTAAAAGAAAACTACTAGATCAATACCCCACATGAATACAGATGTAAAATCTTAACAAAATATTAGCAAATCTAATCCAGCAATGTATAAAAAATTATACACCATGACAAAGTAAGATTTATCCAAGATACGCCAGCCAGTTGCAACATACACAATCAATTAATGTATGATATCAACAAACAAAAAAGCATGATCATGTCAGTAGATACAGAAAAGGCATTTGAGAATTCAAAGATGATAAACACATTCAACAAACTAGTAATAGAGGGAAACTTAACCCAGCTTCATAAAGACTAAAGAAACCATACTGCTAATATCATACTTAATGGTGAGAAATTCACAGCTCTCCCACTAAGATTTGGTATAAGACAAGGATGATCTCTCTCACCACTCACTCATTTTCAACTTTGCATTGGAAGTCCTCGCTAATGTGAAATGGAAAGAGCAAATAAAAAGTATACAAATTGGGAAGGAAGACATAAAACTGTCTTTGCTTGAAGACGACATGATTATGTGTGTAGAAAACCTAGAAAAATAAACAGCAACAACAAATCTCATTGGATGTAGTGATTATAGCGAAGCTGCAAAACACAAGGTTAATATACAAAAGTCAATTGTTTTCCTATCCAACAGCAATGAATACTAAAATTTAAAATTAAAAATAGGGGTGCCTGGGTGGCTCAGCTGGTTAAGTGTGCAACTTTGGCTCTGCTCATGGTCTAGCGGTTTGTGGGTTCGAGACCCATGTTGGGCTCTATGCTGACAGCTTGGAGCCTGGAGCCTGCTTCAGATTCTGTGTCTCCCTCTCTTTCTGCTCCTCCCTTGCTCATGCTGTCTCTCTCTCAAAAATAAATAAACATCAAAAAATTTTTAAATTAAAAGTATAATAACATTTACAATAGCACCCCTCAAAAATGTTAAGGGAAAATGTAACAAAATATGTACAAGATGTATATGAAGAAAACTACATGTAATTCTATTAAGAAAAATCAAAGAAGGATTAAATAAATGGAGACACATTCTATATTTGCAGATAGGAAGATTAAATATTGTCAAGATGTTGTTTCTTCCCAATGACCTACAGATTGAATGAAATCTCAATGACAATCCCAGCAAGTTATTTTGTGAATGTACAAAAATGAATGTGTAAATGGAGAGGGAAAACTTAGAATTGCCAAAATAGAAGAAGAACAAAGTTGTAGGAAAGATACTACATGAATTCAAGACTTAGTAATAAGCCACAGTCATCAAGATAGTGTTGTATTGGCAAAAGAAGAGACAAGTAGATCAACAAAATAGAATAGAGAGCCCATAAATATACCTACCTAAATATAATCAACTGATATTTGACAAAGGACCAAAGACAATATAATATAGCAAAGATAGTATCTTCAACAAATAGTGCTGGAACAAGGAGACATCCACCTTTTTTAAAAAATATTAAAAATTAAATAAAAAATATAGACCACTTCTTTAAAAAAATTTAAAAAATAATTTAGACCCAGACCTTACATTCTTCACAAAAATTAACCAGAAATTGATCATAGACCTAGATGTAAAATGCAAAAGTATACAACACCTAGGAGAAAACACAAGAGAAAACCTTGATGTTCTTGGGTATGATGATGCTTTTCTAGGTAATATCCCAAAAGCATGGGTTATGAAAGTAATAATACATAAGCTGAACTTCATGAAAATTTAAAACCTCTACTGTGCAAAAGGTAATTATCAAGAGAATTAGAAGACAATCCTTAGGGTGAAAATATTTTCAAAAGACACATTTGATAAAGGATTGTTATAAAAAATATACAAAAAAGTTCTCTTAAAACTCAACAATAAGAAACAACCTGATTAAAAAGTGAGTCAAATACCTGAACAGACAGCTTACCAAAAGAGATATACAGATGGCTAATGAGCATATGAAAAAGTGTTCCACATCAGATGTCATCAAGGAAATGCAAACCAAAACAATGAGATACCACTAAACTCCTACTGAAATGCCAAAATCAGGACCACTGACAAGAACAAATGTTGGGGATGCTATGGAGCAACAAGCACTCTAATCCATTACTGGTGGGAATGCAAGACAGTACAGTAATTTTGGAAGATAGTTTGGCAGTTTCTTATAAAATCAAGCCTACTTTTACCACCTGATCCCACAATCATAGTCTCTAGTATTCACCAAAAAGAAGTTGAAAACATGTCCACACAAAAAACTACACATAGATTATTGCAGTTTTTCATAATTGCCAAAACTTGGAAGTGATCAAGATGTCCTTAGTAGGTGAATGGATAAACTGTGGTATATCCAAACAATGGAATGTTATCAGCACTAAAAATAAGTGATCTTTTTTTAAAGGTTTTATTTAAATTCCAGTTATTTAACATACAGTGTGATATTAGTTTGAGGTGTACAATAGAGTGATTCAACACTTCCATACAATACCTGGTACTCCTTAATTTGATAATTTCTTTATATATTTTGAATACTAACCTTATATCAGATATGCTATTTGCAAATATCTTCTCTCATCTATAGGTTGCCTTTTAGTTTTGTTGATCCTTTCCTTCATTGTGCAGAAGTGTTTTTATTTTGATGAAGTCTCAATAGTTTATTTCTGCTTTTGTTTCCCTTGCCTTTAGAGACATACCAAGAAGGAAGTTGTTACAGCTGATTTCAAAGAGGTTACTGACTATGTTCTCCTCTAGAATTTTGATGGTTTCCTGTTTCACAGTTAGGTCTTTCATCCATTTTGAATTTATTTTTGTGTTCAGTGTAAGACAGTGGTCCAGTTTCATTGTTCTGCAGGTAGTTCTCCAGTTTTCCAAACACCGTTTGTTGAAGAGATTGTATTTTTTCCATTGGATATGCTTTCCTGCTTTCCTGAAGATCAATAGACTATTTGTTGTGGGTTCATGTATGAGTTTTCTATTCTGTTCTATTGGTCTATGTGTCTTTTTTTGTGTCTGTACCATACCGTCTTAATGAGTACAGCTTTGTAATATAACTTGAAGTCTGGAATTGTGATAACTCCAGCTTTGCCTCTCTTTTTCAGGATTGCTTTAACTATTTAGGATCTTTTGTAGTTCCATACAAGTTTCAGGACTGTTTGTTCAAGGTCTGTGCAAAATGGTGGTATTTTGATAGGGATAGCATTAACTTTGGGTAGTATTTTGACAATATTTTTTCTTCCAATCCATTAAATTACATAGAAACTAAAAACAATGGAACAGATCAATGAAACCAGGGTCCGGTTCTTCAAAAAGTTAGTAAAAGTTCATAAGTCTAGCCAGACTTATGAAAAAGGACCCAAATAAATAAAATCACAAATGAGAGAGGAGAAAAAACAACCAACTCCACAGAAATACAAACAATTATATGAGAATATTATGAAAAACTACATGGCAACAAATTGGACAACCTGGAAGAAATGGACAAATTCTAGAAACATAGAAACTACCAAAACTGAAACAGGAAGAAATAGAAAACTCAAACATACTGATAACCAGCAAAAAAATTGAATGAGTAATTAAAACACTCCCCACAAACAAAATCCAGGGCCAGATGACTTCACAGGTGAATTCTACCAACTTTTTATTCTACCACATTATTTTTAAAGTTTTATTTATTTTTGAGACAAAGAGAGACAGAGCATGAGTGGGGAGGGGCAGAGAAAGAGGGAGACAAAGAATCTGAAGCAGGCTCCAGGCTCTGAGCTGTCAGCACAGAGCCCTACACAGGGCTTGACCCCACGAACCATGCAATCATGACCTGAGGTGAAGTTTGACCCTTAACCAACTGAGCCACCCAGGAACCCCTAATTCTACCAACTTTTAGAGTTAATACCTATTCTTCTGAAACTACCTCAAAAATAAAAAAAAGGAAGGAAAACTTCAAAATCCATTCTTTTTTTTTAATGTTTATTTATTTTTGAGACAACGCGAGAGACAGAGTGCAAGCAGCGGAGGGGCAGACAGAGGGAGACACAGAATCGAAGGGGGCTCCAGGCCCTGAGCTGTCAGCCCAGAGCCCAACGCAGGGCTCGAACTCACGAACCATGAGATCATGACCTGAGCCAAAGTTGGACGCTTAACCACTGAGCCACTCAGGCACCCCTCAAAATCCATTCTATGAGGCCACCATTACCCTGACAGCAAACCAGATAAAGACTCTACTAAAAAAGAGAACTACAGGCCAATATCCCCAATGAACATGGATGCAAAAATTCACAATAAAATACTAGTAAATAAAATCCAACAATATATTTAAAAACATCAGGGGCACCTGGGTGGCTCAGTCGGTTGAGCATCCGACTTAGGCTCAGGTCAGAATCTCACAGTTTGTGCGTTGGAGCCCTGCATCAGGCTCTGTGCTGACCACTTACTCAGAGCCTGGAGCCTGCTTCACATTCTCTGTCTCCTTCTCTCTCTGCCCCTCCCCCGCTCATGCTTTGTCTCATTTTGTTTCTCAAAAATAAATAAATGTAAAAAAAAATCATTCACCACAATCAAGTGGGATTTATTTCTAAGTTGCAAGGGTGGTTCAACTTCGCAAATCAATCAATGTGATATATCACATTAGTAAACAAAAGGATAAGAACCATATGATCCTCTCAACAGATGTAGAAAAAAAAAACATCTGACCATTAATCCTTGATAAAAAACTCAACAAAGTAGTGATAGAAGGAACATATCTTAATATCATAAAGGTCATCAATGAGAAACCCACACAGCTAATATCATCCTCAATGAGGAAAAACTGAAATTCCTCTATGGTCAGGACATTTCAGGGATGTCCACTCTTACCACTGTGATTTAACATAATACTGGAAGTCCTAGTCTCAGCAATCAGACAACAAAAAGAAACAAAAGCATCCAAATTGGCAAAGAAATAAATTTTTCGCTCTTTGCAGATGACATGATACTATATGTAGAATACCCAAAAGACCTGCTAGAACTGTAGACAAATAAAGTCACAGGATGCAAAATCAATGTACAGAAATCTATTGCATTTCTATACACCAATAATGAAGCAGCAGAAAGAGAAATTAAAGAATCAATCCCACTTAGTGCACCAAAAACAACAGCATACATAGGAATAGCCCTAACCAAGGTAAAAGACCCGTACTTTGAAAACTGTAACATAAGGATGAAAGAAACTGAAGATGACACAAAGAAATAAATGAGCTCTTAAGCCAAGAAAAGACATGGCTGAAACTTACATGCATATTACTGAGTGAAATAAGCCCATCTGTAAAGGCTGGAACACCGTATGATTCACGAGGAATGTCGGTAAGGGGGGATGCTATGTATGTGCGGTGATAGGGGATATAAAAGAAATTTCTATCACCACCTTAATTGTACTCTGAACTTAAAAGTGCTCTAAAAATGTGTTTTTTCTAAAAAAAAAAGATTGACGAAATGGACACTGGCATAGTTTATTTTAAAGAAACTGATAGGCTGACTTGTCAAAATGTGTCTACTGTTTATTTACAAGGGAAAGACGCAACCTTTCCGTAGAGGAGTTAAGCCTCAACCCTTTCTGTAGAGGAGTTAAACTTTTAATAATGTTATTGTAGGCTATCTCTAAATCACAAGTTATAACTTTCTCAAGACTACTATAGAGAACAATTTGAGAGCAAGGTAAACATTCCAGTAAGGACAAATTTTTCTTCACTGTTTTGCTAAAGTATTGCTAGTAAACCACACACCCTTGTTGGCAGTGTTGAATGAAATATATTTCCCCATGTATGGTTACATATCACATGTCTTTACATAGGATGCATGAGACCTAAATAAAGGTAACTATTAAAATTCAAAAGAGAAATGTTCAATTCTGTTATCTCAGTAAATAGCGTATTTTAAAACTAACTTATAATTTACTGTTTTCCAATTTAAAAAACACTTTTACTTACTCATTCCATTTATTTTGTTTTTATTTGGAGGGTACCAATGAGAGGTTGCAATATATGTTACCCTCTCTCACCTCTTTTATATGAAACAATTATGCCACACTTAACTCAAAAATTATATTTATTTTTTCCAGTTTTATTCAATATGTGAACTTTGTTAAGTATTTGCAACAATTTATATTTAGATTGTAAAACTTTATCTCTCACATGGATATTTCATGGGATAGATACAAGTCTTTTGTAATATTTCTGCTTCCCCGAGATTTCTTGTACTTACACATACAAATCAAAAGAATTCATTGAGAATCTACTATATGCCATGCAGCTTTCTAGCTATTGAGAGCCATCATTGAACAAGTAGACCAGAGACGGTCCTCCTGAGGAGTATATCCCTCCTCTTAGGGCCTACCTACAATGATATCAAGGCTGATTTCATAATGTGAAAGAAAGGATATTTTTCTGAGAAAGGATATATCTTCTTCTGAAGGAGATGTTGCAGGTATCCTATAGAATGCCTTGACCGATATTATACTTCATAGATTTAATGCAAAAGAAATATACTTCAGTATAGAAAATAAATCTAAGTAAGATTTCTTAACTCACTTATTTTTCTTTTCAAATGTGTTTTGTTTTTCATGTTTCTCAGAGGTGTCTTGTACACTGCATTCCCTTGATAGAGCTGTGAATGTTTCCTTTAATTATCAATGTATTTATGAACACTACCAAAAGTTCTAGATATTTTGAGCATGAGAGGTAAACCTTATCCAAGATCTTGGTAAACTTAAAAGTATGTCCCTAAATGTTAAATGTTCTTTTGTTTTCTCAAGTTGTGATAGCTCCTTCTCTTTCATTACTATCACATTTGTGTGGATAGTTTAGGTAATTTTCTTTATGTTTATTTATTTATTTTGAGAGAAAAAGTGAGAGAGCAAGAAAGAGGTAGACAGAGACAATCCCAAGCAGGCTCCACACTGTTAGTGCAGAGCCTGATGCGGGGCTCGAACGCAGCAACGGTGAGATCATGACCCCAGAGGAAATCAGATGCTTAACTGACTGAGCCATCTAGGCACCCCTAGGTAATTTTTTAGGTATTCAGGTTATTTAAATTATTTTCACATCTTAGAAACTAATATTTTGATAGGGCAATAAAAATTAAGCAAGGTACATTTTGGTGTCTATTTTTTTTTTTTGGTGTCTATTTTTAATTTAAATTAATGTAAATTTAATTCAAATATTAAATAGTTCAATATAGTAAAAAACATTGTTTGAAAATATAGGTTAGAGCATTTACTTTTTCTAGATCTCTATATAAAACATGTTGTCAAGTTTATTTTAATGTACCAGTTGTTTTTATAATAATCAGATGGTGATGAAAGAACGGCATAGTTTTATACTGAGAAAGTGTGCAGGTATAGTTTGAGAAACTGACAAGTTTTTCTAACGACATACTTATTTTGTAAGTACATAGCATAATATTTATTTGTATTTAAAGGAAACTTGATGACTTAGAGCAAAAAGCATAATAATTATTGGTCAAAAGCTCATATCCTCTGAAGCGATAAAAAGTAGAAAATATCTCTTGATAGAAATCATTTAATAAATACTTAACCATGTTTCACAGGTGTTGATTGACAAAACTCTATTATACAAGGTGTATTTCTGCATGTTCAATTTCTCCTTATGTACTCTGTAGTCAGAAAACCAGAATAGAAGAGGTCATTCAGGGCCCCCCTGGGTGGCTCAGTTGGTTAAGCGTCTGACTCTTAAAACTGGCTCAGGTCACGTTCATGGGATGGAGCCCCAAGTGGAGGCTGCAATGAACATGGAGCCTGCTTAAGATTTTCTCCCTCCCTCTCTGTCTGCCCCTTCCCTGTTCTTCCTCTCTCTCTTTCTCTCTCTCTCCCACAAAATAAACATTAAAAAAAAGAAGTCATTCAGTAAATGAGAATAGTAGAGTTATCTTCACGTAGGATTATTGAAGAAAAATGCTTTTCAAGAGAATCAAATGGAAGAATTATTGGCCAAGCAGTGGGCTGCCGGTGGTAGACATATTGACTGACTTCTATCACAGTATTTAGAAAGGAATATTTCTCATTAAATCTTTTTTTTGAAAAAGAAAATCATGTAAGAAATCTTATTCGTGGATAAATGTCATCCTAATCAATAATCTTTTATATTCTTCCATGAAGTTACCTGTGTATAACTTGTTATTTTTTTAGGAAAAATTGGACATTGCATTTTGTATCCCTAAATAACTAGGAATTAAAATGCTACAAAAATTGGAAGTACATTTAATTAACTACTCATATTTTCATTGTACAAATACAAATAATTAAAAACATATATCCTTCACTTCTTTCTAATGCACTTCTTCAAGAAAATCATTAGCAGGCGGGTTCTTTTCAATTCCAATGTCTATGAATTTTTAAAACCATAAATTCAGAGATAGGGATTTGTAGTTTGCTTTTGTTTCTCCCCTCAGTAAAAACTATCATTTTCTCAACAAAATGCATCAGTATCTCAATATTTTTCAAAATGTAAAAATAGATCCTGAAGCTTTTTCATTAATACATATGGATCCACATTAATGATTTTACCTCCTGAAAAGAGACAGATATATTGATAACAGAATTATATGGTACATATAAAATCAACCTTGAAATCATAAGTATGTTATATTTAAATATTAAGTAGCAAAATATACTTAGATACACCCAGAAATCACATCATTTCACTCAACATGAAGAAAGGATATTTTCTCTAGATACACACTTATTGTGGTGTGATTTGAAATAAATTATTAATAGAGACCTTCTCCACATGACACTATTATGCTTGGTAACACTAAAATATATACTAGACACTTCATAAGAATGAATTATTTATAAATATTGATTACTGTATATAATTAGTTGAAAAATAGTGATTTAGAGGACTGTAAATAAGTTTATACATATTTTAAATTATTTTCCCTTACTTATCCCTAGCTTAGAAATGACCAATGATTTTGGTGTGCCAGTCACCTGATACTCTCAGAAGATTATCTTTCAGGACAATGCCCCAAAACTGCATTTTCTATGAATTGTGATTTAGAAATCAAAGTAAGATGATATAAAATGTTATATATTTTTGTGTTCATGGTAACAGCTGAAATGTAACTTCTCAAGTTTAAAAAATGATCAAGAAATACAGTGTTAAAAACTAGTGGACTAAACAAATGGTATTTATATCATTTACATATTGAAGTCCCTTTTAATTCTTAAACATGATCATTTTAACAGTAGCAGAGTATTTTGTGAACTATAGTCTTTTTGAAACATCAAATCACATACAAGTAATTTGGTTATGTTTTCTTATTATTCCCAAATCCATTATCATAATATTCTAATGACCAGTTAGGCCTACACATCTGTAAGAAAATTTAGAAAATAAAATTTAAATTTAAAATACACTATGATTTGCTAGCACCGAGCAAAACAAACAAAACCACGATAATTTATATTTGACATTAGACTGTTAATTTAGGATAGAAAATACTCTGAAAAAATATTGAAAATACTATTTTAGAAAAAATAAAACCAGTATTTAAAGCAAAACTATCATACAATATCTCTATATTTTTTCCTAAATATCTTATTAGTTCCTGTTGGACAAGTGGCCTTGCATAAACTTTCCTTCCTATCATCATTGAGGTATATTAAGGATATCTCTCTTATTTATAGTTGGGAATTTGCTTGTAGGCATAAAATGTTGTTTGTTTTGTTTTGTTTTGTTTTGTTTTCAAATATACATATTGAATGCCCATTTTCTTTGAAAGACCTTATGTGAAAAGCATTTGAGTCTCCGATAAAAGAAGTCAGTACTGGGACTGAATTCGACAGAAAATGGAGGAAAGGGCACAGCTTGAGAAGCTGACCAAAGAAAGTGGGAAACCAAACGTAGCAAGTTAGATAGAAGTCTAAAGTATAATTCAGGAATCTGTTCAGAAGCGGGGACATGATTTGATGTCATAGGGAAAAGCCTCAGAATATTCAGGTGAGAAGCACACAGACGGCAAACTAGCAACAGCCATAGTTTTGGAAAATGTAAATGTATGTGAAAATCAGCAAGATAGATCAACTCTCCCAGAAGGAAACCTAATAATGTCCACCAATGGTTTCAAGATCCCACTCAGTGATCAAAACTCAAAGCTGAAGTATCAGTAAGAGCCATTGGCGAAATAGAAGTAACAATTTCTAAAACATCTAAGTAGAAACTCTATCCTGTGACAGAACTAATTGTACTGAAAGGGTAAATACAGGAACTAATGAAAGGGTGTAGGCCACAGACTGAGCTTACAATGATGGGGAATTACAGAGGAAACACAGAGATCTAGAAACTCTGTTTAGGATTAGGTTTGAAGAACTTAACATTAGAACCCAGTAGAATTCTCAATTCATGTTGTTAGCTTTCATCCTGAGTCATATATTTCTCAGGATGTGAAGAATAATCTGTCATATGAGTGATGGCTTGTTTGGGCAGTTTCAGAACTACTCAAATGATTTCCTTGTCCCTAGAGCCATCTCCACATTCAACCATCTCCACATTCACTTTCTTCCATACCCTACCAAACTTAACACCCCTAATGCTTCTATAAAAATAAAATAAACGTTCTTTCACCATAATCTTCCCTTTCCAAGACCCAAGGAAAAAGTGTCATTTGCTATAATTTCCAATCATTCCTCTGCACACTTTTAAGTAAATTCTTTCTCTGTTCTTTCACCATGCTGTCCAGAGGTGACGGGAAATATAACCCGTTTATGAAGACAACTGTCCCTATAGATCCACATTAGGTACAATGCCGTTGCCGGCCCTAACACTGTTGTTTCTGGGTAGCTCTTCCATTCTCTGCAGCAATTATAAATCCCTAAAATCCTTCCTTGTGACCATCACTAGTGTTAGTCACATATTTGTGGTTGTACCTTGTTCCAGGCACAAAATAGGACTGACTCTAGGGTAGATCTATATAACCATTAAAGTATGAATGGTTATGATAGTAAACCATGATGAAGTATGAATAAAGTATGAATAAAACATGGACCAGTTTGTTTTATTGGTGGTTTGAGACCGTCCAGATACTCCTGCTGGTGCACAGACCTGAACAGCATTCTAGATGATGGCAGATCAGTCAGGCTTAGTTCCTAAGTGTGTACAGTGAACAGACCTCCCACCAGACCACTAAACAGCCATGGATAGATAGCACTAATGACAAATACAACTTTGCTGTTTATTGACGATATTTGTTCTTTATTGAAGTATCAACTAGTTCAGTCCATCTGACTCCTCCCTCCAATTTAATAGAGAAATTAGAAACCATCATATAAGAAACCCATTCAGTTCTTGTTCATCTCTCAAGCACCCAAAGAACTCTTTCCTTCTGAGTAAATTTAATTTCACCTGTGCTCTAGAGTTAGTATGCTCAATTGTTATGGCAACCTCATTTTATTACCCTCTATCTTCTCTCTGTAACCAATTCCTCTACAATACTAAGGTGATTGAGATTGTTTCTCAAACAGTATTCCATTTCATTGGTCTATTAGTCCATCTATACACCAATGACACATCGTTTCAGTTATTCTAGATTTTGACATTTTGCAAGATATGGCTAAGTAAATGGTTAATGTAGTTAAGTAAATCTTCAAACATAGTTGTTGTTTCCCACAAGATTTCCTTGGCTATTTTTGGCACTGGGTTTTTCCATATGAATTTTAGAATCAGCTCGTCAGTTTTAACAATGATTATGATTAAGCTTATAGTTTCATTAAAAGTAAATCTCTCATTGAGTTTCCCAATAGGTGAACATGATACATTCCTATGTTTGCTGTGGACCTCTTTCTGCCATTATATAATTTTCTGTCATTGTATAATTTTCAAGTAAGTGGTGGTGCATTTATTTTTATTAAATTTATAATAAGGCTCTGATGTTTTTGATACCGTTGTAAATGGTAATATTTTTAAATACATATTTTTTACATTTGTTCATTTGTACAACATCCCTTAATAATGTTTTATAGTTTTTAATATAGAAGTACAGGTTTTTAATATATTTTTTCAGGGTTTAAATTCTTATACAAGAGTTATTACTATATTTTTGGCTTATTTGTATGTATGTGTTCTTAAAATGACTATTATTGCACTCTTTTTAGATTTAAATTTATGTTAGCTACTGGTATAAATAAATACAACCAAATTGTGTATATCAGCCTTGTATACAGCAAATTCTAAATTCACATAAAATATCTTGTAGTTTTTAAAAGATATACTTATTTTATCTAATTATATTGCAATTTTTACTTATTATTCTCAAATATTTCTGTTTATTTTCCCCTTGCCTTACTAATATCCAATCCAAAGTTTAAAAGCAGTGGTGTTTGTAGTATTCTAGCCTCATGTACATACTAATAGAGAAAGTATCCAATAATGTCTGTGACTTTTAGAGATATTCATCAGTGTTTGAGCCTCCTTGAGGGGCTGGAGATGTGCTACACAAATGATTACTATTACACCCATTCCTTAGCTTTCTTTATTCACTGCTACTACAAAAGATGAGACTATATGAAAAAGAGAATCATGAAAAATTCTCTCTGGATGCCCCACGTGTATCATTTTCATATCTACTACTATGAATGACTTGCTATTTTTTTTTTCTGAAGTCTTAATAAAGTTTAGACTGGCCATTCTATCATTTTTCCTGATATTTATTCTCCCTCATCAACATCTCAAACTTCTGAAGATACATTGCACCAGCTAGTACCTTTCATTCCACGGATAAGTCATCTTAATTCACTACTGGTGAAAGGTATCAATGCTGGCTTGTCACCCTGTGCCCAGTTATCTGTGTTATATCTACCACTAATCTTAACTGTAAGACAAGCAGCAGGTGATGCAGCTCCAAATCCCAACTGTCACAGTTTGTTTTTTCTGGAGTGCAGATGCTGGGACAGAGTCCAGTACATAGGGTGTTTGTTAATAATTACCATTAGCATCAACAAATGTGCAGGGCAGTGGGGGAGGATTAGCTGAAAGGAGATCTTGAGCTTTGAGGAAGACCCATCTGTGTCAGTGAACTGGAGAGGAAGAAATATCCCGTCAGAGTTCTTTCACATTCGACTGATCAGTCTAGCAGTCCTTGATCAGTCTTTGCAAGTGGGCCTAGAGGTGGTTTTGTGCAGCCGAGGCAATCCTGAATGGACTGTCAGCTAAAGAATGTTCCCCAACAACACTTTCAGCTGTGTGCAAGCTATCTTTCCATGAAGAAATATCCAAGCAATGGATGACTTTATTAAGCACATAAATCACCTTTTTGTGCAATGTTCTGAACTGATTTTGATTCATCAATGTTGTTAAATTAGTGAGAAACAAAACAAAACAAAACAAAACAAACAACAAAATGCCTGCCCTCAAATTTCAACTTCTTTTAGCATGACTTCTTGGCTTCTTTTCGCAGATAGCTTCATATATGGCAAATAGTTCAAGATGAAAATTATTATATATCAGCCTCTCTTCTCTGTGCTTTTATTTTCCTCTCTGGGGTCTAAATTACTCAATATCAGTCTGTCTTGGCAGCTCTCCAATGCCTTTTATAATTATAATATGTATATTTTTTATGAGTATATATATTTCAATTAATGTACTGAAAGATGGGGCACATTGACTTGGTGTAAGAGTTTCTGTCATTGTCAAAAATAGACTTCTCCATTTTTTTGATATATTAAAATTATCTGATGTTTATTTTTATCACACACATATATGTCATCTATTATGTACCACCTGCTAGGTAAAACATTCTTTTTAGAGCCCACTCTGACCCAATTCCATTAAGCTTTTCCATCTTGGGAGGAAAGGATAAGTAGGAGCAAATGGGGAAAACAATGGGACCTTTTAAACCCCCTTCAATGATTATACTTAGAGAAACAAGTAAAAGTTGAATGATTTATACTCTAAAAATGGATTCTAATCTGAAATGGCAGAGGATAACAATATATTATACTTGTTAAAACCATTTTAGTTTTTATAAATGGATTTTTTCATGCATGCCAGGTAATATTTTATTCCTTTATACTAGTAAGCTAAATTCAATCAGTTACTGAAGCCAAATACTGTCAGAAAAGGGAACTATTTGCATTCAAAAGGGAGGAAGTATCTGGAGAAAGAGAAACTATGAAATCTATACACTATATTTAAACAATGTTAGATATTGAAAAAGGAATAAAACAATTCCTTGGACATTGATTTACTATACTGAAACAGAGTGGATGACATTCTCTGTCAGAACAGATTTGGACTTGGATTGAGGAAAATAATTCTAAACCACAAAAGCAGAGAAATCTACTTGGGGTTTAGACATATGATAGCTGTCCTTACCTTTATGACATTTAAATATTAAATTATGTAAAAAGAATAGTTTAAAATCACCCTGACCCATCATTCCATGATGTAATTTGTTGTCCGAATATCACAGTTGTACAATAAAAATGCACTCAATATCTCAAGTTAACTTGTCCATCCAATCTAATACCAGGTAGAGTAATGTGATGATATTATAGGTTCTCCTTGGAAATGGAAGTGAAATATACTATATCTTTTCTTATCATTTGCATTTCAAGGCAGCATTGTTGATATTTTACTATATGAACAAGGCTTTTAAATTATTTAATATTATGACAATTAAGTCTTTGAGATTAATTTTTCATTTGATTTTGAAAAAAAACCAAAAGGACTGAGCTGTTGAAAACATTCACCAAGTATTGCAATATTTATTAATTTATTAATCTTATAATCTTATTATTTGTCCATATCTCACCTTTGAATCATATAAATATCAGAAAAAAACTTGGTATTGTTTGAATTACTTACCTTTTCCCACAGATCTGTTGTGCCTAGTATTAATTTCTCCACTTATTTGTATCTCTAAGATGGACAGAACTAGAGCCTAAAATAGTTTTTCTCATAGTGAGTTGTAAAGAATAGAGAAAATATAATACAATTTTTTTTTTATATTATACTCTACTGTATCAAAAGATTTCAGGATTAGGATATCCTGTCAGTTTTACTGTAGCTAGATATGGCCTTTCACCACCGTGCCAACTGGAATTTGGTCCTGGTGGTCTAAATTTCATATCTGCAGGAAAATTAAAATTATAAATTCCAAATTAAATTTCTGATAGAATATATTTTTTTAATTTTTTGACTTTAAAATTCTAAAACATACAAAAGTTTGATAATAATGTTGCATCTAATTGTACTCTTGCATGCTTTCTCTCTCTGAATATGTTTACAGTATTCTTTTACAGAGCAACAAAAACATTATCTTTCTAAGATAATTAAGAGCAATCCCAAAATAGAATTTAATACATAGTTCATATTCAAATGTTTCCCAAAATAATTTATAGGTTTTGTGTTTTTTCAAACTGAGATCTAGTCAAGCTTTTTCCTTGCTTTTTTTTTTTTTTTAGGTCACTTTTAACATTGTTTTTTTTTTTTTTCCTCCCCAAACACTAATTTTATGGGAAACTCAAGTCAGTTTTTATGTAGAAGATAATAATAGGCTCTGTATTTGACTGTTCTTCTCATTGTGTCATTTAATGTGTTCTTCTATTCCCTGCAAATCTAAGTTAAATTTAGAGTCTTGGCTATATTCAGGATAAACTGCTGGTCAGAACTCTTCAAAAGTAAAGATTTATGGTACTTCATAAATGTTATATAAGAAGACACTAAAAGCCGATCTGTCTTAACCTTAGAGATGAATCACCACATTTAAAAGTTAATGAGCGCTAGATATATTCATTGTAAACATCCATTTTCCATCTTTAATTAGTCATTAAAACATACAGTCATAATCTGACAACATAAAATCAGCTGTCCCTCAAGGCACTTTCTACTCATAATTTTTACCAAACATATGAACCTTGCCTGAATTTATGATTATTTATGAGGGTTCTGAAATGGTGATTTCCAAGTTTTTTCTTCTATTTACATTTATAGTATCTATTATTCTGTAAATCATAACCCTCTGGGCTCATGGATTTTTTTTTTTTCCATTTCAGTGTGTTAAAGGGAATTACATTAATTATTCTTGATGCTCAAAATATACCAAATGTGTAATGTGGGAGCCTCTTTAAACCTGCTCCAGTGTCCTTTTGATATTATTCAATGACTTCTTTTTTGTTTTGCTTTATGTTGTTTGTTTGTCTCCATTCTGGATTCAGATTTGCCTTGTATTTTTTTCTGCTCAGACTTAGCACCAGTCATGTCCCCAGGGATATATGACTCTTTGTACTAGGTAATAGTAATTAAACACAAATGGTGTTTAAACACAATGGTATTTAAAGACAATGGTATTAAAACACAAAGATCTGGGTGCTAGCTCTGTAATTATTTCTGGAGTGTCATTGCTTTTAGGCTTTTTCAGTGTAAGAGGGCTGGAATATGAGTTGATAGTAATGTGCAATTCAAATCACTGGACTTTGTTGTAATTAATTTCATTTTATATTTGTATATTCACTATAAGAAAAATGAAAATAATAATGTAAGACAAATTTATATATTAAAATACATACCCATTTGTATATTTTATAGAAAGTTCAAGATTGCAATATAAATATTACTAATATAAATGAAGCTAAAAAGTAGAAGGAATTTTTGAACTTAGGTTATATGAAGACTGTAGAGTCAGAATACCATGTTCTAAATTACTTAAAATAATCAATTTTTAATGGGGTTATATTTTTAGTTTGATGTACATTTCAGTTTATTTGGTTTCCTTTTCATTTCATTTCATTGCATTCAATTCAATTTAAAATCCTTCCCTTTCTTTAATTTAAATTCAAGTTAGTTAATATACAGTGTACTCTTGGCTTTAGGAGTAGAACCCAGTGATTCATTTCTTACATATGAAAATTTCCTTTTAATGCAAGTTTATATTTTAATATGTAAAATATTTCTCTATGTTAAATTAAATAAAAATAAAACATTTAGAGAGGTTTTAGTATCTTCACTAATCCCTCAACATATACCCAACCAATCATGCTACAATTAGACTGTTTCCAAGTGTCGGAATAATGCTATAGTAAATAACTTTGTACATCTTGTTTCTTATTTATAGAAGTATTTCGCTACAGATTGTGCATTCATAGATTAAATGCATACACATAATTTTCTTCAGATGTTTCCAACTTTTCCTCCACATAATTTGTACTATTTTGGACTTCGACTGACAATGAATGAAAGTTCCTTTTCCCCATAGCCTTATCAACAAATTGTATCATAAATTTTCAATTTCAATTGTCAAACTGAAAGTTTAGAAATGGCATCTCAGGGTAGTTTACTCAATGTCCAAATTACACAAGGTTTACACAATGTCCAAATTACACAATGAACCAAATTACATTTAGGTTCAGAACTAAAATCTATACCCTTCCCTAATTTTTATTTTATGGCGCTTATTCTGATTAACTTTTTAAATGAAATTTCTTTATTTTATTTTTTTTAATTTTTTTAACGTTTTTATTTTATTTTTGAGACAGAGAGAGAGACAGAGCATGAACAGGGGAGGGGCAGAGAGAGGGGGAGACACAGAATCCGAAACAGGCTCCAGGCTCTGAGCTGTCAGCACAGAGCCGGATGCGGGGCTCGAACCCACCGACCGCGAGATCATGACCTGAGCTGAAGTCGGCCGCTTAACCGACTGAGCCACCCAGGTGCCCCTAAATGAAATTTCTTTTATTCCAAGTGAAAGAATCCTGATATGGGACAATACTAGCAACCAACTCAATGTTTGTAGTTAAAGGAGACTCATAAAATTTTACTGAGCTATTAATATTTCATAATGGATCTCTTCTTTGAAGTTACTATAAAAAGCCTGTATCCCTAAAGTTGCTAGATCATGACTACTCATATTTATATTGGAGATTAAGATGGGGAAAACTTCCATTGATGCTTACTTATGAAGAATGATTGCTCTAACAATCATGCTATAACCATATTATAGTCAAAATAAAATTGTGATGTAGAATTAAATAAAAAAAAGTCTCTGCTAGTTGCACAATCTTCAGAGGGTCAAAGATGAAGCTGAGATTGGATCTGAGCTCTGCCTTTAATTCTTCCATTCTTTTTCAAAACTATAGCTGTGGGTAAATATAGTACTGATAAATTCAAAATAAGATGATGGCCTTTCCTTTAAACTTTCCCAGGAAAAAAGTAGATAATCCCAATTTTTTTTAGGACTTTAGTACAATAAGACTGAAAAAGTCACCACCCAGACAATGATAAGTAATTATGTATTTAAATTATCCTGCATGACTACAAAACAAGGAGGAGCAGCACAGTGACTTTCTGTTACCATGAGACACTGGCACCGGCCATCTTCATTCAGGCAGTTGGGGGCAGCAGTGTTTCTCTCATCCTGTGCTGTCCTAAGAATTCACTGTATTGTTAGAGTTTTCTACATTGATAAGCTTTACATTATAATAACCTATCATGTTTATGGTCTTCCCTGATACAGATAAACCTTACATACTTATAATGAAATAAAAGAGACAACCTATCCATTTACTCGTTTTACCAAAATACTTTTACTTCTAGTACAAATGTAGGAATTAGCTCTGTAGGTCATTTAGAAGGGAACAATAACATTTCTCATGCATATTGAAGAAAACCCACCCCACAAATTTGAAAAATGTATAATAAAACCTAAAAAAACAGGTCATGAACAAAAATGAAATTCAATAGTCACAAAATTTTGAGACTGTGAAAACATAATTTTAACTATACAACAAAGAGTGTGGTACTATGTAAAACTTAGGTACAAGTGATGAAAATACACAAGTGGTATATTAATTTTAATTCTATTTGGCAAGTAATACTTAACATATTTTCCCAATTTTAAATAATTTAAAATTTACTTTTAAAAGTAATATTAGGGACGCCTGGGTGGCTCAGTCTGTTAAGTGACCAACTTCGGCTCAGATCATTATCTCACAGTCTGTGAGTTCAAGCCCCACGTCGGACTCTGTGCTGATAGTTTAGAGCCTGGAGCCTGATTTGGATTCTGTGTCTCCCTCTCTCTTTGCCCCTCCGCTGCTCGTGCTGTCTTTCTCTGTCTCTCAAAAATGAATAAACATTAAAAAAAATTTTTAATATTATATATATCATTTTAAGAATACAGTACTTTATTTAATATTATGAAAAATATTCTTAAATAAGGAAATGGAATTATTGAGATTTTTTCACATAAATTTTGTCCAACAGAATTCTGTGTTTGGTTCTCAATATTTTTTATTTTGCTATTTCCATTATGATTTTTTCATTTTTAGTTTTACTCTTCACTTACTGATGATGAAAAATGACATATTAACATTTGAAAGGAAATTATGTTGTAACTATTTAAACAAATAAATCTATAATAAAATCAACACTAATTGATAGAAACTTGTAATATTTTACAGATATCTCAAAAATAATCATTATATTTAGAACTCTATGTTCCTTTCTTATATACTGGCTTCTGCTCCACAAATTGAGAAGGAAACATACACATTTTTTTCTGTTTTTTTTTAATGTTGCTATTAGCACTAATAATATCAACATGGAAAAACACATGCTGTCATCATTAGAAATAAACAATGTTGAGTGGTTAAAGTGTACATGACAAATCACTTTGTAAAAGTTCTCAGAGTCTCACTTCATCTAGTGTCTTATTTTCCTGACAGCTCTAACTTCACACTATTTTCAGGCGCTTCCCAGGTACAATTTGCTCACTAACATTCTGTAAGCTCTAAAGGACCAGCAACGTCTCATACAAGTACAAAGGAAATATGTAACAGCAGTGGTTTGAATTGCTGCAAAAGGATTGCAGACAAGTACGTCAAACAATAGTGTAACAGCTAGCATTATATCCAGATATCTAGAAGGGCATATCTGTTCTACCTTTGTAAATGGGAAAGGGTCGTTGTTTGCAGGTCAAAGAGAACTTGAGAAATGTCTCAATAAAAAGGACAGGGATGGATTCAAACAAACTCTCTGAGAGTCCTAAATCCTACTTCTCTATAACCCATGACGCAAGTCACTATAAATGATAATTAATCACCCTTGATCATCTGATATCTCCTACTGACTGATTTTCCAAACAAAGCGAAAATTTCCACATACTTTCCTTGCTGAAATAGAAGAAATTTTAACCCTTGTCTGATCATGACCTTCTGGGAAAAACTAAAACAAAAACCTATAAAATTGAAGCAAATCAAATGAGGGAATTATCTATGAATCCCTAAGTACCTTCCAAATCAGAGTATTGGACCCTTGTAATCTCTTTTACTGTTACCACTGCAGATATCAGTGTCAGACCTAACCATGCATGCTTATGCGTGACAAGAACAAGAATGAAATGTTAGATGAATAGATAAACCACCACCACATGTAGAGAGATAATTCTTCTGACTCTGACAATATTCTTAATTTAAGGACATAAAGAGTAGACTTTCATCCAAAGATTATACATTTTGTCAGCTTACGTGAAAAAAATCTTTGGGATAGTTGCCTTTGTTTTCCCCAGAGCTGTGGGAAAAACATTTAGACATTAAATACATGGTTTTATGTATTTAACTATGAATAACAGATATTGCCAAATTCTCACAACAAAATTGAAATGTATATTAATATTTTGAATATGCAATCCGATATACTGACTTCTAGATTACTGTGCTATCATCTCATATCAGAGGCCTGTGCGCTGCCATTTCAGTGGAGAACATTCTTTCCAATGTACACATACAGTTTGGTGGTTGACTGCTTACACGTGGAAGAATGGAGTGTTAAGGATGGGCAATACTTTTGGCACAAACACACAGAAATTCTGATTAAATCATGTCCTGAAAAAAGTGCAGTCCTGAGAAAATTAAAGGAAAAAATACAGGCATGAAATATAAATTGAAAAAAACTTAAGGATAACTATTTGGGGTTGATAGGGCAGAAGACAGAAAATTCAGATCTGTATGTTGACGCTAAGGGCTAGGTACTAAAGTTCTAATGCCTACGCAGGCACAGGAGCCAATGATGTAGCTAAAATTTAAAAATATTCATTACCAAACAAGACAAAAAGAAAACAAACCATTATTAAGAAAGTGGCAAAAACACAGGTTGAATACAAGAGAATTAAAAATTAAAAATTTCAGTAAAAAATTCAATTATCCATATCTTGAATCTGCAAACTTTAAAGCTCTCTGATGTCCTCACACACATGTGTTTAAATGTTTTTTTTTCTTTCAGCTTTTCCAGTGCCTTCCAGTTTTCTTGTCATTGTGGGAATAAAAACTAATAGGTCCTATTATACTTCCCAACATACAGCCTTGCAAGGGTTTTCATAGGTCCAATCTGAGTCTCATAAATGATTATCTAGATAATTTGAATCATCAATTCCAAGGATACATTTAAACTAATGTTGCAGCTCTTATTCATAAACATTTTACATGTAGTCTACACATGAGGCTACATGGGTAATGGAGTTGTCCATACTGTTTACATAATACTCTCTTAGGTGGTATTTCAAAGAGCACTGTACCCACAACATTTTGAACTGCTCTCAATAACATCATCATTCCAAAAAAGTTGTGGTTAAAGACACATTTTGAGTCTTTTCAAAGGTAAGGATTTAATCCAAGGTACGAGTACACCATCACACGTCTAAAATCACAGACTATAGGGGCGCCTGGGTGTCTCAGTCGTTTACGTGTCCGACTTCAGTTCAGGTCATGATGTCACGACTCATGAGTTCAAGCTCTGCATCTGGCTCTGTGCTCACAGCTCTGAGCCTGGAGTCTACTTCAGATTCTGTGTCTCCTTCTCTCCCTGCCCCTTTCCCACTCATGCTCTATCTGTCTCTCTCTCAAAACTAAGTAAACATTAAAAATAATAATAATAGGGGCACCTGGTTGGCTCAGTCGGTTAAGCGTCCAACTTCGGCTCAGGTCATGATCTTGTGGTCTGTGGGTTCAAGCCCCACGACGGGCTCTGTGCTGACAGCTCAGAACGTGGAGCCTGTCTCAGGTTCTATGTCTCCCTCTTCCTCTGACCCTCCCCTGTTCATGCTCTCTCTCTCTCTGTCTCAAAAATAAATAAATGTTAAAAAAATTAAAAAAAAAATAAAAAATAAAAATAAATAAATAAAATAATAATAAAACAAAATCGTAGACTATAGCTTCAAACTATACTACAAAGATGACTTGGAATGGATAAATACTTCCATGTCACTAATTAAAAGTATGATAGAAATTATACGACTTCAAAGTTATAAGCAATTAGCGTATCTTTTATGTAGTAATCAATAAGGTTACAATCACCTCATCTAATGTTAACTTTATATATTAATATAATAATTTTCAAGTGTAAGAGGAAGACACATAACTACAATTAGCTACATATAAAGGATTGTGGCTATACCTGCTAGAAAGTCTAATAGTTATAGTATCTTTAGAATAACCGATTTTATAAATTTGATGGAGCTCTGTTTCTCCTTTACTTGGCCTTGCTACTTTTACTTTGTTGGTTTTATTCTACAGAAGTCTTATTCATTACTGACAGCGTTTCCAGACTTACACGATCCAATCTTAAAGTTGGCAACCTCAGTGAAACAAGATCTTCCTCCTCTAATTTTAGAATGTAGAATAATAGCTCTGCCTTCTCTTGTTGCCTCACACATATCCACACAGACCACGCAAAGGCTTGAACCCACAGTTTGAGTCTTGGTAAAATGCCTTGTGATCCTCCCACGACAGGAGAGGACAGAAGGCCTGTGAGGAGCAACTGGAAAACCATGTCACATATCCCTCTGTATATCATCTGTGAGACTAACATGAACCATTTTTCGCCACATCTCAGATTCTGATGTGGTGTGGGGCTCTCTGTCCCACCCCCCTCAGAATAAAGCTTCAGAATATAAAACCACCTGGCTGCAGTCTAGAATGGGCTCCTTAGTGATGGGGTATCCAGCAACTCTGTCTAGTCTTTCAAACTCTTTTTCTTGTGTCATCGCTTTTTGTATGGGACAAGCAACTTGGGCAGCTGGCACCTTAGGCTTATTTTTCTTTTCATTGTCTATGTGAACAATAAATTGTCTAATGCAACGATAGTTGTTTTAATGTATCATTACCAGTCACTTCAGTCAGGCCTTGGTCTTAGCTTGTCTTATGCATGCTTCACACAAACATCAAATGGCCATGCAGGTGGTCATGAAAAGAGAAAAACTTGTCATGGTGTGGAGGAGAAATACAAAACCTATAGAAGGTGGAAATATTAAATCGTAACTAAAATATATCTTAAACAAATACACCTTTGTCTTTTTTAACTGTTTGAAAGATCCCAGATACTTCTTTTACGTATGGATTTTCTATTGTTAATGGACTAGCACAAATTTTGGCTTAAAACAACACAGACTTATTATGCCATACTTCTGTAGAAGTCAAATGTCTTACTGGGCTTGATCTTCCATTTTCAAAGTCAATAGCATGTATATCTCTGATCATTCTTCTGTCACTCTCCACAGCTGAAAAAGGATTTCTGCCTTTAGGACTCAAGTGGTTATGTCTGTCCCATCAAAATAAAGATAATCCATTAAGATGGGGACATTATTAATGCTTAATATAGTAACATCTACAAAGTCCCTTCTGCCATGTAAGGTAACAGTCACAGGTTCTAGAGATCAGGCCGTGGACATCTCTGGGAGGGCATTTTATTCTTGTCATCAGAAATTGCTGACAGAGGTATTCAATTGCTTAACAAATATGTGTATAGTTATGCTTACTGAACGTGGGATGGTACTGGAGAGAAATTAAAATTGAGTCCATATTCCTAACAGCCATAGTAGAAACACAGAGTTAGTACAACCAGTTGCTAGTTGGAACCATGAAAATCAAAATATCATGGTAATTATGAAAGACAGAAGAGCAGACAGACCATCAGAGTAGTCTAAAATGCAGATTTGACTGAAATTATATGGCTCCCAAGATGAAATCAACAGGCAGCTAGGTAACTAAACCACAGGCAACCAAGCAACTGGTAAAACTCAGATTTTATCATTGAAAATATCTGGGTCACCAAATAGGCCACAAACTCTAAAAATCACGACCCTGTCCAGTTTCATACCTACGCCAAAAATTGAAGCACTCTGAAAAAAAGGTCAGGTGAGTCTCCTAAGGATTTTTTCTATTGCATCGTGCATATTGACAGGAAACACTGACCTGATCCTTCCCCAAAGGAAACCGTCACTCACTAAGTAAATGACTCCAAATTAACCCCAGTTCTAGCATGTGACATTAATCCACTAGGCTAAATAAAGCCTTATCAGGTAATAAATGGAGTGATTACTGAAGACCTCATCTTGACCTAAGTTGCCCTAAATCAATCTATATATATTTACTCATTCCCTGAGGGCAGCCAAGGGCCCAAATTATGTCATGTTATATCCACAGAAGATGACAAAATTGTTATGGCATTTAAAGTGGAAAGAATAAAAGTTCTTGTAGCCATAGATAACAAGCTGGGAGTACTGGCTTCTAAAGACTCTGCTGCTCCATGGGTTAAGGGGATCAATATCACAGGACATTATTACACAGCTACAGCAAACCAGAGTATTGTGGCACGCTAGCTGGAAGATTCTCCTTCAGAAAGGCAACTTTAATCATGTAAGAAACCTCATGGTAGAAATGTGTAATATCACATGACATACCTGTAACACACTTCTACCTCTACTATAGGTATGTCACCAGCACAGCTGATATTCCTTTGGTATAGATTATACAGTGTACTAATTGCCTCTATCCATTTTGATTTGATTTAGTGCCTATGTTTAACCTTGTACTGAATAAATTTAATATCAACCCTGCCACAGTACAAGATATGGAAAATATAAGTGATTTGATTCTTTACACATCCCTTTTCATTCTCCTTTTGACTAGATAAAAGTTTTAAGTGACAGGACTGGAGAATAACACTGCAAGTATTAACTTAATCAAGTCATGTTTTCCACTGAAGATGTAGTCCTGAACACATTCTCTTTACTAGGGCAAACTAATATAATCCCTGGAAGTTGGAATAATATTATTAATCCGGTCAGTGGAGGTTTCTCTATACCAGGTGTGAAAATAAAGGAAACCTCTTTCATTTTTTTAAAAAAAATTTTTTTAACGTTTATTTATTTTTGAGACAGAGAGAGACAGAGCATGAACGGGGGAGGGGCAGAGAGAGAGGGAGACACAGAATCGGAAGCAGGCTCCAGGCTCTGAGCCATCAGCCCAGAGCCGGACGCGGGGCTTGAACTCAGGGACCGCGAGACGGTGACCTGAGCCGAAGTCGGACGGTGACCTGAGCCGAAGTCGGACGGTGACCTGAGCCGAAGTCGGACGTCTCGCGGTCCCTGAGTTCGAGCCCCGCGTCCGGCTCTGGGCTGATGGCTCAGAGCCTGGAGCCTGCTTCCGATTCTGTGTCTCCCTCTCTCTCTGCCCCTCCCCCGTTCATGCTCTGTCTCTCTCTGTCTCAAAAATAAATAAACGTTAAAAAAAACTAAAAAAAAAAAAAGAGTCAGGAACACTCAAGGGGGAGCTCTCACACACTACCACTTGCTATAGGAAGTATACTTCCTACTCCTCAACAGGAAGAAGCTTACTTTACATATCCCAGCAGGAGGAAGGAAGAATTTCTCCTTGCCCAGCCACAGCCCAGCCAACAAGAACTCAGCAAAACAGCCTCGCCCGGTTCTTCCTTTCCCCTATAAGAACAAGCCCCTTTCCTCCACTCTCCAGACTTGCCTATGATTCACCCTAGTTTGCTTATCCTTAATTGCAATTCCTCTGTTATTCCCAAATAAATGCTGGCTTTTTTTTTTAAGGTCAATCAATTCAGGGGCCTGCAAACTATAGCTGTGGGGCAATCTGACGTGCTATCTGTTTTGTAAACAAAATTATATAGGAACACAGCAAAATCTATTCATTTACATATTACCCATAATTGCTCTGATATTTCATTGGTAGACTCAAGTATGTGCAATAGAGTCTTCATGGCTCACAAAATTTCAAATACTTACTCTCTGGTCCCTTACAGAACAAATGCTATCAATCTCTAGTTTATATCAACAAATAGAAAAGCATAGAAGATCGCTTTCATCAGGCAAGAATTAAAGTCTTTTTAGTTTCTTTTTTTCACAGATACTGATTTGTTTCTCTTCCCCAAATAACATACACCTCGCCACTGTAAACGATATTGCATTGATGACACCATGCTAATATGACTGAGAAAAGGGGAATCGTTGGCATTTTAATGTTTTTGTAGTTCACTTGCAATGGCCCAGGGTACCAATTTAATTCAGAAACACAGAGCACTGCCATTTCAATGTAGAATACTTTCCTGAAAATTTCCCTGGGATTTGAAGAATCAAAATCTTTCCCTTATTTTTGACCTACAAAAAAATGGATGGATTATAGAACAATGATGCAGCTAATTGCCTCATATAAAGAAATGCGGCTCCCTAATACACTTGCTATAGTTACACTATCCTCAGCAGAATAAAATATGGCATGATTTTTCCACACACACACACACACACACACACACACACACACACACACACACACACAAATGGTTACAATGGATATTTGGTTTGCACTGAAATCTAGATTACTGCTCATTCCCTAGCAAGCTAGATCACGGATCACTTTTGTTTCCCAGCCTAAATGCCACTCTCTCTCTCTCTCTCTTTTTCTCTTTCTTTCTTTCTCTTTTTTTCTTTTCTCTTCTTTTCTTTTCTTTTCTTTTCTTTTCTCATTCTTCTATACATATCAGCTCCAACATTTATCTACTCATCTTCTCGGACATTATTATCTGGTAGCCTTATCAGGTCATCTTATAAAACACAGGGTAGAAGTTGTTTAGAATTAACACAAATTCTTTAGCAAAGGCTTTATAATCTACTCAAAATCTACTTGATTTTCCAAGTCTAAACTTTGACCTTGCTACCTTAGACCCCTGCCATTCCCTTTTCATCCAATAAAACTCTCATTAAATCTTCAAAACAACAAATTATGCCTCTACTGGAATATTGATTTCATATGTTGATTTCAACACCAAAATGATTAGTAGGCAAGCCTTCTCAATGAACTCATCCCCTTGTAATAATTACACATCTGTTGTGGCCCTTTTAGTGTTTTGTGTTTACTTCTAAACGCACACACACACACACACACTCACACATACACAATCAAAAAGCAGGAATGTTAAAGAGAAACGGTAACCCTTAACCTGGTAGGTACATTAAGTTTACTGAGTATATTTCTTCTTAACTTATAGAATTTATGTTTGACCACTTCACAAAGAAATGCTCTGTACAAAGCTTTCTCTCTGCTCTTTTTAAGCAACCATAGTTCATTTGGTAAATTCACATTAATAATACCTTCCTGGAGGATACTCAACTCAGACCACATAGTCAGGTGTGTGCTGGCTAGATTCTCATTTAGATTTCTGTTGGTCAATCTCTTTGTTTATAATCGTCTGAAGAAAATCTACTTTAACTCAAAGCCCTTATTTTGGCACAATATTTTTCTTCTCTGGTTTGATTTCCAGATTTGGTTTCTTCTTCTAAGCTTCACACTTACAAACATTGTTTAAGATTTTTCATCGAAGTCAACTTGAATAGACCAACAGTTAAAACAATTAATGGCTATTGAGCATCTATCATTTAAAATAGGCTTCACAGATGAGCTAACTTGAAAAGAACACATCTTTTCTATGCTAGTCCACAGGGAAATATGGAAAATTCACCATTTTACAAAGCCAGCATATAATGTAACAAGACCTAACTAAATAGCACATGCTTGTGTATGTGCATGAACACAAAACTCCAAATTGTATAATTGATCATAGAAGCAAACATCTAAATATAATAGCACATGTATTCCAACAATATGCTGGAAGAATAAGCAATAAGGGTTATTTTAGAAATCTAAGGATCATTCAAAATTAGGAAATCTATCAATATACTTCAGTGCATCAATTATTAAAGGAGAAAAAAAGAGTATATAAATATACAACTAAAAACATCTCAAAAATTCGGCAGTCACTCCTTATAAGAATTTAAACAGAAAGAAACTACCTAATTGCAACTTTTGAATTCTTAATTTGAATACTGGACTGGAGAGTGGGTTGGGGAATATGTATAAAGAACATATTGGGGAATTTGGCAGGCAGGCAGGCAGGCAGGAAAGAAGGAAGGAAGGAAGGAAGGAAAGAAGGAAAGAAGGGAGGGAGGGAGGAAGAACAGATTATTCATGTCTGAGATCTAGTTCCCTGTCTCACTTGATTCTGACAAAATCATTTGAACTAAAGCTGTGAAATGCAAGCTAATTTAACAAAAATATATTTTAAAAGTGAAATCAACATATCATTTATTCATAATTTTGTAATTGACAATTTTACAAGTACTTATTTCTCCTAGCTTAACTTCATAAGACATACAATTTTTAAAAAAATAAATGTGGCAGGTTAAGACAACACAAATTTATTATCTCATTGTTCTCATGGATCAGGAGTCAGTCTGGCATAGCTGAACTGTGTCCTCTTCTTGGGCTCTCACTAGACTGTGGTGAAGGAGTCAGGTAGGCTGTATTCTCTCCATATAAGCTTCTATCCAGGATATTCTATCCAGGATAATGTCCTATTTGAGTAAGTATAAATCAACTGGTCTGGGATCTTAATTATATTTGCAAGACCCTCTCATCTTTATCAAATAAACTAACCTTATCACTGGAATGACATTCCATCATTTTTATGGGTCTCGCCCATTCTCAAGAGGCAAATACATATTTGGGGGACCATCTTATTATTCTGCCTACCACAGAAGATTTAAAATATTTAAGCAAATTAACATCAAATAAACCTGAAACTTAAAACTATAACACCTGTGTTAAATACTCACCTAGACCTACAGGCAGGACAGTAAACCTCTCTGAAACTCAGTTTCTTAATTTCAAAATTTAGAGGTCTAGATAAAATGAACACAAAGGTCTCTATTTGTACTTAGATGGTATAATTTGACACTTATAAATATAACTTTAGTAACCTGGACAACTCGTCTCCCAATTATACTGTATAAATATGGTGCTACCACATTTAGCTTCAGCAAATACGGTTCCTTGACAGCCATTACTAAGACAGAACATAATTTCTTAAAGCAACATGGCGGTTTACTCAGTTCTTTCTCATTCTTAAGTATCAAATTATATTTGAAATCATAGTTTCTTTCTTAAAACTGCAGAAAGTCTTAATCCTAACTGATGGGTATTCAGATATAAATAATGAAACAATTTTTTCAAGTGCTGAAAATCATAGCAGTAAAACTGTTCTAATGTGTTAACTTAGCAATTAGAAGTCAATTAAATCTATATCATGCTTGAGGTTTTATCTATATCTTGCGACAGATTACATGTTAATCACATTTGAAGACATAAGAAAAGATGAGCTGAATTTTCCCACATTTTATAGTATGTTTTACTTTTCTTAATAATTCTCAGTTTTAATCATACAGATATATACCCATATTGCATACCTGTATCTATATATGTGTATATATTATGTACACAAACACATACAAATCTATTTATCTCTTATATTGAAAGCACTTAAAATAATGAATATACTATCAAAATATAAAGGAATGTTGGCATCATTTGCAAAATTAATACACCCCAAAATTAAAAAGACACATCTAAGTTGTGTGTATGTGTTTAAACCAAGTATATTTGGTAATTTAATGCATATTTCCCCAGAGCAAAATAATAAAAGCAACAGAAAATTAAAGGAATATCAAGTGGCTGAAAGCCAAATCCAGCTACTATCTACACCTCTCCAGATCATCTGCCCTGAGTCAAAGGAAGGCCCTGCTCAAAACTCAAGGTTGTTACTTGAGCTATTATCCCATTTACTCCTACACATTGATTTTTCTCTTTAAGATAATACCTGTCAGCCCACGAACATCCTGTTAACTCTCCCACATTGAAAAACATCACTTATCTACTCTTCTTCCACCAGACACGCCCTCGTTCTCCTCTTCCCTTTATAACAAAATGCTCCGAATTCCCAGATTTTAATTCTTCTCTTCTCATTCTCCACTCCAACCACTCTACTCAGGCTTTTCTTCTGAGAGTGCTCAGCAAGTCACTTCCTTTAATGTGCAATTTTCCAGTCCCCTCATTACCTAACCAATCAATAGTATTTGGTATAGATAAAGATTGTCCCTGTATTTCTTCTCTTCACTTCCAGGACAACATGCTCTCCTGGTTTTAATTTCACCTTAATGTACTTTCTTTCTCTGTATCTTTTGCCATTCTCTCTTCTTTTGCCAAACATTTGTATGTTGGAGTCCCAAGGGATCAAACCTGAGGCCCCTTCACTGCTGAAAATAATATGGTCCATTGATGTCATGGATTTAAATAGCCTATATTATGATGCCAACCAAATGTACAGCTTCATCTTAGATATTTCTAACTCTGATGGCTTATGAAACATAAACCTTGTATGGCTGATAGTCACCTCAAATGTCACATTTTCCAAACTGACTCTATAATCTTCACTCTCAGTATTTGTACCATCTACAGTCTTTTTTATTTATCTTAGCTTGAATAACCATGGTATTTTCATGAAGGTAATTAATTTAAAATGTAATCCCACATGGCATGATTGAAGAACAGGAGAACTGTAATGGGTAGACTGACATTTAACCAGAGGCAGTACCTAGAGGTGTGTGGGAGGAGGAGCCCATCATACGGTGAGGCCCATGAAGAGTCTCCATCTTGTCCCATGTTCCCAGGGAAAGAACATCAAGGTTAGAGAGTAGCTGCTCTCCAAAGACTAAATCATGCTTTCATTTGGTTTTTGAGTGTTTCTCTGTGGCAAATACTCTCTAAGAGGTAATACCCTGAAGCATTAAAATGCACATGCTTTGTTTCCATTCATGCGTTCTTACAGGCATGCTTCTCCCACAGATTTCCTGGTCTCAAAACACCCATTCTCCTTCTGCCTTTTGGTCACGCAGCTGTGTAATTTGTCACCCCGAGTTTTGTCTGTCCTTATCATAGGCAATTTCTTTTTCCACACAAAGTGAATATTGCAGTCCCTTGCACACAACATGAATTTTATGCCACATCTTAAAGATGTTTTAATGTAATAGCAGTCTATTTACCATTAGCCTCAATGGATTATTTTGAACTTTCTCAACAAGATGTACAATTTTTCCTCATCCTTCAGTTGATCATGTAGAACCCTCATGAAGCTACAGGTTTGTGAGGTAGAGGTATCAATACAGCAGAGAGAAATGCCACAGAAGTCTGAGATACCCAACTTGCCATAAATCAGATGGCTTATAGACAGTAGCAATATATTTGTCACAGTTCTGAAGTCTGGGAAGTCCAGAATCACAATGCTGGCAGATTCAGTGTCTGGTGAGAGCGTGTTCCTGGTCCATACATTGCTGTGTTCTTGCTGGGAAAAAGGGTGAGGGAGCCCTCTGGGGCTTCTATGATAAAAGCACTAATTTCATTCACAAGGGCTATACCCTCAGGACCTAACCACTTCCCAAAGTCCCCACATCATCACCTTGGGGGTCAGGATTTCCATATATAAATAATGGGGATACAGATATTCTGACCATAGCCCTGATCATATAATTTAATTGAGCCAACTTATCTGGTTAAGTCTGATCTTTACTGTTTCATTTCGTGAGACAGATTGCTGCTGTACTTTCCTGGCATTATGACTCAGGGGATCTGATAATTTCCTGCTAATCATGGAAACTTCAGGTGTCCTGTAGTCAAGCACTTAGTTTCTATTAAGGCCCAGGAACAAACCAGGTAATATTTTCGAAATGGGGATTATTTCTCTGTCAAAATAAAAACATGACCTTTCTCTCCCTTATATCTTCCTTGAAACTCTTTTATATACTGCCTTACCAGAGACTTTAGCACTGTCGTTTCATACAACACAAATATGTCTGGCACTAACGGCTCAGGGAACCTCAGGTAGCCTAAGTGGTAGGGTGGGTGGTAGCTAGTTGCTACCGTTAAGAGAGTTGTTGTTGTTGTTGTTGTTGTTGTTGTTGTTGTTGTCATTTGCTTTGGCAACCTTTCCTCAGAAGGAAAACAGAATTGTAGACAGTATTCCCAACAATGGCATACATTCATTCACCAGTACAGAGCCACTTTCTTAGTGTTAGCCATACATTTCAAAGTTTTTCTTAGAGGAAATGTTACAGAATGGCCCAAATCATTGATACTCTAAAATATTTTACCAGGTCAGAAGAATTTTTTTTCTTTTTTCTCCTTCCACCTTCATAAGCATGTATCTTAATAGGAATTTTTTTTTTATAATTGCTACATTCTGTTTGCTAATTCTAATTAGCATGGTGGCATCATTATACTGAAGAGTGTGGGTATTGTACAGAATGTCAAAATTTTAAGACCTATTTTATGTGCTGAGAGAGAGCAGGAGAATTAATGTCATTTCATGGCATGATCACAAATGTATGCTGTGGTCCTTTGCACATAAAAGTGAACTATTTTTAATCCCCATGATTGATATAATCCTCATGATTAAAAGACTGCATTTGTCAGATTAATAATCATATGCTAAGTGGATTTGTTCTAGTAAAGATACCACTTCCAACACAAGCTGCCCAGCTGAAGTTATCACGTAGCTACGTTTATGATACTGTGCCCACATATATCACAGTCTATCTTGTCTGTGTAGGAGCCTGACATGTGGATGAAGTCAGATACGATAGGGTCTCCCACCCCAAAACTCTAATGTTGATCATTGTCCTAATATGATTTACAATTCCCTCCCTAGGTTACGGTGAAATGATTGGTTTTCCAAATGACTCCATGGACCCACAAGACCCACTATAAGGTGAATGTGACTCAAACACCACTGCATACCAACCATCTATTTGTTCCTATTTTAACTGAAGGGATCTGATAGGGTTTGGAGTGTTATTTTTAGTGCAGATTCTCTATATCCCTCTTAAAAACTATTATTAAAAACACTTTAAAAACACTTTAGCCTAGTGTTATTTTTAGTGCAGATTCTCTATATCCCTCTTAAAAACTATTATTAAGTATATAATATAATAATTATTATCTTTCTTCAGAATTACCCTAGTAAATAGCTGAAGGTCCCTCTGTGGAAAAATCTTGTTGTTGTTTTATTTGCTAGTTTCTTTATTACATTTAAGTGGTATTAAGTTGTCCTTCTTCAAGAAAACAGTTCTTCTATTCAAACAACAGCCTCTGGATCTCTGACCAAAGTTCTCATAATGTCATACTAGATCTGGTGTACTTATTACCCCTTCAATATGTTGGACTACTGCCTCCCTGGCCAACTCTCCTCCAGCCACACTATGCCCAGTAGCTTATTGAGGGAGCCCAGGCAAACTTCTATCTAAAGGCAATTAGATATTTCTTCTCCCTTGAATTTTTTCCCAAAGGTGTGCACATGCCTCTTATTTTTGTCCATTCAGGACTCAAATATTATCTTCAAATAAAGCCAACTCTAATCATTCTACATAAAACTGAAAACTTATCTCCACACCAACTATCCTTGATCCTCATTACCTCGTTTATTAATTTCCATAGCATGTATCACCTACTTATATATTATTAACTGATTTATTAGGTTTAATTTTATGTACTCATTCACTATTCTACAAATTCCATGAAAGAAGATGTCTTTGTTTCTTTTGTCTATGTCTATACACCAAATTCACTGATACAATAATACACAACACTGTATCCCAAGCACTGCTAAAAAGAGCTTGGAACAAATAGATGCTCAATATACAGTCGTTAAATCAAATATTTGTATTTTATTGAACTTTTGTAGTGGTTTAGTCTACTGTTTTAATTAATTTGTGCTTTTAAGTCAGAATTTCCATCGTCTATTTTATCATGACTACAGCTGGGTGTCTTCTTCATTCAAAACAGATGTTATTTTACCTGACTGGTTGTTGTAATAATCTAAATACATAAAACCTAACATAACATCTTTACTGCAAACACACAGTCATTTGTTTTCCTGAAATTTAAATACTTTTAAGGATATAAGATACTGGATATTTGGTATTTCAAGTAGGTAAGGGAATTTTTTGGATAATATAACTATAAACAGAAAGGGTCAAATTTCGAGCCCAGAAATTTTGCATCAAAATGGTTGTATTTGTTATCTGTAAATACCAAGTGCATGAATCAGAAATCTGGGTCCTTCCAATTGTACAATATTCACAGATATATGGAAGCTATTTTTATTTTACATGAAGGTTTCCATTTATATGATCCATAAGGTACTCCCCAATCCTAGATCACTTTTCAGTACATCAATGCATCTATGATGATGTTTCGCATAAAATTCTTTTCCCACCTCCAAGGTGATGACAGTAATCTTGGGTTTAGAGACATCCCATAATACCCACAGACATTATTCCTGACTTAGTGATAAGAAGGCAAAAAATTCTACTGAAGATTCCAAGCTCATTTCAAATGCCATCTCCCTCACTAGAACAACTGAATTTTTGAGCTCTTTGAAGGTGAGACTTATTCGTTCGTGTAATTGTGTACTCATAACAAACAATTGGTATATATTTGTTTCATGATTTAATAAGGCATTCTTGAATTTCTGTCATAAATAATTTTTATGGCCCACCTACTGCCACAGAAATATTCTGGTAACAATGGGAAAAACTTGATTCTCTTTTATATATATATATACATATATATACATATACATATACATATATACATATATATATATATATATATTAGATTAAGACTTGTCTTTTTCTCCTCTTTATCCCAATCACTTTGATAAAAAAAATAATTGTGTCAATGCTTCCTATGTCTTTAAAATCATATCTTTGTGTAAACACTGTGGATATTGAATACACACACAAGTGCAAACACAAATATGTTTCCTATTACCAATGTCTACTTCATCCTAGTTAAGCTCCTCTTAAAAGCTAATGGCTCTAATAGGCTGGGTGGTCTAACCCTAAAGTTAAGCTTTTGTTTCATAATGTTGCCTCTCTGCCTACATTTTTTTTTTCCTGTAGAATACCACCCATAAAATTTTTAGGATGAGAACACAGAAATCTATGTGATTAACTCATAGAAAACCTTTATTCTCTCATTTTCCCTCCACCCAAGGAAATCTGTTTGCTTCTGCATTTTCAAAGGCAGGGCATGACAGAAAACTTCATAGTTGTTCTACAAGATTTCTGTAAAACAATAAGAAGATTAAAAAAAAAAAAACCCTGAAAACTATTTGCTTAAGCATTACTTATGATAAGAAAAATACTCAGAACTATACGAACACACATTTTTAAAGTAACTTAGAAGAACTAATGTTCAAAGCAGGTTTTTATACCCTTCCATGTATCTATTTCTAAACCACTAATACCTAATCCACCTAGAAAGGTGTGCTCCATGAGGTTCCAATTCTTTAAGACCACAAGAATGTCAACAACCTTTGCATGGTAGAATACTGTCACTTATTATCTATGTGAACTTGAATAAGTTAGTTGATGTCTTTAAATTCTGGTTCCCTTAATTTCCTAAGATGAGACTAATAATTGCCTAGTCTGCTTGGATATAGTTATTATTAAATAAATTTTCTGAAACATTTGAAACAGAAAAAAATCATAGCCAATTTCTTTAAATAATATTAAAATATTTCATACAGTATTAAATTAAAATAGACAAACTGAATGCTCCCTATGTGTTTGGGTCCCTTTACATCAGCATCAGCATCAGCATCAGGCGTGATAAATTAGTAATGACTATGTCTCTGAAATTAGATCACACTAACAAGAAAATATCTGAATGTGTCATATTATGTCAAATAATGCAGTCCAAAGCTTTGTCTCATTCTTAAATGTTATTTCCAATAGGAAATCCAATTTTTGAAATGATTCATAGGAGACCATATAGTTTCAAAGACACATTCTCTACCTCTGTCTCCATTGAGAGAGAATGACAGGGAAATTTGAGTGTGTTTTTCTCTGGGTTTGGAGAGGTTATCTTTCAGGTTGATTTTAGGTTCTGTAACATGTTGATAACAGCCTGTCTGAGTTGATGTGTCTACATTGATTTTCCTTTGGGTGAGCCACACACATATTGTGTGAAGTGAGGTCCTTCGAGCACCTTACTGCACTTTTGAACAAATTACTGTTATTTTGGAAAAGAAAAATGAGTCGTAAGACTTCTATCACCAATACCCTGAAAACATTGCCACTTTTTAAAATTTTGGCTTTGATTAGGTACTTTTACAATGAATATCCAGAAATTTCAGAGTTAAAGGTTGACATATTTAGATTCTTTAATATTCTATATATGTGGGTTTTTCAGTGGAAGAACGAATGTTTTACAAACATAAAGAGAAGGTAAAAATTATTATCAGCCTTTAAGATGAACGAAAAACTTGAATTTAAAATATTCCTTACTAGTAGAACATAAATTTTGAAATATGAGGACAAAATATATTCTTACCTATGTGGTATACTTGGTTTTATTTTTACTGTTGAATTCCCCTAAAAAAACTAAGTGAGAGGAGGGATAGTTATCGACATCTACTTAGAAACAAAGAAAAGCCCTGTAAACCCTGGTCACAAGGTGCAGGTACCATTGTTCAACAATCAAGAAAACTAAAAGGAAATAGTAGGGATAGAAATGCCTACACCATTGAGGCCCATAATTTGGAGCTTGTAAGAACAGGCTTCTCAGAACACACAAAGAGTCAAAGCTTTTGTTCGAAAAGAGCTAAAGCACTCAATCTTTTCCTGTGGCCAGCACTTTCTCTGTACGGTGTAAGAGTACATAACATTTTAGAATCATTAAGGCAGAGGAAATGTGAAAACGTCCTTTTGGAATTCTAGGAAAGTATTCTTCCTGCACTATAAAATCACCTATTCATTATCATTCAAGGACTATATTTAGATTTCACACATAATCTTCCTGGGGATGTTAAACTGAAAAGCATTTTTGTAATATCATGTGAGTTCATTAACATCAGAGAAATCTGTGCTGATATATTTTATTTTATTTTCCTTTTTTCCATCTATCTCTTCAGTAAAATTCTTTCTCCTATGACTTACTTACAACTGGAGCTATGGGACTTTGTGATTTTTTTTTTGGTAATTCTCTAATATACCTGTAAATTGTGATTATCGACACCACAATTATGATTTTTAAGATAAACTCTGCACTGTGCCTATGGACTTTAAAATAACATTTCCACCTGAAAAAGCATTTTGTCTAAGTTAACATACAACTGATATTTGTTTTTTATTGATATTCTTAAGCTTTCATTTACTTAAGGTAAGCTATTCAAGAGTATCTTCTTTTGAATTCTGCTTGTGCCCTTATTTAAAGTACTAAGCTTAGTACTTTAAAGTACTTAGCTTAGTTATCAGTGTATTTTCATTAAAGATCATGAAGAGTGGGAAAAAAAGGTCAAGTGAAGGAAAAAAAATAACAAAAAAGAAAATTAACAAAATTTTCCTAAGTGAAGCCCACTTTTTTACCCTTCTATTAATATTTTTCTATAAACTCTGTATCTTATTTGATATTACAAATGCAATAATTATTTACACTATCTTCATAATTAAAATATTACCATAAAGTTTCCATATTTTTGTTAATAATTAATTTTACAAACTACCATTTTTATCTAACTCTAAGAAACCTTTTTTAAAAATTTAGCTTATTTATTCAATTAGTGATTGCTGACATGTTATAAAATACTGGTAACAAAGGGAATAAACAAAAGGAGACCTTCAACCTTCAGGAGTATCCAAGCACAGTCCATCCCAAACATACATATACTTTAAAAAAAATTATCTTTGAAGATGAAAGAAAAACAAATCTAGACAATCAGGAAAAACAAATTCAGAAGAACTAATAAACCAAAAGAGTTTCTCTCAGCCAATTAAACACAGAAAGTAAAACAAAAGGATGTTTATGCTAGTTACACCATTATTGATAAGAACAGATATAATTTATCAAACACCTAGTGTATCAGAGTTCTGGGGACTTAGATCAGTTCAAAGTTCTTTGGATATAGTTCACTTTTCATAGATAGTATGTTAGATGTCACCTATGAAACTAAAGCAAACAGAATTTCCAACTTGATGCTAACAAAAATATAACTGGTAATACAGATAACAATCTACCACAATAAACTCTAGTACACAATATTCAAATGCTCTATGAGCATATAAGTGGTCATTTAGCCCATACATAAGGTGTCAGATGAGGTCTGAAGGGTAAGTATCAGGTAAAGTGAGTTTATGGTGTTGCCAGGGATAGAGACAAAAACCAAAAGTTTCCAGATAAAGGAAAACACATAAATGGAAAGTACTATGAAGGGTTTGAGATTTTGCTCCATTTGCAAGCTAACAAATTAGCCTACTATGGTATAAATGCTACAAAGAAGGGCACACAACTCCTGGATCAGACGAAAAGAACCCTGCTACAGCAGAGCAAACAGCATGAGCCCCATGGTCATGTTCTTTCATATTACTTCCTGAAGTCCATGGTTGGGGTGGGGGTGGGGGGGACAGAGGGATGTTGCTCACACAAGGGGTTTGCATGGCAGCTGAGGAACCCAAGCTTAGGACACTTCAGTCTTTTACTAGGGGATACACACCATCTACCCAACCTTTGCCTCAGACACATATCATCTTGATCGTACTGGACAGCAAATAGAATCACCCAGTCCTGGAGGTAGACACTGCGGCTTCCCAGGCTATTCTCTACACAATCTTGAGAAGTTAGTCTTACACAAAATGTTGGGAGCACCTCTGTTTGCAAGACATGCACAAGAAGAAGACTATGTTTTGGTATAGTTTATATAAGTATCAGAAATGTTTTTCCTTTTCCTGGGAGATTGATATACTTTATCCATGAATATAGCTGAATGTATCCCTTTGGATGAAGGCCTGGAAAAAGTACTTTGATTTTGTCCCAAATTCTTCCACCGCTAAGATCCGTTGATATTTTGGATCCCTCCTGAGATATGTTTTTATGATTTACCTTTTTGCAGAAAATCATCTCTTTCAATGAGATTAAAATTAACTTGCATAAGAATTTGTAAAGTGCTTTTATAGTACTTTTAATTTCCTCTTTCAGGGAGTATTATTCCCCTTTCATGTCTAATTTTGAGTGTTTGTACCTATTCTTGTTTTCCCCTTAGGCTCTGGATTTTTTTTTTTTTATAAACAGCTTTTGAAGTTTTAAAGCCATTATAATCTTCCTTATTTTTTATTTTGCAAACAATGATTTTTGATTTGATTTTTTATAATTTCATCACTTTGCTCACTGTGTGATTTAGATGCCCCAAAAATTTATTTAACTATTGACTATTGGTGATCCTTTCTGTTTCCTGTATCCATAAATGCTCCCATTGTGGTGTGTGTGTGTGTGTGTGTGTGTGTGTGTGTGTGTGTGTGTGTGTATAATTTACCTCTCCTGCTGCCATTTTATTTTTCCTTTACAAGCAACTTTCATGAAACAGGGGTCTATACACTTAGTGTCTACTTCTCCTAAGCTGTCTTTTAGTGTTCAAATATTTGCCTCTTAATATGACTTCTGTCTATATTAGTCCCCTGCACTTAGTGAAAACTCCTCCTATTTATACTATTTGTCACTTCTTATTCAGATCATCTTTCTTTACTTGGTATCTGAATGTTGGATTTTATTGAGGTTCAGCTGTGAAACATTTCCACTTGATGTCCTAAGAAACCTCAGGACATTCCAAGTCCAAATTCCAACTGCAAATTTCCATCATTCCATCACTCCATCATTCCAACTCCAAATTTACTTCCTCTTCTGTATATTCTATCTAAAAAGATACCAACAAACATCCATCAAGTTTCCAAGTTATAAACATAGGAGTTAATATTATTTAATTCAACTTGCAATCCCCACTATATTCTGTCAATATTACTTACTAATTCTGTCAATTTTAGATAGATTTTAAACAAGATTTCTATATCCAAGCTGTAATCTTCTAAGTGAATTTATTGTAATTCTTTCCTTATCTTTCTATTTTCATACATTTCATGTATCCTTACATACAACAAAGTATGTAAGGAACAAAAAGACTGGACTTGATCTCTTCTATCCTGGTTTCCAATGGTTGGTAAACTGACACCTCTTCCACATGGACACCATTCATACATCTTTTTTTTTTTTAATGGGTTTCTAGTTGTAGGTCTATACATATTGCTGAGGCAGCCAAATCTCTAAGTCAGTGGTTCTCAAACTTTAGAGGGTATCAGAATCACCGGGTGAGCCTGCTAACACATAGATTACTAGTCTCTACCACAATATTCCTGCTTTAGTTGGTTGGGGAGTGAGTATTAATTTGTATTTCTAAAAAGGCCCCAGATGATGCAGGGACACTCTTTGAGAAACACTGGTATAAATCATATAAACAAAAATTTTAGACCTGTAGGAAGGTATTATATTTTCCAAACCTTTCATTTTGGTATGAAAGGCATGCTGACATTCGTTAGGATTTTTTCAGCTTTGTCATTGTTACAGCTCTCATCTAATATTCTCAACCTAAGGCTCCAATCATCTAATGGGACAGGAAGCACATGAAGGGTGTCTAATTCCCTAGAACTTCAGAGAAAATAACGAAACATTCTTTTCATTTTAGACTCTCTAAAATGCATTACTAGACTCTATTGGTCAGCCTAATACTACCCAACTCATTTTTTTCTAAAACATATACATGCACATTCACACACAAACACACACACACACACACACACACACACACACACACACACACAGAGTCACAAACTTTAATGCAATGTTGGCAGGATAGAAAGATCAGAATTGTAGTCTTTTTTGTACCCAAACTAATAATTCAAAGTGGAATAATAAAATATAATCAACTGAATTGCATGCACAGATGGAGAAATATGAGATCATATAACTAGAGGGCCAAATAAAAACAACAACAAGCCATAAGATGCTATATTTAAACCATAGATAATAAATATTCAGTCATAAACTGTTCAAGATATGAACAAAAATTGTCAGATTGATAAAAAATAAGCCTATATACATGTAGCTTAAAATATTTCTTTTATATAAGAATCCAAAAAGTTTGAGATAAAAAATGATGTGAAAAGAAATACCATGTAAACACTAATAAAATTTGTGTAGTTACATCAATACTTGACAGAAAATAATACCATTAAAAAGGAGGCCATTTCAGAAACATAATTGAGACTTATAATCCTGGAAGATTAATTGTATAAATTTGTTTGCCCCTAATAGCATATCCTTAAAATATATGAAGCAAAGGCTGATGGAGTTATAACAATAGACAAATGCATAATCATGATAAAGTTTCACAGACATCTCTTAGAAATTAATGGTATAGGCAGATAGGAAGGATAGTGGATATTTTGCCAACATATGCAACAAATCAAGATATTTTCCACTAAAACCCATCGACTGAACAATACTCATTCAAGTGGAACAATAACTAAATTGGCCACCTGCAGGGGATAAAGCAAATCTCAATAGTTTTCAAAGAAATGAAGTTTGAGTTAATAAGATCTCTATTCATAATAAGATTATATTAGAACAATAATATAAGTAGAAAATAAAAATATATTCCAAAATTAAAGCATTTCTTTCAAATCATACATGGTTCAAAGATGACATAATAAAAAATAGAAATAAATGCATAAAGGGCACCTGGGTGGCTCAGTAGGTTGATTTCAGCTCAGGTCGTAATCCCAGGGTCAAGGGATCGAGTCCATATGAGGGTCTGCACTGAGCATAGAGCCTGCTTGGAACTCACTCTCTCTCTCTCTCTCTCTCTCTCTCTCTCTCTCCCCTTCTGCTTCTCCCCTGCTCATGCATGCGCTCTATCTCTCTCTCTCTCTCTCTCTCTCTAAAAGTAAAATACATAAAAAAGAAATGCATAGGGTAGATCTATTTTTAATTTTTTGAGGAACCTCCACACTGTTCTCCAGAGCGGCTGCACCAGTTTGCATTCCCAACAGTGCAAGAGGGTTCCCGTTTCTCCACATCCTCTACAGCATCTATAGGGAGCCAAACCATAATAGACTCTTAAAAACTGAGAATAAACTGAGGGTTGATGGGGGGTGGGAGGGAGGGGAGGGTGGGTGATGCGCATTGAGGAGGGGACCTGTTGGGATGAGCACTGGGTGTTGTTGGAAACCAATTTGACAATAAATTTCATATTAAAAAAAAAACAGTGCTGTCTTACAGCATGTAAAAAAATGCATAAAATTGAAAAAAGAACAGTATCAGGAAAAAAAGAAAAATAATATTTTCTTTAGGGAATAAAACAATAAAAATAACAAATTGTTAATTAAACAGATTAACATTTAAAGTAATTAACAAGTGGCACCAAGAATCAATGTCATAAATTAAGAGAACAGCTCTTACATATTTTTAACATTGAAAATAAAATGAGTTCAGTTTGACAAACATTGGGAAATATATTTGAAAAAAATAGTTGGAATGAAACATTTTCTGGAAAAATGAAATTTTTTAAACAGATCAAAAAAAAGAAAATTTAAATTGCTTATCTATTAAGTAAATTGAAATCTTCTCCGCAAAGAAATTGACAGCTCAGTGGTTTCAGTGGTAGATTCTAAACATTTAAGAAAAAGAAATACTGTCTTATAAAAATTCTTGGAGATTAGAAAATGAGAAAACACTCTTCATCACAAATTATAAGGTCATCTTGACATAAATGTTACAGGCCTTTTCTACTCTCAGGCATTGAAACGAAAATCATTAACAAAACATTAACGAAGTGAATCACCAGTATGTTCAAAGATAATACACCACCATCTAGCTGTAGAGGAACTGATATTGATTAATCAATTAATATCCACCATGATAACACAAGGAGATAAATCACATGACTATCTCAAGAGATATACAAAAAGTAACTTACAAAAATCAAGTCTACTTATCATAAGTTTTTTCAAGCAAATGAGAAATATAAGTTACTTTATTTAAGTTTATTTATTTATTTTGAGAGAGAAAGAGCACAAGCAGGGGAGGGGCAAAGGCACTGACAGTGCAGAGGTGGGTCTAGAACCTACTTACCTACGAACCATGAACTGAGAGATCATGACCTACACCCAAATCAAGAGTTGGATTCTTAACCGACTGAGCCATCCAGGCACCCCAAAATATAAGGGTATTTTAATCTGATAACCCATGGCAAACTATATTTAATGTTAAAATAATGAATTTTTTTCTCTTTGATAGAGGAAAAATATGTTACCTATAATGATTTATGTTCAGCACTGTTGTGGATATTCCACCTGGCTCAATAAAGCAAGAAAAACAATTAAATGTTTTAAGAATTTGAAAGGAACAACATAATTATTTTCACAGATTATAATATTTACTTAGAAAACGTAAAAGATTCTTACTGATTTTAATAAATTTTCAGCTCTTTAGCAATGATGCCAGATGAAAAGTTTATATCAGTAAGCCATGCATGTGAATGTATTGTATATATATATACATATTAATGTGTGTATACATATTATACTCCATATATTAAATATAGCATACATATAATAAACATGTAATTATTCTAAGAAAAATTATAAGTGCTCTATCACACTGTGGGCTCATTTTTGAAATTAGATCCAGTAATATTTTTTTTTTTTACAAATTGTTGCAAAACAATTCTGTTTTTTCCAAATTCAACTCAGCAGGTCTTTCTTAGCCCTCAAAATATCACAAGTAAGTTATTACCTTCTTAGCAAGGTCAAAACATCATAGCAATAATAGGTGTCAGGTAACATGAAGACAATTAATGTTGAGGGGCTTTAACCAGGAACTAGGACATACGAAAAAAGGACATGTTCATTATATTGACAAGGTATTAAAAGCTAAGTTAGTTCAAAGTAATCATTTAAAGTGATTATCAACTCACATATGTCAAAGTACTATTATAGGTAAATTCTGATATGAGCTACAACTCATATGAATAGGTATGGTGAATATCATTAGGCCCGCTATTTTAAAAAAAGTGAAATATACAGGTCAACTGAACTCTAAATGGTAAGATTGTTCAAGAGCATGTTACTTTAACCTGTTAACTTTGCAAGTTAGTGCAGAAAATGGATCAATGAAAACATAAAACAGTGGAGGAGGGCGAGACTAGCTTCTGGGATTTTGGCCAAAATTTAGGCCAAATTTTAGGCAAGATGTGGGATGTGGGTTAGTTTATCAAGAAAGATATAGGGAGAGCCAGGCTATGCGGGAAAACAGGCAGTGTCACGTCCAAGAACATAGATCTTGCATCAAAAGTTTATGTTGAACATGAAAGATCCAAAATTTCTTTGAATATGTATAAAGCTAATCATCAAAGATAGATTCCTATACTTTGATATTTTGCCAAAGGCAAAACAATAATCACATACTGAATAGCCTAATATCAGTTTAAACAAATACAACATCATGAGTGTATCTAAAAGTTCCTTGAATTTACTTTTAAAAACTGGAGACACACTGGAAACATTTATTGAATATTAACATACAATTGAATATTAAAATACAACTGCACTTACTAAAAACATCCAGTCTGGAATAGAACTATCTGGTCTGAATGACCAAATGACTCCAATGACTAATGTTAGTGCCTATGGCACAGTTTTCCTATTTGTAGAATGGAGATAAGAATAGTCCTACCTCCTAGAGAGGTAAAAGGAACTAAAGAACTTAATAAATGAAAGCACGAAGAACAATGCCTGGAGCAGAGTCAATGATCCTCAAGTGTTAGACAGAATTTCCCAATGTCAAAAGAAATTGCAATGAATGTACTCATTTTTCACTGATATGGGAAAGCTGGATACTATTTCATTATCTGTCAAATTAAAGATATACAATTAATCTATTTACTATTTTTGGCAATAAAATGTTTTTTTATTTTTAATTTATTTTTGAATGTACATGTTTTATTTCCATTTATTGTAAAAACATCAAAGTAAATGGTGTCGGTGCTGAAGTTAGAAAAAACAAATTATCACCTCGCAATATTCAAGTTAGAATGTACATTACTTAAATCAATCAATTTGGATTCAAAACAATACAGACAATGTAAGGTAATACAAAACATTAATTCATCTATAAAAAATCTACTTTTTAGTAATTGTAAACTTTCTTAAATAGTTTAATTCTGAACATTGCGATGCACAATATGGACATCTTTTATTCAATGTAACTAATGTGTGTGTGTGTGCGCGCGCGCGCACATGCTTCAGTAAAAATATTAACACTGTCTCAGTCGGTTAAGCATTTGACTCTGGGTTTACACTCAGGTCAGAATCTCACAGTTTGTGAGTGTGAGCCCCGCTTGGGACTCTGCGCTCACAGCATGGAGCCTGCTTGGGATCCCCCCCCCCTTCTCTCACTCCATTTCTCTGCATGACCACACCCCCAACGCTTGCACGCACGCTTGCTCTCTCTCAAAAATAAATAAACATTTAAAAAATATTAACACTGATATGGCAATACTCTTCACTAGCACGATTTTTAAAATTTGCCTTTATTAGTTGAATCTTCAGTTTTATACCACTACAATAACACAAGAGTAAGATTAAAAGATTTCACATCACTCTAACTGTAAATAAAAATATTCAGATATTGTGTATAAATATATATGAAAAGATATGCAAACACATCCAAAGTTATTAAATATACAATTATGAAAGCGACAAATATTCAGTATAATAAACTTGAGGGGAAATAGAAAGAAACATTTGGAAAAAATGGTTGTAATCTTACTATCCAAAGATGATTTATATTAAAATTTCATTTATCTTTCTATTTAATGAAATATATACAACATATATATCTATATCTATCTATAATTATCTGAAACAAAATATTATTAATGCTGAGACTGAAACTGAGAAATTCTGTGTGTGTGTGTGTGTGTGTGTGTGTGTGTGTGTGTGAGTTTATTTACCTTACCCAAATTAAGTTGGATTTGTTAGTCATGTTGGACTATAAGGATTAAGAAAACATTCAGTATGCTAGTCCTGGGAATTCTGAACTCAGTTCCCTTCTTCATGCTCTCCTTTCTGCTAACTATACTTCTAAGGCTCCCATACCAGCCCTACTGAATATCAGTCTATTAAAATAATATTTATAATATACACATATAAGTACTACATAATATACATTTATAATATTACATAAATACACACACACACACCTCTAACCCTAAACATAAAGTTGTAATACTAGAGAAAGAATAGACTAATCATAATGGAAATTTTATTTTTCTACCATCATATTTTCTTAATGACCTCAAATGTGAGTTCATGAACTTTATTATTCTTAAGCTACAGTTTTTCTAAATATTGTTTATTTATCTTTTAAGATATTTGGGTAATAACTTTAGTTTCATTCAATTTCCATTCATCATCATTTTTATTTCAGCCATATAAATTGGCATAGGTGTCACTCATAAGAAAATTATTAAAATATAATAATGCATGTACGACAATCACTATTTTAATGCTTTTATTTTTGTAGTTGTGCTAACATGCACTTATGTATGGACTGTTGAATTTTGGAGAAAGGCACACAGGCTTGATGAGTAGGAGCAGAAAGCCCGTCAGTTCTTAAATACACACGTGCACACACACACACACACACACACACACACACACACACACACTTCAAAAAACCTTCCTTTTCTAGAGGCCTTGAGCCAAAAACAATGCATTTCTTTAGTCAAATATAACAATTGTTACCTATTACATAATCTCACTTGATTTCTTCTTCTCAAAACAGAATTTAAAACTCTCTTCTTATAAAAACACTGAATGATGACTTGTTTCATTGTTAAAGACACCTCTAAAATAGCAATTGCTTTAAAGAAATTAATAGCACTTATATTTTAATTGTTATTATGCCCAGAATCAGATTTGATTAAGGGATAATGGACTTATCATTGATCATCCAAACCATAGCAGATTTTGAGATTTATTAAATCATTTGAATTGTTAACAGTTACTAACACTGTAAATAACACAAATCCAAGTGACTATTTAATCACTGAAATTCCCACAATAAGCAAAACACTGCCACTCAATGCAAAGATGCTTTAATGAAGATAAAGCAATCTTTCAAAATTTTTATTGGGCACATTTGTTTTTAATCAGAATTATCATTATGTATCTTTAATAGTGACTTATTTTTCATTATCTCAATGATGTCATCACCCTATAATTGGGATTACAGATAAAGCTTTTTCATGATCATGAAGGACTCAGTGAACTCCTACTCTCAGTTCAATTATTGCGACAATTTTAAACCCATGTACAAGCTAATTATAAGACAGCATGAATAGCCAGAATGAATATAAATAATATCAATGGTTCATGTTCTCACAGCAGGATTCTGTTAAACACTTACTATAAATAACCAATTTTTTTAAGTGTTACACTGGGAAAATGTGCTTATAAAATGATTTCCTGTGTTATAATATTGCAAGCCAACCATTCTACATTTCTATACCATTCTGCTACATATTTTCTTCTGAATTAAAGTTTTCTCCATCTATTGTTGCAACACTGAAGTTTATGGATTTCATGTGTATTGTGCTATAAATTCAGAGTATCTGGGTAACTACACTTAGAGTAGCCATCAAATAGGTACCCTCATTATGGATTGGATGATATAAAAATACATATTTAGAAGCTTTAACATCTAAAATGACTTCACCATAATTACAGAATTAAAATTCTAAATATTTGGGCACCTGGCTGGCTCAATCAGCTAAGCCTCCAACTTTTGATTTCAGCTCAGGTCATGATCTCACAGTTTGTGTGTTCAACCCCCATGTCGGGCTCTGTGCTAACAGCTGGAGCCTGCTTAAGATTCTCTCTCTCCCTCTCTCTCTGTCTTTACCCCACTTGTGAGTGTGAATTCTTTCTCTCTCTCTCTCTCAAAATAAACACCAAAAAACTAAAATAAAATGCTAAATTACAGCAACATGATGCTGCAGAAAAAAGATGACTGTGAGCAAGAAATGTAGACTCATTTGCTGACCAGCTATATAATAAAGGGCAAACCACTTTATTATTTTGGTTTCTATTTTTCATTTTCTGCACAATGAAAGAGTTGAGCTAAATTATATTAATAGTTAAAACTACATAGCATCAAAGATTTTTGCTTACAAATTAACAACATATCAATGAAGCAAATGAAGAAAAATAGTAAGATACATAAAAAAAAAAAAACAGTAAATTCAAAGATCAATTTCCCAGAGAAATTTTTTTGCAAAATAATTTAATGCATTAAAACTTAAAAGAAATTCTAACATTAACTCCAGAGAAGTAAATGCACAAGAAAAGGATTTCTTTCTAAAACAATATTTGAAATGTATATTATAATGAAAGGGAAATATTAATTTAGAATTTATATACTATAAAGATGCTTGTAAAATCCATAGGCAAATAAATTAAATAATCAACTGTCCTTCTTTTCTACTTTTGGCATTTAGGAAAGATAATTTCATGTCTCAATCATATTTTTATCTTGCTAAAGCTGATTATAGTATTTATAGATACTCTAAATACTTGGGGTTGAGTATATTGACATTACAATAAAATTTTGGAAATAAATCCAAGATTATTTCAATATGAGCAATGATGTGGAGAGACTGAATTTCAACATTAAAAATCATTTTAACTCAATAAAGAAAAGAGGACAGAGAGATTTTGTTTACTAAGCTTGTCTCCTGAATAATATTTATTGCTTACTAGATGAAAGGAACTGCAACCCAACAGTCATGCTCCCAGTCCAGGGATGTTTATACATGCAAAGATGTAGGAATCATAATACCCATGAACTTCCTGTTGTTACCTAATGGTTAGTGTGGAGCCTGGGGGGCTGGTGTTTTACTTAGTGTTCTCCAGCTTCAACTCTTACCAGTCTCTGAAATACTTCTGTCACAAAAAGTCTACTCCCTACTAGTCTTGTGATGGGGCAGGTGAGGTTTCTTGGCTCTCCTCCTCCTCCTCCTCCTCCTCCTCCTCCTCCTCCTCCTCCTCCCTCCTCCTCCTCCTCCTCCTCCTCCTCCTCCTCCTCCTCCCCCATCCTCCTTCTCCTCCTCCTCCTCCTTCTTCTTCTTCTCTTCAGTTTATTTTGAGAGAGAGAGAGAGAGAGAGAGAGAGAGCGCAGGGGAGGGGCAAAGAGAGAGGGAGAGACAGAATCCCAGCAGGCTCTGTGCTGTCAGTGCAGAGCCTGATGCGGCGTTCAATCTCAGGAACCATGAGATCATGACCTGAGCTGAAACCAAGAGTTGGATGCTTAAATGACTGAGCCACCAAGGAGCCCCTGGGATCTTCTGCTCCAACTCTGTTTTAGTTTCCTATGTTGATATAACACATTATACTAAGCTTAGTGCCCCCCAAACATTGCACATTTTTTTATTGCAATTCTGGAGTTTCAGGGTCTAAACTTACCCCCTGAAGTAAGGTGTCAGTGGGGCCGGCTCTTTCTGGAGTCTTTAGGGAAGAATTCATTTGCTTGTATTTGCGAGCATCTGGAGACCTCTGCATTCCTTGGCTTGTAGGCCCTTCCTTGGTTCTACTTCCATCAAAATATCACCTGTCCTACTTCAACCCTCCTGTCTCCCTCCTCCAGACTTTTGCCATTACATTGGACTCAACTGGGATAATCCAGAATAATCTTGCCATCGAAAGGTCTCTTTTGCCAGTGAGATATTCACAGGTTCCTGGAATTAGGATGTGGATACCTTTGTGGGGCTATTATACAGCTTACCACAAACCTCAATCTCAGATCCCCTGAACTTGGGCAGTGGACCATGTCTTCCACATCTTCCTCTCAAGCAACTGCCTGTTTTCTGTGATGGCTTCTGGGCAGGAGAGAGTTTTTTGTTCCTTCCTGGTATTAAAAGATTTCGCCTTTGAATTGGGGCAGAATCTGGAGCCCGAGGACTTTGTACCCACCTCTCTCATTGTAAGCCTCTCCCATGAGCAGTGCCTGAGTCCCGGGGGAAGGCATATTTTCTGTATCTCTCATATATTTTTTGTTTTTGCCCCTCTCCCTGAAGCAGAGAATTTTTTATGGCCAAAGGCTAGTAAGGGTTTGCTGCCCCTTCCCCGTCAGTTTAAGGTTTTTGATTCAAAATGAAGGGTATAGGGAAAGCAGCTGTCATCTGTTCCATTCTTGTAGCTCCTCACTACAAGGAAGCATCTGTAAGGCAGAGGTGGTGCTTTGGGAGTGGATTTTGTCCTGGTCCACATTTTGTAAATCTTGGCATTATTGACACATGGAGCCAGATAATTCCTTGTTGCAGTGGGCAATCCTGTGCATTTTAGGATGTTTAACAAAGTCCCTGATCTCTACCCACTAGATGCCAGTAGTACTCTATATTACTTTTCTATTACTGCATAACAAATCATGATAAATGTTGGAGCTTAAACTAATACATAAGTTTACTGTCTCAGTTTCTGAGGGTCAGAAATCTAGGTATGCTTAGCTGCTCTGCTCAGAGTCTCAGAAGGAAGCAGCCAAGATGTTGGCTGGTGCTCAGGATTCTCTTCGAAGCTCACATAGCTATTGACAGATTTAGTCCCTTACAGTTTGTGAGACCCTCAGGTTTCAGAGACCACCTACAGTTCCCAGCTACGTGGCCCCATTGATATGCTGTTTACATCACAGAGGCTTGCTTCTTTAAAGCCAGCAAGGTAGAGAAAAAGACCTTCACTCCATGGATAATATTCAGTCTTATGGGATGAAACACAATCAGGGGAGTGACATCAGATCACCTTTGCCATAGTTTTTGTTTGAAACTAGTCAAAAGTCCCACCCACGCTCAAGGGGGAGTGCGAAGTGATTACACAAGGGTGTGCCCTCACACCCCACAACAGTTGTGATAACTAAAGATGTGTTCAGACATTGCCCAATGTCCCTTGAAGGGCACAATTCCCCTGAATTGAGAATCCTTGCCCTAAATTGATCACATTTGACCTTTTGGACTTTATTTAAACATTAGCTGTTTTTGCCTTAACTCATTTTATTCTCCCTCTCACTCTCTGCCAAAGATGAAGCAGTCTGTATGTTCTAACTCTCCTCTGAGTAATTTGTCCCTTTGGGATTTAGTTTACTTGACTTTCTTGTGACTTCATTTGGCTGAAGTTCAATGTAATTTATGATACTGTAGATTATCTGGATTTTCTTATTGGTTAGAAAGGAGCAATAATTCACAGTGGCTTTCTATATCCTATAGAGTAGGAGTGAAACTTCCTCAAAGTATGAAGTTTTTATATTTTATCACATAAAAGTTAAAAAATCCAGTCTATTTCTTTGGATACTGGGAATATCCATTATTTTGTTTCAACAGTTACCAATAACTAATAGGATTTACTGTGCTAGGCAGCAGGGGTTAAGCATAAGAAAAAGCTTCTGCCCTAAAGTAACTAATGATATGAGACTTTGTGATCATGGTTTCGTGTAATATATTCAGAAGGGTAACATAATATGGAAGGTTACTTTTCCCTAGGCTTTCTATAGAAGTATGAAAATTGAATTGTAATTTTCCTGTGTCCCTGTTGATAAACACTGTTTTACATTTTAAAACTTTATAATTCAGAAATATCATTTTAATTAAGGATATGGTCTTATTTTCATGGAAGATAGGGCATTTAAATATATATAGTGAAAAATATTATTAATCCATATAATATTTTTACTGTAATAACTTTTTATAAATACTCTGACTTTTTTCTCAGAAAATATAACATGTTTTATCATTTCTTTGAAACGGCAAATCTTTTTATGTTTTTCAGGCAGGTGAACATATAGTTTTAGATCAAGGCAAATATTTATCAATATGTGTATCTAAGAAGTTTCTAAGATTTCTCTAGGTATTCGAGATGTCCATGCATACTAGTGAACTTATTTCAAAAACATTGAAACAACAGCTCAAAGATTAGAAACTGCTATGTACTTACTCATCTTATTGTGTAGAATAGAATTACTAAAATGGTATTAGAATAAATCTTCTGAAACTGCCTTTTTTTGTTGTTGGTCAAAAAAGTAAAATATTCAACTTAACAAACAGAATTAAAAAGTGGTATTTTTTTCATAATATTGATATCATTTAAGGCATATTTGGAAAAGTTAAAACTATTTGGAGCTTATGGCATTATAAATATTAAAATTTCATTTTTCTGCAGCATCCCACTATTTTTTTTAATATTTGCTCTGATAGAGTTTCTTTCTTTCTTTCTTTTTTTATTATATATTGCTTTGGAACCTGTATGTCTACAATCACAGATCTGGGGCAATTTTAGGAAAAGGAGACATAGCAGAGACACACAACACATAGGATATGAACATAAATACAACTGAACAAGGAACTTCCATGATACTGATTAGCAGACACTTACTTCATTGTTTTAGAATACATATCTTACTTTATTTTTATTATTTTGTGATATTCCTGAGACTTTTTCTAATGCCTTTGATTTATTTTTATTGCTTTTCATTTGTAATAATTGAAACATATCAATTGCTCATTAAATTATCCAAGTAGTTCACACTTACTGTACTAACTGTAGAATATGAGCATGATAGAATATAATTTTGTCCCTTTCTTTGTTTCTCTCTTTATCACTATCCTCTTTCTTTCCTTGGAGCTCAAATGATAAAGCCCATTTGTTAGTGTCTCTCCTAAGGCAACAACTTTCAGTTTCAAACTGATGTTATCTGTGCAACTGCCTTTTTCCTCCAGAACATACTGAATTAGTTTCAAATTGGCTGAAAACCTCTTGTTGTCTGTTGCTATAATTGAACTTCCCAGAACCCACTGCACATTTTTATTCTTCCTAGTGGGAACTAACCCTTGGGATTTGTTCTCCTTGAGCCTTAATATGTTTGTAGTGGTTTTTCCCTACAGTGGTTTAAATCTTGAGTAACTTAGATTTATGGAAGAGTTAACATAATTGTCACTCTCCTTATGGTATTTGTTTTTTACTGCACTGGGAATCAAATAATACAAAACTGATCATTTTGTTTAGTTATATGGGTATTTACAGACTCCAAAACAACAATAAAGTCAGTAATAATATAAAATTTAATGTTACTCTCAATTCAGAATATTAACCTTAAATACTCAAAGTATTTTCATTTTCCTGTTATATTTTTAAGCATACCTATCTTCTACTGTACTAAAAAACTACTTCAAGTCTTTTCATCTGTTATGGTGAGTAACAGATGAAATTTACTGCCCATAATTAAGGAGTAACTCAAATTTTATCCAACTGTATAAATTCCTTGGTATGTTTTTATGAAATTAAGATTTCTTCTCAGATCCTCTCAAATGTAATTTTTAGAGAAATTTGCTTGTTGGCCTCTTTTTATTTATTTTATTTTATTTTTTAAAAAAAAGTTTTTTAATGTTTATTTATTTTTGAGACAGAGAGAGACAGAGCATGAACGGGGGAGGGTTAGAGACAGAGGGAGACACAGAATCTGAAACAGGTTCCAGGATCTGAGCTGTCAGCACAGAGCCCGATGCGGGGCTTGAACTCACGGACCACGAGATCATGACCTGAGTCAAAGTCAGACGCTTAACTGACTGAGCCACCCAGGCGCCCCAGTTGGCCTCTTTTTAAAGACATCACCATTGGGCATTTCAGAGGTTAATTAGTAATAATAACTAAATCACATTCTGAGGAAAGAGGATGCAAAATGGGATCAACCACTGAAGATACGGTCATGTTGAGGGCATTTGCCACCTATGAAATGGTGATTAATCAGAAAGTATAGATGTGTTATGAAGTCCCTCCAAGTTTTTCTCTCCAAGGAGAAAAGATGTTTGATCATGGTGACTATACCATACAGAGCTTTCACAACAACGTCAGGTAGGCAAAAGGAAAGAAAAAAAGCAACCTTGAACTTGCTGCTATGATGAACGCTCCTCAATCTACAGCTCTTCGGGCTCTCCATTAACATAGTACCGCAGCCACTCAGGCACCGAAACTAGTCCAGTATGAATATGTATCATGTTCCCATGTACTCTGTGCTGAGGAGAAGAGAATTTGCCAAGTAAAAACAACACTGAGCTTCTCATGGTTGAAAAAGATCTGCATACACAACATGCTCAGAAGTGTTCCAAACACAGCAGCACTGACAGGGCCTGAGACAGGCATCTGTTTAGGAAAGTCACACAATCAGTGCTTTTCTCAGCTGGAGGTTTGACCTGATTGACCAAATTCCTTTCAAATCTCCCTAACCTTCTGACAGAGAAAAGAGAAAGAGAAACAGAAGTTAAAAGTGGTAGCAGTCCTCCATAAGCAAATGAATTCCATATTGATTTCAATGTATAATCAAACCCATTCCACCTGTCAAGAGAGAGGACACCCAAGCATAGAGTGTCAAGATGAGAGAATGTATCTTAGTCTGCCATTAATTAATGGCTTAAGGACAAACCCTCAAGTTTAATGCCTAAGATATTATGTTTACCACTTCATCATTTTCCATGTAAGACATTTTTGCTTCTATATATTTGGAACCAAGATATCCTAAGCAATACCCACACCTCAAATATAAGTACGCCAATACGTATCTGTATCAATATATCTGTGTCTGAAGAGTGTTGATATAATCATATTTACTTAAAAAGCCCAAACTAAAGCTCTGATTGAAGATGTTCTGTTAATTCTGTAATAAGCTTCCTCCACTGATGAGAATTCTAATAGAATGTGTACCTCTTGCAATTGCTAACTTGAAAGTTGTCATGAAGTATATTCTATGGTTCTGTCTTTTCGCATAAGCTATTGCATTCTTTCAAGCAACAGGAAGTTTTATCTGCCCCAGTACACAGTTTCAACAAACTTCCAGCTGTAACATACTCTCTTCTATCCCAAGTGTTTTCAGATTTTGTTATGCTCTTTGTGTGTGGTGGGGTGGGACAAGGGGGTGGGGAGTGGAGAGGTGATTTGGTTTTTGTAAAATAAGAAATTAAAAGGGAAAAAAAAACTAGTTCTGTAGAATGAAGGATCATGTTCATAATAATATTCAAATATTTTAGTTAAATTAAGTATATGTAGGAAATCATAAGTAAGCTATTTTACACAAAATGTCTATTTTCTTAGTGAGTGTATGCTTTGTTGTGAAAAACAAGAAGGTAATCAGATTAGAAGGTTAAAGGACACGCTTTGTATTGAAGATCTCAATGCCAAGGCTAAGGGCAAAAACAAAACATATTTCTTTGACTAATGCAATACGGATTAGCAACCTCTTCATATGGCCAAGCTATACAAACTTATAGTTTAACTCATGTCTCCTTGAATCATAAGGTCATAGAGTCATAAGGTGCCCATATATTGAGTGTTATATAACATGCTATTATAGTTGCACCTAATATTCTATGAATAGAATATGTATATATAGTCCATGTTTGTATAGACTCTAAACAAATGCTTTTATTCCTCTCAGAAAATCCTGATATTTAGTCAGAATTCATAGAACTCACCCCACACCTTTTGTAATTGGCATTATGAGTTTACAAACATACTATATACTCTTTATAAAGAAGTTGCCCAAAATAGTTTCTAATTTTGGACCTAAATTATCTCTGTGAGGTTAATATTAGTAACTACTTGGTGATTAAGATTACACTCTGAGAAATATCAAAACTAAAATTTGAGTCAAAGGAACTTCCCAGAAGATATGTTTCCAAGCTTCAATAAGTCTCATTAATCCATTTTCATAAATATGTTCTTATTCAAAGCTACATCAGCACATAGTGAAAAAGGAAAATCTTTTTGACCCTCACTTACACTTCTTAATAATGCTCAGTAATAACTGGTGTTTGGAGACTATAATGATGCAGTGATCAGCAACACACTTGGTCCCATATCATTGAGCCTATAAATCATATCTGGAGATTGGAAAACACTTACTACCACACATTTGTGGTATTATGTTTTTAGGACAGCTTCACAGAAAAATTGTGGGGAAGGTACAGATAATTCCTATATATCTCCTGGTCTACACATGTATAGATGACCTCATTACCAATAATACTGAACAGCGCAATACATCTATTACAATTAATGAAACTACATTGACATAATATAACCAAAGTTGATAATTTACATTAATGTTCACTCTTGATGTTGTACATTTTATGAATTTGGTCAAATATATAATGACATATATCCATCATTACAACTTCATAAAGAGATTTTCACTGTCCTAAAAATCCTCTGTGTTTCCCCTACTCATCCCTCTCCCTTGCCCCAACCCAACACTGGTAATTTTGCCTTTTCCAGAATGTCATATAGTTGGAATCAAATATATGTAGTCTTTCCAGCTTGGATTATTTCACTCAGTAACAGGCATTCAAAATTCTTCCATGTCTTTTTTAGGGCTTGAAAGCCCATTTCTTTTTGGTGCTGAATAATATTCCATTGTCTGAATATACTACTATTGCTTATCTGTTCACCTACTAAAGGTCATCTTGGTTGCTTCTGATTTGGGGCAATTATGAGAAAAGCTACTATAAACATCCAAGCGCAGTTTTTATTTGGATATAAGTTCTCAACCCCATTGGGTAAATACCAAGGAATGCAACTGCTATATCATATGGTAAGAGTATGTTTAGTTTTATAAGAAATTTACCAAAATATTTTCTAAAGTGCCTGCACCATTTTGCATCCCCACCAGTAATAAGAGTTCCTGTTGCTTCACACTCTCACTAGGATTTGGTGTCAGTGTTCCACATTTGGGGCATTCTAACAGGTGGACAGGGGTAGCTCACCGCTTTGCTTTTTCCTGATGACACGTGAAGTACAACATCACCTGAATATCTTCCTTGTTGCAGTGTCTGTTAAGGTCTCTGGTCCATATTTTGATAAGGTTGATTTCTTATTGTTGGGTTTTAAGGGTTCCTTGCATATTTTGGATAACAGTCCTTGATCTGATGTGTCTTTTGTCAATATATTCTGTGGCTTTTTTTTTCTAATTTTATTGGCATCCTCTTTTACAGAATAGACACTTAAGAATTTTGTGAAGTCCACCTTATCAATTATTTCTGTCGTGTATCATTTCTTTGCTGTTATATGTAATAAGGCAATCACCATTCTCAAAGTCATCTGGGTTTTCTCCTATGTCATGCAATCTGCAAACAAAAACAATTTCATTTCTTCCTCACCAATCTGTATAGCTTTTATTTATTTTTATTGTTTTACTGCATTAATTAGAACTTCTAGAGTACAATGTTGAAAGGAGAGGTGAGAGGAATATTCTTGCTTTGTTCACGATCACAGAGAGAAAGCTTCTAGTTTCTCATCATTAAGCATGATGTTAGTTGTAGATTTTTTTGTAGATATTCTTTTTCATGTTGAAGAATTTCCCTCCATTCTTTGCAATATTATGTTTATTAATAGAAACTTAAAATTGAAGAAATAAAATACAGTTAAATAAAACATAGAAATAAAAATGGTTTACATGCAACACAACTATAAAAAGTGGCACATACACATACATTTATTTCACACAGATCGAACTTATGTAGTAGGCACTGATATTTTACTTGTTTTAACAGACAGGAAAAATGAAAGTGTGAGAGATAAAAAATTTGCTCACAGTATAAAGCAAATAAGTTACTAAATCATTAATAGAATCCAACCCTTTTGGCAAAGATTCAATTAGCTGTTCTCTCTCTGACTGTAAAGTCTCTGCTTAGAATGAATGCAATCTTACCAGACACCTTGGAATTCATTATTTGTCTTATTTGCCTCTATCCAAGATTATATCTACTATCCCAAAGTTTATGATTGAATGTTGACTCTTCTGATTTATGGTATGGGCATATTGTGATAACTAGTGGGTTTTTTTTATTTTGAAATTACTAAAACTCAAAGTTTCATTTTTGGAAACCTTAGTGAGAAATAAAGTCGTTCTGTCCATGTAAGCAGTTTTGTGGAAAAATGCTCACTCATTCATCATTCACTCAAAACATATTTTGTATGCCTTGTGTTTTCCAGACAGTATACTCAGTGGCTGGGGATACAAACATGACAAGAATGAGTTCCTGCTTCAAGGAAAGTATTATGCTCTATATAATTATATCAATATGCATAGAACTATGTAACTACGCATGCCAGTGGATATGGTACAGATAACGTTAGAAAAATATACAGGCATATTGGGATCACAGGATAGCTGATATGCAAGGATTCCAACAAGTATCAGAGATGTCAGAAGTTCTATATAATTGAAGTGAGACTTGCAGGAAAAACATAAATGTGCCTCACAGAGAAGGACAGGAATTCCACTTGGTACAAGCAATGTATACATTAAAGGGAATCTTCTGTTCTGAGAACTACTTACAGTCTTTATCTTGATTCAACAAAATTGTTCAGAATAGAGTAATTGAAAATAATATTTTGCAGCTAATGGATATAACATCCTACTCAAGTACCCATGTTTCCCAAAAGTATGCTCCTCTATAGTAGGATGATGATAGGTATTGCATGCAGACCAATATCCCTTGTTCGAGTAAGTTTGGACTAAACTTTAAACAAATTCACTTAATAAGACCCTCTCATATTAGCATATATTTTGAATCTCAAAGAGGAAGTGTCTCTCATACTTAGCCACACATTTAATTTTTACAAAACAGTGGAGTGAATAACACATTCATATCCATAGCTACCCTCTCAGCCTTCCACGCACACAACACTCATGTTTATTCATACTCAGGCACAGTCACACTCACTGGACAAGAATCACCACTCTCTCCATCACACACACACACACACACACACACAAGATTATTTCTTCTTTCTGTCCCTCTCCACCTGCTCTCTTTTTCTCCCTCTCAGTTTTACACCCACAAAACATGGATAAATATCTAAAACCCACATTTTGAAACTCCTCTCACAAAACTAATAATTTGTATTTAATTTTTTTCAATGTTTACTTTTGAGAGAGAGAGAGAGAGACAGAACACGAGCAGAGAAGGGGCAGAGAGAGGAAGACACAGATTCCGAAGCAGGCTCCAAGCTCTGAGCTGTCAGCACAGCACCCAATGTGGGGTTTGAACCCACAACCTGTGAGATCATGACCTGAATCTAAGTCAGATGCCCAACCGACTGAGCCACCCAGGCACCCGTAATAATTTGTATTTTAGAAAAATATTTGGAGATAACATTTCCAAGTTATTATGTAATCTATAAACATATTAATTTGATAATACTTGAAATTAGTAAAATATGTATCATGCCATTTAGAAACACAGATCAATTTTTAATGTTTACTTTTATATTTAATTATATATTCTAATACTGTCGAAATATTCATGCATACTAATTTTTATTTTCATTCAAAAATATTAAGTTGACTTTAATCTTAAGGCTTTCCTAATACGAGAAATTTTTACTCTGCAGATATTTCTTCAGTCTATCACTTAGGAAGGTAAAACACTCCATACATATAAATATAAATATAAATGTATACATATATATGTATGTATATATATGTGTGTGTGTATATATATATATATATATATATATATATATATATATATATTTCTGCTCAACAACAAAGTAAGTAAAATAAAGCGTTTAAACAATACGTTTTAAAGTTTGGCTGACTATAAACTGGTAATATATTCCATTTTGCTCTTTTAGAATTTAAGTTGCTGCAAAACTGCATAAATCTTCCTCTATTTTATTTTCCACTATAAAAGAACCACTTGCTATAACTGAAAATTGCTTGTGCTGTAGAATACAGTAAAATATTAAATATTTTATAAGTTCTTTAATGTTGAAAATAAGAAATGTATTAATTTATAAACCTGAAATACTTTAGAATCGTTATGACATATTTTACACTTATATTTAAATAACATTTATTTACATTTTCTACTTATAAAAACAATATATGCTAGTCATGGAGGAACTGCAATCCAGAGAAATATATAATATAATAAGCCAACTATATTACTATCTTCCAGGGATATTTACTACTGAAGTTTTGATATTTATTATTAGTTATTTTTCTAGGCCTACATATACATATACACATGCACACACTTTAAATCCTATTTACTTACTATACACATATTTTTCTATAATACCTTATGTCACATAATATATATGGTGAACATTTCCTCAGGTTATTAAATGTTTTCTTTTTTCTAAAATACAGTTTCAGTATAATTTTTTCTGCCAATTTCAAAGGTCTGCAAGCAATGTTAAAAATGCTAAAACTTCTGGGGCGCCTGTGTGGCTTAGTCGGTTAAGTGTCTGACTTTGGCTCAGGTCATAATCTCATAGTTTGTGGGTTCAAGCCACATATTGGGCTTTGTGCTGACAGTGCAGAGCCTGTAGCCTGCTTCAGATTCTGTATCTCCCTCTCTCTCTGCCGTTCCCCCACTCCCATTCTGTGTCTCTCTCTCTAAAAAAATAAGTCAACATTCAAAATAATGCTAAAACTTCTGTTCTTGACAGAACAGCTATATTTTAACAGATCAAGTTTGTTTCTAGGATTAACCCTGCAATATGCTGTTATGCAGAATATGGGGTTGGCTGTTAAATGTTAAAATAAAATCCATCATCAAATGTTAAAATAAAAGAATTAGCTTGGGAATGTATGGAAAGGAGGAACACTTAAGGATTTTAGGGGGAACATTCCACCGTTCTTTTTATCCTCATTTTAGCTGCTCTCAGAAAGTAGTTTATCTAATAAATTAAAAACCAAAATATGCTTAGGACTATGGAAAGTATGTTTAATAGAAAGTATACTTATATATGTATGTGTATACATATATATATACATACATACATACATATATAAGTATACTTTCCATTAACTTAAGCCTGGTCATTCTCTTTTTCATCTTTTCTATTTTTCCTTTCCTATAATTGGGTGACTAATTCAGGGTAGAAATGCTCTCTGTACCCGGGAGATTCAGATTCAAAGGGGAGTACTTAGAAGGGCACATTATTAGGCCTCCTGGCCTAAACTCTGTTCTCTAAATGATCTTTTACCAGGTGGATGTAGAATGATTATTTGTCCCTTAATTTGCCAATATAAAATGAAGAAGTTCCTAACCCTTGGTGACAATTCTTTGGACACAGTCATCTTCATGAACATAGATAGAGAAAAATATTCACCAAGAGCCTATCCCAAATTTATAATGACCGACTCTTAGATACCTTGAGACAAAGAAAAACAAAAAGCATAAGAATTACTTTTAGATGTCTATAGGGAAGACATCCATAAAATAAAAACATAATAAATATTATATAATCACTTTCACAATACAGAGAGTCATTGTATAAAATCCATTTGGACATGCTGAAAGTGTCCCTCTGGGCAATTTCCATGTTCCACCTCTGTCATTATTTTCAGAATTATATTAGATATAATTGATGCATGAACTAGCCATATCATCTGTTAACTTAGAAAAATTTCCCTAGTGGTATTTCTTTAATATCATATCAAATCTATTCTTGTTGTTAAAGTTTGTCTCATGAGAATTTTAGAAAATATCCATGAAATTATCTGATGCTACCAGGCTTTTCCAGGTGCATTTCCCATGGATTTTACAACCTGATCATTGCCAGTATTTTCTTTTCAAACTGGGATACCATTCATCTATTAAGATATCTGAATTCCTCTATAGATTTGTTTTGCTGTTTCATAAGATGCCCTTTAAGTAAGATCTTTTGTTAAAGCAGCCTCTTCTGCATGATGATCTGGTCAAGGTGAAAAATTTCATATGTTTTTAAGAACTGATGTGATACCTATATATTTATATATATGTATATGTATATATATGTGATACCTATAGTATATAAATATAAATGGCATACAAATCATTTTATATAACCTGAAGATGATCTGCTTACTTTATCTCAGCAAGCAATGGTGCTGAGGCAAGAATATATTTTAGCTCTTGGATAAAGAGATAGAATATGATAAGCAAGGGGTCCTTGAGGAGTCCTTAAGGAATTCATATTTACTTATTGGTTAATTTTCCAGATATTCACAATGTATAGATATGAATATCAAGGTCAATTTGAATTTGTGGGGACACAAAAAATCTGAACCTCTGTTAATAGTCTTCCTTCAGGACATTTTATCTGGCAGCTCCATTTTTAAACTATTAAACCTACCTAAACTATTAAACCGTTATTTGTGTCAGAAAGAATAAAGGAGTATCTTTCAATAATGGTCTTGAATACAGTTAGGGATATAGAAAAACTTAACACTGACAAACCTCTTCACTCCACCAGTGGTTTTAGCATTTCAGGAGATCTGATAGTGACATTATAATGGTAGGATAGAATAGCAACCATGTCAATCAGAAAGCTGCATTTTGCACATCTATTTTTATGGAAAATTTCCTTTGGGAATTTAGAGGAAGTATACAAAATTCTTAGGGGCTAAGACTAAGATCTCCTACAGAGTGACTTATTTTACAGATTTTTAAACATCTGTCTTCCTGTTTCTTAATAGTGAACATTAGGTTTGTCAATGACCTTTCTTCTTGTAATCTCTACAGGTGTCTGCTTGTAATCTCTATAGGTGTCCATATCCAGAGATTTCTAATTCTTAGAGGACAGGAGATAAATCAATCCAGCATTCTTTCAGAGAACAGTAGGTAATTTTATTTAAAATGTCAAATTTCTTTCAATGTTGATACTTTTGTTTTACCTTTTAGTGTTTATTAAAAATTGAGCTACTTGATGAAGATCTTCTCACTTAGCAATTACCTATTCTAACAGAATTTTCCAACTGAGTCTCCTTTTCCAAACTGAGTACATTTACGAAAAAGAGAACAAAGTTTCCTTACTTTGGATACTGGGTATACCCTACAGTACTGCTTGAAATATTCCTGAATTCTCTTTTTTGAAATTTCCTCTTAATTAATCTTTCCCCTCTCCCCCAATTTTAATTCTTTTCCAATCTATCCTTAAGGAAGACTCCCAAAACTGTTCACAATGATCATTTACTGTTTCAGTAGTTTGTTTTTTTATTTGTTTTATTTATTTATTTTTGCCTTTTCTAAAGGTCAAAAACTATTTGTTTAAAAACCCTAAAGTAACAAAATAAAGGCAGCTCAGTTAAATAAATTCAGATCTGAGATTACTATTGAAACATTTATTGGGCAGTAAAAAAACTGAATTTGGGCCAAGGTGTCGAGTGATAATATGTGCAAGTCCAACGTTCCTACAGAATGCTTCCAAGTGAAAGTCTTCAAAGTAATCTTGATAGAAACTTCAATTATTGAAGAAAGAGGTTACCATTCAGTATCGGAAACAAAAACATGAGTTTATTAATTGCCAATGAAGGAATATATGTTTTAAAATACTGTCTATCTGAAAAAAAAAGTCTTTTTTGTCTTACATATGGGTGATAAGAAGTGTACAGGTTAAGTACTTCCTTTCAGAAGAGTGGGGCTTCTCACTGACTGATACTCAGTTATCACAATTACTCATGGAAATTTTTTACTGATTATGATAGAGTTAGTCTCAATGGTTGAAAGTTGCTATTGTTTCAAGTTTTTATGTAAATTCTAGTTGACATTTAGTGTAATATTGGTTTCAGGAGTAGAATTTAGTGATTCCTCACTTATATGCAACACTCAGTGCTCATCTCAACAAACGCCCTCCTTAATACACAAACTCATTTAGCCCATCCCCAGCCCACTTCCCTTCCAGCAACCTTCAGTCTGTTCTCTATAGTTCACAGTCTCTTATTGTTTGCTTCCCTTTCTCTTCATCTCCCCTTTCCCCTGTTCATCTGTATTGTTTGTTAAATTCCACATGAGTGAAATCATATGGTATTTGACTTCATTTAGCATAATACCCTCTAGCTTCACCCACGTAATTGCAAATGGCAAGTATTCCTTCTTTTGATGGTTGAGTAATATTCCACTGTGTGTGTGTGTGTGTGTGTGTGTGTGTGTGTGTGTGTGTATATCTCCATTCATCAGTCATAGGACATTTGGCCTCTTTACATAATTTGGCTATTGTTGACAGCATCACTATAAGCATTGGGGTGCATGTGCTGCTTCGAATTAGTATTTTTGTATCCTTTGGGTAAATATTTGGTAATGCAATTACTGTATCATGGGGTAGTTCTATTTTTAACTTTTTGAGAAAATCTCCATACAGTTTTCCAGAGTGGCTGCCGCAGTTTGCATTCCTACCAAAAGTGTTAAGAGGGTTCCCCTTTCTCTGCATCCTCACCAATATCTGTTGTTTCCTGTGTTGTTAATTTTAGCCCTTCTAACAGGTGTGAGGTGATACCTCATTGTAGTTTTGATTTGTATTTCTCTGATGATGAGCGATGTTGGGCATCTTTTTATGTGTCTGTTCGCCATCTGTATGTCTTCTTTGGAAAAATGTGTATTCATGTCTTCTTCCTATTTCTTAACTGAATTCTTTGTTTTTTTTTTTTTTTTGGGTGTTGAGCTTGATAAGTTCTTTATATATTTTGGAAAGTAACCCTTTATCTGATATATCATTGGACAATATCTTCTCCCATTTTGATGATTGCCTTTTAGTTTTGCTGATTATTCTCTTCACTGTGTAGGAAAAATCTATCCTTTCCTTTTAAGAATATGTAAGAACATCTATGAGTTCTAAGACCATAAAGTAAATCAGAGATAGCAGTAAACTGGTCAATTACAAATAACCACAGAATTATTTTGATTATTGTAATTTATCATGATTTGTCTCTTTAAAAGAGTTAAATAACATATAGCAATAGTGATTAAGTCCTTCAATTTTTCACATGGATGTTAGGGGTAAGTGACTAAAGACCCCTCACAGAGGGTCCAGTGAAAAACAGACTTGATATTTGTGTGTGTGTGCACATGCATACTCCTGTTCTGAATACTGTTAAGACCAGTGTGATTTATATTATATTACATAATGTCTTACCACAGACTGCTTTGATTATCTCTGCCTAGGAATTTGTAGCATACCCTGCTTAGTCATATTTTAACTATGAGGAAATTAAAACACTGTCCTTATTCAGTCTATCCCTACTTAAGAAAACAGTTGGTAATTCACTCTACCATTAAGACACAGCTCACTCTAGGTCCTCTGCCTCGGTAAAATGAACCATACACATAGTCAGGCCAAAAAAAGTGGCAAAACCATGGCTTCTCAATTTTCTCATATTCCAGAATGTGTGGAAGTTCTGATGGCTCTGCTTTCAAATACTGTTCATAACATCCATCATTGCCACACCCCCTTGCCTGGTCCACTGGACCAGTTTCCTGCTTCTCAATATCTACTTGCTTCCTAAACCACATTCTGTTCTTATTTAACATCCACTTATTTTTTTTATTTACTTTTTAATTTTTTTTAATTTACATCCAAATTAGTTAGCATATAGTGCAACGAAGATTCAAGGAGTAGATTCCTTAATGCCCCTTACCCATTTAGCCCATCCCCCCTCCCACAATGCCTCCAGTAATCCTCTGTTCTCCATATTTATGAGTCTCTTATGTTTTGTCCGTCTCCCTGTTTTTATATTATTTTTGTTTCCCTTCCCTTATGTTCATCTGTTTTGTCCCTTAAAGTCCTCATATGAGTGAACTCATATGATTTTTGTCTTTCAATGACTGACTAATTTCACTTAGCATAATACCCTCCAGCTTCATCCACATAGTTGCAAATGGCAAGATTTCATTCTTTTTGATTGCTGAGTAATACTCCACTGTAAATATATACCACATCTTCTTTATCCATTCATCCATTGATGGAAATTTGGGTTCTTTCCATACTTTGGCTATTTTTGAGAGTGCTGCTATAAACATGGGGGTGCATGTGTCCCTTCGAAACAGCACATCTCTGTCCCGTGGATAAATGCCTAGTAGTGCAATTGCTGGGTCATAGGGTAGTTCTATTTTTAGTTTTTTTAGGAACCTCCATACTGTTTTCCAGAGTGGCTGCACCAGCTTGCATTCCCACCAACAATGCAAAAGAGATCCTCTTTCTCTGCATCCTCACCAACATCAGTTGTTGCCTGAGTTGTTAATGGTAGCCATTCTGAAAGGGGTGAGGTGATATCTCAGTGTGGTTTTGATTTGTATTTCCCTGATGAGTGATGTTGAGCATTTTTTCATATGTCAGTTGGCCATCTGGATGTCTTCTTTGGAGAAGTGTCTATTCATGTCTTTTGCCCATTTCTTCACTGGATTTTTTTTTGAGTGTTGAGTTTGATAAGTTCTTTATAGATTTTGAATACTAACCCTTTATCTGATATGTCATTTGCAATTATCTTCCCCCATTCTGTTGGTTGCCTTCTAGTTTTGCTGTTTGTTTCCTTCACTGTGCAGAAGCTTTTTATTTTGATGAGGTCCCAGTAGTTCATTTTTGCTTTTGTATCCCTTCCTCTGGAGACGTGTTGAGTAAGAAGTTTCTGCAGCCAAGATCAAAGAGGTTTTTGCCTGCTTTCTCCACAAGTATTTTTATGGCTTCCTGTCTTACATTGAGGTCTTTCATCCATTTTGAGTTTATTTTTGTGTATGGTGTAAGAAAGTGGTCCAGGTTCATTCTTCTGCATATCGCTGTCCAGTTTTCCCAGCACCACTTGCTGAAGAGACTGTCTTTATTCCATTGGATATTCTTTCCTGCTTTGTCACAGATTAGTTAGCCATATGTTTGTGGGTCCATTTCTGGGTCTCTATTCTGTTCCATTGATCTAAGTGTCTGTTCTTGTGCCACTACCATACTGTCTTGATGATTACAGCTCTGTAGTATAGTTTGAAGTCTGGGATTGTTATGCCTCCAGCTTTGGTTTTCTTTTTCAAGATTGCTTTGGCTATTCAGGGTCTTTTCTGGTTCCATACAATTTTAGGATTATTTGTTCTAGCTCTGTGAAGAATGCTGGTGTTATTTTGATAGAGATTGCATTGAATATGTAGATTGCTTTGGGTAGTATCAACATTTTAATAATATTTGTTCTTCCTATCCAGTAGCATGGAATCTTTTTCCATTTTTTTTGTGTTTTCTTCAATTTTTTTCATAAGCTTTCTATAATTTTCAGCATATAGGTTTTTCACCTCTTTGGTTAGATTTATTCCTAGGTATTTATTGTGTGTGTGTGTGTGTGTGTGTGTGTGTGTGTGTGCGCACGCAACTGTAAATGGGATCGATTCCTTGGGATTTATTCCTAGGTATTTTATGTTTTTTGTGTGTGTGTGCAACTGTAAGTGGGATCGATTCCTTTCTGTCACTTCATTGTTGGTGTATTGGAATGCAACCAATTTCTGTGCATTCATTTTATATTCTGCAACTTTGCTGAATTCATGGATCAATTTTAGCATTTTTTTGGACCTTTTGGATTTTCCACATACAGTATCATATCATCTGTGAAGAGTGAAAGTTTGACCTGCTCCTGGCCGATCTGGATGCCTTTTATTTCTTTGTGTGGTCTGATGCAGAGGCGAAGACTTCCAATACTATGTTGAATAACAGTGGTGAGAGTGGACCTCCCTGTCTTTTTCCTGACCTTAAGGGGAAAGCTCTCAGTTTTTCCCCATTGAGGATGATATTAGCATTGGTTTATTCATATATGGCTTTTACGAAATTGAGGTATGATCCCTACTTTCTCGAGGGTTTTTATCAAGAAAGGATGCTGTATTTTGTCAAATGTTTTCTATGCATCTATTGAGAGGATCGTATAGTTCTTGTCCTTTCTTTTATTGATGTGATAAATTACATTGATTGTTTCGTGGATATTGAACCAGGCCTGCATCCCAGGTATAAATCCCACTTGGTCGTGGTGAATAATTTTTGTAATGTGTTGTTGGGTGCGGTTGGCTAATATCTTGTTGAGGATTTTTGCATCCATGTTCATCAGGGAAACTTGTCTATAATTCTCCTTTTTAGTGTGGTCTCTGTCTGGTTTTGGAATCAAGGTAATGCTGGCTTCAGAGAAAGAGTTTGGAAGTTTTCCTTCCATTTCTATTTTTTTTTGAACAGCTTCAAGAAAATAGGTGTTAACTCTTCCTTAAATGTTTGGTAGAAAACCTCTGGAAAGCCATTTGGCCCTGGACTCTTACTTTTTGGCAGATTTTTTAAATTACTAATTTGATTTCCTTACTGGTTATGGGTCTGTTCAAAGTTTCTATTTCTTCCTATTTAAGTTTTGACAGTTTATATGTTTCTAGGAATTTGTTCATTTCTTCCAGATTTCCCTTTTTATTGGCATATAATTGCTCATAATATTCTCTTATTATTGTTTTATCTCTGCTGTGTTGGTTGTGATCTCTCCTCTTTCATTCTTGATTTTATTTATTTGGGTCCTTTCCTTTTTCTTTTTGATCAAACTGGCTAATGGTTTATCAATTTTGTTAATTCTTTCAAAGAACCAGATTCTGGTTTCATTGACCTGTTCTGTTTTTTGGAGGGGTTTTGATAGCATTAATTTCTGCTCTAATCTTTATTATTTCCTGCCTTCTTCTAGTTTGGGGTTTTATTTGCTGTTCTTTTCCCAGCTCCTTAAGGTGTAAGGTTAGGTTGTGTATCTGAGATCTTTCTTTCTTCTTTAGAAAGGCCTGGATTGCTATATACTTTCCTTTTATGACCACCTTTGCTGTGTCCCAGAGGTTTTGGGTTGTGGTGCTATCATTTTCATTTACTTCCATATACTTTTTAACTTCTTCTTTAACTGCTTGGTAGCCCATTCATTCTTTAGTAGGATGTTCTTCAGTCTCCAAGTATTTGTTACCTTTCCAAATTTTTTCTTGTGGTTGATTTCGAGTTTCATAGTGTTGTGGTCTGAAAATATGCATGGTATGATCTCGATCTTTTTGTACTTACTTAGGGCTGATTTGTGTCCCAGTATATGGTCTATTCTGGAGAATGATCCATGTGCACTGGAGAAGAATGCATATTCTGCTGCTTTAGGATGAAATGTTCTGAATATATCTATTAAGTCCACCTGGTCCAATGTACCATTCAAAGCCAGTTTCCTTGTTGATTTTTTGATTAGATGATATGTGTACTGCTGTGAGTGGGGTGTTGAAGTCTCCTACTATTATGGTATTACTATTGATGAGTTTCTTTATGGTTGTGATTAACTGATTTATATATTTGGGTGCTATCACATTTGGTGCATAAATGTTTACATTTGTTAGGTCTTCTTGGTGGATAGACCCCTTAATTATGATATGATGCCCTTCTTTATCTCTTGATACAGTCTTTATTTTAAAGTCTAGATTTTCTGATATAAGTATGCCTACTGTGGCTTTCTTTTGTTGAGCATTAGAATGATAGATGGTTCCCCATCCCTTTATTTTCTATCTGAAGCTGTCTTTAGGTCTAAAGTGGGTCTCTTGTATACAGCATATAGATGGATCTTGTTTTCTTATCCATTCTGTTACCCTATGTCTTTTGATTGGAGCATTTAGTCCATTGATGTTTAGAGTGAGTACTGAAAGATATGAATTTATTGCCATTATGTTGCTTGTAGAGTTGAAGCTTCTAGTGGTGTTCTCTAGTCATTTCTAGTCTTTGTTGCTTTTGGTATTGATTGATTGGTTGTTTGATTGATTGATTTAATCTTTTCTCCCCTCAGAGAGTTCCCCTTAAAATTTCTTGCAGTGGTTTATTGGTCACAAACTCTTTTAATTTTTGTTTGTCTGGGAAACTTTTTATCTCTCCCTCTATTTTGAATGACAGCCTTTCTGGATAAAGAATTCTTGGCTGCATATTTTTCTGATTCAGCACACTGAATATATCCCACCACTCCTTTCTGGCCTGCCAAGTTTCTGGGGATAGGTCTGCTACAAACCTGATCTGTCTTCTCTTGTAGGTTAGGGACTTTTTTTTCCCTTGCTGCTTTCATGAGTCTCTCCTTGCCTGAGTATTTTGCGAATTTGACTATGATATGCCTTGTTAATGGTCGGTTTCTGTTGAGTCTAATGGGGGTCCTCTGTGCTTCCTGGATTTTGATGTCTGTCTTTCCCCAGGTTAGGAAAGTTTTCCGCTATGATTTGCTCACATAACCCTTCTACCCCTATTTCTCTCTCTTCCTCTTCTGTGACCCTTATGATTCTGATGTTGTTCTTTTTTAATGAGTCACTCATTTCTCTAATTCTTAAATCGTGCTCTTTTGCCTTAACCTCCCTCTTTTTTTCTGATTCGTTATTCTCTATAAGTTTGTCTTCTATATTGCTGATTCTCTGTTCTGCCTCACCCATCCTTCCTGCTGCAGCATTCATCCATGATTGCAGCTCAGTTATAGCATTTTTTTTCATCCTGACTAGTTTTTACTTTTTTTTTTTATCTCTGCAGAAAGGGATTCTAATCTATTTTTGACTCCAGCTAGTATTCTTATTGTCGTGATTCTAAGTTCTGGTTCAGACATCTTGCTTGTATCTGTGTTGGTTAAATAACTGGCTGTCGTTTCTTCATGCTCTTTCTTTTGGGGTGAATTCCTGCTGAATTCTGTGGTTCAGGTTGTGCAGATTGTTGTGTTAATCCTCCAATCAGTTTTCTAGGTGTGTAGAATAGTTTAGTGTTGGTCTGGCTGTATTTCATGGACGTGGGATGGGACACAAAAAAACTTCCATGCTGTTCCCCATCCATTTATTTTTTAATATAATCTTATTTTGACACTCTCTCAGCCAAATCTCCAATGATTCCTTAGCTCTCCCACTTAGAATTCAATTAAAAACAACTCTGACTAATGGCAACTTTTCCATCCTCATATCCTGATACTCCCTCATTCAACTCCTTGTACACACCATGTAAACTATCAACACAAAGCCTTTACACTTGCCATTTTCTATGAAATATGTATCTCAATATATCTATGTAGCTTATTTATTTTATTCATGTCTGTTTTAGACCCACCAATATAAAAGAGTCACCCCTGTATAGTCTATTCCTTCCTCTGGCTTTTCTTTTTAACCTGTTGTATTTTATATTTATTTGCTTATTATTTCTATGTCTCATTGAAGAAGTTTCTCCCTGTTTATTTTTGTATCCCCATGGCTAGTAAAAATCTGACATGTAGTAACTCTTTAATAATGCATCATGTGGGGGTGCCTAGGTGGCTCAGTCGGTAGAGCGTCAGACTTTGGCTCAAGTCATGATCTCACAGCTCGTGATTTTGAGCCCCGCATCAGGCTCTGTGCTGACATCTCAGAGCCTGGACCCTGCTTTGGATTCTGTGTCTCCCTCTTTCTCTGCCCCTCCCCTTCTCTGTCTCTGTTAGATCTCTCTTTCTCTCTCTTAAAAATAAACATTTTTTAAAACTGAACAAATAGGGGTGCCTGGGTGGCTCCGTCAGTTAAACATCTGACTTCAGCTCAGGTCATGATCTTGCGGTTTGTGAGTTCCAGCCCCGTGTCAGGCTCTGTGTTGACAGCTCAGAGCCTGGAGCCTGTTTCGGATTCTGTGTCCCTATCTCTCTCAGTCCCTCCCCAACTCATCCCTATCTCTGTGTGTGTGTTTCTCTCTCTCTCTCTCAAAAAACAAATATTAAAAAAATTTTTTAACTGAAGAAATAATGCATAATGTGAACTAAAATAAGTATTGATCATTAAATAGCTTTTCCTAGGTCTTCCAGTGGAAGATAGTATAGAGTTTAAATATGCGTTGTCCCTTCTTTCTGCCCTAACACCCATTAAATAGAACGCACACTCACTATTTCAAAGGGTTTGTGTCGAGCACACAAATTAAGCTGAATCATGGAAATGAACCAAGAAGGGCCTTAATGAACTGATGTAAAATCCATTCTGAACAACAGTGTGCTAATAGAGATTTTTCTATCCATCTGCTTGCTTCATGTAGCTCTCTTCTCTTAATATATAACCAACCAACAAGCAAAATAGAGCTTGAAATTCCTTAACATATTCTCCTAATGAAGAATTTTTCAAACTGTGGTGTAATGCTAACCACTGGTGACTGATCATGGTAAACTCCTCCTTCAACCATGAGAGCAGATTTAGTCCCACAATAGTCACTTAACTTATTTTTCCTCAGCTAAGGAACTACATGCAAATGAAGAACAGATTAAGATATAAATGTAAAAAGTTGGCATTTTTGTTTGGTTTTTAGTTCATAACATTTATATTAATCCTATATCTTTACTTCTCAATTTTTTAGGAAAACACCAAATATTTAGATTGTTTTGTTAATAAAAAACAAATAGGGATCCTTTGTGGATGCAAAATGTGTCTTTTGCCATTACTCTTTTCAAGGAGTAAAGTCTTGAAAGATTTCACTAAAAAAAGACTTTTTGGGTGGTGCCTGGGTGGCTCAGTCAGTTAAGCCTCGTGACTTTTGATTTAGGCTCAGGTCATGATCTCACGGTTCATGAGTTCGAGCCCTGTGTGGGGCTCCATGCTGTCAGTGCAGAGCTTGCTTGGGATTCTCTCTCTCTGCCCCTTCCCTGTGCTCTCTCTCTCTCTCTCTCTCTCTCTCTCTCTCTCAAATAAATACAATAAACTAAAAAAAAAAAACATTTTTGGCATGCAGAAACTTTAACACACATTCCCATATCTGTTAATACTGTTTACTCACTGCTAGATAATTGTTATTTCTGTTCAATCTATTATTAATATAAATACCCAGCAGCCTAAAAATTATTCAAACTAGCCTCACAACAAAATCCCTTTAAAAATTAAAATAAAGAAGTGAATAACAATTCAGTTGACTTCAACAGGATTATAATTGTTTTCTTTTTGCCCAACAGTACAGTTCCAAGTGTATCTAGTCATTTTTCCCTTCTATAAGTGCCTAGACATACTTCCATTTCAAAGATAATTATATTCTTTTGGATAGTAAGCTTTTGTCTGATATCTGCAAAATTTGCAAAAATTTTCTTCCATTCTGTAGGTTGCCATTTAATTTTGTTGTTTCTTTTCTGTGCATGATCTTTAAAATTTGATGTTGTCACACTGTTGATTTTTGCTTTTGTTGTTTGTACTTTTGGTGTCATAGTCAAAAAATTACTGCCCAGATCAACACTGAGGACTTTCTTCCCTACATTGTGTTCTAGAAATTTTACAGTATCAGGCCTTATGTTTGTCTTTGATTCATTTTGAGCTCATTTTTGTGAGTGTTGTAAGACAGGGTCTAATGTCACTGTTCTGCACGTTTATCTAGTTTTTCCAATATCATTAATGCAAACTGATTTACCTCCTATGGAAAATGATGTGGAGATTCTCAAAAAGTTAAACATAGATCTACCATATGATCCAGCAAACCACGTCTGGGTATATACCCAAAGAAAATTAAATCAGAATCCCAAAGAGATACATGCACTCCCGTGTTTACTGCAGTATTATTCACAATAGCCAAGATACAGAAACAAACTAAGTGTTCCTCCACAGATGAATGGATAAAGAACATATATGTATACATACACATACACACATATATATACACATACATACACACACACACACACACACACACACACACACACACACCCAATGGAATACTGTTTAGCCATAAGAAAGGAGGAAATTCTATCATTCGCAACAGTATGGACAGACCTTGGCACTTTATGCTAATTAAGATAAGTCAACAGAGAAGACATGTACTGTATGATGTCACTTATATGTGAAATTTAAAAAAGCTCAAGTCATAAAAACAGAATAAAATGGTGATTACGAGGCAATGGCAGGTAGGGGAGAGGACAGATATCACTGAAAAGCACAAACTTACAATGAATAATAAATAAGCCTTAGAGGTCCTTTACATAGCACAGTGAATACTGACAACAATATTATAATCAACAAACTTGCTAAGAGACTACAACTTAGTTATTCCAATGACCAAGAAAATGATTGTTATTAAATATAATAAAGGTGTTAATTATCGCCACAATGACACATTATATAGCACATAATGTAAAAAAATTAACATGTTGTACATCTTAAATTTATACAATGTTATATGTCAAATATATTTCAAATTAAAAAGATAAACAGATGATATGAAAGTATTTGTTTTAAAGTGTGGACCACAAGGAGAATATTTGTTTGTGAAATAATGGAATAATCTCCAATTAAATCATGATGGTAACTTATGAAAGGATTGTTAATCAATATAAATGTCAGGCAGCAGTTACCCACAATGCCTTGTTCAAACAATTGGCAACTTTTTCAGTCTCTCTGGCAGTATAGCCTATGATGGTTTTCATGTTCCCTGCTGTGTTTCATACAAGCACATGAGCCTTACCAGTGGTGTGCCTGAGATGGCCCAAAAAGGGCTAAGAAAAAGGTGATGGTGTGAATCTCCTCATGACTCCATTTCCAGTGATGTCGTAATAGCTTGAAATCCACTGTGAAGAGATTATATAAATTGTGTAAATTGGCAAACATTACAAATCAGAGTTTTTGTTTATGTTTTTTTGTGAGAGTATATAGTTCTCTAGTTCACTACTACCAGTGGTAAATCAAAAAAAAAATATATTGAATAAACATCTGAGTTTATTTATTGTGCAATATCTATTATTAAAATAGTGTATATTCAAAGTCTTTTGGACTTTAATAGAGCCCATAAAAATACGGATGGTTTTGGAAGTAATTTGCAGTGACCAATACATTTCATGTATTCTAAATGGGACCTATTCTAAATTTCACATTTCTATGTATATAATAACTCAGTGTATCACAATTCCATAAACTTCATGAATAAGTTATTTAAGCCATTTATTCTTCAGTATTACTAAAACTAAAATGAATTTGCAATGTTTGGAAATCCATTCGTACCTTGTGGAATGCTCATTTTGCATCTTGCAAATGCACTTCACAGGAAGTGCAAGTCTAGGTTAACAACAAGATATCCCCAGTGCAATTTTTATTATTTACTAGGTGGGTTTTAAAATATGACATGAAACACATGCAGTATATTTTAAGACCTTTTTTGAAATTGAGAAGATTTTTTTCTCCTGAGAAAACAAACCTGCCTACCTACATTTTAATATTTTTAATATTAACATACTAGAAAATTTTTGAAATACTATCACAGGCAAATATTACTAATGGGTCTCAATTATTTCATACCATAGTCAGAACCAAAGTAATTAATCTTCTTTTAGGGTAGTAAAATACTCTCTAGCATCTAGTAGTTATAATGGATAACCCTATTGTTGGAATATGAGAACAAATTATACGACATCCTAATCTAATATGAAGAAGAAAATTTTTATATTTTCAGTGTTGTGAATATGTGAAATAGAATTCTTAAATGTTTAGATAACATGTCTTTTTAGATTCATCTATCAGGAATAAATAAAAGACTGACGTATTTCCAATTCCAATCTGAATTTCCAAAGTCCTTCATTCTAATGATGCCTTAGTGAGCATGTTATTGTTGAATATGTATACTGCACACCTGAAATTAATATAGCTGTATTTAAACATACTGCAATTTTAAAAAAAAAGTAAAGTAATGCATTACTGAATGACTGTTAAAAGTGTGAACTTAGACTCTGTTTCTTACTTCCTCTGTGATTTCAACGGAGTTAAAGTTCTGCATCCTCAGTGCCCTCAATAGTAACATGAGAATAATATAGTAGAAAACTGATAAGAAGATTAAATGATAAAATGATTAAATGATAAAATACATATAAGATTACATATAAGATATTTAGAACGATACCTGGCACATTAATGAGTAGCCACTAGATAAGCTTTTAATTTTTTTTCTTCCCATTCCTCACTTACTTTTACTTATTTATTCTTTCAAGACCTATGCTGAAGTGACGGCTATGTGATAATCCATGTCATGAAAATTGGTATTGAGAAAAAATTTAATGAAGGCTTAGAAGTATTTGCATTGTTAGAAGTAAGAAGAAATCCAACTGAGCATTATTAAGCAGCAAAATTGCATCCAAACATTTTAGTGTGAGTACTTTGTGCCATTAAGTCCTTTATCCTTTGTAGCTGCTATTTTTGTTTGTTTGTTTGTTTGTTTGTTTTTTCATTTTGAAACACATACCCAGACACAGAGATTGGAACTGTTCCTCTCTGTCCCTCTTCAATGGGTTTATAAGTCAATATTCCTAAAGAGATCTCCTACTATTAAAACTAATAATGACAAATATTCTGTAAGAAGAATAACTTCAGGAAACTTGCTACAAACATGCTTCGAGTTTTTTTCAAAAACCACTGTCAAATGAAATATGATTTGTTTAGGTTTTAGTTAATTGTCACTTTTTTTCTCTAGATTAAATTTGTAAGAATAAACTATAAGTAACTGCAGCTTTCAAAATGAGGAGTAGCTTAGCTTATCCTTGACCCACATGAAAAATAGAAAAAAAAAATCAGCAGCACTGTATTACTTTAAGGTATCCATAATTTTAATTCCATTTTTGATTCCCTTTGATATAGAGCATTATGTGACTGAGACATGCAGTGAGAAATGTAAGGGTATAAAGAAAGAACAGGAATTAAAAATTAGAATCATGAGGATAAAATTGATGATGGTAATCAGCTCACTGAAAATTATCTAAAGAAACAAATTTCATCCTCCATTAGCTTAGTACACACAGAGAGAGGAGATACAGGATGCTGATTTCATTCTCCTTTAGAGGCTATATTCCAGTAACAATATTTGTGAGTTTACAGGACTTTCATGCAATGACACATTCTACCCACTAACTTTTGTAAAGAGCTCAATAACAAGAAATTCAGACTATCCAGTTATAATAATAAACATGATTAGTAAGATTAGTAAGAATGAAGAAGGGTCAGAGATGTCTGCCTTACCTCTGCCAAGCCATCCTGTTGATCAAATATTGAGAGGAATGTATTATGATTAAATCACATTTGATTAATTCTGTGTTGTTTAATAATTAAACCATATGGTATTATATCCACGTGAGTTTGATATTTGAAGATTATTTAAATAAAATATGAATATTTTTAAGGAAATTAGTGGAAACTTTACTTGTTAAATGTTTTATTATTTGGATATTCACAACATTGTCACTGTAACATTTGAGGTTCGACAGCATAGCTGACACATGAACACTATTACTATATCACATTGTTCAGGAAGGCTATAAGGATTCTTTTAGTAAATATAATGATTTAGCCCCAACATTTTATTTAAATGTTGAAAGTTTAAAAACATTTTACGAATAAGAAGCAATAATTTTCACTCCTATGGAAGTCTATTAATTCATTACACTTATTTCCATTAAACATATATTTCGAATTAAAATGTCATTATTAAATTAATCCAGGCTTACAACTGAAGAGTCTGTATATAGCATTACTGCATGGCTATTCCTAGAGCTAAGTGAGAATGTTAGGAATGTCCAGTGAACATTGAAGCTTTTGGTTAAGAAAAGCAAATCAGAAATATATTGCCATAATCATTATTATATACATGCATGCATACATATACATATATATACATATATATATACATATATATATGTATATATATATATACATACATATTTATGTCTTCCTGTGAAAAATAAAAGCTATAGAATACAGAATATAATTGATTCTTGAAAACACTAAGGCAAGGAACATTGACTATGCCCATGTTCTCTAAACAATACTGATTCAAAGAAAAGTAATGCATTTAAGGTGATTTTCACCAAAGAAGGATAGATTTCACAAGGCTTACAATAATACTCTTCAGTGTGAAATAAATCTTTTCTTTACTTGAAAGAAAACACCTGGAGGTTCAAATTTTAGATTTGTTACATTTGAGTTTTTCTAAAACTATTTTGACTTTTGAGATTCTGGCTAAATATTTTGCACTTGTCTTCTTATGTGAGTGCCTTCTAACTGACAACTAAGAACCCGCCTGGTCTGTGAAAATAGAAATATCTCTACCATATCTTCGCAGGTTTTTCATTGAGATGATCATATAATTATGTCCATTAGTATAAATATCTCAAATGCTTAGAATCTTGTTCCATTTTCCAGCTATTAGCAAACTAACTTAGAGAGGAAACTGTTTAACAATAGTTTTTGTGTTTGTTTTTCTCTTTTCTTTTATTATTATTTTTTTCTTTCCTTCTCTTTTATTTTGGTGTTAAACAGTTGAAACTTAGAACCTACCTACACAGTCTTCCGTGCATCTGGGAATTTGTTATATACTCATATCAGTCCTATCACAGAACTACTTAATTTTGAAAGTTGAGAATTTCTGTCTTATAAAGTTATACTGGAGAAGGGAAAGACATAATTCTATGAAAATCACACTTTTAACTAAGATAATGTTCTACAAGGTAAACAGATGTTAATTACATTAGATTTTGATTGTATATGACTTTATAGATCAGATTTTGATCTGTTCTAAAACTTAATTAAAAATATGTATATTTTAACTAATAAAATATAGAAAATAAATTCTTTCATAATTTATACCAAAATTCCATTCTGAGTTTTCTGGTAAAATTGGTAGTAAAAATTCTTCATTTTAGGAAGTCTGGGAACTACTCATTTAAGTAAACTACTTACTTAAGTTTTACATAAAACTTCCTAGTTTCAAAAGGAAGAAATTACAGGCCATTCATTTTCATGAGAAAATATTTAATATATTTTAGGTTTTAGTTTATTTTCTCAGCAGGCACAATTATTATGTTACCAAGACATCAAGAATGCATTTAAAATTGCATAAAAACATTATAGGAAAATAAAAAATTAGAAAATATAACTATTTAATAATCTACTATGAGAGTAACAATAATAAAATTTGGTTTCACCTTCTATTATAGGACCTTAACATTCAAGTAAATTGGGAAATTCAGTTTTGTGTCTTTAGTAACAATAAATTTAAATATTTATCCATCAGTGATTATTATTATGAGTAATTCTAAAACAGATGTGAACTAAAGCTTTTTCTAGACCAAGGTACAAATTACAGATGAAACACCATTCTCATCAACTCTTTTTAAATAGGGAAAATGAGGGCTCAGACGGTTAAGTGCTGACTTCAGCTCAGGTCATGATCTCATGGTTTGGGGGTTTGAATTTCAGCTGGCAGCTTGGAGCCTGCTTCATATTCTGTGTCCCCCTCTCTCTGCTCCTTCCCGTCCCCCCAACCCCCATCCCCCCTCCACCCTGCCATGGTCTGTCTCTCTCAAAAATAAACATTTTTTTAATAGGGAAAGTGAAACCATACCAAGAAGTTCCGAAAATTTTGACACTTTATTTCTGAATAATAATTCCAGGCTCAGTTACTTAAATGTTATCATGCCACCATTAGTTTATTTTTCTCAGTGTATGGATATAAGATTTTTCTTATTTTCAATTTTCTAAATGTTTATTTATTTTAAGAGAGAGAGAGAGCAAGCACAGGGGAGGAGCAGAGAGAGAATCCCAAGCAGGCATCAAGCTGTCAGCACAGAGCCTGATCTGAGCCAAAATCAAGAGTCAGACACTCTTGACTCTTGACCTACTGAACCACCCAGGCAGCCCTATTCTTTCTAATTTTGAAAATGGCTCATCAGGCTAAATATTTTCCTTTTTACATATTCAATCATGATAGCAATTGGATTTTGGAACTGTGTGAATTAAATTTTGAAAGACATATAAGGAGGTTCTTTTAATGATACTAATAACTCATTAAGTAAAACCCAATGTGACTCTTTTCTTTATTTAAACGTGACCCTTTTAAAAATGATTCTCTCCCTCATCTCAAATTCATTTGCTTTCCATACATTTTCAGATGCTTTCAAAGATATTAGGTACAAAAAACAGATATTATACAATTGGATGGTATACAGATGGTATACAACTGGATTCCTATTCATGTGAATGCAGTAAAGAATTCATATCCTACTGTTGCTGCATTCAGAGATAGGTGTTAGAAGCCTTGTATTTGGAGTTCTGAGCCTTGGAGTTTTGTAGCTCCATGATCTTATAAAGAAGTTAATCTTTTACAGAGGTGCACAAGTGGTTCAGTAGGTTGAGCATCTGACTCTTGATTTCAGCTCAGGTCATGATCCCAGGGTCATGAGATTGAGCCCCATGTTGGACTCCACACTGAGTGTGGAGCCTGCTTAAGATTCTCTCTCTTTCCCTCTTCCCCCCCTCCCTTGCTTGTTCGTACTCTCTCTCTAAAATAACAAAAAAAAAATCACTCTTACACAAGTCATATGGAGGGATAAAAATGCTAATATTTGTAAGTGCTTTTGTAACCTATAAAAATTCTATATATAAGTTAGTATCTATACATACTAAAAGGTCTCATTTCCTCATCTAAAAATGAAGTGCTTTCAATGATATTTAATAAGTATATTTATTCATAAAAGCTTTTAAAGTATAATAAAAAATGACACACTAAAATTACAGCCAAAAGACTCATATTATCTTACATGATTGATTTGATATTTTTATAAACATAACATCTTGAAGCGGTTCCAAATAATTAATACTTTTACTATAAATAAAAGAAGACTGACTGAAAATTACAAGTGGCAGACAAGATTATTATGACTGTGATGATTATTTCATTGTATGAAATTTTTAGAAGGAATACATTTAAACTAAATATGATTTGTCTTCATGTTGCCAGGATTATAAGAAGTTTAGTAGACTCCTTGATATTACCTAACATCTCTGAATACTATCTTCTGCTTTCTTCACTATAATTTGGGGATGACAATGTTTGATTAGTTTTCCTAAAATGAAGCTGTGAGAATGAAATCAGATAATGTGTCTATGTTCAATTTTTATTCAAGGGTAGGGAATCATTCCTTTCACTCTTCTCATTTTAAATGATCAGAAGTAACATTTGGGATGCCTAGTGATTCCCTTGGATAACCAGAGGTTGATTGATTTTTAGGAGATTCTTAAAGTTTCTTTTTTTTCCATAATGAATCAGTTCTCCCATTTTTTTTTTTTTGCATTTAAATATCCAGTCTTAGCTTCATTAACTACTTCATACATTTTCCTTGACTTGCTATTTTTTAACTGGTTGAGTTAAATACTTCCATTTATTATTTTTTTTAATTTTTTTATATTTTATTACACTTAAATACTGGATGCTCTTTATTTTGTCTGATTTAGACTTTAGCAATACCCTACATATTTTAATCAGTTAGAGTTTCAATTTTGTAAACTTACAGTTATTTTTCTCTTATTCATTCACTTTTAAGATATTAGTTTTCAAATTCAGAAATCATTGGATGAGTTGGAAAAAGCATTTGTGGATAAATACAAGGTTGGGATGATATTTTTGTTATTACTTTCCAATCTCATGTTCAGAAAACATAGCTTGTACAAATTCCACTTTATGGGGCCCATTGTAATGTTCTATTTTCCCAAATATAAAAATCATTTTTGTGTTGGTTTCATGGGCATGAGAAAACATGCACTTAAATCAGTGTACTTTCAACTTTTGACAGCAATCCACAGTAAGAAAGACATTTTATATTAAAATTTATAGCACAATCACACACACACAGATGCATATGCAGTAAATGTGGAGCAAGACTTTGATGATAATCTGCACAGCTTATTCTATTTTGTTCTATTCCATTTTATTTATTTTTTTAATATCTGGTTGTGACATCAGTATACTTTTTTGATCCAGGGTTTGAGAAATACTGTTCAAAATATGCTAGGATTTGCTTATATAAAAAATCTGGGGCACCTGGGTGGCTCAGTCAGTTAAGCATCCAACTGTTGGTTTATGCTCGGGTCATAATCTCATGGTTCATGGGTTCGAGGCCCTTGTTGGACTCTGCGCTAACAGTGTGGAGCCTGCTTGGGATACTCTCTCTCTCCCTCTCTCTCTGCCTCTCCCCTGTGCACTTGCCCTCTCTTTCTCAAAATAAATAAACTTTTTTAAAAATTCTGTTTTTCCCTATGTTCATAAAATATTACAAAGATATATTGATTCCCAGTGTATCAAACAGTCCCTGTATTATCAGCTGAATTTTTTGTACTCAAAAGCAACATTTGTGGCTCAGACCACACGTTTTAAAGATAGTTTGATTTTGTGAGAACTTAGGAACTATCACTTTATTAGATATTTTTAATCACAAATTAATCCTTAAAGCCAAATGGATCTTAGACATCCCCTTATACCTTCTCGACCCTATCAATAAGCTCTCTCTTTGCAAATCTACTTAAAGGAAACTACATGTTAATGAAGTTTATCAGCCTGTGGAATTAATTTGCACACTCTTCTACTATTTAAAGCTGTCAATCTTTTTCCTCCAACATTTTATTTTAGGCCCTGCCAATCATTACTCAGTAAACTTGTATTCTACTTGATAGTTGAAAATATACTGATAATTACATATGAATGAAAGAATAATGGATGGGAAGAAAATCTATTTAAGTATTTTATTATAGTATATTAAACAGATAAAGATAAGGCAGAAAATAGTGTATCAATTTAACCTAATACACCAAACATGTATGTAGTTGTTTGTAAATCATAACAATTTACAAGTAGTTTTATAAAACCTCATGTCTCACTCTAAACTTTAAAAAAGAAACTTTGCATTTCAAATCCTTTACACCTTTCATTATTTATTTACATATGACTGCACAATAACTTTTAAAAAGAGTATTTTGACAAAATCTCACTCACTTCTAAACCAAGAGTGTGTGAGTTATCTATTGTTGTGTATCTTACTGCCCCCAGCTTCACAGTCCTGTGAGTCACACATGCTGGCTACTCTGTGCTCAACTCAAAGATACTTCTCCTTGCCTTGGCCTAATACCCAGTGAAGTTGCCTTCTTCTGGTGGTATATCATGTAAGATGGACTCAGTCACATGTCTAGTATTTAGTGGTGACTTTTTTTCTAGATTTATTACCATATAATCAACATAAAACATTGCATAAGTTTAAATTATACAGCACGCTGATTTGATACACTTATGTATTGCAAAATGACTGACACAATGAATTAGCAATGTCATCATGTCACATAATTACCATTTGTGTGTTTGTGTGTGTGTGTGTGTGTGTTGAGAACATTTAAGATTAACTTTCTTAACAACTTTCATGTATACAATACATTAGTGTTAGCTATAATCCCAAAGCTGCGCATTAGATCCCCAGAACGTATCCATCTTCTAACTGGAAGTTTGTACTCTTTGATCAACATCTCCCCATCCCCACCCTACCCCAGTTCCTGGTAACCATCATTCTATTCTCTGTTTCAATGAGTTTGGCTTTTTTCAGTTCTACATATAAGTGATTTCATATAATATTTGTCTTTCTCTGACATTTCACTTAGCATAATGCCTTTAAGTGCATCTATGTTGTCACTAATGGAAGGATTACCTTATTTCTCATAACTGAATAATAGTCCATTATAAAGATATATGCTTTTACTAAGCCTCTTACTGCACACGGTCTCTCATCCTCACAGAAACTATATGGGACTTATTTTCATAGCCCTCTCAGGAGCCATGGAACAAGTGGATGAGAGCCAAAGAGGCAGGATCTCTTAAGGATTATTTTCAAAAGTACTATACCATCAATCCTGTGGCATTCTGCTGAAAAAATAAATCATAAGGTAAGCTAAGATTCAAGGTAGTAGAGAAATGTCTTATTTGTAGAAAGCAAGAACATCAAAGTCATATTCAAAGGGTATACATAGAAGGGTAATATGAATTTATGGACATTTGTGTAATGTGCCACATACATATCTCACACTTTAATAATATCAGGATACCCTTTAAATAGGAAGTAAAATTCTTATTTCCTCATATTAACATGATTTTTTAAAAATCACTAAATTATATATTCATTCACATAACCTGTTCTTAAAATCCTATTTTAATTTTCATTCAAAAATCAATTTATATATTATATAAAATTAAATTAACTTATTTTTTTAATTTTTTTAATCCACATGGTTGTTTTAAATTTTTTTAACCTTCATTCATTTTTGAGAGACAGGGTGTGAGCAGGGGAGGGTCAGAGAGAGAGGGAGACACAGGATCTGAAGCAGGTTCCATGCTCTTAGCTGTCAGCACAGAGCCTGATGCGAGGTTCAAACCCATGACCTGAGCTGAAGTCGGAATCCAACTCACTGAGCCACCAGGCACTCCAAAATTAAACTTGTTAAATCTATTTATATTTATATATTTCCATATTATAAATTGTAGTTTCTTGCTTAGCTCAATTCTCTAATCTGGCTTTAATAGAAAGAAAAAATACCAGGGCACATGGACAGCTCAGTCAGTTGAGGGTTTGACTCTTGATTTTAGCTCAGGACATGACACCAGGGTTGTGGGATCAAGCCCCACACTGGGCTCTGTCCTGAGCATGGAGCCTGCTTAAGATTCTCTCTCTCCCTCTGTCCCTCTCCCCTGCTCTTACTCTCTCTCTCTCAAAAAATATATACGCATTTGCATTTTCTATATTTACTTGATTATTTTATTTTACTTTGAGGGTAGTGAACAATAACATTAATCAACATTATCATTGCAAAATAATAAATATGTCCATTATTGAAGCTATATCATGCTCATGAATTAGAGTACTGAATATTATCAAAATGTCCATACTACACAAAGTGATCTACAGATTCAATGCAATCCCTATTAAAATACCAATAGTATTATTCACAGATCTAGAAAATATAATTCTAAAATTTTCATGGAACCACAAAAGATCCTGAATAGCCAACCGACCTTGAGAAAGAAGAATAGAGCTACTGATATCACAATCCCAGATTTCAAGATGTACTACAAAGCTATAGTAATCAAAACAGTGTGGTACTGGCACAAAAATAGACATATAGGTCTAGGGAACAGGATAGAGAGCCCAAAAATAAACCCACATTTACACAGTCAATTAATCTATGGCAAAGGAGGCAAGAATATAAAATGGGTAAAAGAGTCTTCAATAAATGGTGTTGGGAAAACTGGACAGGTGCATGCAAAAGAATGAAAATGGACCACTTTCTTATACCACCCACAAAAATAAACTCAAAATGGATTAAACACCTAGATGTGAGACCTGAAACCAGAAATCACCTTAAATAAATATTGGCAGTAATCTCTTTGACATTGGCCTTAGTAACATTTTTCTAGATATATTTCCTGAGGCAAAGAAAACAACAAAAAAAAATTAACTATTAACCAAAATAAAAAGCTTTTGCACAGTGAAAGAAATCATCAACAAAATGAAAGGCAACCTATTAAATGGAAGATATCTTTAAAGATAACTAATAAAGGGTTAATAGCCATAATATATAAAGAAGTTATAAAGTCAACACCAGAAAATAAAAAATAAAAAATAAATAAATAATAATAATCTGATTAAAAATGCACAGAAGACCTAAATAGACATTTTTTTAAAGAACACATACAAATGGCCAACAGGCACATGAAAAGATGCTCTTCATCACTAATAATCAGGGAAATGCAAATCAAAACCCCAATACTGGGTCACCTGTATGGCTCAGTTGATTCAGTATCTGACTCTTGATTTCAGCTTAGGTCATGGTCCCAGGGTGATGTGATCAAGCCCCACATAAGGCTCTGTGATGGGCATAGAGACTGCTTGGGATTCTATCTCTTCCTTTGCCTTTCTCTCCCACTCACATGCTCTCTCGCTCTCTCTCTCCTCTCTCTCTAATAATAAATAAATAAATAAATAATTTTAAAAGAAAACCACAATATCAACTTACACCTGTTAGAATGGATAAAGTCAAAAACTCAAGAAAATAACAAATGTTGGAGAGGATGTGGAGAAAGGGAACCTTCATGCACTATTGATGGGAATGTAAATTGGTGCAACCAATTAAGAAAACAGTATGGAATTTCCTCAAAAAAATTAATGATAGAAATACCATACAATGCAGTAATCCCACTAGTAGGTATTTTCCAAAAGAAAATAAAATCACTAATTTTAAAAGACATATGCATCCCTATGTTTATTACAGCATTCTTTACAATAGCCAAGATATGGAAGCAACCTAAGTGTCCATCAATAGATGAATGGATAAAGGTGTGTGTGTGTATGTGTGTGTGTGTGCGCGTGTGTGTATGTGTGTGTGTGTGTGTGTATGTGCATGTGTTGTATTACATACTAGAATTTTACTCAGCCATAAAATATAATGAGATCTTGCCATTTGCAACAACATAGATGGACCTAGAGGGTATAAAGCTACGTGAAGTCAGAGAAAGAAAAATGCCACGTGACTTCACTTACATGTGGAACCTAAAAAACAAAACAAGTGATCAAATCAGAAAGAAAATCATAAATACAAGGAAGAAACTGGTGGTTGCCAGAGGGGAGAGGGTTGTGGTGGATGCATGAAATATGTAAAAAGAATTAATAGGCACAAACTTCCAGCTATAAAATAAGTCACCGGCATGAAAAATATAGCATAGTCAGTAGTATTGTAATAATGCTACATGGTGAAAGCTGGTGACTACATTTATCATGGTAAGCACTGAATAATGTACAGAATTGGTTAATTGCTGTATTGTACACCTGACACTAATATATGTCAACTATACTTCAAAAAAAATTTTAACAATAAGTTAATACAACCATGTGTTTGCTAAGTTTTGAACAGGCAATCTATTTAATATCCAGAATGTTGTATTAAAGAAAAAAAATATTTATCCATGAGCATTTCTTCATGAAAATGTAATGAATATATTATTTTGGCCTAAGGCATGTGCTACCCATTCTTCTTACAGTATCTTTATTTTTGGTAAAACATTTTTCTATCCCTGGTTCAGGTGATTCAAGCTGATCTGATTCTATCATTTTATTCCAGCATTGGGCATAGTATCTACATGTTCCCATTAAATGAATTCTTCCATCTGGGAATGGAGATCATGGTTTAGGCATGGTCTGGTAAATCAGCTTGGCCAAATTAGAGTCAGACTACTGATTTTGAATGGAAATACTGGCATCATACTATTTTCCTTTTTCTGGCAAAACAAGTAGCAATCTTTTCTACAATGTGGGCTTAGTTTACCCCGATACTGAAGCCAACACACCTGAAAGCAAAGCTAAAGGATATAAAACACAATGTCTTGATGATATTTACTGCTTCCATAATCTAACATGTTGGCCATCAGAGCTACCTCTGGAACTTTTTGATTCATGAACCACTAAGCTTCCACTTTTGCTTAAGTCACTTACTACTGGTTTTCTATCACAAGCCAGGTAAATAGTACCAACCACAAAAAATTTACCAAGACTCTTTTTTTAAGCTTATTTATTTTGAGAGAGAGCACACACACAAGCAGGGGAGGGAAGAGAAAGGAAGAGAGAGAGAGAGAGAGAGAAGAGAGACAGAGAGAGAATGCCAAGCAGGCTCTGCACTGTCAGCTCAGAGCCCAATGAGGAACTCAAACTCACGAGCCATGGGATCATGACCTGAGCTGAAACCGAGAGTCAGATGCTTAACCAACTAGGCCACCCAGGTGCCCTTATTTATCAAGACTCTTGTATGAATATAATATTACAAGTGGGTATGTGCAAACAGGGAATCAGTGTAATAAGTCTGTCGACTTTGTGAAGATGGTATACTCAGCTCATTTTTTTTTGGATGGCCATTGTGTAATAAGCATATTGTATCACTGCCTTTTCCTATTTGGAATACTATAAAACCTCTGTTCCTAGTGCATGATATCATGTAACTACTTGGCATGGAAGCATCCTTTACATATTATTCATTATTTCAATGAAAGTATATTATTTCTTCACACTTGTGTTTTCATTGCGACAAAACAAAATTTCAATAATCACTTCATAGGATTAAAATGCAAATACTTTTCAGTCAGATTTATCAGGGTAAAGACACAGCAGAATTCAGTATTACTACGGGTCAATTTCAGTTAATGTTAGTGTCAAAACATGGGTAGCAAGTAGGCATGTCTACAAATACATCAAATTGTGTGGCAGAGAACAGTTATAAGCTTTATAATAAGTTTTGAAAGTTATTGAAACACTACCGAAACATTTAAACACTTTTAGTTATTCATTTTAATTTAACCATTTCTCAATAATTATTTGAAAAAAATCTAACATTTTTAAATATAAATATACATAAATTGTTCTATTCATAAATGACTTTTTTTTTAAATTATAGTTTCAGCTTGCTAGTCTCAATGAAATTTGTTTTGTTGTTTTTAGTAATACTGGCAACTGTTCTAAAGAGGTTTATGTCTCATCTATTTAAAACATAATTTCTCGGGGTGCCTGGGTGGCTCAGTCGGTTGAGCCTCTGACTTCAGCTCAGGTCATGATCTCACGGTTCATGAGTTCAAGCCCCACTTTGGGCTCTGTGCCAACAGTTCAGAGCCTAGAGCCTGCTTCTGATTCTGTGTCTCTCTCTCTGACCCTCCCCTGCTCACGCTCTGTCTCTCTCATGCAAAAATAAATAATGAAACATTTTTTAAAAGTTTTAATGTAATTTCTTTTTAAGTTTTTTTTTTAATTTATTTATTATTTCTTTTTGGGAAAGACTAAGTGCGAGCAGGGGAGGGACCGAGAGAGAGGGAGAATCCCAAGCAGGCTCCATGCTGCCAGTGCAGAGCCCCACATGGGGTTCGGACTCACAAACTGTGAGATCAAGACCTGGCCCAAAATAAAGAGTCAGACACTTGATGACTGAGCCACCCAGGCACCCCTAAAATGTAATTTCTACACACATGGCCTCCAACTTAGTATCAACATCTCTTAAAGAGTCTGTAGCTTTCATTCCCATTGTAAACAGTACACACTACCTCAGGAAACTAGTATATCTCTGTCTGTGAACCAAAAGAAAATAACTCTCTCTCAACACAATAATAAATGTCTCATTGCCTTTCCCTAGCATAATATAGCCAAATATTGTCTAGGAAATTTTGTAAAAATCATGTTAAGTATGAGGGGGGAAAAAAAAGAAGATTGAACACGATGTGTTGGTTACAAAAGAAAAGGAGGCAATAGAAGGAAGATGAAAATGGAAGAAAAATTTTAAAAGAAAAAAGTAAAATTAGCATGGAATGCAAAGTTTCCAGATATACGTAAGAAATCTAACATGAATAGTACAGATTTAGAATAGCCTGACTTCCTTAATAGTGTCAGGCCATTTTTTTCAAATTACGTTGTACATTTTTTGTTTATTTTGTTGTTGTTGTTGTTTTATTTCCCCACTTGCGGGATGTCAGTCATAAGCATATGAGACATATACATTCAATAGGATCACCATGAGCCCAAAGCAATTGTCCACATTAAGCATATCTTAATTAATTTAAGTTTATGAAAATTAAATCTAAAAAAAAAAGTCCTTCAAGAGTCAAGTAAAGTTTCCTAATTTGTTTTAAGTAGAAAAAAATCTAGGCTATCAAATTTTCTATAAAAACAATGAAATCAAATAAAACTTAGCAATATCCACAAGATATTTAGTGGGAAAAAGTGGAAAATGAGAATTTTTAAACATAGTCTATATTCAAATATAAATTCAATAATTAAAAAAAAAACATTCCAAGAAATATTGTTCCCATGACCTTTTTGAGGAAACATTTTCAAGATTATCTATCTCCCAATAAACATAATGTGTGAAGCTGTACCAAAACACCAGACATAAGTATTGATACATCTAATTGCAGAGCTAAGATGAAAACCAATGTGGTGTAAGAGTGACAAAATACAGTGTGTGTGGGAGGGGGAGTGAGTGGGTGTGTGTGGGTGTGTTTTAGCCAATACCAAAATGATGCAAGGAAAAAAAAAAAGAAGAGAAATAGAAGGAAGACCATAAAATAAGCTTGCTTGTTGCTTTATTATAATAGTTGGAAGCCATAAACAATCATGTAAATATGGCAAATGAAGTAGGTGATAAGTATATTTAAAAGTATGAAGGTGACATGAACATTGGCAGTTACTTTTCCAAAGAAGGCATCCAGATGGCTAACAGACCCATGGAAAGATGCTCCACATCACTCATCATCAGGAAGATACAAATCAAAACCACAATGAGATATCATCTCACACCTGTTAGAATGGCTAAAACTAACAACTCAGGAAACAACAGATGTTGGCGAGGATGCGGAGAAAGGGGAACGCTTTGCTGGTGGGAATACAAACTGTGGCAGCATTTCTGGACATCCGTACAGAGGTTCCTCAAAAAATTAAAAATAGAGCTACCCTATGGCCCAGCAATTGCACTACTAGGTATTTATCCAAAGGATACAAAGATGCTGATTTGAAGGGGCACATAACCCCCGTATTTATAGCTGCATTATCAACCATAGCCAAATTATGGAAAAAGCCCAAATGTCCATTGACTCATGAATGGATACAGAAGATATGGTGTGTGTATACACACACACATATACATATACAGAATGGAATATTACTCAGCCATCAAAAAGAATGAAATCTTTCCATTTGCAACAATGTGGATGGAACTAGAAAGTATTATGCTGAGAGAAATAAGTCAGTCAGAGAAAGATATATATCATATGACTTCACTCATATGTGGAATTTAAGAAATAAAACATGAACATAGGAGAAAGTTGGGAAAAACAAGATTAAAACAGAGAAGAAAACAAACCATAAGAGACTCTTAAATAAAGAGAACAAACTGAGGGTTGCTGGAGGGGTATTGGGTGGGGGGATGGGCTAAATGGCTGATGGGCATCAAGGAGGGCACTTGCCAGGATGACTACTGGGTGATGTATGCAAGTGATGAATCACTAAATTCTACTCCTAAAACCATTATTACACTATATGTTAACTCAAATTCTACTCCTAAAATCATTATTACACTATATGTTAACACACTTGGATTTAATTAAAAAATATATTAAATAATATTTTTCAAAATATGAAAGTAAATACAAAGAAAAATAAGAGTTTTGATTAAAAGTGAATTGTGAAAGACAATGGGAGAGAATAAAAAAAAAGTTAATAGAAAACAAACCATATAAATATAATATATGTCAGGATATATACTGAAGGATATGTATACAAATTAAAATCAGCAAAGGCAAAAGGTCCTTGGGGCTTAGGGAGAAATCAGTCATCGGAATTCAGTTGTCCTTGCCCTATGGAGTCATGCAGGTAGCACTTAATTCAGCAATGACACAGCACTGGTAATCAGGATGCTCACCTGAGGCATAGTGGCTAGGGTTTTTGTTGGGGTTAGTCATGTGGGCATGGGGCTCCCACATGACTGAAATCAACTACTCCGAGTACAGATCTCTCCTTCCTCTGTGTCCAGATGTCTAACTGATAGAGCACAGCGCAAGACCACAAGTGAACAAAACCAAACATTCATCAATATCATCATTATTGCAAATTGTCTGGCATAGCCAAATGGCCTAAACACATAGGTATACAGACACACTTGAAAGATTCTTATCAGGAAGAATATTCCAAAGTTTTATAGAGTATCTCTCAGAAGGTGAAGAGTATGTTTTTGTTTGGGTTTGGTTTTTTTTTGTTTTTTTTTTTTTTTGATGTGAAGTATTTGTGCATCCCAAGCTTCCACTGAATTAACTGCAAATATATATCTATAGATACGCATATATATCACTATATATCTATACACATACATAATATGTGACTATACATGACCATATATAACTATATGTAGTAGCTATACTCTATAGTACACAGTATTTAGCAGAGTACGGATACTATATATAGTGGTATTTTATTATATGTACATTGTTTTATATATTTAGGTGGCTGTTTATGGAAATAAAACATAACATTACTATAAAACAAAAATCAAAATAACTGTCACTCAATTATATATAGGTTTTAAATTCATTATAAGGAAAACAAAGGTGCCTTTTTTGTATTATATAATTTTTACAAACAAGAAAACTAGCACTAATATTATGCAGCCATAAAAAAAGAATGAGGTCTTACCGTTTGCAACAACATGGATAGATGGAGGGTATTATGCTAAGTGAAATAAGTCAGAGAAAGGCAAATACCATACGATTTCACTCATATGAAGAATCTAAAACTAAAAAAAAATGAATAAATAAACAATTTGCAGAATCAGACCTAAACATACAGAGAACAAACTGATGGTTGCCAGAGAGGAAGGAGTGAGGTGTGGGCAAAATGGGGTATATAGACACCCAGTTATGGAATTAATAAGTCCTGGGAATAAAAGGCACACCATAGGGAATATGGCCAAAAATACTGTAATAGCATTGTATGGTGACACACAGTATTTACATTGTGGTGAGCATAACATATAGAGAAGACGAATCATTATGTTGTTATGTCTGAAACTAATGCAAATTTGTGTTACCTATATTGAAATAAAAAAATACATATAAAAACAAAAAAACAAGTAATATCAAAACTAAATACAGTGTGGTACCCTGGGTTGGGTCCCATGACTGAAAGAGAACACTAATAGAAAACCTGATGAAATCCAAATAAAATCCACAATTCAGTTATTAGTAATGTAACAATGTTGTTTTGACAAATGGACTATGATAATGTGAGACAGTAACGATGGAAACTTGATGAAGACTATGAGGGAATTTTCTGTAATTTCTTTTTTTTAATTTTTTTTTACATTTATTTTTGAGAAACAGAGTGAGACAAAGCATGAGCGGGGGAGGCGCAGAGAGAGAAGGAGACACAGAACTGAAGCAGGCTCCAGGCTCTGAGCACGCGGTCAGCACAGAGCCCGATGCGGGGCTCGAATCCACGAACTGTGAGATCATGACCTGAGCCAAAGTCGGACACTCAACCGATTTAGCCACTCAGGCGCCCCAAGTAATTTTTTTGTAACTTTCCTGTTAAATCTAAAATTATTCCAAAATTTAAAAAAAGACAATTAGCACTAATAAAAATTTAAAAGTTATGTATTTTTAAAATATGCAGATAAAAAAAGGATAATCTGATAACCTAACCCTAACCCCTAACCCTTATCTTTTTAAAGATAAGAATAATCACCAAACAACTACCAAAAAAACCAAAATAATGCAAATTTACTTCTCTCTATATATTTTTAAATTGTAAAAAATGGTTAAATTTCTAGAAAAATATGTCTGTAGAGTCAAAAAAAAAAAATCTCAAAACAAGCTCATTTACAATGACGGAGAATTTTTCATAGAACTAACTAACCCTCAGATGGGCCCAAGTTTAGATGCTTTCTCCCTGGTAAATTCAAAGAAACCTTTAAAGTTATGACAATTCCACTTTCAACAATAGCCAAATTATGGAAAAGAGCCTAAACATCCATCAACTGATGAACGGATAAAGAAATTGTGGTTTATATACACAATGGAATACTACGTGGCAATGAGAAAGAACGAAATATGGCCTTTTGTAGCAACATGGATGGAACTGGAGAGTGTTATGCTAAGTGAAATAAGTCATACAGAGAAAGACAGATACCATATATTTTCACTCTTATGTGGATCCTGAGAAACAACAGAAGTCCATGGGGGAGGGGAAGAAAAAGAAAAGAAGTTAGAGAGGGAGGGAGCCAAAGCATAAGAGACTCTTAAAAACTGAAAACAAAATGAGGGTTGATGGGGGTTGGGAGGAAGGGGAGGGTGGGTGATGGGTATTGAGGAGGGCACCTTTTGGGATGAGCACTGGGTGTTGTATGGAATCCAATTTGACAATAAATTTCATATTAAAAAAATAAAAATAAAAATATGACAATTCTTATATTGTATTAATTGTTCCAAGACAGAAAAAGAAGGAAAACTTTTTTTTTTAATTTTTTTTAAACGTTTATTTATTTTTGAGACAGAGAGAGACAGAGCATGAACGGGGGAGGGGCAGAGAGAGAGTGAGACACAGAATCTGAAACAGGCTCCAGGCTCTGAGCTGTCAGCACAGAGCCCGATGCGGGGCTCAAACTCACAGACTGCGAGATCATGACCTGAGCCGAAGTCGGATGCCTAACCGACCAAGCCACCCAGGCACCCCAAAGAAGGAAAACTTTAAAACTAGTTTGAATTACATAACATTTTTATTAAACCCTAACAAAGATTACCCCACTGAAATACTGCATACCGACCTCAACTATCGATACAAATGCAAAATTCTTAATCTATTAGCAAACAGAATTTAGCAGACTGGTCAAACATGACCAAACTAGTTTGTACCAGAAATGTAAAAAAAGTTCCATGATGGAAAATAAATAATAATCACTCATCATATTAATAAACCTAATGAAAACCATATTTTCTTCACAAATGATGAAAAAGCATTTGACAAAATTCAACACATGTGCTGGATAAAGATTCGCAAATCAACAGGAACCACCTTAATGAGATGATACACATCTCAGCCCGAAAATCAACATCACACACAACAGAGAAACAATAAAACACCTGAGACACATCCTCTAAAGCCAAAACCAAAACAATAGTAGGAACTAACTACTGTGCTGGTTATTTATCAGCAATTAGAAATATCAGTTTAGAAATTAGAAATGTAACAATTGGGAAGAACAGGGAAACTGTGGCTAATCACCACTGATACAATTGTATAATGGAATGATTTTCAGAATCAAGTGAAATTACTATAAATAAGAGAATATAAGCAAGTAGTCAAGTATAAAATGAATTTATGGAACACTGCTTCCATTTTCTGTGTGTGTCAGATAAAAGATTCTTCTTATTTATAATCATATGTATATACGTTAGCATATATATGTGTACATACATGTCAGGTAAAATATGTAATACAAGAAAAGTTCCATTTCACTATTAATATTCAAAAAGAATTCCATTAAAATGATATTTAATTAGAGTGGTGTTTTAAGCCGTGTTTTAGCACTATGCCCCATTTTCTTGACTTATGAATCTAATTAAAAAGTCAAGATTACTTGAGTTACTGATGCAATTTGGTTGTGGTGTCTGTCTCTGGGTGAGCAATCGTCACTCTAAGAATGTTTTCTAAGTTCTCACCCTCTCTCTTCCCACCCCCTCTTGTGACACATCTGCCTCAGAAATAGCAAAAAGGAACAAAGCTTGAATTTGAAAAACAGCAGGAAGAGAGGCTCATTTGTTGTTGTACAAAGATTTATGTCAAGCAAACAAAAAGGATGCTAACCTCCTCTGGTGGACAGTAACGCCCCCATCTAAATGTTACCATGGTTGGTCTTACACTTTGAAAACTCTCACAGTCAGAATATTCACCACAGAATGGCAATCTGACAACTGGGTGTGTTTCATGCCATTTATCTATAGAAAAGGCTAAAAATTGCCCCAAGCAGCCTCTGATAAACAGTACCTCTTCCTGCTAATATTTCCATTATCTGGTCTATTGCTCGACAAAAATATTTTTCCAAGAGATCAATACTATTTGTATTTTTTTTGTATTTAGAAAGTTATACAAAAATTAAAATATGATTCATGTAGTGATTGTGCAGAAATAATCCATGTAGCCTATCAGTCATCTTAATTTAAAAGTAGTGGCAGTTTCATTCTTAGAGCTTTGGACAGAGCATATGACAATGACACTTGAAACTGTGAAGAATGCAGCCATGTCTTCTGAATCCCGGAAGCAGGACTCTTGGTAACTTTTGTCAATGTATGTAATAAATCAGCTTTATTATCAATGTGATTCAATATTAAAATAAGTTACAGCATAGAGGATAAAATCATCAATTTTGAATCCAAGCTGCCTGGGTTTGAATCCTGAATACTCAACATATGACTGTGTGACCCCAGGCAAATTTACTTCACTTTCTTCACTCAGTTCCTCTGTCTGTGGAATGGGGATAATAGTAGTTAACGCTCCACAACAATGGATGTGAGAATTCAAGGATATAAATACGCTTCTGATTGCTTCAGATTTATCACCTAATCAATGCTCTTAAGTGTCAGGTGTTTTTATTACCAGAATTAGTGTTACTATTATCCTCTTATCAGGATGTAGTACATAATAAATTGATTAGCCACAGAGCACTAGAAAACAATAACGTTGCTTGGTTCTTTTAAGTTCAGTTTTGTCCATTTCTTGACATTAAACTAACACTTCAAAGCAGTCAATAAATTTTAGATTCTACAATTCCTTAAATAACCATCCTAATTGTCCTTCTAATTTGCCAGTCATAAGCTATTCCAATCCTCCATACATTTGGTTTAAAAAACAAAAGGCATCGTAGCTATCAACTTCAAGGTCAAAGTAGAAGACTGAGCACATTTGAATATATACCTACTTACTGCTCAAAGTACTTTAACATGGTTGGTGTATATTGAAAAAATACTTCAAAATACATTCCCAAATACAAAAGTAACAGAGAGAAATCTCCAGAACAAAATGAAGACAAAATCTGTAACACTGAATGTAGGAGAAATAAAATTACAAAATGGATGCTTGTGCAGACCTCAAAGCAGACATTAGAAGCTGTGGTTTGAAAGCCATTGTTACATAGGAGCTAGGGCCAATGCCTCAGAGTTCTATTGAGAGCCCACTCTGGGCTCCCTGTTGCAAATCAAGGAAGGATTATGCACAATAGGAACCAAACTAACTCTTTCAACCTTAGCCATGTTTGCAGGGGGAAAAATGTCATCTATTCCTCACCATGCTGATCTAATGTAATAATTGATTCAAGGCAGGAGAATATTTTAAGATCAGGACAAATAAGCACACACACACACACACACACACACACACACACACACACACACAGAGGCTAAATATAAGCCACTGCTCCAAGGGATGTGCCAGTCACCTCCCAGGAAAGGTAATATCCAGGAAAGATAAACTTAGCCAAAAACACGGACACACACACGCACAGGGAGAAAGTTGAAAAAAACATAAAAAGCAGTCACTCCCAAGAATGTAAGAATTCATACCTAGTGTATGAAAGATTAAAGGGCAGTCTTAAAATAACTCAATTTAAATATATTTAATATTTAAAAGAATAATATCCTTCACATTACCCACCAAACACAAATAAGGTATTATTAACAAAAGCCACATGTTTAAAATAATCAAGATAATATATATCACAATGATATTAATAATGGTTAAAGTATACTGAATGCTTAACACATTCCTCTTTTTCTAAGGCCTTTATATGCTATCTTTCATTTAATTGGTACAAAGCCATTGTTACTAGTCACATATTTACAAATGATGAAATGGAATCAAAAATTATATATGGCAAATATAACTGGGAGTGTTTGAGAACATATTTAAATGCAAAATTTTTAAAATTCATTTTACATCAATCATCTACAAGAATTAAGAGCAAAAAACACCGTATTCTGTGAAGCTGCTTTTGTAGTAAGCCAACTTGGTAAAATTCAAGTGATCTGTCTTGATGCTGGAGGACTGTAGAGAACAGTCACCATGTCCCTTACCCTTCCTGCACATCCATGTTTCAGCTGAGTGTCTGACATAAATTGGGATTGGCTCTCACTGTGGGGAAAAACGTCCTTTCAGATCAAATCTTTAGAGAAAATTCATGAGCTCTGGAAGATGATTCTGTGATATATACATACACACACACACACACACATATATACATACATACATACATACATATGCATACACACAGAGATATAGTGTTTATTAATTTAACATTTCAAGAAATACATGCAGAATGATTCAGGCTGTAAATATCAGTATACATATTCCAGTGGCAAAGAAGAATCTGGATTTTAAATAAATGTATTCATTTTTTTCTTTTGTAGCTTTTCTATTTTATTTTTATTTCTAATTTTTTTAAACATTTATTATTGACAGACAGAGAAAGACAGAACATGAGCATGGGAGGGGCAGAGAGAGGAAGACACACAGAATATGAAGCAGGCTCCTGGCTCTGAGCTGTTAGCACAGAGCCTGATGCAGGGCTCAAACTCAAAAGCCACGAGATCAAGACCCGAGCTGAAGTCGGATGCTTAACTGACTGAGCCACCTAGGCACCCTTGTAGCTTTTTTATTTTAAAGTAAGGTGACAGCTTTCACCATTCATGATGCAGATGTACTTCAGGAGAGACCATAAGCAATCTTATCAACTGCATTACTCTGGAATGACACAATACGCCTCAAGATTCCTAGCAGAAGACATTCTTTTTCATTTACTGCAAATAATATATTAAAGCCATTTTTGTCATTTCCACAAATAATCAATGTTATTTTAGATAAATATAAAACTGTAATTTCTGATCTATTCATTTCTTTTCACCTCACCTACATTTACAGTAAATCATGTACTAGTTTCAAAAAGGACCAGATGAAGTTTGTTTACAGCAGTTACTCCCCAAACGTTGATTCTTTATTTCCCCCTCTTTGACACTCTCATTTTAGGGTCCCGGTGTCCCCTTACCACTTCCCTACCCTCTCAACCTTTTTTTCCATTTCCCTTCCCCCATTATTTCCTCACAAAATACTGCTTTAGCCGACAGTGTGCATACACTTTCCTTTCCAAGGCGTGTTATTCATTATATTAAGGTGGAAACTAATTCATGGTCACATATTAACGGTTATTGGATAGCTGGTCAGCCCTTCTTTCAATTAATGTGTGAATCTAACAGGCACTTCCTAGCTGTCTTTTTCAACTGTACACCTTAGCCAACAACCCTTTCAGTTTGAGGCAGGAGTTATTTGAGCCACTGAAACATGTAAAAAATAATGTTTAAATGCTATGGCTAGATAATGAGCCAGCTACTTTGGGGAAACCACCAAACATACCCAAGCCAGCTTTTTTTTTTTTTTCATCTAAATGGTAGTTGGCTTCTCCATTAGAGAAAAATTCAAGTGATAGAGCTCACCTTTTCCCGTGGCCCAGTACATGGTGATGGCCAGAACAGCCCCACACAATGCAATGAAAATAGGTGTGTGCTACCTATGTATATAGGTAACAAGTTGATTTTTTAATAACCCACTCTGCTAATTCTGAATTCAGAACCATAACTTCTACTGGAGTTAGGACACTATCCTTCTCCAATCTAAGCCATTTATTTTCACTATCTTGTAATTGCTTGCCTATTTCTCTATAAACTCTGCGAAGGAAAGCTGACTTTTTACTTTGTCTGCCATGACACCAGGCACAGGATTTGCAGTGCACGTGTTAGTACTATGGATGGAGAGGGGTCGCTTTAAGATCTCTCTCTCTACATTTTCCCTGCTCACATAAACCCAGTATTCATTACAAGTTTAAGTAGTCTAGAGTGTTTAAAAATCATTCACAGTTTGAGTCTGGAAACAGGCCCATTCCTACCACCTTCTTTGTTTTATTTGAAAATTTAGAACTTGTCAAAATTGCAAAGTCAGCTGGAAGTAAATGTCCCTGAAATAATGCTACTGTATCAGCATGTACACAACAGTCATGAACGGGTTTGTTTGGACTACGATATCCTTAAACCAGACATTAGTCCTTAAAGTCACATTTTCATGGTGATAAACCAAATTTTCTGTAACATCCCATTCAGAATCATCTGTATGTTCACAGAGGTGTAATGATCAAGTCCTCAGACAACAGAAGCTATAAGTCCAGTTACAACAAAATCAGGGATTTGCTTAGCTTTATAGAACAGTTAGAATCAGGAAGCCACTGCTTCTGTTAACACAGAAAATCCTCATTCCGGTGAAAAGTAACATTGGGTAGAGAATATATTTGAAATAGAGAAAATTCCCTGAGGTAACATGGCAGGTGAACTACAGGAATAATGAGCTTTGAGCAGGAAAACTTAGGCTCATTTGTAAGAAATAAATGACCAAAAAAAATATTATGAATTAGAAAAGCATAATCTGAAACAGCAGCTAGATATTTAAATTATTAAATACCATTTTAAATAGGGGTGATTTAAAAATATATGCACGAAGTCTGATGAATTCAGCTTTGACGTATGTAAATACAAGATGAATTAAAATGTGCTTTGAAAAAAAGAACAAATCATGTTGATTTAAAATATTGACTGTAAAAAATAAAAATAAATAAAAACTAACAAACTGATTACACGGTCACCTGGGTGGCTCATTTGGTTGAGCGTCTGACTTTGGCTCACATCATGATTTCATGGTTCGTGAGTTTGAGCCCCACATCAGGCTCATTGATGTCAGCACAGAGCCTGCTTTGGATCCTCTGTCCCCATCTCTCTCTGCCCCTCACCTGCTCATTCCCTCTCTCTCTCTCTCTCTCTCTCTCTCTAATAAACATTAAAAAGCTAAAAAAAATAAAAAGTGATTTTATATTGTTTGTCTCATGGTATTACATGTATTACATGATATTAAACTCCATATGAGGTGCAAGGTTGGAAATATTTAAAATAACAAAAAATCCTATGGTGAATAGATAAAACATGCAAACATATTTGGATAATGCATATAGATTTATTCTGTTTTTCACAGGTAAGAAACACCTAATCTGGACACAATAAACTTTCTTCGAATATATCATATAAAAAATACTGAGAAGTTTTATTCAAGAAAATATAACACCAAAGACTTTATCAACTTAAAAAAAAACAGCATAGGTTTTGTAATATTAGAACAAATGGAATATCACTAAAGAAAAAAAAGAAAGAATTTACAAATAAAAATTGAATTTGTGCCACACAGAAAAATATATTCTTAAATCAAAATGCATATTATAAACTATTTTTATAAAGATAGGTCGTCTGTAATATGGGTGCTTAAAATGGGATTTTCCAACAAAAAGACCTCAAAGACACTATAGACCCTTTGAACTTCTTACGAATATTTTCCTATTCTTCCTCTCAATTTTTTTTCTCTCTTAGAATATAGTTGAATTGAAAGGAAAAATAGGCTCAACAAAAACTTGGAGCTATTATCCCAAGACTATTTACTTTCCAATTTTTATCATTTTACCTTTTACTGGATAATTCAACACACTTTGTTGATAAAAGAACAGAGATCAACAGAATTTGAAATGAATTAAAGATATGTTTATTTTAAATCTTGATATTTTGCATTATAATCATGAGTTGAATCAAAATCTCATCCAGATATGAAGTTTTAAAAAAGTGATGGGAAATAATTCTGTGACCTTGGTGACCTAATTTGCCTTCAACTAATTAATTCATTCCTTGTTGTAAAATTTTAAATATCAATTATCAAGAAGAGAAGGTTTTGAAGTGTATTTGGCAAAATTCCAAATATAAGACAAAGAAGCCATTTGAGAACTGTTGGCTTTTGCCTTGTTTGAATAAAACATTTAAATCCTAAGCCAACCATAAATAGCAAAAATAGGCAAATGTCCAAATATTAGAATTGGTTATGCACTTTTTAAAGGCTTCTACCACTTACTCTACATTCTTTCACAGGTCATTATATTCATTATCTCATATAACCTTCAAAAACACTTGATATAGTAGTTACCTATTTTTTTTTTTTTATTTTTACAAACAAGGTAACCAATACTCAGAGGAGTAAAGCCTTACCGAGGTGGATAGCACTGTATTTGACTCTTATATTGACTTCACTTGACACTTCAAAATGAAAGATAACTTGGAATATTAAAAAGTTAATAAAGATTAAAATGATCTCAATTTTCTTTATAGATCTTTAAAACATTAAGTGGATTTCTTCTGTTTTGCAACTTCTCTTCTAAAGTACAATGAACATCATTATTTCAGATTTATGCTTTTCATGGAGAAATAGGACTTCAATCAATAATCATCCATCTGATTTAAGGGAGATCTATCAAAATCATCCATCTGATTTAAGGAAGATCTATCATTTAAAATGTAGACAAATACATGAATCATTCCAGGAGATCTGTTATTTGTTAACTTTTTTGAGAAGCTGAGTTCAAATGTGTTTGGAAACAAAACTCAGAAGAAAAATATACTAATATTATATTTGCTCTTTCAGTACTAGTTTTAGATAAAGTAGAAAATAATTTTTAATTGTGGGTTTTGTTATATCCCCTGATATTTTAATATTTTCTAGAACTTTAATGTCAATAAATACAAATAAAATCATGCAATTATAGCTAATTTTAATATTGATTCATAAAATATTAGATGAAATAGATACTAAATCTGTGTTGCTAGGGGCACCTGGGTGGCTAAGTCAGTTAAGTGTCTGACTTCTGCTCAGGTCATGATCTCATGATTCATGAGTTCAAGCCTCACATCAGGCTCTGCATTGACAGCGAGGAGCCTGCTTGGGATCATCTGTCTCCCTCTCTCTTTGCTCCTCCACCTCCTCTCTCTCTCAAAAATAAATAAACAAAAAAATATCTTTTACCAATAAGACAACAACTTATTCTAGGTTCTTAAGAGTCCTTATTTTAGAATTTTTCTTCTTGAAATAAAAAAAAATGTAGAATGGGAGTACAAGTGTCTTATTTCTTCCTACAAAAATTTTATACATTGATTTGTATAGGATTCAGACTTAATAAAAACATTTTGTATTTGTATACATGTATATTATCTCCATGCTACCATTTTAGACTGATTTTTTTCATTTGTAACTTCCCATGGTGATATAGTCCTAGATGCATTAAGACTCTATTACAGAATTTAGTAGTCACTACCTGCATTCTAAAATTGTATGATTATTCACAACTCTTTATGTGTTTGCTATTTGTTTGGTACATTTTGGGCAATTCGTTACCTAAAGGGATGCATTTAGTTTTGCTAAGTCAAAGAATTCTGTTAATTAAATACCTTACACTAAAAAAATTATATTTGTATAGCTGCCTTTGACTTTTCTGAAAGAAATGGGCAATGTTAGAATGGCAAATGGAAAAATTAAGTCAAAATGCAGAATGATGGATTATAGCTTAGATGCTTGACTTATCTTGCTGTTATTACAACCATTCAATTAGAGTACTTGCCTCTTTGATCTAAGTACAATGCCAAATTCAGCCTTTCAAAATATGAAGGGTTGAGACCCACTTCTGTAATTAAAAATTTGCTTTAGGTTTTGCTTTTCACTTGTATTGTTCTCTGTGAGCAGATTTGGATTTTTAATTAGATTATAGTAAAGCCAAAAAATATGGCAACTATGTTTAGTGAAATGATTTCTGGACTCTGTTCCTCAGTGTTAATTGTAGCACTATATTTCTCTAGGTCTCTCAGTACTTCTGGACAACCATCTTTAAAGCTTTGATGTACTCACTTCTGAAGTCTGGCACCTAGACTTTCCTACAACCGCCCTTGAACTCCGGGAATCATTTGTTCACAAGAACAGAGGTTCTGAAGTACCTGAGAGTCTAGTCCACATTCTCAGTCTCCAACGACTGACTACTGCTGGAGCAGAAAAGCCCAGCTCTCTTGTCTGGAGTTGGGCCAAATTCTGAGGATAAATTACACCACAGTGTTCTGCTGCTGCATGACCACACTGAAACTGGGACCTTGCCTAAAGTCACATGTGTTATTCGTATCTTTCTCTCTTGACCTGTTTCTCCCACTATCCTATATGTTGTTCTTTTTCTTTTTCTTTTTCTTTTTGGAAGCAAATTCTTTACAAACCCGTTGCACAAGAATCATCATCTAAGTTTTTTCTGGGGAACCCAACTTACAACAATAATAATAAGTTTTTACTTTATTTCTTCCAAAGGTCAAGCACATTAATATGGATTGAGTGATAAATATGCACTGTAACTTCTAGTATGGAGACTACATTAGTGTTATTAGGTCAGGCTGAGGATGACAGCAAACATAAAATAACAGTGAATTAAAAAAGATCAAAGTTTCTCTCTCACATATGTATGGGCAGCTTGGGGTCAGCATGAATTTTTTTTGAATGCCAGGGACCAATTCTCCCTCTATTTTCTATCTTGTTTGAAAGACTTAGACATTTCAGTTAAATGTGTTGATTGTGTTTTACAAACTTCCAGAAGGTACATTAGAATGGAGAAAGAATTCCTTTCAGTTTAAAGGCACTTTTCAATCGTTTAGAAGACCACCTTGGGACTGAGATTATCATAAGGACAAACCTTGTGGCAAAGAAGGATGAGAAATATACTTTGCTTTGGGTGGTCATATGCCTAGTAAATTTTAACAGGGTGCTTTAAATGGAAATAATGGGACAATGAATATTAGGGAAGAAAGAAAAAAACGGACTTCATCTTTTTTCTTAAGTATCGAATTTACCATACAGGAATGTTTTAGACATTACAAAAATGTCAATTAAAAGTATTTCAAAGACTTCTTTATAACCAGTTAACTGCACTTTTGTTATTTTAGTTGAAGAAAGAAGCCAAAAATATAAAAATACAATAAATTTGAGGCAAATCTAAAAGGCATAAAAGTCTGTGAAATGGCTGCAGGTGACTTTTAAAGCTACTCAGTGTATTCTGGCATCCAACTCATTATCCCAAAAGTCTGCTTGAATGCAAGACTTCCTCTCCAGTAAAGATTCATTCTTGTTATATGACTCTAAAGAACTGTTTCAGCTCCTTAAATAGGCAGAAATGCTGGTCTCCTTTGTGTTGTGATTTTGCAGAAAGATTCACATGAATAAATATTTTGAAACCATCAACTCAGGTATCTAACATTCAGCAAGTCTGTTCAGAAATATGTTTACTGAGAAAATTACCATTTTACATACAAAAAGACTCTGTATCTAGAAAAAAATATTTCATTGGGATGACAAATGTTCAGTTTCAGTCTGACCTCCAAGAGAGTCTCAGAAACCCTAACACTAATTCTTTCATTAGGTTTGCAGAGAAATTTACCTAATTAATACAGCCTATTTAATAAAAATATGGTTTAAAATAAGTTTCACTTGGCTTTTTAAGAGCTTTAAACTCCATGAAGACAAGGGTTATGGGATCTTTTATATTCACATTTTATCACCAGGACTTAAAATAGTGCCTTGCCTGAAGTAGAAATGTGATGTTTGTTGAATTAAGTATTAATACAGAAATGTGTTAATGGATAAGGAGTACACACTAGTATTTTAGATTATTCAGCGATCCAAAGTAAGAGAAGGAGTATCTCATTACACTAGCTAGGGAATTCCAGTGGTGAGAAATCCAAACTGTGAGCTTAGGTTTACTTCCTCTGCAAATGTTAAAATCATTTTCTTTTTGACCCAAATAGTAAAGGAAACTTGAAAATTAGAACATACATCTTCTTGTTTGTCTTTGTTTATTTATTTTGAGAGAGAGAGAGAGAAGGAGAGGGAGGGGCAGAGAGAGAGGGAGAGAGAATCCCAAGCAATGCAAAGTCCTCACTATCACTGCAAAGTCCAATACAAGGCTTGATCTCAGGAACCATGAGATCATGACCTGACCCAAATTCAAGAATCAGATGCTTAACTGACTGAGCCACCAAGGCACCCTGAAAGCATGTATTTTCTAAAAGCCATGATACTCATGCTTAGTGTCTGTTATCTGTGTGCCACTCCAAATTATAAAAAACATGGAGATTGACACCATAACTGTATTAATGTATGCATAGTGTTATAGACATTTTCATGACACAATGGAGGGTTTAGCAACTATTTTTTTTTGATGAATAAATAAAAGTTAAATTAATGAAAGGCATAAGAAAGCTAAAAGAACTGGAAGGTTTACTGAGAGTATAAAGAAATACATGTTCAGTCATTAGAGATTACACTCTCGAAAGTATTCTAGATTCAGAATATAGACGTTACTTCAGCTTCCTGGTGAGACTCAACTTGAGTCTTCCAGGCAACACTCCCAGATCTACAAATAGTATACGTAGTCAGATTTCAGAGGTAGAATGGTAAAGGGCACTGAATGGTCTGTGGATTAAGTCCAAGGATAGAGTTAGAATCCAATCAAGATTTATCTGGACAGAGAAGATTCAAATAAGCTATGACTGGAAAATGAAAAACAGAATTGAATACAGCCAGTAAGAGTCTAAACCACTGGGAGAAAAGACCTAGAAGAAGGGCCCTCCAATGTATACAGCATGAAATACAATCACTCAAACTCTGCAATATCTTCACATATGTTTGCATACCTCCAAAATGTGTTACGTTTGTAGTGTTGTCTGTAGTTTCTAAGAGATGGCAGTATGCGCTTGTCCATGCTTATAAATAGCAAGATTGGGAGGGGGGGTCTCTCACCTTTATCACTGAACCCAGTATTCACTCTTCAACAAGTTCTCTGATCTTATTCTCCGATAGAATGCCAATGTTGCTTTAGAGAAAGATAAAAAATAATCAGCCTTTCATTAGGGATACTAACTAAAAAAAAAAAAAAAAAAGAAAAAAAAAGGATTCAAGTTGGGAATTTATAAATTCCCAGTAGAAATATGGATGCAAAAGTCTGTTCGTGCGTAAAAAAAATCAGCCATGGCTTTACAGTATTGTTATATATCTAATGGTTGTCCTTTGTGTGAAATAAGTACAATACGAATAATTCAAATGTACTAATTATGTAGTAATCACCCATTATGTGCCTGGACCACTTACTTACTTTCAATATAGGCAGACCTTCACTTATCAGGTGCCGGTTATTTGACCTAATTAGTATGCTTATGCATATTTAGCTTGTTCTTTTGTTTACCTAAAAGATAAGTAAAACATTTATAGAATGACTATAAATTTAAAAAAATAATGAATCTAACATATGTTGCTTTTTAAATACTTGGAGAATCATGAAACATATATTTTCTAGTAGTTTTAGAGTGATCTTAAATTTTCAGTTGAACAATAGAAGATGGATTAGAATTCTTTGAAAACAATCTCGTTTTATTGTAACCAGTGCAAGAAAAAGAGAAAATAAAATAATCCAGGTCATTAGTCTTGTCCTTAATTTTTGTAATTTGGCAAGAGCCAATTATGACTGTATTATTTGACAATATTTTATTATCACAAATAATTTGGAAAGCAAATTACCAAATATGAGAAAATTGTGCAATTGTTGCTATTTTCATTAAAACCTGTGATATACTATTCTGACAATTCAATATCAAGGAAAGTAACTTTTACCTCCACAATTATTTTGTTCAGAGGTTTTCACCATATTGAAGGAAGTATAGCCAACTACTATATCCACAATATATGGTTTGCTTCAATGATGTTACGGCTCTTTAATGAACATAATTTGAATTGATTTTAAGTATGAATTTCAAAGATACTCTTATATTTGGATTATTTTTTATAGAAGACAAAATAACCTAAGATGAATACAAATGTGATCAGAGATGTATAATGGCCACTCAATCATAGTCACCCATGGTGAGAAGAAATTTCATGGAGTGAGAATCAAAAGGCATTGCTTGTCTTCCCCTTAAAATGAAAATCTACTGGCCAGAATGAGAATGGGTTGCTCACAGGCATGCCTTAATTCACTGAATAATGACTATGCTTTTATGGCAGAAATTCAAGTCAGATGAGGGCCTGAAAGAGTACTCAGTGGGAAGTAACCGTACTTCCCTGGAGATGATGAACTTTGGAACTGAGGTAAGTTGAGGAAAAATGGAAATCAGGCATCCTACTGTATCTGTAGCAAGCATTCACACTGATAATGTAATAGATATTGATGCCTGCCCACAGAGATGAATGGTGAAAGAAGAAAAGAGACATTTTTCAGCTCTTCTTGATTCCATATTATTCTTCTCATGAGTACTGCTTGAAAGCTAATGAAATGATTCAAGAACACCATTACCTCTGGAATGTATCTAATTGGATAAATTGCAGCAGGTCATGGTCCCCACTGATGGACAGGTAGGTACAGTTATGTCCTATGTTTGTTTAAGGAAGCCTTAAAATGTTCAGTGAATTTTGTTATTTTTGAAAGACTATGATAATAATGCTTTTATCCTTATTTCTTTAGACATGTATTGGTATTTCAAGCACTATATCCAAAACCTATCATATTCTATTATCAGTGAAAAACTATAAAGTAACACCTACCTTAAAATAAGGAAAGAAAATAAAGCCTTTGTATTCTCTATAATGTTTATCTGGTGGAGTTGTTCTTCAGAAAACAAAACTTTAATAACCTAATTTTGGTTTAGTTTCTACAGAATAATTTTCTTTATGCTATCTACTGGTAAGTATATTACACAACCATATGAAAAAAATAACTGGACAGGTGCTCTATGTTATTTTAATATCTAACAAAAATTATACTTGTGGTTAAATTTTTAATGTCAAAATATAAGGGTTTTCCAATACAAATCCAGTCAAAATATATGATGTGATGGAAGAAAATGGGCAATTTCTATAATAATAATAGGAAAAATATTCTAGATTTTCATGATCTTACTCCTGTTGAATTCTACATCATTTTCTACAAGGTCAAATTCTATGTCATTTTCTGATTGATTTGCAAGATATCTTATCATTTTGGATTTGGTACTATTAAAGTAACTATAAAAAAGAGGGTGAATGATGATTTTACTTCAATTTCAAATAGGACACAATTGTTTTCACTTCTCAACATTATAACTTTAAAATATTATATTATGTATAGTATTTAAACTATGCATATGATATTCTACAATTATTTTAAATCAAAATTTAGTAATCTGAAGCTTGTGAAAGTGATTTCATGTTTTGATATTAGTGAAAAAGTGAATTATTCTATATATGGACAGTATCCTATTTAAATGAAACACAAGTATATATGTGCAATTAACATGCATGGATGTTCAGAAACCTCTGACAGAATTCATGCTTGTGTGTGTACAAACACACACGCAGATAAGAAAGGTAGCAATATGCCAAATCTCACAAATAATGCCTTCTAATCAAATTACATTATAACCATATTACTGATATAAATTATATATTTGGTATTTTATTTTATTTTACACTAGTAAGTTGTTTAGAATAGGACTAAAGTTTTAGCTCTGAGAGAATTAAACAAAAGGAAATTGACCTGTGAGTCATTCAATCTTATGAGAAGAGTGCTGGATTGTCTTGTTCAAGTTACTTTTACCTGGGGAACAAGTGGACCCAAAGCCAGAATATCCCTGACAGCCAGGAGGCTACAGAGATACCTGATAAAGGGAAGATATAAAATTTTCCCCACTGCACACCTATGGTATTGATGGTGATTGTCATTCATTGGGAATGTGGGGGACTAAGAAAGTTCTATCTCCATCTGGGAGCATTTTATTCTATCTTCTGCTACATGTAGCTCAATACATACAAATATGCTTCCATATCCTCTTTCATAATGGATGCCTACTTATATTTTAATTATATTGGACGCCATTTTTCCATCAATACTATAACAGACCCACCTTGAAGGTGACTTTGATGTATATTTTATGATCTGGAATTATGATTAACATAATCCATATAAAGTTTATCAACCATAATATTCTTAAAATATTCTCCATAGAAAAGAAATAAAATAAAAACACAGATTATTTTGTTACTTCTGTTCTATATTTTGCCAAAGGACTGATAAATATTCCTCATATATATATATATATATATATATATATATATATACATATATGATATATATATATCATAAGAGGATAAATATTCCTCATATATGTGTATATATATATATATATATATATATATATATAAATTGATGAGTAAGTTAGTATATAAGAAAAGGAAAATTCAGTGTTCCAAACAACTAATAAAAGAGTTTGTTATTTTTATCAATAAAATGCAATGTATAGGTATTTTTAAATTTCTAGAAATCCCAAATGATATACTAAAAAACCTAAAGTTTTCCAGAATGGAGTTTCCTCAAAAAACTAAAAATAGAACTACCCTACAACTCAGCAATTGCACTACTAAGTATTTATACAAGGGATACAGGTATGCTGTTTTGAAGGGACACATGCACTCCCATGTTTATAGCAGCACTATCAACAATAGCCAAAGTATGGAAAGAGCCCAAATGTCCATCGATGAACACACACACACAATGGAGGATTACTCAGCACTCAAAAAGAATGAAATCTTGCCATCTGCAACCACGCGAATGGAACTAGAGGGTATTATGCTAAGTGAAATTAGTCAGTCATTGAAAGACAAAAATCATATGACTTCACTCATATGAGGACTTCCAGAGACAAAACAGATGAACATAAGGGAAGGGAAACAAAAATAATATAAAAACAGGGAGGGGGACAAAATATAATAAACTCATAAATATGGAGAACAAACTGAGGGTTACTGGAGGGGTTGTGGGAGGGGGGATGGGCTGAATGGATAAGGGGCATTCAGGAATCTACTCCCAAAATCATTGTTGCACTATATGCTAACTAATTTGCATGCAAATTTAAAAATTAAAAGTTAACCAAAAAAACCCTAAAGTTTTCTAGCTTTATAAATACAAAAAAAGAAAATGTGTCTTTTCCTTAGCTTGATTATGTGCTCTTGTACAGGGTTACAATAATTGAATCTAATTCTGGCATTGTAACAACAGGAGTCAACTTAACAGGCTATTTATTTATTTTTATTTTATAAACCTTTGTAAACATTTACTCAGTTCAAACTTTTCAATGAACTAGATTAATAATCTATTACTAATAATAACATTTATATGAAAGTATAAATCACCTACGTTGCCAATAAAATAATGTAAGCAAATATAACAGGTATGCAGTTGTTCTAATAGACGGTATGTCTTTGGATATGAGTTTATATAATACTATAATTAAAATATATGATAAATACCTGATAAATACATAATAAAATACAGATATAAAAATACATTAATTGCCATTCCAGGAGCATTTCCTATGCATATTCTAAGACCAGTAGTGCAAAGGAGCATTACCACAAGGCCTGTCGTTAGGGCTTTATTAAAAAACAAAATAGTAAAAACAAAAAAAAATTAAAATCATTTCATAATAAACTCACATTCTATGACAAGTTTTCAATATATTCCTACAAATTCTGTCTTTTAGGCTCACAACTTAGCTTTGACACTATGATATTTCATAGAATCGTCTCTCTGTAGAGGCCTAACACACAACTTTAGTATTCCTTAATTTCTTATAGTAGCATAGATTATAATTGTGCTTAAACATGTACAGTATGCAGCTAAATTCCATCAACCTAGGGTCACAAAGATCGCAACCTCAATTTTATTGTGATTGTTTTACCAATCCTTTCCTTGACCCTATCCTTGTACCTATAACTGAATAATTGTGGTTGATCTGAATAAACAAAATAGACTTAAACTAATCTTCCTTTTCCCATGGTTAAAAAACCACAAAGAGACATCAAATGTCATTGTATATACTATGCTTTCTGAGGAAAGAAAGCATTTAATTCAACTAGAACACTATATCCAGAGATTCTGATTAAGATTTTATTACACTTTAAAATGACGAGAGTCAGCTTTTAAGGAAATTTCTTTTATTCTGCAGATTGTCCAAGCCCTTATTTACATAAAGCTACAATTTACAGATTTGGCAAGTATAAAATTCTGCATGCACTCATCAGCAGACATTAGTACTTAGAATTTAAAGCCACAAATTTTTTGATGATAACCAAACTTGGTACTTTTGAGTTTCATCATATAATTACATAAATATAATGTGTTATTATCTTAAAAAGAAACTCCAACAAAACATGTGTATTGTATTAAGTTATTCATAATTCCTCGGGTAGCACTCACTACAGCCAATATTCTATGTGGATGCTGAATAATTTAACAATGGAATTGACCTTTTCCGAGGAAGAACCACCTTTACAATTTAACCTGTCTCTAAAAAGTTAAGGTTTCATGTTTTAAAAGTGTGGACTATGTATTAGGGTAGAAAATGATATGCTATAGTGACAGGCAATGTAAAGATGTCTATAGCAGGGGCTCTGTTCTCAAAGCACCCTGGGATCCAGGCTGACAAGGATTCTACCACCTTGTCATAACAACATCTGGACCACGTGGGATGCCTCACTTGCTGCAACAGGGAAAGACAAAGGGAGAACCAAATGTTTCCTTTTCCCTATGTCCTCTTCAAGTGAGCTACATCATTATCATTCAGAGCTCACTGGCCAATATAAGAAATATGACTTTGCCAAAGTACAAGGAAGACAAAAAAATGTAGTGAAAAAAAAGAATATTTGGTGAGTACTCTCACTGTAATAATTTGTACAGCCCAAAAAGAAAAGGGGGAAATAAAAAAGAAGTCACAATTTATAATACAGATGTTCCTACGCTAAAAGATAAAATGATTTGAAATATAATAAAGGGCTTCAAATATGCATAATTATACTTTGTATTTACATGTCTGTATCCTGATTTGGCTAATAGTAAGTGCTTAACTAAACTGATTTCATAATAGATATTAACCCTTTCACATCATATTCCAGATGATTTTCTCAAGATCCCTGTGGCAGAAATTTAAGAAATTATCTGTTCTGTGATTGAGAAGGTTCTCCTGAAAGAGAACTAAAAGCAATTTTCCCAAAAATTCTCCTTAACCCCCACAACACTCAACTTTCTGTAATGAAAAATAGGATTATAAATCATCTTCCACTCAATTTACCATGAATAAAATTGAAATTTTACAAATTTACAAATAAATGTACAAATTTTATCCAATAATAAATTACAACTGCCTCCAGTAAAGATAAGAAATGAAGCCAATATGAGCTCTTGAAATTGTGAAATACATGTTTGTGTTAAATAAATCAGCTAAACCCTTATGGATGGGCAGTAGGCGAGGTAAGCAGCAGAAATGGAGATGAAAAAGGGTGGAAGAATATGTTGATATAGAAAGTCTCTAAAACAGCTTTTACAAATTAAAATTTGTAACCATTCCTTAAGGAAAAAAAAACTACAAGGCTACAAAAATACTACAACTCTGGAACTTTAACAATAAAATGATGCAGGAAAAGCAAGCAAACATTCACATTTTGCCACTAGGAATAGAAATTGTTAAAATGTTCATTTGGAATTAATTACATCATGGTTATCAAAATTCCTACATGGCATATTGCACTAGTCCTAATAACGCATGCACATTTGTAGAAAAATTTGTGAAGATGTTCAACATTGCATTGATTTTTTTTAATGTTTTTATTTATTTTTGAGACAGAGAGAGACAGAGCATGAGCAGGGGAGGGGCAGAGAGAGAGGGAGACACAGAATCTGAAGCAGGCTCCAGGCTCTGAGCTGTCGCACAGACCCCGACGCGGGGCTTGAACTCATGGACTGTGAGATCATGACCTGAGTGAAGTCGGATGCTTAACCAAGTGAGCCACCCAGGTGCCCCATCATTGATTTTCTATCAAATGTCATGAAGGGGTTCAGGACAGCACTCCCTCTCCCCAGAATATGCCACTGTGACATGTGAGTTATTTTGATCTGAAGACGCTTAAGGATTCTGGGTGCTCAAGACAAATTTTTGTCCCTCCCATAACCACACAGAAGTACAGAATTTGGGAAGGGGGGGGGCGTCCCAGAATAAGAGTTATTAACAGAGATAGATATTTTCTGAATGACCCATCTGTAATGGCAGGACAAACATCTAACTGCCAAACACCTGCTCTTCTCATCTCCCTGTGAGGTTGCATTCCTTTCCTTGCAGTCCCAGACTCCTGTCCCCTTCTCCTTAGTTGAGGAAGACATATATATCTCATTTTGCCTGTCTTTGGAATTTCTAAGTCTGTGTGGATTCCCCAGTGAATATGCTATGGGATGTGATTCTCTGCTGTTGAACTGCCTCATGTCAATTTGATTCTTAGTCCAGCTAGAAGGACCTTTGAGGGGATAAGATTATTCCTCCCCAGCAGTCACAAACAACTTTAAAAAAGAATAAAATAATGAGGCATTATTTTATGAAATACTACCAAGTTGTTAAAGAAAGTTGCATATAAGTAACTTTATGTGGAAATATCCCTGGCAAGGAAGACTCACAAAGGCATAGGGTTAAGTACTTGGTAACAATACTATCACAGCTAATTTTATTGGGTTCTTTCTCCATATGGAGTATTATTATATCCACCCCAAGTGTATTACACTTACATCATCACAATGACTATGCAGTGTAGATAAAATTATAACCCTTCTTTTACAGATGAGAAAACTAAGTCACTGAGACATCTTTCTGGGTCTTGCTTAAGGTTGCAGAACTAGTGAACGGTTAACCTGAAAACCAATCAAGGCAGCCCGCTCCCAGCCTGTGTTATTCACATTAAGAGATTATCTCCGGGGGGGGGGGGGGAGAAAGAAAGAAAGGAAGGAAGGAAGGAAGGAAGGAAGGAAGGAAGGAAGGAAGGAAGAAAGAAAGAAAGAAAGAAAGAAAGAAAAGAAATGAAAAAAGGAGACACTTAAAGAGAAAAAAAATCCTATTTATATGGGAAAAATATGCCTGTAGCTATACACTTGCACAAATGTTTTAAAAAGAAAAAGAGGGATGCCTGGTTGACTCAGTTGGTTGGTCGTCCAACTTTGGCCCAGGTCATGATCTCACGGTTTGTGAGTTCGTGCCCCACATCGGACTCTGTCCTGACAGCTCGGAGCCTGGAGCCTGTTTCAGATTCTGTGTCTCCCTCTCTCTCTGCTCCTTCCCTGCTCTCTCTCGCTCGCTCTCTCTCAAAATAAATAAACATTTAAAAAAATTTAAAGAAAAAGAATGGGAAGATAAACATCAAAATTCCACCTGATGAACCAAAATATAGGCTTCATAATAGCTGCTGCTGTATCTATTTTATATGCTTTCTTTTCTAGCAACAGTGCCTTGTTAAGCCTTAGATAAATGCTTGTTGCTGGTTAATGAGTCATGGGCTAATATATACACAGTACTTAACTTTCTGTAAAGGAATGTATTGGGAAATGTGAAGGAAAGCATGGTGGCATGCTTTACTTCTTTTATGTTTTGATATTATTTGAATTCCTGAAAATGAGACTATATTATTACTTATATAATTTTATGCTATATTAACAGATTTGGAAACTATCTCTAATGACAAGCAAGTTAGAGTTTCTTAAATATTTTAAGTTCATGCCTTTTAGTGGGTAAGATTTTCAGACCATCTTTAGTATTAAAAGAAACACAAAACTTAACAGGCTCTGTTTTGTATTAAGGACATGGTTTATTTAATTTAATAAGCAGTTAAACCTGAATGACTTAATATATTAGCTTAGATGTTTGACATATGTCTCTATTTCCTTTGAAAATTTAGAATACCCTGGGCACCTTTTAAGTTCACTGAGGCTTGGGGGGGGGCTGGTAAAAAGTAACTTTAATGCGTTTGGGAACCACAGTGTTATAACGATATTTAAATTCCTTAAATAAATATTTTAAATGTACATTTCTATCGTCATGTTCACGGGCACAAGCTTGCATGCAAATTTATTTCCTTAGAACATCATGCCTGCTTATGTTTTGCATTTATTTCTCTTGTAATTATTTATTTGTAATTTTAATCTCAAATATGTTTTGGGGGATGTTTGTTTGTTGAAGAAAGTAATGTAGTATTTTTTACAAAAACAGCTACAGGAAGAGGTGGAAGGGGCCTATCATCATGTTTCCCTCATGGAGGGGAAAACGGTGCCTAGAATAAACAGGGCCATGTGGGGGCAAGAGGATTGCAGGCACTTGGGCAGAGTCTTTGGCTGCAGGAAGCATTCTTTGGTTACTCTCAAGAATGGGAAAGAAGTAGCCCAAGGAAAGCATCTGTCTCAGAGCTCCATTCAGGGTCCCCCGCTCTACAGGCTGGTAAGGGGTGGCTTCAGACTTCCAGTGCACCACCTGCAGCACCAAAACCACGCACCGCACAATACAAGATTCACCTAAGAAGAGGTATCAACATTGTGTGGATTGGAGCAAAACTGCAGAGCAGTTTCAGGGGACGTCCGTGGAAAGTTCTGGGCTTCAGAGTAGCTAATCGTAATGTTCAGGGATATGACAGATTTGCAGAGAATGAGTGCCAGATGGAAGGATACAGGCACTAAGGCCAGGAAGATGGCTATAGCTAGGATGGCCAGTGCAATGCGGAGTCCTAAGGGGCCTCTGAGGGAGTCTTTGATGCAGTTGCTGTAGACCCAGAAGAGCAGAAGCAGGAGACAGTAGGGGGGGTGGGGGCAGGAGGCCAGAGACCCCAGCCGCAAAGTAGCAGAGGGATGGGGCCGAGGATTACAATAAGGCCAGGGAGGAGCCATTCAGGGTGACGGTGCCATACAGGGGACAGCAGCCACTGAAGGAACCTTGGGTCCAGGTCAGCATCGCGGCTGCCATGGCCCCACGCAGGAAGGAGGCTTTGAAGAGTGAGAACTTGAAACGCTGCATGATGCAAAGTGTAATGGTGAGCAGAGTATTTTTTCTAGAATATGATGGATATCATAAAAATTTTAGACTCAAAACAAAGTTATATTTATATTTTAAAATTCTTAAATTGTTTAACTTAGATTTGTTAAGTAATTAACTTAAAATTGAATAATTAACAGAATTAGATATTTTTGCTGTTAATAATGTTAATATCAATGCTCAAAATGTATTTTTTTAAGTTTTAATGGTAACGATTTTGTAAGGGATATGATCCCTTCTCAACCTGAATAGTAACTGGCTATTTTATGATAAGTTTCTTCTGTTTTTAGGAAAATAGGTTCAATGTATAGTTCTTTAGAATGTGGCTTATTGTTTTCATGACATATTTATTTCTATATCAATACTTATAATGTTAACATGTCAAAATGAAGTATGAGCTTGATAGCATCTATAATAGCTTCTTGAATAGTGACTCTTATAAAAATAAAGACACAGATGAAGGCTATTTCACATTTCATTATTTTAAAAATGTATTTTGTTTTCCTTATAATGTGTCATATTTTTACAATGTGGAAAAGCCATAAGCCTGCCACCACATAAGACTTCCCCAAAAATTAAACAGTGACTATAGTTAATGATGACATTGACACAAAATAGCATTTTGAAAGCCTTGTGAGTTTTTCTATTAGTGAACATTCTATATCAAAGGACAAAGTTCAGTCCATAACTGAGGCATAACTTAATAGGAGTATATCCACAAATGAGTTAAATTCTCTGTAACTACTCCCTGAGACATTAAATAAAGACAGTATCATCTTCCTCACAAAGTCAATATCATGGGGTCAACTGAGGTAAACCTTATCACTAATGTCTGGCATAAGAAAGTCATTAAGCTAATAAGCACATATTTTTTTAAAAAAAAATAATGTTTATTTTTGAGAGAGAGAGACAGAGAGACAGAGCATGAGTAAGGAAGGGGCAGAGAGAGGGAGACACAGAATCTGTAGTAGGCTCCAGGCTCTGAGCTGTCAGCACAGAGCCCATCACCAGGCTTGAACTCACAAGCCCTGAGATCATGACCTGAGCCGAAGCTGGACGCCTAACCAACTGAGCCACCCAGGTGCCCCAATAAGTACATAATTTTTAAAAAGTTTAAGTAATATAATACCATTTTATAAAGTTGCAATTTATTCTTATTTCTGAGAAATTAAGTTGTTCATCTGTCATTCGGCCTAACTGGCTGACATTTCACCAATATTTACTGAGGAAAATATTTACCCATAATTTTCAACTGTGTCAGTCAACATAGTAAGCACTGGAGATATATAACTGAGCAAGACAAAGAAGGCTTTGCCTACCATGGAGCTTCTTTTTCCAGTATGAGTCTGAAAGTCAGGGATACAGAAAATGAATTACACACAAAATAAATGTGATACTTCAGAGAATGATCAATATGGTGATAAATTAGCATGAGAAAACTGGTGACTGGGAAGTTACCTTAAATAGAATGATCAGGGTAATGAGGTAACATCTGAACTTAGGGCTTAATGATGAGAAAGAACCAGTCACATACACATCCTAGGGAAATACATTCCCATTCAGAGGAAACAGCAGAAACAAAGACAGAGATGGGAAGAAAGCAGACATAACCAGAAGGAAGAAGAATGCTAATGTAGCTACAACACGGTAAGGAAGGTTACAGAGATGTTACTGCAGGAGGAGGCAGGTATCAGATTTTTAAACCATGACACGAAGGTTGGATTTGTTCAAATTCCAGTAGCAAGCCTTTGGGTAATTTTAATCAGGTGGTTGACATGATTGAATCTATTTAAAACAGCAATCCAAATCCAACTAATTGTTAGGCTCTTGTATTAATTTAAGTAGGAGAAAATGGATGTATAATAAATAGAATTAGTGGAGACAGAGGGGACTAAGCTCATTTGGGAAATATTTTGGAGATAGAACCAAGAAAATGAATTTTCTGAAGGCAGTACATGAACAGATACATCCAGGGTAATTTTATGCTGTAACAGAATGCTGATTTTATAACACGAAAATGGATCAACAGATCCATTTCATCAGAAAGGAAGCGGAAGAGAGAAGTTCAAGTATCCTACTTCATGCATGTAAAATACGGGTAACTATTACATTTCCAAAAGAAGATTCTAAGTAACCTGGAAATATGGACATATAAGTATGTAACTCCTAGGAGATATCAAGATTGTTTCTCTCAATCTGCAAATCACCAGAATATAGGATATTTCAAAGCCTTAAGGATGGATGGCATTATAGAAAAAAAAAAAAAAAAAGCCCAGCTGACGCCCTAAAGCAGTCTAGTATTTTGAGGCCTAGAAGGAAAGCCTCAGTTGTAGTTGGGGAATAAAGCAAATAATCAAGATATTCTATTGTCATTGATGCCTGGGATTGGAAGTTTTTCAAGAAATTGAGGATGGAATGCAGTCAAATCCTGCTAAGCGGCAAATTAGGATGAAAACATGGGATTAATATTGTGTAAGATTTCAGTGCTGGTGCCCTTAGTAAGAACTCTTTCACTGGCATGTTGAGAAAGACAGCTATAGTAGAGCTAACCAAAGAAAGAAGAAGAATGAAAAATAAGACAAGTCATATACAATATTTGTCATATTAATCATATTGTCTTGGGGGAAAAATGCACATTATATAAGGTTGTGGTACTTCAACTTATTTTTAAGGTAAAAATTTAGTTGATAATATAAAGTAAGAATTACACCTATTCTGCTCATGAACATACAGAATAGCAAAGTTTTGTTCCTTTTTCCAGGATTAATTAATTTTCATATTCCTTACAGTTCTACTCACTTAAATCCCCATGTTTATATTTACCAAGGGGAAATTTAATTCTGAACAAGCTTATATTTGCATCATTTAAATAGTGCCAAATAAAAATATAATTTAAACCATTTTTTTAAAATAAAAGAATTCCAATTCATTATCAAGAAAAGTTAGGTTTATTGACTGATAATGTGTTGTCAAGACTCAGTTCTTGATAATTTGGTTATACTACTGTAAGACAATCCTTTTGGTAATTAAAAATTCATGTATTTGAGTGTGTGTACAGGGACAGAGAGGGAGAGTGACACACACAGAAAGAGAGAGAAACAAAGAGAAGAGAGAGTGAGCTTTGAGAAACAAATTTTTAAAATGATTATAAGTATTGATTATGTAAAAACATTAATATTTAAATACATTTTAAAGAAGAATCATTTTACTTATCTTTCCATACTAATTATAAGCCAATTTTTAAATGTAAGTGATACAATTATTAACAAGTTTTAGATTGCTCAGTAGAGTTCCGAAGATAAATATTAATGAACACACTATATTGTATCATATGCTGATTGATTCTGGAATGTTGTAGATAATTTTATATATCATATTTTAAAAAGGATAAGCTTAAATTACAAATTAATACTAAATATAAAGGAATATAAAATATTTCTTAGAGAGAGACTAACAATATTCATATTCAATGACTCAGTGAAGGCACATGAAAGTTAAAAACATCGATACCCTTCTTCAAATATTTAGAGGGTCTTACAGAGGAAATTTGGCTTGCATTATTCAAAATGGTCCAATGCATACTCAAAAAGGTATGGTTGCTCCTTCAAATTTTCCACTGCTAATTGTATATGAAGCCAGATGGCAGTAAAGCAGCATCCAATCATGGAAATTCCACAGTAAATTCTTAAATTTTTGAGTGAACTACTTAGAAAACAGAATATTCTTTATTTGTGTTATAGACCTCTTAGCATCACATTTTGTATTACTGCACTGAAAAGATCCTCTTACTACCATATGGTAATAACTGGGTAAAATTAATGAAGTAAAATCAAAACCCCCAAATGCCACACTATTGTCCTTCCTGGAGATTTCGTGATGACTTGATCAAATTAGAGCCCTTTCATAGTGATTCAGTATTAGAGAAGAGGAAGGAGGTTATGTGACATTATTAAACCTGAACTATATTTAAATTTTCACCTGCCATAAAACTTTAGGCTTAAGCATCTATGAAGAATTCAAACTTTCTGTGAAAGGAAAGAGAATTTAATATTTCCTATCCCCAAAACATCTGCCCACACAGAAACATTTGGAGAAAACAAAGAATCAAAACTTGATTCAAAACAAAATTTTCTGAAGTTAAAAAATTGAACTATATCATTGAAAAAGGAGACTCTAACACCAGATAAAAAGATAAATGGCCAAATTTGTTTTAAACATTGACAGATGAATAATCAAATACTTTAATATTGTAAGTTCTTATACATAATACTTGTATGGAAAAGGTAAAATTAAGAAATTAAAATCTGGAATTTACTGTATGAATCATAGCTATCATTAATTTAACTTTATATAATTCCATTACATCTTTATAAATATAATAGTATTTTTAAGCCTGGAGCCTGCATCGAATGCTGTGTGTGTGTCTCTCTCTCTGCCCCTCCCCTGCTCACACTCTCTCTCTCTCAAAAAAAAAAAAAAATTAAAAAAAAACATTAAAAAACTTATTAAAATGCATGTTACATAAATTATGCAAAATATATATAAAAGATAATATATATGTAAGACTTACACTGATAGACTAAGACTAATATGTACATTTTAAGTATATATGTATATATATATGTGCATATATATACACACACACATATATCCTTAAATATATATTCTTCATATACTAGATCTTCTGGCTTACATAGAATATAATTCAATTTTCAAAATATGTTTACATTAAAGATTGTCACAACAATCTATTTGTGCAAAGTATATTTATTTTTAGTATAATAGAAAACAACAGTATATACTGTTTTAAAAAGACATGATTAAAGTGTAATATGTGGATTGCATAAATTTTACAATATAACAATATTTAAGCTGCCCATCTGGGCAGGTATTTTCTGTTTTCTAACACAATACCATCATCTCTCATCTGGACCCTTTAAATACACTCCTAAATGATCTCCTCATTGCCATTAAACTTGTCACCTCTGCTCCCTTCTCCAAATGACAGTAAGAGTGATATTTTTAAAAAGCAAATTTATTCTTGTTGCTCTCTCGCTTAATACCACTCTATTCCTATTAAATGTAGAATGAATTTCAACATGCCTAGCAGAAAGTATCTTGCTTCATCTCAACTTAATTTCATGGAACTCTGCCTCATTCATTAATCTCTAGCTGCTTTCTTTGATCCCTTTTTCTGATGGTCTTTGTTGCTGCAGGGACTTTGCACATCCTCTCTCTACATTATGAATGATCATTCAATCCTTTTCCTGCACCTCACAGCCTCAGATTTAGTATCACTTGTTATTTCAAATGAGCCTAGTTCCACTTTTTGGTGCTTCCATAGGTTATCATTTTATTTACTGTAGTTTTAACTTCATTTTTGGAAAACAAAAATATTGTGTCCCCCGCACTGAATAGAAAATTAAATGAGTTAGGGAAAAAAATCTTACACACTGCTTTATCACTAAAGGCTGGCGTATCATGTGACATAAAGTAGGTACTTAATACATTTTGGTGACTGAAAATAAATTTCAAGTAGTCTCAGTGATCTGTTATATATAGTTGTGTTATAGATTTGGGGTAAAAATTTAAATTGGTAGGCTCAAAAAGTAAAAGCTAATACAACATTTATATAGGCAGATTGTACACAAATAGTTTAATCTTTGATGTAGTATAAGCAGACATTTAGTTTATTTGCTCCCTTAAGAATATGGTATTTTCCAACTACCTAATCATTTAAAAGAACTTGTTTAGGGACACCTGGGTGGCTCAGTTAGTTGAGGCTCCAAATCTGGATTTTGGCTCAGGTCATGATCTCACAGTTTGTGTATGAGTTTGAGCCCCACGTTGGGCTCTGTGCTAAAAGTGCAGAGACTGCCTGGGATTTTCTCTTCTTCTTTCTCTCCCCCTCCCACCCCAAATAAATACACTCTTTAAAAAAATAAAGGAACTTGTTTAAAAATCAGAGTTCTCTCATGATATTGAAAGACCCATGCACTCCTGTGTTTAATGTAGTATTATTCACAATCGCCAAGATACAGAAACAACTTCAAGTATCCATCAGTGGGTTAGTGGGTAAAGATGTGCTGTACACACACACACACACACACAATGCAATATTATTCATCCATGAGGGGAAAAAAAAAGAATCTTGCCATTTGTGACAATGTGGATGGACCGGGGGGCATTATGTTAAGTGAGATAAGTGAGACAGAGAAAGACAATTACTGTATGTTCTCACTGATACGTGAAATCTAACTCAAGCAGAGCAGAACTCATAGAAACAGGGTAGAATGGTGGTTATTAGGGGCTGGGGAGTGGAGGAATTGGGAGGCTGTCGTTTAAGGATACGAACTTGCAAACAATAGATAATGAAGTCCTGAGGATCTAATGCAAAGCATAGTGATTATAGATAATAATACTATATTATAACCTTCAAAGTTGCTAACAGACTAGATCTTAATTGTTCCCACGACAGAAATCAACATGGGGGCACCTGGGTGGCTCAGTCATTTAAGCCTCTGACTCTTGATTTTGGCTCAGGTCATGATCTCAGGATTCCTGGCATTGAGCCCCACACTGGGATCCCCGATGACAACACAGAGTCTGCTTGGAATTCTCTCTTACGCTCTCTCTCTCTCTGCCCCATTCCTCCACTCCCTGTGCACATGTGTGCACATGCTCTGTCTCTCAAAAAAGCTTTTTAAAAAATCAACATGACGTATACCTTAAATTTATATAATGGTATGTGTCAATTATATCTCAATTTTTAAATATTTTTTAATGTTGATTTATTTTTGATCGAGACAGAGCATGAGTGGGAGGGGCAGAGAGAGGAGAGACAGAATCCAAAGCAGGCTCCAGGCTATGAGCTGTCACCACAGAGTCCAACATGGGGCTCGAAACCACGAACTGTGAGATGAGGACCTGAGCCGATGTCAGACACTTAACCAACTGACCAACCCACGTGCCCCAATATATCTCATTTTTTAAAAAATCAGGGTTTCCTTTATTTGTTGCTTATTTGTTGCTTATTTGTTTAGTCTTTTGTTTTTATTTTTCCTTTTTATAATGTCTTAGTATTTTAACACTCAAAATGATAAACTACAATTCTCAAAGCCTGAAAAGCATTTGGACAAGCATCAGTATGTTTTATTCTAGATTGCTCTAATATTAGTGCAAAGAATTACAGTGAGTATGTAATGAAAATTGCTTAGAAGGAACAAATTGAATTAAATCTGTATTTGCTTTTTAAATATTATGAGGTTAACTAAATTTTAAATTTTGCCATCTATGTACCATAGCAGAGAAAGTAGCATAAAAAAGAGCCAGAAAATAATTATCTAGGTCAATTTCTTTAATGATACAATTTATCAGGCTTACGAAAACGTTACCCTGTAGGAAAAAGTAGAGTTGACACACCAATATTTCACTGGCATTATAGTCTTTGGAAAATTGCGTAGTTTAAAAGTAAGATATTTTGGTTATGGTTGATTAAACTATTTAAACAATCTCTGCTAGTGTATGTGGCTTGTCTTTAGATAATCTAAAATAAACACATAAAACAAACAAAATATATTTTTATCCTGTGATTCATTGCTGTATATATTTTCATTATTTGAAATGCACAACATTGTGGTTTTTAAGCTAATTCTATTCTGGATTGAAAGTACTTTGCATAGAACTGACTCAGTCACTATCACACTCTTGCAGTAGATTGATTCACATATACAAAGGAGAAGCTTTGGCCTTTTTACTGTTTTGACTGTATTTTGGTATTAAATTATTTACTACACATTTTAATGCAAATTTATTTGACCTATGGAGTTGATTCTAAACATTATGAAAGGTTTACATGAGGGTACTTTACTTACCTTCATCAATCCCAGCATTATGCTGAATAACGCAATGTTTATAATTACTATTTTAAATCCTTTGATGGAAATTGTTTCTACGCTTATTAATTCAAATAAATATGTCAAATAATAACCAGAATTGCCAATTCCAAACATTCTACCTTCTTCATCCTAGGGACTTCATTAATATAAAGGACAAGCCATAGATAAGATTTGCCATCATGCTCACTTTTATGCACTTTTCTTTGGAGAGCTTTTTGGTTGTTGTTTATTACAATCACACACGGTTCCTCCTAATTTATAGATCCAAGCACTCGGGAACATTAATCTCTTATGATTTTTGTAACCTCAAATACAAGTTTAATTTACTGAATGCAGAAATGCAAAAAATCTTATGGAGTTAATGTGGCTTTTTTTCATTGCATCTTATGTTAAACTCTAATCCACGTTCCTGCAGATTTTATAGTTATTTACCTATATTTTTGGAGGCAAGCAACACAAAATGCCTTTGTACAGGATGAGTCACTCCAAGGAATGTGACTAGAGACAGCATATTAGTACTGCTTGACAAAGCAACTTATTATTTAAGCACAGAAAAGGACAAGAAATTGTATTTGAGTGAAAGGGAAAGGAGAGGCAGAAGAGGAAAAACATCAGTGCAAACTATAACAACCAGAAAATTGGATGAAAAGAAACAAGTCAAAGTTCTAGGAGGAATACCAATATGAGTACAGCCGGCCGCACTACTTATCAGCTGCACACAGGCCAAGCTCCTCGAGGAAATCCAATTTGTTTAGAGGAAGTGACCAAAGAGATAGAGCTAGGCAAATGATCCGAAGTGCCCTGTAACAAAACATACCAGAGAAGCTGCTTTCCATAGTTTGAAATGTTTCCCACTAGGCTTTGTCATTTTTAAGAAACCACCCACTTTAAAATGGCACAAAGAATCCCTAATTCGGACAGAGTTACTATTATATATCATATTTTTAAAAATTATGTAATGGAAAAAGATGCTGACAACTGAACTAGTAAATTCACATTTTTCTCAAGTACTGAACCCTTTAAAACCTGAAGCAGTTTATTCTGAAATATTTTAAATATACCCTTGAATGTTTCAAGACCTCCAACTCTAATTAGGAAAAATAAAAATCAAACAGTATGGCAACACGTATTTCAGATGAAGATTCAAAAGTTAAAAAATAGGCTATATGGACCAGAGGATAGCATTACTTTAAAAGACAAGTGAGACACTGATGGAAATTGGGTAGTATGTCAATAATCTATAAAGGAATTACCAAAGTTGAAGAAACAGGGGCAGGGACATTATCCCTCTCATCTTGAACCTAAAAAAAAAAATGATGTACACCAACTAAAATAAGAAAAATGCAGGCTTAAAGAAAGAAAATAGTTTACATCAAGGAGGTAATTTACACAGTATAATAATCTCTAAAATTGGCCACAGAATCATGAAATCACCAAATTTCAAGAAAATAATGTCTACAGATAGGATTCTGGGTTAGTTACAACCATTGGAATTTGATTAAAAAAAAAAAACTGGTTTGTAGGTCTTGGATAAGGTCTTCTCTCTACTTTTATCAGTTTGGAAATGAAACAAGAGAAGTTGTGCTGTGGAATCATGCAAACCAAAATGACTTTCCTTTACTACAGGTTTCTTTCAATTCTAATTTACTTTGTTAACAATTTCTATATTTTCTGTATAAGTGCCTGAATGGTGCCTATTGCCCATGCCCAGTAGAAATTAATTGCATCACAGTTGCTTAAAAGTACTACAGCATCAAAATTCTTAAAAGCATTTGCAGCCTTAATGTTGTGCAAAATGCTCTATTAGCTACAACTAAATCTAAGCTTATGTTGTCTTTATGCTGAAATGGAGCAGTTTCTGAGCTTGATGAAAAAACGCATTACGTATCCTCAAAGTATCATTTTCTCTTGTGTGTGAATTAATATTCTGACAATAAAATTGTTTTCACGGCAATTATATAATTTTTCATGGTTTCTTTTGTCTGTATTTCCACTCATTTCAAAGGTAGGAGTGTGCAAAACCATTAAATTTCTCGTCATATAATAGAAATATATTTATAATTTCTAATGGAATGTATTCCCAAAATACTTGAGGTGGTTAAGGGATAAAATAGGTAGGAGTTCGTTTTTATGGAGTCTGAGGTGTTCAAAAATACTTAGAAATAATTGACTTTATACGCATGTATCCCAGCTACTTGTGTTTATTTGATGCCTATTATATGCCAAGCACTATTTGAAGATCTTGAAATGCATCTCCTCACAAGACAGACAGTTTTCTCTCCCCCAGAAAGCCTGCATTCTTCTGAGAAGGGACAAAAAAGCAAACAAAATGAATGAATCACTGAATAACCATTTGGAAAATATGAGTCTGTTATTCATATTCTGCAAATAATTAAGATAGGGTAAGAGATGAATGACGGGGGCACCTGGGTGGTTCAGTCGGTGGAGCTTCTGACTCTTAACTGCAGCTCAGGTCACGATCTCAGGGTTGGTAAGATGGAGCCCCACCACCAGGCTCTGCCCTGAGAAGCAGGAGCCTCCTTGGGATTCTCTCTCTCCCTTTCTCTCTGCTCCTGTTTGCTTGCTCTCTCTCTCTCTCTCAAAATAAGTGAATAAACTTAAAAAAAAGAGGTGAATGATAAAGGTAAATGGTTTGACATGGGAGAGTTTTCTAACAAAGCCATAAGTATACTAAGATGAATAATAAAGAAGTGGTCATATAAAGTACTGGATAGAACGTCATTTCAAGAACAAATTAATATCATTTTTGAGGCAGATATGCCAACTTGTCACCAGATATCAGTTCTGTCTGTCTTCATAGAACTCCTTATGGTATATTTTTTCTCTGAGTAAGATTTACACCTCATTTCCTTTTTTCCTGAGGCATGCATATGGGTCTAAATTTGTACCAAATATATGTGTAACTAGAAGTGGCATGCAGCTGATGCCAGAAAACCTCCTTATAGATAACCAGCTTGTGCCCTTTGACACGTCTTTGTCCCTTCCAACTTTTTTTTGCCAAAAAGAAGAAATGGCTGAAATTAAATTTTAACTGTCATGTTGTACCGTACAGTTGAGAGTCTATACATCCATGGTGAAGCATTTAGTGGAAGAAGTTTGATTCCTTCACCATGAGGACCATGAGAATATCATGAAACATAAAGCATCACGTCAGTGATGAACTGATCAACAAAAAGGTGTTGCAGGAAAAAGAGGGGCCATGGTTAATTCAGCTTTTTCCTCAGACAACTAAAGAAATTCCTAGTTTATTCGTTCATATAGGATTGTTCAACTATAATAACACAGAAAATAACTTAGATAACTCTGTCCTGTAAAGAGTAAAGAAAAAAAAAACCTTAAATGTGTATTCTTTATACTTTACAAAAATATCAAAGATTTTGTGCTTCTGGACGAATCAAATGAGAATATGTTATTTGACCTGCCTTCTTATATGAAAAAACACCTGCAGGCCCCCAAATACGTAGTATTACTGCTATACTTTGAATAGAAGAGAGGGGTGCCTGGGTGGCTCAGCCGGTTAAGCACCTGACTCTTTCTTGATTTCAGCTCAGGTCATGTTCTAATAGTTCATGAGTTTGAGCCCTGCATTGGGCTCTGCACTGTCAGTGTGGAGCCTGTTTGGGATTCACTCTCTCTCCCTCTTTCACTGCCCCTTCCCCACCTTCTTTCTCTCTCTGCCTCAAAATAAATAAATAAACTTAAATTTTGTTGAATAAAAGAAAGATAACCTTATGAATAGAAGGTTACCTGACTTGAAAATCTTATCTGATGACTACCTTGAAATGAGACTGGTCGGGTATGGGGGTAGGTGGTATTGATTAAATATTAAGTGGGAGGAAACCGACATTTATTGAGCACTTAAAATGTTTCAGGAACATTAACATATTTTAATATATATCAAGTGTATTCTGAGATGCAGACATTGTTTAACCTATTTGTAGCCAAAATTAGTCAATCTAAGGTAATTTCAATAAATTTTCTAAAGTAATAGCATAGGAGAGCCAGGAAAATAATTGGAACTGATTTACCATCTATCTATTCAATATTAACCACAAAATGATAGTGACTCAGTTCTTTTTTTTTAAACAATCCAACTACTCTCAGTAATAAATCATGACAGTAAAGACTAGGGAGTGGAGGATATCTATGGACATTAAGGAATTATAATTGCATATTTGTCACTCTTACCTGTAATATCAATTATCTACCCCTGAAAGAATGTTTTAATGTATTCACTATTTAATTTCAGCAATCCCAATTTCCTTATCTATAAACTTTAGAAGATGATAGAACTAATGTAGGAGTAAATGAAATAATAAATATGTATCAGAATTTGACAAGTAGTTTTATTAACCACTATTTTAATTTTATATAATAAACTTAATTAAGATGATATACTATTTTAGTTAAACTTACAAGAACATAGCCATAAAATCATCAGAAATCAGATAATTTTTTTCCATTACTGAGATCACTAACTTAATCATATATTGCACATATTTATGCAAAAAAAAGTTTCACTAGCTGTAGCTATGTCAAATATGTATATTGCAGTGTTAAACACAAACCAAAAATCTTCAATTTTTTCCTACTGCCAAAGAGAAAGATAGCCTCCGTATACTTTTCTTTCAGCATTTTCTTAGAGAAACAGTATTTTTAAACTGTATCTCTGAGATATATTTAAATATTTTTAGAAGCCGAAAGAGTCTTTTGCCACTTATGAATTCTACGGTGTCTTTCTTGGGGATCTTCGAGAAGTCTATTCTAAATGTGAACATCAAGTAGAGTGGCACTCCAATGGAAGGTTAGCCTAGGCACTTGATTCCAAGTAGTAACTTCTGCTTGTTGCAAAGACATATGAAGTATTATAGTTCCTTTGAATAAAAAATGGCATGTATGTAATTGATTGTGTCTGTCTGGCTATCTAATAGGGTGAGATTTCTTTTGGTCTTCAGAATCTCTTCAGCAAATTACCTGTGCTGCACATTACAGTCTGGCTTAATGCTTATTCAGTGATAAAGATTATTTTGTTCTTTTATTTTGGGGTAGGTTTATTGGGTTGGCAGGGTATTTTATTTTTAATTATATTTCTTCAACAATTTGACAATGAGGATGGAACTGGTCTGACAGTTTCCCAACTTGGGCGGGCCAGCTGAGGGTCTTTTGGCATTATAACAAATCAGGTAAGAGACCTCAAATTATAAAAAGTCTCCCTTTTGGCTCTGTGCTTTTTGAAATAGGAACCAGACAAAACACACTCTCCAAAATCAAGATTTTATGGTCAAGTAAGTATTGGTAATATAGGTTCTTAAAACCAGTCAAGACCGCCATTAGTTTTGATGGTAGAAAAACATATTAAGCCAGAAATGCCTCTTTCTCAAAAATGGGAATATATTTCTGTCACATTTGCAATAGGTAAACATACATGAATCTAGTTTTGCAGCAACCTGAGGATGGTGCCTCTGATTTGGATGAAATAAGGTATTTATGGGAGTCCTTAGATGGAATTTGTCTAAAATAAATAGACTGCAGGTATCTGTGTGATGTATATCATTCCAAGAGCAAAGTTAAAAATTAGATAGCCAGGAGAAAATCTTGAGAAAAATAGAAAGGTGAGAATTAAAATCATTTTTTTCTTTATAGAACTCTCCTCCTTTTCCTACTGTCCCCACTCTCTTTCATCCTGCTGCATCTGTTACTTCTGTACATTCCTCAGATCAACTTCTAAGAAGAAGGAAGAATGACCTTTTAGATGAATGTGTTCTTGTTTTTTTGTTTTTTGTTTTTGTTCTGTATTGTTTTGTTTTTGTTTTTGTTTTTTTTCATTTCTGGAGCTCCCTGCAATGGGGGATGGGTGCACAATATCTTTACCTGGTAATGAATTACTTGCTTAGTTGGGGACATAAATTTATGAATCTCATGCCCTAGCTCTGAGTTCATTTCATATATTAGCCCAATTTCATCTACAAAAATCCTTTGCGACATCAATGCATCACATATCGATGAAGCAGAAATAAAAGAGATGTGATCAGAGAATAATTGAGAACTTGGATAAAATACTGTGCCCCTACATGAAGGTGATCAGCTGGACAGTAGTTACACTAGACACTTGGAAAAAGGTAAACAGAACTATTAAGTAGAAAAATACTAACACCGAGAAAAACTCAACACCATAAATTCTACATTGTTTTCACCTTAATAGGAAGGAAATCAGCCCTTCCTATTCCAATTGCCAATGGAGCTGATGCCATTGAGAGGCTCCCCAGGCCTCCTAGGTAATTCACCTGCTTTATTCACCTGATAATATTACTAAAGTTTTTTTTTTCTTCTTCCCCTGTGCTCTCATGACAACTATTCACACTCAAGTTAGTGAAAAGGTGGTAGGATAGCAAAGACAGACTATGACTCAAATATTAGCAGCAGCTGCTCAGTTTAAGGACAACAGAGACAAGTAGAAATAAAAACAAACAAAAACACAGCATTAACTGCTGAGTTAGAACTATTTATTCAATATAATCCTTATCCCGATATCCTCTGAAGGCAGAAAAAGAAGAAACAAACACCGTATATCATTATTGCAAGAGGCCAGGACACTGGAAGATGGATAGTAGAAAGAGACTCTGGCAAATGCAGAAATGGAAAGAACAAATATTCAGGAAATCCCAGAAGGATAAAACTCTCAGCCAGAAAATAATTGTCAAATGGCTTAGGTTGATGGATTGAGGGATTCTCAGGGGTAGGAAATGGTGAAATATGTTTCAATATTTTTTTATGCTACCCTATCCTTGCCTTTTCTGGTAAGTATTGGGGTTATTTGTTTCATAAAAATTTTTTGCCTTTGGCATGATGATAAATCAAAATTAGTTGATATTTTGAATCAGGTTTCTACTTTTTTTTCCTTTGTTACTTTTCCTTTTTTTTTTTTTCCTGTAGTTTTCATAGAAATAGTTTCCTCTAACAGAGGAACATGCATTCTTTCTCCTGATTAATCCATAAACCAATTGGGGAGATATTTGCTATACAAAGACCTCCATCCATATTCTGTACTCCAGATGGAATGCTTAAGGAGTTCCCTGGGGCTTAGGGAGGAAGGCATCTAACGTGGTTATTTTGTCCTTTCTGAAAGAAACATGGTATGGTATAGAGTGTCAATCTCACACTATGTTGGGAAAAATGTCCTATATGAAAGGAAATCAATATTACTTTGGGCCCTGAAGAATAATGATATTGGTTTAATTTGATATATAAAACTATTAAAAATAGCTAAGTAAAAAGATTAGCCATGGCCATGTATAAAATAATATCCTTTCTCAAGTGTTCAATTGGAAACAGCAAAATAGTTATAAAATAACTAGAAAACAAGAAGTAAAAATGGAAGTTACTCTGGAATTCTCTCACACTTCCAGGGAAGAAGGAAGGTAAATTTGATTAAGATTGTCACCATTTCACTACTATATGGATTTTTTCAAGATCTTAGTAAATAAATGTGTCGTTCTAGTAACTACTGTAGTTCCTAACCTTGTAACTATTCTGATTTTGGTACCATCATCTGTAAACTTTTTCTCTGTAGTTGATCTATATTCAGCTTTCTATTTTTGCCTATTCCTCTAGTGGATGTCTCACAATGTTTTTTTGTTTTGTTTTGTTTTTTTAAGTTAGTTAACAAATAGTGTAATAACGGTTTCAGGAGTAGAATTTAGTGATTCATATTACTTATATTTAATACCCAGTGCCTATCCCAACAAGTGCCCTCCTTATTGCCTATTACCCATTTAGCCCAACCCCCAACTAATACCCCTCAGTTTGTTCTCTGTATTTAAGACTCTCTTATGGTTTGTCTCCCTCTTTTTATCTTATTTTTCCATCTCTTCCCCTGTGTTCATCTGTTTTGTTTCTTAAATTCCACATGAGTGAAATCTTACATTTGTCTTTCTCTGACTGACTTATTTCGCTTAGCATAATACACTCTAGTTCCATCCACGTTGCTGCAAATGGCAAGATTTTTTTTTTTATTTTTGATCACCAATATTCCATTGTGTATATATACCACATCTTCTTTATCCACTCATCAATCGATGGACATCTGGGCTCTTTCCATTATTTGGTTATTGTTGATAACGTTGCTGTAAACATTGGGGTGCATGTGCCCCTTTGAAACAGCATTTTTGTATCTTTTGAATAAATACCAGTAGTGCAATTGCTGAGTCATAGGGTAGCTCTATTTTAAAATTTTTTGAGGACCTTCCATACTGTTCTCCAGAGTAGCTATACCAGCTTGCATTCACAGCAACAGTGCAAAAGAGTTCCTCTTTTTCATTTCCTCACCAACATCTGCTGTTTCTTGAGTTGTTAATTTTAGCCATTCTGACAGGTTTGAGGTGGTATCTCATTGTGGTTTTGATTTGTAGTTCCCTGATAATGAGTGTATTTAGGCATTTTTTCATGTGCCTGTTAGCCATCTGGTGGTCTTCTTTGGAAAGTGTCTGTTCATATCTTCTCCCCATTTCTTCACCGGATAATTTTTTTGGGGTGTTGAGTTTAATAAATTCCTTACAGATTTTTGGATACTAACCCTTCATTAGATATGTCATTTGCAAATATCTTCTCCCATTCTGTCGGTTGACTTTTCATTTTGTTGATTGTTTCCTTAGCTGTATTGAACCTTTTATTTTTATAAAGAATGTTTTTAAGTGTAGCTATTTTGAGAGAGAGACACTGAGCTTGGAGAAGGCAGAGAGAGAGGGAGAGAGAGAACCCCAAGCATGTTCCACACTCAAGCACAGGGCCTGATGTGGGGCTCGAACCCACAAATTATAAGATCATGACCTGAGCTAAAAGCAAGAGTTGGACACTTAACCAACTGAGCCACCTAGGTTCTCCTGTGCTGAACCTTTTTATCTTGATGAGGTCCCAGTTCATTTTTGCTTTTGTTTCCCTTGCCTCCAGAGACATTCCTAGTAAGAAGTTTCTGCAGTGGAAGTCAATGAGGTTGCTGCCTGTGTTCTCCTCTAGGATTTTGATGGTTTCCTTTCTTACATTTAGGTCTTTCACCCATTTTGAGTTTATTTTTGAGTATGGTGTAAGAAAGTGTTCTACATTCATTCTTTTGCATGTAGCTTCCAGATGCCCCAACACCATTTTCTGAATAGACTGTCTTTTTTCATTCGATATTCTTTCCTGCTTTGTCAAAGATTAGTTGCCCATATGTTTGTGGGTCCATTTCTTGGTTTTCTATTCTGTTCTGCTGATCTATGTGTCTGCCTTTGTGCCAGAACCATACTGTCTTGATGATTACAGCTTTGTAATATAGGTTAAAGTCTGGAATTGTGATGCCTCCACTTTTGGTTTTCTTTTTTGACATTATTTTAGCTATTTCGGGTCTTTTCTAGCTCCATAAAAATTTTAGAATTGTCTGTTCTAGCTCTATGAAGAATGCTGGTGTTATTTTGATAGGGATTGCCCTGAATGTATAGATTGCTTTGAACAGTATTGACATTTTAACAATATCTTCTCTTCAAATCCAGGAGCATGGAATATTTTTCCATTTCTTTGTGTCTTCTTCAATTTCGTTCATAAGTTTTCTATGGTTTGCAGCATAGAGATCTTTTACCTCTTCAGTTATAGTTATTACTATGTATTTTATGGGTTTTGGTACAATTGTAAATGGGATTGATTCCTTGATTTCTCTTTCCACTGCTTCATTTTTAGTGTATAGAAGTGCAGCTGATTGTATATTGATTTTATATCGTGAGAATTTGGTGGATTCCTATCTCAGTTCTAGCAGCTTTTCGGTGAAGTCTTTCAAATTTTCTACATAGGATCATGCTGTCTGCAAAGAGTAAAAGTTTGACTTCTTCCTTGCCAATTTGAATGCCTTTTATTTCTTTTAGTTGTGTGATTGCTGAGGTAAGGATTTCCAGTACTATGCTGAACAGCAGTGGTGAGACTGGACATCCCAGTTGTGTTTGTGACCTTAGGGGGAATGCTTTCATTTTTTTCCCATTGAGGATGATATTATCCATGGGTTTTTGTATATGGCCTTTATGATATTGAGGTATATTCCTTCTATCCCTACTTTCTTGAAGGTTTTTATCAAGAAAGAATACAGTATTTTGTCAAATGTTTTCTATGCATCTATTGAGAGGATCATGTGGTTCTTATCATTTCTTTTATTAATATGATGTATCACATTGATTGATTTGCAGATATTGAACCAGCCCTGCACCCCAGGACTAAATCCCACTTTATTGTAGCAAATAATTCTTTTAATGCATTGTTGGATCCAGTTTGCTAGTATCTTGTTGAGAATTTTTACATCCATGTTCATCAGAGAGATTGGTCTGTATTTCTCCTTTTTATAGGGGTCTTTGCCTGGTTTTCGAATCAAGGTAATGCTGGCCTTGTAGAAGGAGTTTGGAAGTCTTCCTTCCTTTTTTTTTTTTTTTTTTTTTTTTTTTTGGTAACAGCTTCAAAAGAATAGGTATTAATTCTTCTTTAAATGTTTGCTAGGAATTCCCCCTGGAAAGCTACCTGGTTCTGGACTCTTGATTGTTGGGAAATTTTGATTACTGATTCAATTTCTTTACTGGTTATGAGTCTTTTCAATTTTCTATTTCTTCCTGTTCAGTTTTGGTAGTTTGTGTGTTTCTAGGAATTTATCCATTTCTTCCAGATTTCCCAATGTGTTGGTATATAATTGCTTATAATATTCTCTTATTATTGTTTGCATTTTGTGGTGGTGGTTATGATCTCTCCTCTTTCACTCGTGATTTTATTTGGGTCCTTTTTGTTTTTGATAAATCTGGTTAGGTGTTTATCAATTTTATTAAATTTTTCAAAGAATCAGCTCCTACTTTTGTTGATCTCTTCTGGGGTTTTTTTTTGTTTTGTTTTTTTGATTTTCAGATCATTGGTTTCTTTATTATTTCCCTTCTTCTGCTGGTTTTGGGCTTTATTTGGTATTCTGTTTACAGCTCCCTTAAGTGTAAGATTAGGTTGTGTATTTGAGACATTTCTTCCTTCTTTAAGAAGGTCTGGATTGCTATATACTTTCCTCTTATGACCCCTTTGCTACATCCCAAAGGTTTAGACTTTCGTGTTTTCATTTTCATTGGCTTCCATGTAGTTTTTTAATCTCCTCTTTAATTTCCTGGTTAACCCATTCATTATTGTGTAGGATATTCTTTAATCTCCAAGTATTTGTGGCCTTTCCAAATTTTTTCATATGGTTGATTTCAAGTTTCATATGCATGGTATGATATTTATCTTTTTGTACTTGTTGAGGTCTGATTTGTGAACCAGTATGTGATCTATTCTGGACAATGTTCCATGTGCACTTGAGAAAAATGTGTATTCTGCTGCTTTAGGATGAAATGTTCTGCAAGTATTTAACAAATCCATCTGGTCCAGTGTGTGGATGATTCAAAGTCTTACTGGTTTTTGTTTAGGAAGGAGTTCAGTATTTATGGCACAGTATTCCACAAGATTTCAGTACTCTTCTTATTTTATCTAGTCCTTTATAAGGAGACTTATAGAAATTTGTCCCACAAGAGGGATCCATGACTTATTTACTATGTAGATGATCTGCTGATACCCTGGGAAATGAAATAATAATGCAAAACATATACTTCAAATTTGGCTACAATTTCTTGCTTCACAGGGGCATAAGGCCTCACTAGACATTACAATATTGCCAAAGTGAAGTAAAATATTTATGACATCTGTTAAAGGCAGCAAGTATTACAATCCAGGAGTCAGCTAATTAACACAGTCAATGTTATAATCTACGAGCTTGCAAATGTGATAGCCTAATTTTAAAAAAAGCAATTAAACAAAAACCCAAATATACAATTTGGAGACTAGTAGGATATCATAGACAGTGGATCCCAGCTTTTGCAGAAGCAGCAAAACCACTGACACAGTAACTACAAGGTAATTCTCCAGATCCTAGGATAGTTCCTAGGAACTGCAGAGATTTTGAACAACTTAAACTTGCTATTGTCTTTCTCTTAGCTTAGAAATTAAAGATTCTGAAAAACCTTTTTTTTTTTTGTCATGAAAATAAAGGTGCTGCTAGTGAAATTTTAACTCAAATTTGGATGTGGACTAGAGATCAATGGTATTTTTCTTCCTTCTTCTGAAAGAGGTGACACTGGGAATGCCTGGATGCCCCAAGCAGTCCAACAAGCCACACTTATTGTAAAGAGCTCTAGCCCTACCCATGGGTTACTGGAAAGCTGCTACCTTACAAGTGCACAGGACCCAGCATTTGTCAGTGCACTATCAGACTAGCTATGAATGAGCATTATTTTTTTCTTTTTTTTTAATGTTTATTTTTGAGAGAGAGAGACTGAGAGAGCACGTGTGCATGTATGGGAGGGAGAAAAGAGGAGAGAATCCCAAGCAGGCTCCGTGCTGTCAGCGCAGAGTCTGATGCCAACATGGGGCTCCATTTCATGAAATGTGAGATCATGACCTGAGCCAAGATCAAGTCAGTTGCTTCACCGAATAAGATACCCATTTGCCCTGAGCATTATTTTCTAATACTGATATCTACTTAGGAGACACAGTTCCCTAAAGCTTGCTGCATTTTTCATTGTTGTTGTTTTGTTTGGTGTTTTAACCAGATGCTGATCAAATAGAGGATCATGACTGTACCATGCTAATAGAAGGCACTAGTCCCTCACTGGATCTATCTGATGTATCTGTATTTGGAACAGGAATATGGCAGTATTTACTTATGAGTCACATCCTTGGGACAACAATTGCCAACTTAAGTTATCCAACGTTGTGGTTATTTCCCTTGAAATACTGAAAGCTTGTATTTTGTCTGAAATTAAGTAGGTACAAGTAGCTGAATTTATGGCAGTTATAGGAACTAAAATTGTTGGTTTATGATTTAAAGATTATTATACAGACATACACAGTGAGTTTATGTGTGTTTGGGAGTGTTTGGTGTCTGTCATGCAAGAGGGAACATTTAGAAAAAATAGGGGATTCTTGACTTTGATGAGAACTAAAATGTCGCACAGAAAATTCATCACTGATTTGTGAGAGGCTTTATAACTAACTGCCTGCTTAGATATCAGTAATGCAATGTAGAGCTCACATAGGGCAGAAAAACATTTCTAAAGGCAATAATTTTGCTGACAAACTTAAAAAACAGAAAAACTTCAAAATATGGCAGACTCCAAACTTAGAAGCCCCGCTTTTAACACAATAAAAATTTTCATTTATGTAAAAAAAAGTCACAAAAGGAAATGAACAAATGGACTTACAGAAAGAGGATGAAAATAATTCAATGAGTAATAGGAATTATCTGATGAAATAGTTTCTACACCACAGTCTTTATTTGCTTGGTTAAAATTGTTGTGTTGCCTATACAAGCATCTGAGTACCTAGGCTCTTAGTGTACCTACCAAAAAGATAAAAGTATTCAAAACATATTAAGAAACATTCTATATGTCAGAATTTTTTATAGTCCACTCCTAAGGTATTTTCAGGAAGTTGTCCAACTTTAGAAGTTACCTGGTGATAGCTGCATTTCACAGAATCACTGCCTATACAAAGGAGGAAATGTGGCTTAATTATGGAATACACAAAACTCCCACTTTGGGGTATCAGAGCATACTGAATCAAATTGGAGGATTATTCCTACTGTAATCTAGAAATTTACGAAAGTTTTACAGATTCCTATTAGTTATTTTCATATTTCCTGATCTTCAGTTCTTTGGACAAATGGAATGGATGAACCAAACTCAAAAACAACAACTACAAGTACAAAAAACCCAATTTAACAAAATGGCCTAGAGATTTACTATTAGTTTTATTAAGAACTACAGTAATCCTGCTTGCAGGGATGGTGCCTCTTCTTTTGGGCTTATGTTTGACAGGCCTATACATTTGGGTCTGAGAATCTGTCCTGTGCTAAATTTAATTGAATCTTCTTATAATCATTTTCATATTTAAAAACTGTATCTCTCTAAGAAACCAGAGGCAAAGTCAAAAGGACCTGAATGGACCCACATGAAGAAATCTGTCACCTTTATCTATCAGGGGATTTCATCTACGTAACAGTATTCCAGAGGAAAGATGGGCTCTCCCCATGCTGAGAGGGAGCCTTTCAGGTGCTGCTGACCAGTCAGAAAGCTATAAAGTGACATGAATATCCAGCAAGAATAATGCATCCCATGAGATGCCAGCATAGAAGGAGGACTGAACTGTGGCCTCCACAAGCACTTGAAAACTAAGTCTTCCCCAGTAACTGATACTGGTATTGAACTCAAACGAAAGGAGGTATTCCAGAGAACTTGCTACTATTCTCATATTTTACTTTGCTTTCCTACTTCAGTGATGGCTTCTTCAATTACTTTAAGGATTTTTTACTAGAAGATAAATATTAAACCTATTGCACTATTTTCCCTCATAGTCCCAGTAATGATTCCTATGCATATAAAAGGGAACAACTAGAGTACTGAGCCTACGACCACATCAAGAAATACAGAAAGATGTTGAAGAAAAGAAAAATTTCTCATTAGAAGACAAACAATTTAGCATTTATGGACAGAAGCTGCAAAGGACAGATCCAATATCAGTTAACAATGTGGAGGTTCTCTCCAGGAAGAGTACAAGTAGATAAACAAAGGTAGATGTCTATTATTCACAGAGACCTAACTGACATCAATATAGCTATACATTTTGACCAATGTGAAATTGGCCCATATGTTGTATTTGTCTTAATGACTTAAAACAATTAAAGCTATGTAAATTAAACACTGGAATTACAATCGATATTCGGTGAGTGCCTCATAATAAGACTTTGAAACTGAATAATGGCAATGAGTGTCATTGTGTTTCACATCTGAGAAAAATTATTTGGGGAAAACTGAGTACTTACTGACGCACCTAGATTAGTGTGTAAATATAAAGTAACTTATGTGATTAACAAAAACTCAAGAGAAATGCAGTGAGGTTTATAAGAAAAACGCTTAGATAAAAATTTAGATTATCAAGCTCCAGGGTCAAGCATAAAGACATCATGACAGTTTGTGTAATTAATGTATGATAAAGAAAAATTTTATTGCACTGCTAATCATCAACCTGCTTTAACCATTCATTATCAATATATTTAAGGGTAATTCCCCCAAGGCAAATATTGTACTTAATTTTTATTTTTCATTTTTTAAGTTTATTTATTTATTTTGAGAGAGACAGAGATGGCATGAGCATGGGAGGGGCAGAGAGAAGGGGAGACAGAGAATCCCCAGCAGGTTCCACACTATCAGTGCAGAGCCCAACATGGGGAACTGTGAGATCATGACCTGAGCCCAAACTAGCAATCAGATACTTAACTGACTGAGCCACCCAGATGCCCTGTACTTAATTTTAAAAATTTTGGGGGCGACTGGGTGACTCAGTCGGTTGAGCGTCCGACTTCAGCTCAGGTCACGATCTTGTGGTTTGTGAGTTCAAGCCCCACATCGGATTCTGTGCTGACAGCTCAGAGCCTGGAACCTGCTTCTGATTCTGTGTCTCCCTCTCTCCCTGCCCCTTCCCTGCTCATGCTCAGTCTCTCTCTCTCAAATATAAAATAAACATTACAAAATTAAAAAAAAATACATTAAAATTCATCCTGTTGTAATTCCAATAATTGTTTTGCTTTGCACTCTATTGGAGACTTACTGGCTATTTATATAGTCAGATTTTTCTTTAATTACCCAGAGAAAACAAGAAGTAGTAATGATGATAATGACAAGAATTGTAGTGTTACTATCAAATAGAAACAAATGGCAGACACATCAGAAAGGTAAATACTAATCTAAAAATAATAAATTTCAGATTCCCCCAATCCCAAAAGAGAAAGACAACCTATCTTTTCTTTTAGCCTCCCCACTCCAAAAAAAAAAAAAAAAAAGGAAAGAGAAAGAAAAGCACAGAAAAAGAAAACACTTGTGTCTGCAAATCATTTCTCTATATCTTTGAGAGATGTGTTTATTTTTTTTAAATATACATAAATGAGGCTCTTGCCAGTTTTACATTCCAGGGCTTATCTTTTTTGAACATCTTAGAATATGAATATCAAAGAGGATGGCAACCTGTAATCTACTCTCCGTGGGAGTTTAGCTGAGGCACTTGGTTCTAAGTTACAATTTCTGTTTGTCAAAAAGATACAAGAAATAAATGCAGTTATAAAAATAAAATCATTTCCTAAAATTGATATTAATAAATAAGGGCAAACATGCATTTTAGAACACTGACATTATTTAAAATAATAAAATTGATGGCCTAATATTTCCCTTCTTAACATACCTATTTTCATTATTCATCATTGGACTCATCTCCATTTTTGGGTTTTCCATGTACCCACAAATAATGATGAAGTATTTATAGCACCTTTATTTCTGATCTTGGTAAACTATATCATCACAATGTCTTTGTGTGAATACATGTACTTTGTACACTTGAAAAATTTCTATTAAAAAATCTACATCAACGATACGATTTTTATGTTCTTTTCCTAATGTTCTCAAATATTTTGTGAAAAGAATAACTTGGGAAGAATCTTACCATTAGATAATTTCTCAGAACTCCAACTTCTAAAAACATGGCTTCAAATGATTCAAGATGCCTGCAGTAGTACTGTTTTTTTGTTGCTGTTTTGGTTTTGTTGGCTCACATTTTAGTGCATCCCTACAGTTTAATACATAATATTGTACTGTGTTAATATATAAATACAATATAGCATAGCTATTGGGGAAAAAAACAGGTGAATACTTAATTCCTGAACAGATTTTAAATTTTTATATTATTTAAGAGTAAATTTTCTACGTCTACTTCTAAATATTCCCAACAGAAAATAAGTTCACAACTGTGTCCTAAAGAAGTAATTACCCCTCAAATTAGTGTGTCCATAGCATCTAGTATGTACCTATAAAGTTCACCTTTTCTTTTGATAAAACTACATAGCTAACTTCAGAAGATCTTAATTTTTATGCCGCTTGATGTGGAAAATTCCCTAGGATTCATGGTCTGAGTTACCACTGAGTAGATGTTATCAATATTTCTTTTGAAGAATATAATGGATCCAATAAAGTAAGAGGAGAGACTGCCACAATGGGACTATGAAAGAATGAATAGTTCGTTAGTATAGTGACTCTTTCCTTTCATCTGCATCTTTTGGAATTAGCATACAGTACAGGACTTGTGTGCTGACATTTGTGAAAGGGTTGGATATAGGAGTTTCTTGAGATGATGTACTTGGATATTCTTGAAAGTGCTTACTTAGCAGTTTTAGGTAACTGGTTACACATAGTTGATACAACAAACACTTGGATCTGCTAACATTTGATTAGTCAAAGGGACTGATTTCCTTTAGAAACTGTAAAACAGGTCATTAAATTGGCTTAGTCAAGATTTACAACATTAAATTATCATTTTAATTGTATTAATAGGACTCTTTGTTGCTAAGCAATAAAAAGCTTATATGTCCTCTTAACCAGAAATAGTTAATGTAGAGAGGAGACAAAGATGATACATATTTTACACTAAGAAATCCAGTGATACAGATTTGTATCAATTTGAAAAAAATTTAGAATGTGCTACAGCATTCATCACACTACAGGTAAGGAGATTTTACTTTAAGTTGAAACTTCTGAATAGTTTCACACAGTTCATTCTAACCCCAGTATAGCCTAAATAATAAAGGTAGGTATAACTTCAAAAAGATAGACTGTACAATTCTGGAAATAAAAATAAATAAATAAATAAACATGATGTATTTTATAACCTGTGCCACTCTCCACTCTGCGGTAGTGGCAACCTTTTGGATATGAGAATCTGGAGATAATTTAAAGGTAAATAGGACCACTTTGTATCAGAGAATTTTAGGAAACCCCCTCCATTATCATTTCTGTCATACCATGGGTTCTAGGATATGAATAGAGAGTTCCTGCATCCGAGTTTTATGTTGAGTCTCACATTTACATAGCTGCTAAATTCATATTTCCACTCACATCTGTCAAGACATTCAGTGATTCCAGTTACTCTCTATGGTGTGATACTGAAAATGAAGGACTGGGATGAGAAGAAGCAAACAGGGAGATACTTCAGGTAGTGATACAGTAAGTGATATGCCTAGGAGTAAGAAAGGACATAGAAATCATTATGATAAAAGTAGTGGGGTGCTCGGGCGGCTCAATTTTTTAAGCATCTGACTCTTGATTTCAGCTCAGGTCATGATCTCATGGTTCTGTGTGACTGAATCCCGCATTAGGCTCTGCGCTGACAGTATGGAGCCTGCTTGTAATTCTCTCTCTCTCTTCTCTCTGCCCCTCCACTCTCCCTCTCTCTCTTTCTCAAAAATAAATAAAACCTTTAAAAAAACTTTTAAAAAAGAGTAAGGGCTGCAACAGACTTATGTTTAGAGTTCTATGAGACCACATATGGGAGAGAAATATATTCTCTCTTGCAGTCAGAGAGCCTGAGCGAAGGGATCCAAGCATATAATCTTAAAGACAACATTTAATGAACATTATATACAGTTAGAAAATGAAAATATCTTTAGGGAGTTCGACCTCCTGGTCACAGTAAAGGAGAAATGGAAGAGAAGTTAGGGTGTCAAGATCACCCTGGAAAAAACTGTCAGGCAAAAAGGTGTCATTAAAGTTTGGGTGCTCAGATGGGCATTTGACATTGCTTACCGTAAAGAAGAAGATTTCTTGAATGTGTGTGTGTGTGTGTGTGTGTGTGTGTGTGTGTGTGTGTACACCCAGTGAATGATGTAGTAAATAGCACAAAATTATTTATTTTTTTTAATTAAGAATTATTTCTGTGCTCATGGTATATTCTCCAGAGTATATCACACACTAGGAAACAAATCAGGCCTCAACAATTACAAAAAGATTGAGATCATACCACTCATCTGACCACAACACTATGAAACTTGAAGTCAAGCACAAGAAAAAAATTGGAAAGATCACAAATACATGGAGATTAAATGCTACTAGGCAATGAATGGGTCAACTATGAAATCAAAGAAGAAACTAAAATAAATAAATAAATAAATAAATAAATAAATAAATAAGAAAACATAATAGTCTAAAACCTTTGGAATACAGCAAAAGCAGTTATAACAGGGAAGTATATAGCAATATAAGTCAACCTCAAGAAGCAAGAAAAATCTCAAATAAAAAATATAACCTTATACCTAAGGGAGCTAGAAAAAAAAAAAATGAAGCCTAAAGCCAGCTGAAGGAAGGAAATAATAGTGATTAGAACACACAAATGATATAGAAACTAAAAAACAAAAAATAATAGAACAGATCAATGAACCAGGAGCTGATTCTTTGAAAAAAGTTAATGAAATTGATAAAGTCAGATTTACCAAAAGAAAAGAGAAAGGACCCAAATAAAATCACAAATGAGAGAGCAGAAATAACAACCAATACCACAGAAATACAAGCAATCAAGAGAATATTATGAAAAACCATATACCAACAAATGGGACAACCTGGAAGATATGGATAAATTTTGAAAAACATATAAACCACCAAACCTGAAACAGGAAGAGATAGAAATTTTGAACAGACTGACAACCAGCAAAGAAACTGAAATAGTAATCAAAAATTAAGTCCAGGACTCAATGGCTTCCAACGGGAATTCTACCAAATATTTAAAGAAGAGTCAATAGATACACTTTTCAAACTATTCAAAAAACAGAAAAGGAGGGAAAACTTCTAAATTAATTCTATGAATCCAGCATTACACTGATACTGAAACCAGATAAATACTACACTAAAAAAGAAAGCTATGGGGCAACATCCCCAATGAACATGGATCCAAAACTTCTCAACAAAATACGAACAAACCGAATCCAACAATACATTAAAGGAATTGTTCACCATGATCAAGTGGGATTTATTCCTGGGTTGCCAGGGTAGCTCAATATTCACAAATTAATCAGCATTATATACCACATTAATAAAAATAAGAATTATATGATTAATTCAATAGATGCAGAAAAAGCATCTGACAAAGTAGAGCATCCATTTATGGTAACTCAACAAAGCAGGGTTAGAGGGAACATACCTCAACATAATTAAAGGCCATATACATTAAAACCACAGCTAATATCATCCTCAATGGGGAAAAACAGAGCTTTAGCTCTATAGCCAAGAACAAGACAGGGATGTCCACTCTCACCATGGTATTGGAAGTCTGAGCCACAGCAATCGGACAACAAAAAGATATAAAAAGTATCCAAATCAACAAGGAAGAACTCAAACTTTCACTATTTGTAGGTACAGGATACTCATAAGGAAACCCAAGAGACTCCACCAAAAAACATTGCTAGAACTGATACACAAATTCAGGAAAGTCACAGTATACAAAATCAACATACAGAAATCTGTTGCATTTTTATACACCAATAATGAAGTTATGGAAAGAGAAATCAAGGAATAAATCCCATTTACAATTGTACCAAAAAACATAAGATACTGAGGAATGAACCTAACCAAAGAGGTGAAAGATCTGTACTCTGAAAACTGTAGAACACTTATGAAAGAAATTGAAGAGCACATAAAGAAAAGGGAAAGCTTTCCATATTCATGGATTGGAAGAACAAACATTGTTTGTCTATACTACCCAAAGCAATCTATACATTTAATGCAATCCCTATCAAAATACCACCAGCATTTTTCACAGATCTAGAACAAACAATCCTAAAATTTGTATGGAACAACAAAAGACCTTGAATAGCCAAAGCAAATTTCAATAAGAAAAGCAAAGCTGGAGGCATCCCAATTGTAGACTTCAAGTTATACTACAAAACTGTAGTAATCAAGACAGTATATACCGGCACAAACACAGACACATAGATCAATAGAATAGAATAGAAAATCCAGAAACGAACCCACAACTGTATGGTACACTAATCTGAGACAAAGCAAGAAAGTTGGGAAAACTGGACAGCAACATGCGGAAGAATGAAACTGGACCATTTTCTTATACCATAAACAAAAAGAAATTCCCACTGAAGGGAAGACCCAAATGCAAGACAGGTAACCATTAAAATCCTGGAGGAGAACACAGGCAGTAACCTCTTTGACACTGGACATAGCAACTTCTTTCTAGATGAGTCTCCTGAGGCAAGGGAAACAAAAGCAAAAATAAACTATTGGGGCTTCCCATCAAAATAAAAATCTCTGTACAATGAAGGAAATAATTAACAAAACTGAAAGGCAACCTATGGAATAGGAGAAGATTATTTGCGGATGACATATCTGATATAAGGGTTAGTATCCAAAATACAGAATTTATGTTCCTCATGTTCAAAAAAGTTTAAAACAGAACTACCTTACCATCTAGCAACTGCCCTACTAGCTATTTACCTAGCACGGAAGGATGTAAACAATAATGCAGTCACAGGCCTCAACTGATCCTGTGGGGATCTCTGAAGCTGAGCTGACCCTTCATAGTGACCCAAAGTTGGAGCAAGAGTACTGAGCTCCGGGGCACCTGGGGGGCATAGTCAGTTAAGCGTCTGGCTTCTGCTCAGGTCATGATCTCAGGGCTCATGAGTTTGAGCCCTGAATCTGGTTCTGTGCTGATAGCTCAGAGCCTGGAGCCTGCTTTGGATTCTGTGTCTCCCCTTCTCTCTCTTTCCCTTCCCCATTCATGTTATGTCTCTCTCTCAACAATAAACATTAAAGATATAGATATAGATATAGATATAGATATAGATATAGATATAGATATAGATATCTATCTATATCTAGATAGATAGATGATAGATAGATAGATAGAAAAGAGTACTGAGAAGCTGTATTTGTGAGGGCTGCCATAAAAAAAAACACAGACTGAACAGTTTAACAACACAGATTTGTTTCCTCAAATTTCTGGAGGCTTAACTTAAATCAAGATGTTGGAAGGTTTGGTTTTTCTTGAGGCCTCTCTTTGTTGCAGATGGCCCCACCTGTATCCTCACATGGCCCTTTCTGCATGAATGCACATCCCTGATATTGCTCTCATAAAAACACCAGTTCTGTTGGATTAGGGCACCATCCTAATGATCTCATTTAACCTTCATTACCCTTTTATAAGCTTTATCTCCAAATAGTTACATTGGGGATTAGGGCTTTAACATGAAATTTGAGGGTACATAATTCTGTCCCTAACAACTGTTTTAACCCTCTATCATTCCATCACCACATGTGAGTTGACCTGGGAAGTGGGCAATTCCTTGGTTTGGGTGACGTTCCTCAGCTCAACTAGTTATTCTCTCAATATCTAAATCTATAAATGAAATGAACATGCTTAGAAGTTGGCAGAAACATTACACTGATTCTTTGATCTGTAAATATTTATCATAGTAGGAAAGTCCAAATTGAAGAACTGAAAACCAGTTCCTCTCCACCAAAGTAATAAATCAAAAAAACAAACCATTTTTCAGAAAAAAAAAAATGGTAGATCAAATAATTTTAGAGATACAAGAATAGGATCATCCCTTGAGAAGACAGCCACCTACTTGTAAGGTGATAACGTCAGTCAATGCTGCATTCTGATCAGAAGAGACCCATATTATAGATATTGGTTTGCCTTTTCTGCAGAGAATACTTCAGCCAGTGGTACTTCCCAAGGGATCATAGAGTATCTAATCCCAGGTAGCGTACCTTCTAACAGACCCACCTCTTACAATAATATAGCAATAAGCACAATCAGAAGATGCAGGGATTGTAACACTCACTCCCTCTGCAGAAACTTCTGGCCTATTAGAACACTGAAAGTCTTGAGATAGAATTAGGTGACATTTTGATGTTGACACCACTGACATAACATACGTCACAATGGAGAATATACTTTTAACCAAGAGTCAGTATATGTGTTCTGGCTTTGGTAGGTTAAATACATGACTCTAGGAACCGAGGGGTGGAAGCAAGCCCTATTCTCCATTACTGCCAATGACACATTTGAAAATGTCTGATTCCTAATTCCTACAAATGTAGATTTCTTACAAGAGCCTGGGTTCCAGAAAGGCTTATTTCCACCAAGATACATTTTAAGAGTTTAACTAAATTTAATGGTGTTGCTTCGCCTTGTCAAGTTGATTTCTAATGTGAGTCCAGCAAAGGCAAAGAAAACCATTCCCCTATTAGCAAGAGTAACTGAATCTGATTATCATGAGAAAGGGGAGTAGTTGTAAATTAATAGAGACAGTCATAAATAGATTTGGGATTCCACTGGATACACTTGTGTATCTCTTGGTACTTCTATTTACAGTATTTAAAATGAATAGCCATAAGACCATCAGGAGAAGGTCCTGGATCACCCCTCCAAGAAAACCTCTTCAACCAGAGAAATATACCTGAGGGGGCAGGTGGGGTGAACTTGAATGAATGATACAGAAGTAATATATAATTTTGATCCCAAATTCCACTGTGGCAGAGCATACCAGATTGTCTCCCTAACTCATCTCTCGTAAGTTTCTTCTGCAAGTGGTGACTTAAAATAACCTGGGTGAAGCTCTGCCCAAATGGAGTAGTTAATGTGAAGAGTAAATGAATATGAGCAACACCAAGGGTAAATGCCTGAGTGGTCATGTCCAGATCCCTTTACAAGCCTGAGGCACCTGTCCAAGAACTGTTGCAAGTACTGGATGCTGATGGCATGTAACTGCAGAATTTCTCCATTTTCAAGAATAAATAACTCTAAACAACAGCTATCTTGCCTGGAAGATTATTCACCACCATGGAGCCAGTATTCAATGAATGAAAAGATGACATACTGTCATGAAAGTACAAAAGACCTACAATAAAAATTAATAAGTATGCAAGTATGTAAAATCCATAGAAATTAGGAAATATTAAGTACCCTATTACTTTTGTTACATCAACATTATCAGTGAACATGGAAAGGCAACATATATTAGGAAAAAAACCAAACATATCAACCTCAATTTTTCTCACTTCAAGTGACAGAGTGATTGGGTTCCTAGATGGCTTTCCATACACAGCCCTCACCCAACACACACACACCTTTTTGTTTTGCCTAAAAGTATTTACAAATAAATCAATTTTATTTTTTTAATATTGAATTATTTAAAATATCCTATAATGATCAGAGAATACTAATTATAACTAATGTAATAGATCACATTTAAAGTTTTTTCCTGTCATTTAGGTTTACTGCATATATTAAAAGCAGATGGGCTGAAGCCAAAATATATTATAAAAATGGAAATAAAGTTTATGTATTAATGGAGATTTTATACACTCAGAAAAATACTATTAGTATTAGAATTGAAGAAATAATGAACTGTGTTCTCTAGAGTTTTAGGAAGAAAATGAGATTTAAGGGTCAAATAGTCTTTAGTTTCCTCTTGAGAAAGTTTTATATCTTTCAATTTCATATAGTGTAAATATAAAACTTAGAATTTAGAAAAAACAATATTTTTAAGGTACTATCATAAAAAATTAAATTAAAAGAAACATTGGATTAGAATATTTTTGAATAAGGGAAATAATTGAGTTTATATAATTATTTTGTGAGATTATAAATGTAAAATTATTCACATATAAGTGATGAAATTACAATTTTAATCTTCATATAAAATTTGGAAATGTAGAATTTATTCTGACATATAACAAGGAATACTGATTTTTTTAAGCTTTCACAAAATAACTATGCAAATAGTAATTGGCATAAAATGAAAAAAAATTTTAACATATTAGCTTATTCCATATGCACACACACAGAAATTAAAACACTTTATATTTTCAGATCCTTGGATCATCTTCCTGATAGGTTAAATCTATGCCTGTATTTGAAATATATTAAGTAAACTAAAAAATATGTTCAAATAATTCTCATTAAATCTGTAACCTGGAGAATCTTTGAAATATATATTCACCATAACCAGACGTAAATTTATTTAAAATAAATGTTAAGTGTTATTAGAAACAGTCCATTAAACTAAGAGTTTAAAAAGAGGAAGGAAGTTGGAAGACACAAGGACACTTCTACTAAACACCAAGACCATATGAATGTTCATTCATCCTTCAAATATTTGTTGAACTGTTACAACAGTACATTGATAAAAGTGATTAAAATTTGAAATACTCATTCACAGGTTATTTAATAGCCACTGTCCCAACCCTCCCATGAGTGTTCGTCCATGCCTCAGGGCCCCAAACTCCCCATAATTAAAGGCTCAAATCCAGATAAAAACAGGTAGTATCTGGGACACTATTTCAACACTATGAATTTTATCTACAGTGAATACCCAACACTAGTACACTGGTTTTAAATATTTTGTGTGGTATTGTGGATTTGTATTGGGACAACTCAGCTAGGTTGGGACTAAATTTCCCAGATTTCTCTTTCCTGCTTAGTATGCCGTTATTGTGAAACGCAGGTATTTTCTTTGTGATATTGAAGATGGACGTGAAGCAGCAGACTCATTCTTTTTATAGTCAAAGAGTTAGTGCAGAAATTATTTATTGCATAATTGGGCAATCGCTGTTGATATGAGGCAGCAAGCAGACCCAAAACATCCCTAGTTCCTGATAGATTTCTTCCTTACAGGTGTCCAACTCCTGGACAATCATCAGATGTACGATTTGCTTCATGATAAATGGCATTATCCTCTCCTGTGGAACCCTGTCATTGAAGGTGAAGACATCCAGGTATTTAGAGACTGAGGACGGTTCCAGGTCTTCTTGTGTGTACGAGCATACCCACCTGGTTTTACCGCTTTCCTTGCTTTTCCTACTTCCTGTTTATCTTTCCTTACTGAAGGCCCTACAAACTTTAGAATCTAGTTCCAGATATGGGAGCAGCCATCTCAATCTTTTTAACTATCCCCTCTGCTGTCTATAATAAATGCTTTCATCCATACTCTCTAGTGAGTTCTTCTCTAACTTTCTGATACACAATTTTGTACAGGGAGTGTTTCCAGTAGAACAAAACCTTAGAAAGAGATCATTTGGTACACTTCATCTGCAATGATTTCTCTTATAGGACTATATTTCAAGGCATTAATGACAGTATTTCCAGTGATAAAGACAGTGCTAGTAGTTCACGATATATGAAAAAACATGGAAAGTGCCAAAACAATGACGTGTCACTTGTAGATACCTATAATCAAGTGTCTATGAAGATTATTAGGTGATAAATTATTTGCTGCCATAAATAATATAGTGGAAATAAAGAATATAACTGAGTTAGACAACTGCTTCCAAATATACAAGAAAACTCAGAGTAAAAAGATGAGCTCATGACTTTAACTACTGAGGTCTTGCTTATAAATGCTCTAAAAGAAACTCGTAGCTGCAAGGTTAAGAATTCTGAAAACAAAGCCCCAGATCTAATCCTGCTTATGACTGAATTATGACAAAAGAAATTCCAGAATTTCGAGTGTCACTTTTTGTAGGAATAGGACTTCGAAAATCAGAATGCATCTATAGATAAATTTGAATAAAACCAAGGAACTTAAATTCTACATTTTTCTAATCCTCCTTCACTTGTGGAAACATCTCATTATACCCTCAATGAGATTAATCTTCCCTTGACTGAAAAAAATATATGACAACTTCCTCTGAAATAACTGCTTTTCAAAATACTGATGATCCTCTCCAAGACGTACATTTATATTACTTTTCTATTGTTTCTGTGCACAAATTACACCAAACGTTGACAAGTCTACATTTCCTTCCGGAAGCTTTAAGGGAGAATCTGTTCATCTTTTCCACCTTCTAGAGGTTGCTCATATTCCTTGCCTCAGGGCCCTTTTCTCCATTTTCAGAGACAGCAGTGTGGTGTCTTTCAGTCTCAGATTCTGTTTTCATCATCACATCTCCTTATCTGATTGTAGCCTTTCTATTTTCCTGTTAGGCCCATCCACATAATCCAGGATACAATTCCATCTTAATTCCCTTAACTTAATCATTTTAAAGTCCCTTCTGCCATATCAGATAACACATTCACAGATTCTGGGGATTAGGACATGAACACCCTAGGGTAGTGATTTGGCTTATTATACTACTTCAGTTCTCATTAATCCCATATTTATCATCAGACTTGAGTTAAAAAGAACTTTCAGGATGAATGACAAAGTATAACCTCATTAGGAGATGAGGTATATCAAAGATATAATTGCATGATTTTGCCACATGGTATCAAAAGAAACCTAGGGAACATGTGTGGGGATGTATTTTAAGATTGGGGGATCATGATATAGGAAAGAAAATAAGCTGGACTGTCGCAGATTTTGAGTCTGGAGTTCTCTCTTGTCCAGCAAGAGAATGGGTGCAGAATTGAATACGAGAGAGGCTAATGTCCAGGAAAGCGACAAGAGCCCTGAGTAAGGGTCTCACTCTGTATTTATTAGGATCAGAAGGCTTACATATCTGATGAACGTGCAGAAAGAGAAAATAAAACAGTGATCATTAACTCATGCATGTGAGAGAAAGGGATTTTCAAAGCTATGCAATGTTAGCAGTTAGGGTCAAAAATCAAAGTCCCAGTGCGGAGCAGAGAGCTGTTTACTGCAGACACCAGGCACTGTGTCTGTTTATCTTAATTTTTCTAGGGGTTACCTCAGGGTTAACAAGACATTTTTATCACTAATAGCTCTGGGCACTTTCACCCTGCTGTGGCAGCTTTCTGCCTCTTCCTGTTCATCTACCTGTTCTCGGACAATTTTGTCCTGTGGAAGCAGCTTTCTCTTCTTTGCTTTGTTCTATGCTGGGCTTTTTCACCCTGTGGCGGCTTTCTGCCCTAAGCCTTAACCCATTGGTGCAAGCTCAGAGAATTCTTGAACTTCTTCCCCATACTGGATCACATTGAGTTTATTAATATGAGCTCACTCAATAGAGATTTACAACTAGCTACAATTATGTGACTGAATTTAGAATTCAATAATGTAATAGGCATGAGTATTTCCTACTTGTTATGAAGTAAATAATTTGTCTATATATTAATCTTAATTCTCTCCTTTCCTGTCACATTCTAATTCTAATTGAAGAAGAAATTCTACTCAACTAGAAGTGGGGGGGGGGGGGCGGAACTCACTGAAGGTGGGTAAAAAACAAAAGTGCTCTCCATCCTATTTGGAGAGAAGGTTGCTGTGTTCTTAGCTCTATGAACAGATATTTTGTTAGGGAGAAGAATGATTTTTCGAATATATTTATTTGCAATACATATTAAATCTGATTGAAAGTAGTATGCACAGATACCAAGTTGATAATGTTTGATTGTGGTAGTTTTTGAATAGCATCAACCTAATTAAGCCAGAACTCCACTTCCTGGCATTCTCTTCTTTGCATTGTTTCAAATTATCGTGGGCCATAATAGATATCTTATGAGATTTGAAAGACAAAAGGGAAATAGTCATTTTTCAAAGGCCATGGGGGTTCTCTCCATTTTTTTAATACCAGAAGACTAAGATTATCATTTAAAAGGCAGGGGGATATAGAGAAAACATTCATTTAGGAAGACAGCCTAAGAGGTATGAGGTACTCAGCACTGACTAGAGAAAGTAGAGACTTGCAAAGATGAGGCAGGTTACTATGTGGTAGCATGATGAAGTCTTCATCAGATGTAAAAGGGAAAAATTCTAAAGCACTTGAAAAGAAGAATGGGTAGAATAATATAGCTACATTAAAGAAAAATAGAAATTCTGGAATTAGGACTGGAATTATTAAACTTTCTGTGCTTGATTCCAGATTTTGTTGAGGTTTTCTAAACTACAGAAATATAATCCATATTTACAGAGTCAATCTCCATGTCGAACTTCAAACATTATAACCTACTCAGAATATTTCTCATTTACCAACAGATATTAATCTTCAGGATTCAGAATTGAGAAAACAGAATTCTCTGGAATTCAATAAAATTCTAGAACCAGGAATCATTCTTGAACTATATCTAATATGTTTGATACTTGTTACTCATAATTACAGACATCTACACATTACTTAAAGCATAAGAAATATTAAGTTTATTATTATATTCAATGGACTGCAGCCCATAATGAGCCCATAATGAGCACTGATGCACTGAGAAATACCAGCAAATATTATTGGGTAGTATTCAAATAAACATGACCTTTAAATTACCTTGTAAACTGCTGAAGTTAGAGCACAACTGCTCCCAAAACAGGTTATACTTTGGAACATCACTCGTAAGATTTGTATATGTGTACCGTGTATATAGGCATATTAATATACATATTTCCTTTGAAAAGTGATTCACCTTTGTACAATAGCTGGGTCCACAAACAAACACTCATAACATGGCGACAACTACAAGCGGGACTCATTGATTAGACCATGACCACTTCTTTCCCGTTTGGTCTTGCTCTGACTCTCAGAAGTGATCAAGGGTCCTGATTTTGATTTGGTATCGGTGGATACCTGTGAATCAGTAATATCTCTGTTGATTGTCAAAAATCTAATTATCATAAGAGAATTACATTTCCCATGTTCCTAAACAATTTTCCTCAGACTATAAGATTCAGAGAAAAACATACATTTCCAAAGACTGCCAAGAAAGAGTTCTCACAAGGAGAGCATTCTACTGGACTTGTTGGGGTCTTTACATCAGTTCCCCCAGATGAAGGAAGAAACACTGGCCCCCTTTTACCTAAATGCGAGACAAAAAGGAAGAGAACTATCTTTCAATCCTCTCTTTTATTTGCCTGCACTGAAGCTTATAGGCATTCTGCCCTTCTTCTTTCTCCTCAACTTCGCTTTGTAGTTTCCTGATCTCTCTAGCTCAAGCAAACAAAATATAATCATTTAACTTATCTAAACTTTCTCTATGGGTGGGGAATATTTGGTAATCCAAACTATTTTTTTTATCCAAACTAAATCCAATTGTACTTTGTCTTTTCACAAAGTAAAGATTTAAATAAACAGGTAATGAGATCCTTATTTATACATATACAGACTTTTTTAATAAAGCCATTTAATCTTGCTATAAAATACAGGTTGCTTTTGGTAGGAATATCAGCTGAAAAAAGTATATGTGAAATTATTTCATACACTGTAAATTAATATATATCCCATTTAGAAGGCACAAAGAAAGGAAAACACACAAACGCAGTCCCTTTTTTTCTAGAAAAACAGAGCAAAGAGAATTATTCTGTGGATTTTCAGAAGAGGTAAAATATACAAAAGGACCTATTCTTGTTGTAGAGATGGGAGGGGTGAAATAATTTAATTTTATATACATTGCATTTGAGATAGTTGGGTGGCATACAAGAAGGCATGAGTTATATTAGCTAGAAATGTGGAGTCAAATTTAAAATGAAGATTCAAGAAACATAAGCACTTTGAAGCAAGAGAGAAATGTCTCATGTATCAGTAAATGCAAAATAAAGATACAACTAAAGGAAACACAGAGTGTGACAGTGAGATTTAGAAAAACTAAAGAATACATTAATACAGAAGATGGCATAGTATTAGCTGGGATAAAAACTGAGCATCAAATATTGAAGAAAAGTTAAAGGGGATGAAAACTGAGGAAATAAGTACAGGAGATACTGTAGGATAAGTTAAAAACAGACGCCAGGTTACTAAGTGTTAAGAAAAGAGCACACTGGAGCTTTAAAGACATTCACTATGGAGGAACTAAGTGGACTCCAAATGCCCACTAAATCTTTCAGATACATCTTATTAGTCACTAATTCTTAGTGTGGCAGTTGGGAAAAACAGACATGTAATTACATTTGGTAAATGATCATACCATTCATCCTTCTATAATTAAATTCTTATTACTAAAATTATTGATATGAACAAAGAAAAATAAGTGAATATTTATTTCTAAATGACCTTTCCTAGAAATCAACTGAAAATTCTGTTCATAATTTTTGTCAGTAAAAAATATCTTCTCTATTAAGAACCAATAAATGCATGACAAACTCATAACAATTCTCTTAAAGAGAAATCAATCATAAAAAAAATACTTCTAAAACCCAACATCAATCTATCATCACCTTCATATTTTTCTTTCTCCAAGAAAAAAAATCTAAGCAATGGATTTATCTTACTGTATCTCAACGTAAAAATTTCTGCAAGGAAAAATAAAACATATGAGGATTGCCTTGATTCTCAAAAAGCACATGAGAATTGCCTTGATTCTCAAAATCTGCAAAAGGCTAAAAAAAAAAACCAAGAAAAAGCATTGTTAGCTTCTTTCTTTTAAGAATAATCACAAACTATCAGCTATAGTATATGTAAAATGTTTTTACTTTTAATAGGAAAATAATAGAAAATTTTATTTGTTTTTAGTGATATGAACTCATAAAATAATCTGGGACTGGATAAATAATGATAAAATAATAAATTGAAGATATTTTCCCATGTGGCCACTCAAATCAATGAGAATCGAGGCCTCTCAGCACCTCCATGACTCACTGCTACAGGATGCAACACTATTCAAAAAGCCCAGCCATGCATGTACCAAGCACTGCTCTCGGCAGGAAAGACATTCTTTTAGAACTAGGGACTCAGCAGGATTGTGAGATATAAACTCTATAACAGACACAATTGCTACAAACATTTCTTTCTTGTCTCAGTAAAACAATATTCATTCTACATTTTATATTGAAGTATTTATCATATATACAATGTGCATATATATGTTATATATACACACGTGTGGTATATGATATACATATACATACAAAACATGTTCATTTACATATGTAGTTCATCATGACAATATATATACTGAAGCAGACACTATTCTCCAATGGAACAAGTTAGATGCATAATATTCAGTTAACATATCACCTTTTGTTACTATTCCATAATAATTGGAATTTATAAGCCCCTTCATGGACTCAAACAATCAATCAGTCTATCAATAGGACCCATATATATTGAACACTATAAATTGAGCTCCATGCTAAGGACTCTAGGATTTAAAGAGTAATTGAAGTATGTCTTGTTTTAAACCTGTAGGTGCTCAAAATTTAGTGGAGTAGAGGACAAGTATGTTAATACTTAATATCTAACAATATAGCTTTATATTAGAGTATTATAAAGACCTAAATTTTAACACTTCTGAAAATTCACAAAATGATTTAATTCCTCTTCTTACTCCAGGGAAAAAATAAATTTCTGGTATTTTCTAGTAACGAAACCTCAGGAAAACATTGACTTTTGAAGCCTCAGATTCTTTATCTATGAACAGAACTAATTAAATTTATTTTTAATTTTATTAAAATTAAATTAATTTTTATATTAAATTAAAATTTTTAATATTTTATATTAATTTATAAATTTATATTAATATAAATTATAATAATTTATATAATAAATTATTTATAATTATAATAAATATAATAATATATTATAATATATTAATAAAATTAAATTTATATTTAAAAACAGAGTATAATAACTGTGACATTTATACCACAGAAAAATGGTCATTGGGCCACTGGTCAGGTATTCTTACAATAGCCCTTTGCAGAGGCACTAATAATAATGTCACCATTTTTAAAGTTAAGAAGAGAGAGAGATAAATAGATCATCTACTACTCTGATCTTATAATGTTCAGTGCTTTATTTACATTTGTTTATGTTTCTATTCATTTACTTTTATCTGAATAATATCCTAACATTCTTCCCATTTTTTGCATTTCTTAATGAAAGTGTTTCATGGATTAATACAGAAGGTGAAGGAACAAGATACTCCCTTTCACTGCCCCTAGAAAATGCAAAGAAGGGAGTATGAGCTAAGCTTGGCCACCAATTTGATGCTTCTACATATAACCTCAATTCTTCAAGGCAATGCTATGAAACAATGAGATAACTGAATGTTGGTTATGGCTCATATATAGCAACTGAAACCCTCATTCATTAATGGGAATGTAAAATGACACAATCACTTTAGAAATCAGTTTCTTGCAAAACTAGACACATCCTTACTATACCAATCCAGCAACTGTCCTCCTTGGTATTTGCCAAAATGTGCGGCAAACTAAGGTCCACAAAAAAACCTAAACACAGGTATTTATAGCATTTTTATTCATAATTGTCAAAACCTGGAAGAAGCCAAGATGCCCTTTAGTAGGTTAATGGATAAACAGTCTTACATCCAGACAATGAGATGTTATTCAGTGCTAAAAAGAAATGAACAATCAAGTCATGAAAAGACATGGGAGAATCTTAAATGCATGCTATTAAGTAAAATAACCCAGTTTAAAAAGGCTACATACTGCCTGATTCCAACTGAATGATGTTCTGGAAAAGGAAAAACTATGGAGATAGAAAATACCATTTTACTATTCATTCAATCCCCCCTCCCACCCCTCAATTTCCCTAATGAGTATGAGGTGGCAGATCATTATCATTTGGATAAATTTGCATTTATAATAATTAATGTTAAGTATCTTTTTATATGCTACTGTCCATTTGCATATCACCCTTGGAAAATGTCTATTCAAGTCTTTTGCACATTTTTTCTAATTAGGTTTTGCTTTTTGCTGCTAAGTTGCATAGGGGTATTTTTGCATGTACTAGATATTAACCCTTCATCAGATTTAAGACTTGCAAACCTCTCTCATTTAATGGGTTCCCCTTTTACTCTGTTAATAGTGTCTTTGAGGCACAAAAGTTTTAATTTTCATATAATCCAATATATTTATTGTTCTTTTCTTACCTGTGCTTTTGGTGTCATATTCAAGGAATCACTGTCAAGTCCAATGGCATCAGAATTTTCCCATATGTTTTCTTCTAAGAGTTTAGATCTTATACTTAAGTCTTTGATTTTGTCTGTGTGTGAGGGGGGGGCGGCATAAAGGTCAAACTCTATTATTTTTCATGTGGATATTCAGTTTTCCCAACACCACTGACATGGGGAAGCCAGAGAGAATAGGACCCATTCCCTCTTTCCTTTCTTTCCTTCCTTCCTTCCCTTACTTATTCCCAGTCATCAGTTACCTTTTTTAGTTGTTTGAGATATCAGTTTGTAAACTATTTTTTTTATGTTTATACTTAGAAAAAGTCCAATAATACATAAGAATTTGTTCCAGAGTATCAGAAAAAAATATATATAAATTATGTTTCTACCATTAATTAGCTTTGAGGCCTTAAGAAAGTAAAACATGTTCTCTAAACCTCAACTCCATAATCTGTCACATTCTATTTGTCAGGTTAGCCTGGTATAACTTTTATAAATATTTCAGAGGATTAGGAGAGAACTAATACATAAAACTAAAAAAGGTTTTACTTTTGATATTGACTAGAAAGTGTCTTAAAATTATGTAATTCAAAAATTAGGATAATTTTCCTCCATATTGACATAAAAATATAAATTTAAATTCCCAGTCAGGTAAAAAAAAAAGTTTTAAAAGTAATCTCCAGGAAAGCTAATTGTATTTAATATACATTTTTATGTATGAGTATGTATCTTGAGGAAATCGCAATACATACTAAATAGCTACTTGTTTCACTTCATAGGTTCAATCAACAGATAAAATCTGTTGTTTTACCTTTGCCACTGGATCCTTCTATAACATGTGTACAAGTTTGAGTGGGATAAGATGACACTTGATCGAATATTAAAGATTCTAAACTCCATGGTCAAGAGCAATTTCATTCTAGGAAGTCAATGTGTCAACTTTCTAATGAAATGCATTCTTAAAAAAAAAAAAAAAAGCATATTTACTAGGCAAATTTGGGACCAAACTAATGGAATCAAAATGGAGTTGGCATTAAGATTTATTTAAGAACACAGTATAAAAGAGCAGACCAAAAAGAATCCGTAAACCAATATGAAAAGGAAAACGAAAAGGAAAAGGAAAAGGAAAATGTTCATCATTTGTTTATTACTCTGTGAATCAAAGGAATGAGTGGTTCACATTACACTGCAGAAAAGATGAGTCTCAATATGAACTAAAAGATGGGACACAGAAAATGTCACTGGTCATCTAAATACGGTGATAGAGACAGGTTATGAACTATCTTTCATATATACCCTTTTACAATGTTCCTTAGTAATGAATGACATAAACCTATCTCCCAACATTTTTTAGCAGAAGAGATAAACAGGTCATTTTTAGAAGTAAAGCCACAGTGAATATAGGTATAGGTATATTTGTATTAAATATTTAATCATTGAATTTACTTTACAAAAGAACATTGGTAAATTTATTTCTTTACTTGGGGGGGAGGAGATTACATCTGTATTACATATATTAAAATAATCTCCTCCCCCGCCAAGTAAAGATGTATTAAACAGCATAGCATATAACTGAACATTTAAACATTTTTCTACCAGAGGTTACTGTTCATTATCGTTATCAATTCTATGACTAAACATAACTAAGACAATGACATGAATAAATGCATAACAATGTATTAATTATAAATATTTCACATCAGTTCCAACATATCTAACATGCTAAAAGCCTGCTTCTAAATTTCTTTCATGCATTTTACATCACTTAAATATTAATATGCAATCAGGTAAGACTTTCTTTAAAATGGAGTCTACTTGAAAATACAGGGAAAACTGATTATTATAAAGATTTTGGTAATTTAAGGGATTAAACACATACCTGAACATCAAAGGGAACAGCTGCTTTGAAAACAGAAATATCAGCTTGAATCATTTAATGACAGTAAATATATTAAAAAGAATCAAATATATTTCATTTTCTGTTCCTTTTGCTTATTAGAAATTGTAGGTTATGCTCCCTGTCATGTCTTTAAGGAAGCTACTATAATGCGTTGTTTAAAATTTTTTTTTAATGTGTATTTATTTTTGAGAGAGAGAGACAGAGAGACAGAGGGACAGTGAGACAAAGCGCAAGCAGAGGAGGGGCAGAGAAGGAGACACAGAATCTGAAGCAGGCTCCAGGCTCCCAGCTGTCAGCACAGTGTCTGACATGAGGCTCAAACTCAAGTGAGATCATGACCTGAGCCGAAGTCAGCCTCTCACCCAACTGAGCCACTCAGGAGCCCTTAACGTGTTGCTTTAAATTTCAGTGTGTGAAGGGAAATCCTGCTCTAAAATTGTCAGTCTGTGTTTTTAATCAGCCTATGTGCTAAAACAATAAACTGGATTACTTTCCTTCTGCATACTACTCAGATACTGTATCAATTCGGGTGTCAAAATATGTATCATTCAGGGATCATCCAGGGGAACAAAACCATTAGGTGATATATACTATGATTTATTGCAAAGGAAAAAATTGCCTTATGTGATTGTTAGAACTGGCTATGGATGTCTGACATTGTAGGTAATGTCAGGAATGGTAAACTGGGAGTCCCTGGCATCAGGTAAAGCTGCAGTCCACAGGCACATTTTTTTTCTCTTTTTCAGAGAAGCCTCAGTTCAATTCTTAAGGCCTTTCAAAGGTGAAATCAGGCCTATCCAGATTATCTAAAATAATATCACTTAAAGTCAACTCACCTCGACTTCATCATCATCTTTATGAAATACCTTCCCAAGCACCACTTAGATTAGTGTTTGAAGAACTGGGGACTCCAGCCTTGCCAACATGACACATGAAATTGACCATCATAGTCTACCTCTTCTCACACTGGCACCTCATCTCCTTGATCCATAATTAATATCTAAACAAGCATACCAACAACATATGGGATACAAACTACCCCACATACAACTAAACACATGCTCTTTCCTCAGAGAAGGATGCGAAGTCTTTGGCTGATGGATCACTGCACTGGTGGTGGGGAGGGGTGGTGGTGTGGTGGTGAACCAAACCTTAAGCTGAAGAGTATGGATCTTTAGCAGTTCTGCATAAATTAGATTGCTGAAGTTTGTCATGGACTTTAATCCCAGGACATGGTAAGAGATCCCTAAGGACTCTTCTGTATTCCAGGCATAACTTTCCTCATCTCCACTTTATGGTAATGACACAATTTCCCTTCCATAATCAATGAAAAAAAATCATCCCATTTAGTACAATAACTTTTTTTAATTTTTAAAAGAATTTTTTTTATTGATTTTTGAGACAGAGAGAGACAGAGCATGAGCAGGGGAGGGGCAGAGAGAGGGAGACACAGAATCCAAAGAAGGCTCCAGGCTCTGAGCTGTCAGCACAGAGCCTGACGCGGGGCTCGAACTCACGGACTGTGAGATCATGACCTGAGCTAAAGTTGGACGCTTAACTGACTGAGCCACCCTGGCGCCACCCCCCCCCTTTTTTTTTAAAGAACAGGCTGGGTCTGTGTGGTTGTAAGTCTGAACTTGTTTTTTAATGTTCATTTATTTTTGACAGAGAGAGCGTAGGAGGGGGAGGGGCTGAGAGAAAGAGGGACAGAGGATCTCAAGGGGGCCTCTGTGCTGAGAGCAGGGAGACCCATGCAGGGTTTGAACTCATGAACTGTGAGATCATAACCTGGGCTGAGGTCGGACATGCAACCAACAGAGCCACCCAGGTGCCCCAATAACATTTTTTATTGACTGTTGAGTTAGAGGCATGAGAAATCCAATTGGCCGGCTGATAGTTAAATTTCAACTTAAGTGGAATCATTATTGTCTCTCATGTAAGAAGCATTTCTCCCTCTGACACTTCTAGACTGACAGAGCCTAACGGAGGAATGACAAGTAAATTTTTTGCCAGTGGATCATAAGTGGGGCTTCTTCCATTTCCACATACTGATTCCTGGACCTGCAATTCTTGGCAATGGGAATAACAACACTATATCCCGGAGACTGATGTGGAGCATAGACAGCTTCCTGGAAATCACTTCCCAGTCCTACAAGGCACTGCCACCCAGTTGGTGCTGTGACTGTCTTCAAAGGGCCATTCTATTCTTCTATCTAGTCAAGTGCTTCAGGATCATGGGAAACATGATAAGACAGATGAATTCCATGAGCATGAGCCCATTGTCATACTTCATTTATTGCAAAATGACTTATTTGATCAGGAGAAATGCTATGTGGGATACCATGAAGGCAGATTAGGCACTGTATAAATCTACAAGTGTTTGTTTTTGCATTCAGGGAAGGAAAATACATATCCAGAGTAACTATTCCAGGAACTACAAAGGGGTACCCCTGCTATGATAAAAACACTCCAATGTAAGTAATCAACCACCAGGTAGCTGGTTGACCACCAGCTGGGAATGAGGGTCATACTGGGAATGAAGGTCATATTGTAGTCTTAGTGTTGTTCTTTGCTGCTGGTAGATTAGTCATTCAGCAGTGGCTAGAGCAAGGTTGGACTTGTTCAGAATGAGTCATCCTACACACTTGCTTGTTAAAACCCTCCCTTGCTAGGGTCACACTTTGGTGACAATTCACATGGCACACACTTATCTTCACATTGATTCCTATTCATAAAGAACTATCCAAATACACCCTCCCCAGAGCTTCTTGATACCAATCTCCCACTAATGTGTCTTCCCAGTCCCTGGCCATCCAGCCAAACCACTGGTCACAACCCATACAGACCATTTCTTCCGACTACTTATCCTTCCAGGCTAAATGAACAGCCAGGTTTACCATTTGAAATTTTGCTTACTGAAAGGATTTTATCTCTGTCCTTCAGAGCTATCCTAGAAAGGAGCCATGGTGCTCCAGTTGTCTACTTTGGGTGGTGCGTGTATGTTTTGCAGAAGCATTTATAAGCCAGGCTAAAGCTTTCCCTTTCTCAGTCCACTAGTTATAATGGAATCCCCATGAGTTCACAGATAAAGATTAGGAGAGAGAAAGTAATGTAGGAGTGAGGGCCATAAAAATTTGTGTCCCTATCTTATTCTTAAGCTGACCATGAAAGCAAGAGGCTGATCTCATATCACTTTTATTTGATAATGGAGTGCTGCTGGGAACACTCAACATTATGGTTGAGTCAAATGACACCCAGTTGGTAACGAGCAGCTAAAGTTTGGTGAGTAATGGCCCATGAGTAAGCCTTCAGCCCTTACTAAGTTCCAGTAGCAAGCCCAGGCTGTTTTTCAAAAGGAGAGTAGTTACCCATATAGGTTAGTAGAGTAGCAAGCCCAAGCCGTTTCTCAAAAGGAGAAACGCTCTTAGCGCTCCTAAGAGTCAGCACAGTGATTACCTACAGGGACCTTCCAAGGGTTCCGAACAGTATGACTATCTCTCATTGGTAGTTTAAATAGCACTGGATCTGGTGGATCATGAGGCTCAAGTGGGAAAGTATCTTATACAACATTCTAGACCTGTTGTGAAGCCTTCTCTTGTTTGGAGTCCTACTTAAAAATAGAAGTTTGGGGGCTTCTTGGACCAAATTAACACCAAAATGAGAAATATGTTGCCTCTAAAACTCAAATAATCCCACTGGACATTGTACCTTGTTTCGTCTAGAAGCAGACAGATGTGACAATTTATCTTTTACCTTAGAAAGTATATTCATACCACTGGAGCATTAGAAATTCCCCTGAGGTATAAGGCTCTTCTGTTTTTAGATTATCTAACCTCTGACATGCAAATTTCCTACCGATATGTCTAGTATAGTTGTTATTCTTGCACCTGAGGTATAATCAGCATAAGTTCATCAATGTAATGAATCAATATGATATCCTATGGAAGGGAAAGATGATCGAGTTCTCTGAAGACTAAATTATGCCATGAAGCCATGGAGTTGATATACCTGTGAGATAGTACGGTGAAGAAGGATTACTGGCCGTGCCAAGTGAAATAAATGAACAAACAATGGTAACACTGACAAAAACATTTGACTGATTATAGATGCATACCAGGTACCAAGGTATCTGCTGATGTGATAAAGCGATAAAACTTCATCTGAAATAGCAGTTGCAACTGGAGTCACCAACCAATTAATTTTAGGAGTATGGTCATTGTCCACATCTACTTTCTTCACAAGCCAAACAGGCAACTGAATGGCATACGGAGGGAGTCCCAACCCCTGCATCTTCTAAGTCCTCAGTGGTGCCTCTAACCTCTGCAATCACTCCAGGAATGTCACCTTGCCTTTGGTTTAATATTTCTGTCAGTTGAGGTGTTGTAGTGGCTCCTATTTGGTCTTTTGTAATATAAAAGTCCTCACTCCACAGGTCAGGGTACCAATGTGGATATTTTGATAGTTGCTGAATATGTTTTTCTCCCCAATTATACATTTTAGAACTGGAAAAATCAAGACAGAATGGGTTCAGAGTTCCACTGGGCCCACTGTGAGACAGACTTAAGTTAAAATTCCATTGATCACCTAACTTCCAAAAATCATTACAGGGACTCATGGGCTCCAACAGATGTTTTGATTTCTAGGAATTATTACCAGTTCACAGCCAATGTCTAGCAATCTCAGAGGATTATGATTATTTCTCTCTCCCTATTGCACAGTCACACTAACTTTGTATAGTGCCTATGGAAAAGTCAGAGATACATTAGCAGTACTAATTGAGAGTTTAGCAGGGTTCTTGTTCAAGGGGACCCAGACTCTTTTTCCTTCAAAGGGTTCTATATCTTGTAAATTGCCTCCAGTTTGAGAACTAATGTAAGAGCCATGACTCTGTTTAGGCAATTAAAATAAGAATTCTGCTCATTCAATCCTGAACTCCTTTGCTTACACAGATCAAATAAAATATTTGATAGACTGTCCTATTTCTCTTCTGGGGATATTATGATTAACTAGTCAATGCATTGCCTCAGTTGTCCATTATGGTAAACACACCTTCCTTGTCTTTGGTGATTACATGTCACCAGTTTGTCCTTTTGCTCCAGGATCCAATTACATCCAGTGAATTTAGGGATTCTAGTTCAAGGGTAGCAATTCTTACTGTAACTTCTGACCTACAAAGAAGAGTGAAACCCCTGAGCTCCTCAAGTATGGTGGGGCTTCCCTCACAGTGTGGTGAAAGCGTATGTCCTCTGGATCTCACTGGGGTAGATGAAAAATTCTTATAAGGTAATTACACTCTAATAATCCAACCTCCCTAAGCTTTGCTATTTTTCTCTATAGGCTAGGAAATTTCTGGTATTTCAATCTACTTATTTTGGGTCCATGTTTCAGGAAACCACGCAAACGGCTTACAGCCTTTTCTAAATCTTCAAGCTAAAACATTGAATCTGGAATCTGTTTAGTGGGCACAAATCAATAAGTTCATCTTGACCCAAGTTTATATTCCTTCTACTATGATCCGAAACCCTTTTGATCATTTTCCATCCATATTCCTCAGATTTCTTTTAGGATAAATTAGGGAAAATATGTAATTCTGTTGGTATACTGAAGAATTCTCTGTGGGTCAAGCTTTGTTTTTTACCCTTTGTGGCCATATGGGGCATGTTATTGGTCTAGAAACAAGAAAGGTAATGGAGGTAGGACCTAAAGAGGATTAGCAGTTCCATGCATGGCAACTAATTCAGTGGAGACCACTTATTTAGGCAAAGAAGTGCTAAACTTCATAGTCAGCTATTTCTTTTTTTTAAGTGTTTATTTATTTTTGAGAGACAGAGAGCACAAGTGGGCGAACAGCAGAGAAAGGGAAAGACACAGAATCTGAAGCAGACTCCAGGCTCTGAGTGGTCAGTGCAGAGACCCATGCAGTGCTGGAACCCACGAACTGTGAGATTGTGACCTGAGCTGAAGTTGGACCCTTGACCGACTGACCACCCAGATGCCCCTAGAAGAGTTATTTCTACAGGCAAAGAAGAGTTGGTAGAATCTAAGTGTCAAAGTCCCTAGACTTATCAACATCTATCTATATGTTCCCATTCCAATTTTCAGGATGCCATTTTTACACCCCCCCCCCCATACATGTCATAGCTTTAACAGAAATTTTACTAATTTGGAAACTCAATTTGAGTTGTAATTTAACCACTCACAAAAAAATGACTTTCAGAAAGTTTGGCCCTGAGTCTCCAGGGCATAGACTTTATTTGGGAGCAGATATAGAAGACTTAAGATCATTTATGTGGAACTTAAACTGGTAATCTGAAGCTGTGAGATTGTCCCATCCTTTCCTCATTTTTTTTTTTTTATAGCTCAGTTATGAGCAACTAGCCAATCCCATAAGCTTTTAGTTTGAATGTTCTAAGTATATATTTAGTGAACAGAATCTCAACAACTATATGGATATTTTTAAAGAATATACAATGAGGGATACTGGGTGACTAAGTTGGTTAAGCACCCATGTCTTGACCATGAGATCAAGCCCCATGTCAGGCTTATTGCTGACAGTATGGAGCCTACTGGGATTCTCTTTCTCCCTTTTTCTCTCTGCCCCTTTCCCTCACTCATGTGCACAGGAGCACACACTCTCTCAGAATAAATAAATAGATAAACATTAAAAAAATAATATATGATGTATTTTTCTAATGGATATTGCCATATCATGTTGTGAAACACCAGTGCTCTCTTCACTCTTGAAAATAAAGTCTTTAGTGGCTTTGTATGTAATCTGACTAAAGAACAAATTTTAGAAGACACAGAACCAATCCAAAAATCACATTCTTAAAATTCTTTTCTCTAGAACCACTTTTGGTAACAAAGTCAGTATCAGAGAATGTTCAGAGAAAGAGAACTAGCGGAAGATATATATTAAGGGAATCCTATAAATACCTGGTTAACACAATTGTGTGTCCTAGCTATACAAGTATGAAGTCCCTAGGGCAAGGCATATAGAAAGGCTAGCTAGAATTCTTAGGTTTGAACTAAAGCTGCTATCAAGAGGCAGAAGTTATGCCTCTTCAGATAAGTCTCAGCTCTGCTAGCAAGGCCTTTCAACTGATTGAATCAGGTCCACATTATCAAGGATTAAGTTTCCTTTAAAGTCAGCTAATATGATTTAGTCACATCTACAAACTACCTTAACACATTATAATCAAACACATATTTGTGTTTGATTGAAAAACTGAAAACTATAGTTTAGTTATACTGACACAAAAGGTGACCAAAACTATTACATTTTAGTATTTCTTTCTAGAAAATGTAATAAATATTAAACATAAACTAGAGAAGAGAATTTATCTACTTGGCATACTTACCTCTTCTATTTTTGAAACATTCTTTGGCTACTTACAACTTTAACAGTTAGAATACACTATTGTATCAGACCTGTCTTGTGTATCACCTGAAATTCTCTTAGCCCACATTTGATCTTAACTATGCTATGGTAACTAATCTTGCAGATAGACATTGGCAGAACCTTGCTTCAATGCCATCATGTGATTTTAGATTTCTATGCCACACCTTCTGTAACACTGTGGAATCTGAATTTATAGCAACACACTGGGTTCTTGAACATTTAAAAATCCAACATTATAAGGAAATTGTGCTCCATACTAGGACCCCTGACCAATGAGGAAAATGAACCAATAGAGATATGCTTCCCTCTATCTGTCATGTTAATACTTTTGAGGTATTCTCCTACAACTCCCCAAATGATCTCAGCAGAATCATGCCCCAGTTAACTAAAGAAGAAATAAGGTCAATAGCTTTTTTATTTATTTTATTTCTCTATTTTCTTACTCTTCCCCAGTTTACTTGTCTTCTTCCTCAGATCATTTTTTGCATTAAAATATATGCACTCAAGTTCTATGTCAAGCTCTGTGTTGTTGGAGAAATCAAAACTAATGCACTTGGTACCAAGGGTGGCCCTAGAAAGACCTTCAGAATGGTATTTTAGAATATGACTTCTCTCTCTCTCTCTCTCTCTCTCTCTCTCTCTCTCTCTCTCTCAAAGTGACGATAAGGACTCAATTGTTGCTAGTATGTACAGTGATAAAACCTTTGGACTATAGGCGAATTATTGATATTTTCTCATGAGGGACAACATGGAACATGGATGTATGTGGGAGCAGTGGCATCTGAATGGAATCTAGCTGTAATGAGGCTAGGAGAAATAATGAAACTACAGCTCAAGTGCAGCACATGGTGATTTCATACATACAGCTGATGGTTATTTCCCACACTGAACTGCATAATTGAGATAGAAATAGCAACAGGCAAAACACTCACACTGGTTCTGTGACCTGTGGAGTTTTGGCCATTATTTTAGAAAGAGCCAAGTCTGAAAATACCTGCCCCACACCACTTGTAACTAAAACACAGAATTCTTAATAATACATGAATCAAGAAAATCCATAAAATAAGTAAGAAAAAAAGACAGTAATAGATTTCAAAACATGTACCTGGACCTAAAAGCTCAGACGGAAGTTGATAGTTAAATCTCTATATAAGAAAAGTGATGTCAGAAGTTATATGATTTATTCTTCACATCGAGACTTTATGGGAAAGCCAAATCAAACTAAAACAAAATGTATTAGGAACAAAATAATAAAAGGCAACACAAAATTAATGGACTGGTATCATTACAATGGAGAAAATCAACAAAGGAAAATGTTTTTTTAATGATAACATCCCGGGAAAGATTAATAAAGAAATAAGTGAGAAAATACAAATCATATAGTCACATAGCAGGATAAAATGCTATATTCTAGAGAACAGAGATGCATTAAAAAATAACTTGGTATGAAAGGAGAGCTTTACCCTAATACATATAAAATTGGATTAAATAAAAAACAAATTTCTCAATAGCATAACTAAATAAGACTGAAGATTATAGATTTAGTCTGATTCACACTAATTAATCTATTGTTAAAGATCATCCCAACCCCAAAACAACCTGCACAAATTTATAGCTTCATTGGCAAAACACGTGAAACATTTAATGAATAACAAATTTACATTAATTCTTAATAGGAATAGAGAAAACATTTTCTGATCTTTCACGAGGCCAGGGTAACCAACCTCAGTACAAAATGTTATTTCCTGAACATAGATGCACACATGTAAAACATATATGAAAATCAGATCCAATAATATATAAAAAGATAAATCAAAGCCAAATTATTTTCATACCAGACATATCTATGTAGAACAATATTAAAACTCGATCAATGTAACAGTGATAGAAGCAGAAAAATCTTAAGCCAACATATCATCCAGATACATTAATAGTAAAGATGGTGAAGAACCAAAGACAACAAATTTTAAAAGGAGCCACAGTAAAGCTACTCATACAAAAGAAACCCAAATATCTGACTGTTCAGTGGAAACAATGGTGGTCAAAAGGCAGGGTCACGGTGAGTAAAGAACTAAACAAGAATCTTAAAAATGATGAAACTATCTTTCAAACATTGAAAGCAACGGGATTCTAGTTTCAACACTGACATGAAAAAGCTTGGAAGTCTTCAATACCACCCTTACCACAAGAAAGATTTCCAAACTAAGAATCAATAAATTTTCTTGGATCCATCAGAGAAAAGAGATCACAGACCAAACTGACACTTTGAAATCTGGGGAGACTGGCAAATTCACAACATCACAGAGAAAGCTTACCTGGAGTCGAAGTTCCTGGGGTCATAAGCTGGTAGAAACATGTAAAAGGTAATTTTGACAAATTGCTGGAGAATGTGTGTGAAACACAGTGAGTGTGAATCTCCTAGAGTTTTTGGTCTTAGGAGAACCCCATTATTTTTGAGGGGTTTACCTCTAAGAACCCCACTAGTTCCTCAAAAATAAAGGTATATTAAAAAGAAACCTCACCTCGTATCTCTGGCAGGAAGAGAGGAAAGTAACCATTCTGAAGTATGCTGAGAGTGTTCTCCTTAGCAAATGCCTACTTCCAGTGAAAAAGACATTTCACTTGGTGGAAGGGCATTTCCTTGACTCCAGCTCCTTCTAGCCTTCCTTTTTAACCTGTGGGAACAGAGAGAATAAGGAAACACTTTTAAAGGTTGCAGTCCGGAAACACAGGCTCACTAAGATGCTGAAACCAAATCATTTTCCTCTCCAATTCTTTACCCCTGCATCCAAGGCTCAAGTATGCGAACAGAGGATTACAGCCGAAAGAGCCACAAAGCTCAACCTTTTTTTAAGAGGAAGGCTCACACACACACACACACACACACACACACACACACACACACACACACACATACATAATACACCTGAAACTAATGTTTACTGTATGTTAACTAACTGGAATTTAAATAAAAATTAAAAAAAAAATAAATACTCTTTAAATAGGGGGCGGGGGAAGGTGGGCTTAGGGAAAACAAGAGACACCTGAGAAGACAAAAAAAACAAGAACACCTGAGAATCATGAGGCCTCTTCCATTTAATGCTACAGTAAATCTTAAAAACTGCCCAATGTTAACCCTATGACATAAAATCTCACATGAAAGACTTATTTACATCAGTTCCTATTATGCAATGTTATAAGTTGAATTGTATAGCTAAAAAGATATGTTGAATTTCTAACTGTGGTACTTGAGTATGACCTCCTTTGTAAATAGGGTCTTTGTGGGTATAATTACGTTAATCTGAGGTCATACTAGATTATGGTGGGTCAATCCTAATCCAACGCTTGGTATCTTTACAAGAAGAGGAAAAGTTGAACACAGACACACTTGGAGATAATGCCATGTGACAGTGGAGGAAGACACTGGAGAGATGCATCTACAAACCAAAAAATGTCAATGGTTTCTAGTAACAATAAGAAGCTAGAAAAATGCATGGAAGAATAACAACCTTCAGAGAGAGAATGGGACCTTCCAACAACTTTATTTTGGACTTCTAGGTTATTAAACTATGAAAGAATAAATAAATTTGTTTAACATCACTCAGATTGTGGTGTTTTGTTAATGGCAGACCTAGAATATTAATAAAGATCTTGGTAATGAGAGTGAGGTGCTGCTGTAAGAAATACTTAAAAATTTTGAAGTAATTTAGAACCAGGTAATGAGTCTCAAAGTGTTTTGAGGTTCATGATAGAAACTTATTCTAAAGTTTGTATGGAAAGGCAAAAGACACTGAACAGTCACCATGACAATGACAAAAAAAAACAACAAATTTGGAGGACTGACACTATCTAATATCAAGATTTACTGCAAAACAACAATAACGAAGATGCTGTGGTATTGGCAAAAACAAAACAAAACAAAACACCAGCTATATGAGTGGAAAATAACCATTTTCTAGAGCGCCTACAAATAAATTCATACAGATACAGTCTACCAGTTTTTGGCCAAGGCACAAAGAGAATTCAATGGAAAAAAAAAAACAGTTTATTCATCAAACTGTTAGGAAAAAAACTGGACATGCAAATGCAAAACAGTTAATCTTCACAAGGAATTCACAAATCTCACAAAAATTAACTCAAAATGGATCACAGACCTAAATGCAAAATGCAAAATTAACCAAACTTCTGGAACAAAACATAGGAGAAAACCTAATTGCTCTTAGGTTTCCCAGTGAGTTTTTAGATACATCATGATTTATTTAAAATAAAAAAAAAAAAACCTGGACTTTAGTAATTTAAAATCTTTCACTCTCTGAAAAACACTATCAACAGAATGAAAAGCAAACCACACATAGGAGAAAATTTGAAAAAAAGATATCTGGTAAGTGATTTGTATCCAAAACATGTAAGGACTTTTAAACTCACCGCGAAAAGAATAAAAGTCTAATTTAAAAAAAAAAAAATGGGCAAAAGATCCGAACAAAGAACATATACAAACAAAACAGTACTCAAAGTAATTTATCAGTAGGGAATTGCAAAATAAAACAATGAGATGTTGTTGTATATCTATTAGAATATCTGCAATACTAAAAAGAAAACTCAGTAAATCTGACACCACCAAATGCTGGCAAAGATATCAAATGGCATGAACACTCTCTCATTGCTGTGAGAATGCAAAACTGCAGAATCTTTAGCCATTTTAGAAGACAACTCGGCAGTTTCTTATGAAAATAGTCTTACAATGCAATCGGCAATTATGCTTCTAGGTATTTACCCAAGTGAATTGCAAATTTATTTCTACAAAAACAATGCACATAAATGTTTCTAGCAGATTCATTCAAAGCAACTAAGATGTCCTTCAACATATAATGGATAAATAAAAATACAGCATATCCATACAGCAGGATATTTTTAATGGTAAGAGGAAATGAGCTATCAACTCATGGAAAGACGGAAAAATCTTCTAAGTAAAATAAGCCAGTTTTAAAACGCTACATACTGTACGTTTCCAATTAAATGTCACTTGGAAAAGGCGAAATTAGTGCAAGAGTAAAAAGTTCAGTGGCTGCCAGTGGTTTGAGGGTTAAAAAGGAAGGTCTCAACAGAAAGCACAGGGGATTTTGATGGTGGTGAACTATTATTATTATTTAATGGTGCCTATATGGCATTACGGATACGTCAAACACAGCATAAAGAATGAAACTTAATGGACAAGAATTTTCTAAAAAAAGAATTTAGGAACTTGAAAGATATGAGGAAAAATAGACTTTGGCCAGTGAATCTACCTGTATGACAAATGTCTGAAAAAGAAAAAGGTGCTGATATAACTAATTTTGGAAATGAATGGAGTTTTGAGGACTAAAGACAAAAGAAACTACCCATCAATATGGCATTCTGGTTGCTTCCCATGGAGCAGGGGCTAATATTTCTGATACTACTACACGTGTATGCTGATAACTGAATAATTAGGAGCTCAGTTTCTCTCTGTTATGCTGGGAATTTACAGATAAGCAAGGAGAGATGCTAGAATGATCCAATTGGTGGATGATGATTTAGAGTTGCAGACAGTGGTATAAACTCATGTTTAGCAGTGCCAGAGTAGGAAAACCTTAACTGTAATTAATGAATTGCTAAAGATTCAGGGTGGACAAGTCTGAGAGTTAAGAACTCCAGAAGGATCCAGTCATAGGTGGTCACACACTTTTCTGAGATTAATTTCCAAAGGCTCAACCATATTCCCAGGGAAAATATCGGCGAAATGTCGCCTCTTGATTACTAAGGATTTTGAGGTATATCAGAGTACTCTGTTCTTACACAAGCCTGCTCTCAGGAGAAACTAGTAAACCAGAACTCTAAGCTGCTGGGGTATTATCAGAGCCTAATTTACCTTGGAGAAAGGAAATAATTGAGACTAGTCACCTATGGTCTTCCACATAAAAGGGAACCACCTAACTTCAGCCCATGCTAGCCATCCTGTATAACCTAAGGTGGAAGAAAAATTAAAAACACTTATGAAGTTCACAGTCCAGAGGCACAGGCTCACTGAAAAAGTGAGCCCTAATCACAGGACTACAGAATGCTTCCCCTCCCACCATGCCTCACTGCAAATTCCCAAAGGTGTACTTAAAGCAGTTCCTTTTACATGGTGCATCAGGTCTGGTTATCAAGAAAAAAATACAAATATTACTAAAAGGCAAAAAATTCAACTTGAAGACACAGAGCAAGCATCAGAACCAACATGGCAGGATGCTGGGTTATTGGACAGGCTACTTAAAGCAGCTATGATTTATGTGCTAAGGGCTCTAAAAGGGACAGCACTGAAAGAACAGATGGACAATGTAAGCAGAGTGATGGAAATGCTAAAAATAAAAAAAAAAGGCACAAAGATATGCTAGAGATCAAAAACATTATAACGGAAATAAAGAATGCCTTCGATAGCTTTTTTTGTTTTTTGTTTTTTCTTCACTAGACTGAACACAGCTCTGGAAAGAATCTCTGACCTGGAGAATATATCAATAGAATCCTTAAGTACCAAAGAGTAAAGAGAACATAATGAAAAATAAAAACTGAACACAGTATCCAAGGATTGTGTGGCAACAACAAATGTAGCATTTGTACAGTGGGGAGACCAAAAACAGAAGAAAGAGAGAAAAGGAAGAGAAGAAGTATTTTGGAAAAAACAGTGACTGAGAATATCTCCAAACTAATGCCACACACCAAACCACAGATCCACCAAGCTCAGAGAATACCAAACAGGATAAATTCAAAACAAACAAAGAAAAAAAAAAAACTACACATAGGAGCATCATTTTCAAATTTCAAAATATCAAAGATAAAAAAAAATCCTGAAGGAAAACTAGAGGGGGGAAAAAGCACCTTACTTACAGAGGAAAAAGAGTTGTATCTATTTCTCCCCAAAACCATGAAAACAAGAAGAGAGTGAAGTGAAATATTTAATGTGCTGAAAGAAAAAGAACTCCAACCCAGAATTCTGCAGTGTGTAAAATTATGCATCTAAAGTAAAGAAAAAGACTATTAGACAAACAAAACTTGAAGGAAATCTTGTCAGTGGACCTGCCTTACAAAAAATGTTAGAAGTTCTTTAGAGAGAAGGAAAATAATAGTTTGGAACTAAGATCTACATGAAGAAAGGGCATCAAAAAATTTAAGTAGAGGTAAAATAAAAACTTTTCATATTCTTTATCTGAATTGATCTAATAGCAGTTTGTTCAAAATATAGCAAAATTTGGCCCTCAAAAGAGAAATCTGGGTTGGAAATATACATTGCATGTTTTCCAGCATGTATTTTAAATTGTTAAAAATAATACCAACAAAATATTTGTATGTACATATATATACATACACATACAAACACATGCTTATTTATAAGTGAAATGAATCACAAAAGTAATGAAAGTGATGGGAGGAAGGAATTAGAACGTTTTGTTATTATAAGGTACACTCCGTGTGAAGTAATAGGTGCAATTTAAAAATGCACTTGGATTAGCTGTAAATGTATACTGAAAATTCTAGCGGAGCCATTAAAGAAAAGTTTAAAAATATATAACTGATATCGTGAAAAAGGAAAGAATACAGCATCATATAAAAACACTCATTCTAAAGCACAATAAATAGAAAAAAAGGTGAAATAAAAAACTAGGAAGAAAGAATAATGGCAACAAATAGAAAACAGTAACAAATATGGTTGATATTAAACCCTAACAAATGTGGTTGATATTAAACTCATCAATACTCACATCAATACTCACTTTTAGTGTCAATGTCTTAATATATCAATTAAAAGAGACTGTCAAAATGAATCAGAAAACATGACCCAATTCTATGTATTTCTACAAGGAACCTACTTTAAATATAAAAACACATAAAGGTTAAAAGTAAATACATGAAGAAAGTATGCCCTACTCATGATAATCAAAAGAAGTAGCAGTGCCTATGCTTTCAGGCAGAGCACACTTCAAGAATGTGATCAGGAATAAAATAGAATAGAATACCTGTAATCCTTCAGTAAAACATTCAATAAAATATCCACTACAGTACTGTTTGTGAATTGTAAGCCCGTAAATTGAACACTTTATGTAAAAACTATTTATATATTTATATATAAAAATATTTATGTATGTGAATGTACATATATATATATATATTTGTATGTGTAAATTGTACTTTTCTAGAACATGAGTAGTAAAATGAGCACCTTGTTACATCTCATAACAGAAGAAAAGTAGTCTTTTTAATATTCAATTCATATCTTGTGTAGTACCTGATTTTAACTCATCTAATCATGCATTACTTTAAAAATAGTAATTAGGGGTTTTTTTTTAATAGCAAGAGGACATCTTTTTAAGTTTACTTATTTATTTTGAGAAAGTGAGAGTGAGAGAGCATGAGTAGGTGAGGGGCAGAGAGAAAAGTAGGTAGAGAGGATCCCAAGCAGGCCCCGCACTGTCAGCACAGAGCCCAATGCAGGGCTCGAACCCACAAACCGTAAGATCAGACCTGAGGTGAAATCAAAACTCCAATGCTTAACCAACTAAGCCACCCAGGCTCCCCATGATTATTTTTTATATTAATCAGTAACTCATAAAGTAGTTCCTAAAAGTTTACCAGTATTATATAAATTATAAGATGATTTGAGAAAGCAGGTTAGAGCAGAGGGGAAATGAGATTAGGAAAATTAAAAATGCAAAAAATATGCGGAATAAGAAGAAAAGAAAATTAAAGAAAAAAATAGTTACTTTGTGGAATGAAATTACATTGTGATGCTTTGAAAGTTCTTTTCTATATCAAGTAAAGAAGTAATAGATTCATAATTTCTGAACCTTTACCTTCCAGACAATCTGAAAGGTTTGTTGTTGTTGTTGTTGTTGTTTGTTTTGTTTTTGTTTTTTTTTTTTTTTACAATTTTAAAGGTTAAAATTGTGTTTCTTTCATAAGGGAGACTTGTTTATTACAATTAAAAATACTACCATGAGTAAAACCTTTTCTCCTCCAGGAGGAGAGAATTGGGCTTGAAAGAGGAGAGTAAGTCAATTGAATTGTCTTCAAGTATTTATGGGGAAGAGGACCTGGAGGTGGTTAACTTGCTGACATAAGGAAAAATACAAAGTAACCTGGCTATGCAGCATGGACTTCAAAGTAGTCTCCCTTCCCCTTTTTCAGGCTGAATATGTAACTCTCTAATTTTTAAACTTGCTGAAATATAGTAAAGAAAACAAGGAAATATAGTAAAGAAAAAAAATCCCATGTCTATTTATCATCATTTTCTTATTGTAATCTAATCATTTCCACACTCATTATTTTACTGCAACAGCTCTCCCGGTTTACCTGCATTTACTAGGACTCTTTCTTGCTGGACATTTTGTTTTTCATGTAATATTAACATCTTCTATTTTTATTGTAAGGCTGCACTTTGGCTGTTTTTTTTTTTTCTACCTCTATTTCTCAAACCAAATTAATGTATTTCCTTTTTCTCTTTTTATATTTTAGTAGATGCTCAAGATTTATTTTTCTTTTTCCACAGGGGGGAAAAAACCCAAGCAAACATAATTTAAACTTCCATCTTAGGCAGCAATCATATGTCCCTGTATTCAACTATGTAGCCATGTTCTTCAAACCCTTGATGAAAGTTGTATCTATTTTTTATCACTCACTAATTACTTCCCTATAATTGGGACTGCCTCCTCCTACTCCCCCAAAATATATTTTGCTCAGATCAATGGTGACTTATGTGACAGTGAATCCTATAGCGGTTTGTACTCCTGGCCACTCTGTTCTTGAAACCTTCACCTTTCTTGGACTCTTTGAGTTCACTCTCTTTTCTTACGTCACTGACTACCTCTCTCTAGTGCCCTCTTTTTTTTCTTATCCTTTTTGGGTTCCATCAAATCTTGTGTGTAGAACATGATTCTCCTTATGTCATTTTTTTCCACAATAAACAACAGTATGTCAGTGAATTCAATTATCACTTTTATCAGATTTATTTTACTTTAATGCTTCTAGCAAACTCTGTCATCTGAGCTTTATACCTATGTATCTCTATTTTTCTAGGGCACCTTCCTTTGAAGTCTCAATTCACCTCAAAACTAACAAGTTTGAAATAAAACTCTTGAACTTCCCTTTCCATGTTTTTGTACTCTTGTGGGGGTCCCCTATCGTGATACATGGCATCATCATAAATATTTAAACTTGAGAACCCAGGAACCAAATTCAACATTCCCGTCTCTTCCATTTTTATTCAAGCTATCAACATTTCTTGGTCTTTTATATCCATTGAATCTATTAGCTTTTCTTCCTCTCCTATCTGGCAATTTCCAGCTACCATAAATCTTGGTATGAAATATTGCGCCTATGTAGTGGGATAAATCAGTCTATCCTAGTATATACAAGGTTGGCCCTAACTAAGCTATTTCCTCTGTCAAATAGAATCCACTCATCAAAATTCAGATCTGATCACACTGCCCTCTGCTTAAAATATCTTAGTATCTTTTGTCCTTAGATAAAAAGCAAAATGTATTAAAATAGAAAACAAGATTAGGTATTCTAATCCTCCCTACTTATCTAACTTCATGTAAACATATTCCCATCTTGACCTTGGTGCCCCAGATATACTACATTGATTTTATTATTACCTTGTATACTTCATGTTCATTCTAGCACAGGGCTTTTCCAAAACACTCGTCTCTCAGACTAGCAATTTCTCATTCATTCCTCCATTTGCCATGTTACTTCTGTTTTGTCTTCAATTTTATTGTTTAAACTTTATTTATTTTGAGAGAGTATGAATCCACGAGTGGGGGAGGGGCAGAGAAAGAGAGAATCCCAAGAAGTTTGCACACTGTCAGCCCAGAGCCTGATGTGGGCTCAAGAACCATGAGATCATGACCTGAGCCAAAATCAAGAGTTGGACACTTAGCCAACTGAGCTACCCAGGCACCCCTTCTGTCTTAAATCTTACCTCCATTATGTCATTAGGTGATCTTTTGCTGACCTAACTATAATGTGCTTCATAATGCAGTTTATAACACCAAGGGCCTTCCTATTTAGCACTTTATAAATGACTTTTAATTTTCTATTTATTTGTGTGATTCTTTGATTAATATACATTCCTTACTAGATCTTATGCTATGTTTTATCAGCAACTGTCTTTTCTTTTTTCTTTCATTCTATTCCCAGTATCTAGAAATAACCTGAAAGGTGAAAGGTGTCCATAAATATTTGTAAAATATATTAAATGAAGAGACAGATAAATAAAATAAGGTCCATGTAGTCACTAAATTTCTTATAATTCACATAGACAGTAAAACCTTGGTTAGTTTGCAAGCATAATTCTTTCTGGAAATATGCTTGTAATCCAAAGCACTTGTATATCAAAGCAAATTTCCCCATAAGAAATGGAAACTCAAATAATTTGTTCCACAACCTGAAAATATTCATGTAAAAATGATTAGAACTTTGTAATATAATATAAAATAATAAAGAAAATACAAACTATAAAGAAAAACAAACTAACTTGCACTTGACTTTGAAACACTTCATGACTGGTGTGAGGGAGACAAGAGAGAGGAGGGTTACTGTGCAGGACAACTTTCACGATCACTAAAAGAACCACTGCATTCTATTAATCAATGGAATCTCTTTCTTTTAATGCAACATTAACAAGGAACTTATCCAATCACACTTGCTTTTGCCTCCTTTTGAGGATTTCATGGAGATGTGACATTGCATTGTGGTTAAACAGATGCATTGCTCACACTGCTACAGCCTCATCCGGGTGGTGCTTTTCTGCAAAATTTTGTGCTGTTTCCAACACTTTACACATCTCGCTAATCTCATTTGAAGTGAGGGATTCCTCCCCTTTTTCTCCTCCTCCTCTGCAGCTGAGATCTCTTCCATAACCTCTTGCTGTCGCTCATGATGCAACAGTTGGATGCCAGTTGTGGGCACCTTCCAACGTTCTGAAAATCACTGATTCCTGCTAAATACTGCAGCCTGAGACTGAGCATCCGAGCATGGGAGATGATCACCCACAATCCCACAGGGAGAGAGAGAGAAGCAGCATTGGCTTAGTTGTGATCATGTGACATTCAGCATCACGTACTACTTGCATTGCAGGACATCACTTGTTTATCAAGTTAAAATTTATTACACATGTTTGCTCCTCTTGAGGAACACTCACAGAACAAGTTACTCACAATCCAAGGTTTTACTGCTACATGTTATTCAGACATATGCATTTTCATTACATTTGTATGCAGTGTGAAGTGGCTTTGCATTTTGGAAAATAAAACTTCTGTCAGAAATTCCTATTTCTCAATAATATTTAGTCCTGAGCACTACCCATGCCAACTCTATAGGAATCTTGGGGACATAAAGTTGGAAGCTCTGTGTTTGTAGTTAGATCTCCAGGTAATAAAATAATATTCTAGATTTGTCCAGAACTACTACTCCTTCATGAAACCACATACTGAGTGTAGGAAAGTATTTCTTCCACACTAATTTTTATCTAGTGGTTCACTCGAATAAAAATACCTTCTGCATAATAAATATCATCCCAATATTAATAATCAACACTAGGTAGAAAATAGAAAGGTCAAAGGTCAAAAGAAACTCCATAATTGACAGTATTTCTCCTCAGTCAAAAGACATCTGGGGACATTAGTCAGTAGGACAAGCCTCAGAATAAATTAGTGGATTAACAAGGGATATGGTTATTCAGGGAACTGCATGAGATGATAATAAAATACCTGGGAGTTTTAATGATTACACTTTCCCCAAGGAAAACTTCTGCTGAACAATCATTAAAAGTATTCCCTAGCATCTCTTACATTTTTTAATAGTTCCTCCCAGTGATTCAAATGTGAATAATCACATTTCTGAAAAGGCATGCAATGATATCTGTAAGAGAGACCATAGGAGTAGTTATGCCTGGGAAGATACAGGTAGCATTTTAAGATTCCTTCAAGGAGCAACTGTTTTTGAATGAAAACAGTGATAAGCCACCTTATATTCTAATATTGGTTAAATCTAACATTTAATGAATGCATATTATGCTCTAGACATTCTCTTAGGAGCCATCTTGTTTAATTTTTATAATAACATTCTTTTATCCTATTCGTAACTCACAAAAAGGAAACTGAGGCTCAGTGGAGTGGAAGGCATTGTGTGGGTTTTCATAGGCTGAGCCAAGGTATAATTAATTGTCTCCAAACTCTAGTATGTTTCATTGTGCTGATCTCTAGAATGCCAAGGCATTTTTCCACTTAAAGATAAAACGTTTATACCCACAAGATGGTATCTCTGTTCTACACTGTGCATAATAACTAATAAAACTGCTTACATTCTAAATTATTCTTTGTCACAATGTTACCACTTAACCTGAGAAGCACACACTCATTTACATTCCAAGGGCATTTTGCGATTTGAATTAAACATAAGTGTACACAAGAAAGGCATACCATGATGTTTTCCAGGAAGTTGGATTCTAAGCACTTATTAACTAATATATTTTCTTGGCAGATAAGTGGTAAACTGAAATGCATTGTGCTGTCAGTGGAAAGAAGCTGAACGGATGGCTATTCTGCATCCTAGTCTCCGCTGCAGTCGTAACTTGTCACACAACCTTGGACAAGTTGTCATTTCATGTTTCTGAGTCATATTTCTTACTTTCATCACGAGTGAGGTGACTAGATAATCTGTAGAGTTATTTCAAGCTTTAAAATAATTTTTAAAAAGTAAACTTAATGATAGAATCCTTCCTACAAAGATCACGATCCCCCTAGTGTCCCCATCTCAGTTCATCAACCCACTTGGACAGCTGGACAGTATCAAGGCAGGAAACATTTTCATTTCATTCCTTTATCTGGTCTCCAATGGAATAATAGGACAGAAGCACAAAGAAGGTTCTTACCACATGGGCACAGTCAGACGGTTCTCCCATAAAGCCTTCCTGTCGCATTGATATTCTACATTTTTCATAACAGATGTGTGACTATGGTGAATTTTGCTAGCATTCTAATGACCTTCCATATATGATGGGGACATTCTGAGCTTGGGTGCCAACTGCTCAAGAGCTAAACATTAGATCAGCCACCTACTTAGTAACGTTGTGTATCAGCACCTCTATCTTCATAGCGCTTTATAGAACCTGAGGAGGTGAAGCTACCCAGGTATCTAGGAAGGGGGTTGAATTTGTGGCTCTTTATTTCCTAACTTGATGTATTTAAACTTACAGAAAGTTCTTTCTTTCCTACTTCCAAAATCTGGCCTATATTGGATCACTTCCCTTGATATCCACAACTGTCACTCCAGTCAAAGGCTACCTCATCGTGAATATGTGCGTGAACCGCTCCTTGATAACATATTTGACCTGATAGGATCCATTTTTACATAACGCAAAAAAGTTGATACCGACTCCTTTCTGCCTCAGACCATCCAGAAACCCCCACTACAGTGCAAAATCTGCCTTTAACACCATCTGTTTTCCTCATTCTGAATACAACACATTGGCTTCTTTGTGACCCCTAAGGTAAACCAGTTCTCACCTGTGTTTCCTGTCTCTACTCATTCTCTTTAATCCACATTTTGCATGGTTACTCCCTGTCATCATTCATGTTTCAGCTCTCAGAAAATCCTTCCTGAACATCTCTTTAAATCTCTCCAACACCCCCCCTCCCTAATCATCACCATGTTTTATTAATTTTTTTAAATTTTACTTAACATTATACTATATATTACTTATTTTTTAACATTAATATGTTTTCTTTTCATTAGGTTGGATGCTCCATGATGATGTAAGACTGTCTTGTTTAATTATGAACTCCTAGCAAATTTATTATAATATGTATTGGATTATAGCATAAAAGGTTGAGAGGGCACGAGTTTGATATTGAATGAGTAGAGGAACAGAGAGACAGTAACGTACATACAGGCAGAGATACCTGAGACACTTTAGACAACTATATTTTTCTTGATTAATGTGCTTCACATTCACATGTAATGTATGCCTGATGTGAATTCTATGATCTCTATGATCTCTTCACACTATAATAATACATCTCTACATGTATCCATATGTAACTAAAAATACTACCTTTGGAAGAAAAATATCAAGTTTAAAATGATTTAAAAAAGTACAAAACAAAGAATGTTGAGCTTTCTTTTAAAAATAATATTTTTCTTTTAAAAAATAAATAAAGAGGCAAAAGATTCTCATAACCTCAAAATGCTATAATTGGTTCTGTGCTTAGATAAAAATACTCAGACACTTAGATCTGGTTTTACTTTCTTATTACACAAAAAGTTTTAGATGAGGAAGTCTGGCTTGCCATGTTTTACACATCACAGTAGTTTACTCGCTGATACAAGTTGACTTGGACTTTTCGTAACCTTATTTCTTGCTATAAAATAAAATATTGGAACTTAGCTTGTGGGTTGCAAAAATTCTTTACAAGTGCTCCCTCAAGAGAATGAGTTCTCAATAGAGTGTTGTTTTGAAAAGATGAATAGTATTGCTAGGACATAGAAACCTTTACTGAGATATGTTTTTGTTTTGTTGTATTGTAGTGTTATGTTCTTTTTTTTCTCCAAGTATTATTTGGAATATTAGTCCAAAACGATTCTAAAAGTTAGTTGAAATAAACACAGAATGAAGAATTGCAAACTAACAATGATAAAGTTTCAAAGACGGAAACTAAAAGTAGTCAAGGGGGAAATATTAACTAAAATTGCTAGAAGAAAAGAAATTGTTCAAAGAAATGTCACTTTAAGATACCAGAATAAAATGGAAGATAGATGGGTTTCAATTTAATGACTGCTTGGTAGCATATATGAAATTGATTGATTTTCCCAATCTAACTTTTAACAGAAATTCATCTATATTCCAAGATAAGTCTAAAATTTGAGTTAAAGAAAACTACACAATAAAGACTTCACATGATGTTTTCCACGGAGAAGATTATAAAAAACTTCTTAGAAAATGTTTGAAAAAACTAGAAGAAAATTATTGGTTTTTACTTGGTAACTTTTATTGTTTTAGCTCTAGATTAAACTTTATAAATCAAAACCTGTTAATGAAGTTAATTAATAATTAAACGTATTAATGAAATTGTGTCTGTCTCCAATATGTTTAAAGTTTTTTGACTCATTTTATGGTTGCAGTAATTTAAGCCACTAGTAAAGATGTCATTCAACACAAGAGAAATCTGAATTTAATCCATTGTATTTTATTTTCTTAATGTTCTCAGTAGTGGTATAATTGTGCAGTCCATGGTTTCAGGAAACTGGATAGGAGACATCAAAATTTTAAGTACTGATATGATAATCTTTGGGAGAAATTATGAAAAAATATACTTAGGAATAGCTTACTTTCTTGACCAGTTTCACAACTTTTCCACTACCAATCACTTTTAACATTTTCTCCCATAGCTTCCACATATTATAAGGTCTTGTCTACCAAACACATCAAATTTATCAATACAATGTTTTTGGTTTGCTTTAAAATTTGTCTAAGCCATGTGTCTCAAATGTTAACATAAAGAATCAGTGTTCTTATATGAAGATAACATTTTAAGGAAAAGAAAAGACACGTTTTAAATTTATGTGAATGACCTTATTTTTATGAATACTATACAAATTCATTTTAGCATTTGTGAAAACAAATTGGGATACAGTGGGTTATCTAAGAAGCTTATAAAACTAATGTTTGTGAAGTTTTTTTCATTATAAGGACATCAATGACCTTGGATTTAGGACCGATACTTATCCAATATGACCTCATCTTAATTAATTACATCTGTAAAATTACATCTGTAAAAGACCCCATTTCCAAACAAGGACACCTTCTGAGGTCCTGGTTGGACATGAATTTGGGGGCACACTATTCAACCCACAGCACATGCCCTGAGGGAAAAATCCACACAAATTGCACTAAATCCAACAATTTTATAGGCAAGTTCTAACAATCTTTCATGAAACATATATTTTCTTATTTCTCACCAAGAGTCTAGAGTAGGAAGTCTACCCAACTTATATGAGACCCAAGTGATGTTTTTACCAAACTGAACAAAACACCACTGCAAAGGAAAGGCATAGGCCAATCTCAATTATGAACATAATCCCTTCTATATCTTTCTTTTAAATATTAGGTCAAATATACAAACAATGCATTGAATACATGACCATCAATATCAAGGAAAGTTTATCATGAAAGGGGGGTTCCATATAAAAACAAACATTTTAACAGATTAAAGGAGATAAAACATATGCTTCTCTTAGTTGAATCAAAAAATGCTAATAATAAAAATTTATCATCTACTCATAAGTTATTTAGCAAACTATAGAAGAGAAATTCCTCAGTATGATGCTGTGTGTATCTAGTCAGCATCAATTTATTTTCTTTTAATTTTAAAGATACACTTAAGCCAGTGACTAAATGTTTTGTGTTTAGAATAAGAAAATGTATAATTGTTATCAATGTAATCAATGTAAGTTTATGTTTAGTAAGTCATCAATCAACAGCAGAGATGTTCTATGTTTGATTCAACTAAATTCCCTCTAACAGGCATCGTTGCAAACACTGTGACTACTGGAAATTTGGAATTAAACAGTGAAGTTAATTTTACCCTTACAGGTAATGGCTGCTTTCCATGGAATCTTTCCACACATTTTTTTTTTGTACCTAACTGCAGAATATAACATGAAAGCTTTATTATTTATTATTTTTTATTGGAATAAATGGCTTAAAGGCAATTTCATGGCCATGATTACAGAACATATATAGATTCAATTCCAAAAATTAATCTCACTTGAAGTTATCCTTATGTAATCATCCTTTTAACCTTCTCTCTTACTTGTGCAACCAAGCATAATAATTACTCTGACACTTTTTATGTTCACAGTATTATGTAAACATTTTTCCTCCCAACTTTGCCATCACATGCAAAAGAAATTTGTGACCTGTGGTTTCTTTTCCTTTTAACCAAGAATGAGTCAGGACATTTAAGTCTGACATTTTTCTAATTCTATATCCATATTCCAGTGTTTCCTTTAAATGAATTTGCCTTACAACTGAATGTTTTGAGTAGAAACATTCCCTTGGTTATTTCCACCTTATTTCCTAATACATATAATATTTCTATCAGTAAATACTTTCGCCTTTCATTAGTAGTGTGGTCTAGGTAGCATTTTACCACCATTTTTTGCCACATGTAAGCCAGAGATAGACGATACCATGCAATATAGATTTTAATTTCCTTTATGATTTATCATTCCAAACATAGAATCCTGCTCCTTAATCTGGTATGACATTGCCCTTCCCTTTCCAACAAAATGAGTAAAATCTTGGATAATGTCAATTATCAGGAATGTATGTTCAATGGTCTTTAACAAAGAGAGTGTATACTCCTTCATCATTCAGCTGAGTCATACCAAGAGAAAAATGAAGCATTACTAACCACATTTATATTGTAGTTATGTACGAGAGATTTATTAATACTAAATTTATGTGAATTGTTGTTGTTTCTTTCCCCCAAAGTGATCACACAACCCATACACTGGGATTGCCAATATTTTTTTTTAATTCCATCAGCCACAAAATTTCGTGATAGCCATGAACAAGCATATATCCTAGAAAACAAATTCCCTTATGAATGGCTATCCCTTCTTTCTTGGAGCACATGAACTTGGGTTTGTTCACCGAGAGGGAAAGGGCTTACTCTTATTAAAGTGGCTCTATCATGAAGATATGAACATAGCCTAGAAGAAAAGCTTAGGTATGAACACAGAAGAAAATGCCTCTCCCCTTATTTGTGGCAAAGATAATACATACGAACATAGAAAAATAATGTCTCTCTCCTTATTTGTGGCAAAGATAACTGTTCTGGGCAGGTTAAACCTTGCACCATACACATGGAAATCAATATACAATAACTGGAAGCACATGAGGGACAATTAGACAGCAACCCAATAACACAAGATATCAATTTGATACCAAAAATCTTGAAAAAAATAGTATGAAATGTGATCTACAGAATTGTCTGATAGGAAACTACTTGTTTGACACATTGTGTAATGCATTCCACAAATGACACATCTTCAAAAATACTAATTTTCCCAACATGTGGATTGTTCAATCTATTCTGGGAAATAAAGAAAAAAGCAAAATTTTTAAAAATGTCTAATAATTAGGAACAAGTAAAAAATAACACCTCTATCTTTCAGGATATAATTAAGACAGAAATAGTCACTGTGAAAAAAATAAAAGTAAATTATATGGAAACACATGTATAACTTCTTTGAAGTTTTCAGCATATGGGGAAAAATACAGAGAAATATCTAGTTGAAAACATCCTCTTCAGACTTTAATAGTTCATCAAAATGATTCTTATAAGAATCTCCTTAGGGCTGAGAAAATTCCCCTAGTCTGATAAGGGAAGACAATTCCCAATTCAAGCACCCACTATCTTGAAATGCCTATAGTCATGCATCTGTTTTTAATAAGCTAATTCTGTCAATATTGGGGTTTCCAAATACCAGTTAATTAGATATTCTATAGGGAGACTTTCACAGACTTTAGATTAAAATGTATTCACTCAAAGGAGGAAGAGTTAAGATGGCAGAACAGCATGGAGACCCTGAGCTTTTCTCATCCCTGAAACACAGCTAGATCAGCACCAAACCATTTTGAACATTTAGGAAATTGATCTGAGGCTTACCACGACAATCTGCATAACTTGAGCCACAGAACTTGGCATGTACGCGGTATGGAGAGGGGAACTGGGGGGAGAGAAAAACTGGGGGAAAGGGTAGGGAGCTGTTTTGGTGGAGAGACGACAGAGAAAGAGAAAGGGGGAGAATGCAGCACATTGGGATTGTGCAAGAAAAGCACTCCCCTGAAAGTATCTGGAGAAAGAAACAGTGAAAACACAGGGACTCAACAAGAAAACTTTTCCCCAAAACCACTGACGGGAAGAAAGGAGAGGGTTTCAATAACACCAGGATTCTATAAACACTGGAACAGGGAGTCTGAGGTTCTGGAGCTCAGTGCCTGGCAGTGCCCTGGTGAAGAAGTAGGGCAAATCCCTAGCAGCAGGCAGCAGGGTCTGAGGGGTCCATGTGCCACATGGGGAGAAGCAGTTCTCCTGCTTGGAGTACCTTTGGTAGAGGCCATACGGCTTCCCCTCAGGCAAAGGTCCCAGATGACCCTGGAGAGCAGCTACGTATGCTGGTATTGGCACAAAGATGCCAGAGTATGGTAAAACCTGGGGCTGGCTGTGTGTTGTGATTTAGCATAATCTCTGAACTTCTGCCGTTGTGCAATTGCTCCACGTTTTCTGGGGCAAGCTGGTACCCACCTATTGTTCAGTGAGACCCTCACCCAGAGAGCATAGGTCCAAGCCTCTGGAGTCTCTGAAATGTAGGGTTTTGAAACACAAGTTCATTGAGATAAAACTCTCCATCCCCTTACTTTCAATCTGAAGGTGTCTTTAAGTCTAAAATGAGTCTCTTGTAAGCAGCATATAGATGATCTTGGTTTTTTAAATTTTTTTATCCACTCTGATATCCTGTGTCTTTGATTGGAGTTTTTAGTCCATTGACATTTAGAGTGAGTACTGAAAGATATAAATTTAGTGCCACTGTGGTGCTTATAGAGTTGGTGTTTCTGGTGGTGTTGTCTGGTCCTTTCTAGTCTTTTTTGCTTTGGGTCCTTTTTGCTTTGTTATCTTTTCTCCATTCAAAGAGTTTCCTTTTAAGTTTCTTGCAGGGCTGGTTTAGTGGTCATGAACTCCTTTAGTTTTGGTTTGTCCGGGAAACTCTTTAGCTCTCCTATTTTGAAAGATCTCAAATACACAACCTAATTTTACACCTGAAAAGCAAGAAAAAGAAAAGCAAATAAATCCCAAAATCAGCAAAGGAAGGGAAATAATAAAGATTAGAGCAGAAATCAATGATATCAAAATCAAAAAACAGATATCAACTTCAATAAAACCAGGAGCTGGTTCTTTGAAAGAATTAACCAAACTGATAAACCCCTACCCAGACTGATCAAAAAGAAAAAGGAAAGGACCCAAATAAATAAAATCAAGAATGAAAGAGGAGAGATCACAACCAACACTGCAGAAATGCAAACAATAATAAGAGAATATTATGAGCAATCATATGCCAACAAATTGGTCAACCACGGAGAAATGGAAAAATTCCTAAAAACATGTAAACTAATAAAACTGAAACAGGAAGATATAGAAAAAATGAACAGACTCATAACCAGTAATGAAATTGAATCAGTAATCAAAAATAACCCAACAAACAAGAATCCAGGGCCGGATGGCTTTCCAGGGGAATTCTACCAAACATTTAAAGAAGAGTTAATACTTATTCTTTAAAAGCTGTTCCAAAAATATAAATGGAAGGAAAACTTCCAAACTCTTTCTATGAGGCCAACATTACCTTGATTCCAAAACCAGAGGAAGACTCCAGTAAAAAGAACTACAGACCAATTTCCTTGATGAACATGGGGCAAAAATTCTCAATAAGATTCTAGCAAACTGGATCCAACAATATATTAAAAGAATTATTCACCATGATCAAGTGGGATTTATTCCTGGGATACAGGGCTAGTTCAGTATCTGCGAATCAATCAATGCGATACATCATATTAATAAAAGAAAGGATAAGAACCACATGATCTTCTCAATAGATGTAGAGAAAACATTTGACAAAACACAGCATCCTTTCTTGATAAAAACTCTCAAGAAATTAGGGATAGAAGGATCATACCTCAAGATCTTAAAAGCCATATGTAAAAGATCTACCACTAATATCATCCTCAATGGGGAAAAACTGAGAGTTTTCCCCCTTAGGTCAGGAACACAACAGGGATGTCCACTCTTGCCAGTTATTCAACACTGTATTGAAAGTTCTAGCCTCAGCAATTAGCCAATACAAAGAAATAAATGGCATCCATATTGGTGAGTATGAAGTCAAACTTTCACATTATACTCTAAATGGAAAATCCAAAAGATTCCACCAAAAAACTGCTAGAACTGATCCATAAGTTCAGCAAAGCTCCAGGATATAACACCAATGCACAGAAATTCGTTGCATTTCTATACACCAATAATTAAGTTGCACAAAGAGAAATCAAGGAATCAATCCCATTTACAATTGCACCATAAAATGCCTAGGAATAAACCTAACCAAAAAGGTGGAAAATCTATACACTGAAAACTATAGAAAGCTAATGAAAGAAACTGAAGAAATACACCAAAAAAATGGATAAATATTCTTTGCTCATGGCTTGGAAGAAAAAATATTGTTAAAATGTCGATACTACCCAAAGCAATCTACATATTCAATGCAATCCCTATCAAAATAACACCAGCATTCTTCACAGAGCTAGAACAAACAATCCTAAAATTTGAATTGAACCATAATAGACCCCGAATAGCCAAAGCAATCCTGAAAAAGTAAACCAAAGCTGGAAGCATCACAATTCCGGACTTCAAACTGTATTTGGAAGCTGTAGTATCAAGACAGTATGATACTGGCACAAAAACAGACACATAGATCAATGAAACAGAGTAGAGAACCCAGAAATTGACCCACAAACATATGGCCAACTAATCTTTGACAAAGTGGGAAAGAATATCCGATGGAAAAAGAGAGAGTCTCTTCAGCAAATGGTGTTGGGAGAACTGGACAGCGACATGCAGAAAAATGAGCCTAGATGATTTTCTTACACCATACACAAAAATAAACTCAAAATGGATGAAAGATCTAAATGTAAGACATGGAGCCATCAAAATCCTAGAGGACAAAACAAGCAACAACCTCTTTGACGTTGGCCACAGCAACTTCGTACTTGACGTGTCTTAGGAGGCAAAGGAAACAAAAGCAAAAATGAACTACTGGGACCTCATCAAGATAAAATGCTTCTCCATGGTGAAGGAAACAACCAACAAAACTAAAAGGCAACTGACAGGATGGGAGAAGATATTTACAAATGACATATCAGATAAAGGGTTAGTATCCAATATCTATAAAGAATTTATCAAACTCAACACCCAAAAAACAAATAACCCAATGAAGAAATGGGCAAAAGACATGAATAGACACTTTTGTAAAGAAGAAATCCATATGGCTAACAGACACACGAAAAAATGCTCAACATGGCTCATCATCAGGGAGATACAAATCAAAAGCACAATGAGATACCACCTCACACCTGTCAGAATGACTAAAATTAACAACTCAGGCAATGACAGATGTTGGTGAGGATGCGGAGAGAGAGGATCTCACTCTCCCTCTCTCTCTTCTCTCTCTCTCTCTCCCTCTTGAAACTGGTGCAGCCACTCCGGAAAACAGTATGGGGGTTCCTCAAAAAATTAAACATAGAACTACCCTATGACCCAGCAATTGCACTACTAGGTATTTATCCAAAGGATATAGGTGTGCTTTTTCAAAGGGGCACATGGATCTCAATGTTTATAGAAGCACTATCAACAATAGCCAAAGTATAGAAAGAGCCCAAATGTCCATCAACTGATGAATGGATAAAGAGGTTATATATATATATATATATATATATATATATATATATATACACACACACACAAACACACTGAAATATTACTCAGCAATCAAAAAGAATGAAATCTTGCCATTTACAATAATGTGGCTGGAACTACAGGGTATTATGCTAAGTGAAATAAGTCAGTCAGAGAAAGACAAATATCATATGATTTTATTCATATGGAATTTAAGATACAAGACAGATGAACATAAGGAAGGAGATCAAAAGTAATATAAAAACAGAGAGGGAAACAAACTATAAGAGACTCTTAAATACAGAAAACAAACTGAAGGTTGCTGGTAGGGTGTTGGGTTGGGAAACTGCTAAAGGGGAGAGAGGCATTAAGGAGGATACTTGCTGGGATGAGCACTGGATGTTATATGTAAGTGATGAATCACTAAATCCTATTGCTGAAATTATTATTACACTATGTGTTAACTAACTTGGATCCAAATTTAAAAAAAAACAAAAACAAAAACAAAAAAATCTGTAAACAAACTGATGGTTACCAGAGGCTAGGTGGGTGGGGGGGATCAGTGAAATAGCTAATGGGAATTAAAGAGTTTACTTACCATGATAAGCACTGAGTATTGTATAAAATTGTTGAATCAGTACATTGTATGTCTGAAACCAATATAACACTGAATGTTAACTATACTGGAATTAAAATTTTAAAAAATGTTTAAAAATGTCAATTAAAGAAAATATTCAAATAATCAGGTTTCTATAAAATAAAATAAATGTATTTATAGTAGAAATCAGACGCTGATGTCACACACATACACTTCCTAATGTTAACCTTACAAAATAGAATACATTTTATTCTTTATTTTATTTACAAAAGCCCAGACTTTTTTTGCCTAGTCAAAAAAGTATATAACAGACTCTAAGAGTTGGGGTGGATATCTTTCCAGATGGCTTCTCTCAGCCAAGGACAATTCCTTGTATAAGTTTACAAACTTAAGCCATTACCTGCACCTTGCAGATGGTTACAACTTTAGGTAAAGGGAATGTAGGTAGTACATCAGGAATATTCACTAGAATCATCTAACTGAAGCCAACTGATAGGTATATAGCCTATAAAAACCTTCACTAATTTATGTCAGCATTTCAGTTTTTTATGGCGCATTAATATAACATTTTTCACACCCTTTTTAAACTTTGTTTAAAGTTTATTTATTTTGAGAGAGAGACAGAGAGAGTGAGCAGGAGAGAAGCAAGGGAGGGAGGGACAGAGAATCCCAAGCAGGCTTTACACTGTCAGTGTAGAGCCCAACCCGGGGCTCGAACACACCGACTGTGAGATCATGACCTAAGCTGAAATCAAGAGTCCAACACTTCACCCACTGAGCCACTCAGGCGCTCCAACAGAATATATTTTTAAATTATTGAAACGTCACATTTCAAAATGTCAAAATTAACACATTCACACAAGTATACAATCAAATTTGCAATAAAATGTCAATACATTTGAAGAGTTACCATTTCTTGCCTTGAATGCATACCAGAGTGTAAAAGATAACTGGCTCTAATCAGCAAAGCATCTGTATATGAACTTTCCTCAAAGACCTTTGCAGAGCCTGGCATTAACTTTTAAAAGCATATTTCTATGTGCTATGTTAGCTACTCATTGCTTGAATATTACATGAATACAATAGCAGACTGTTTTTCTTCACCATAAAAGTTTAGAAAAGTACAGGGTAAGACTGAATTTAATCAATTATTTTTATATACTTATGTACAAAAAGGCAACAAATATTCAGAAGGCCATGATAGATTGCTCATTTCTTAGTCTGTCTAAAGAAACTTTCTAGTCCAATAAGCCAAGGGCATCATAACAACTCCTTCAGATATTATTAACAAAGAAACTCTAGAAAACTGATAACCATTCCTTACAAGTGCACACAGAAGGAGATTAGGGATGGCTTTGCCGAATCAGCATAGTATTATGAACTGACAATCAGCCTGCAGAAGTAAGCTCATTAACAACCTAAACCACAAAAACACCACAGAGAAGTAAAGATCTCCATAGGTGACATGGGGCTGAAAGCTGTCAGTGAATACTGTTTCTTCTTCAGTGCAATTGCCTTTAAAAGAAAAGTTAATGGGAAGAAATAGCAAACCAGATCAATAAAATCAGCATGACCTTCAAGATGGCAGGAGGCAGAACATGTTATCTAACCAAGTTAATGGTTTCTTGAGCAGTCACAGACGCCACTTATTGGAGGACAGTGTTATTTGTATCTGACATGGACATTACATACACAACTTCGAAACATAATTATTTAAGAATTGACCAAACATATTCTATATCTGACAGGAAATCACAAGGAACCATCATTAAGGCCATCTAAAGATTAAAAAGTCAGAGGGTGATGCAGTTTTGCAGTCGTATCGAATAAGACAAGAATTTTAAATGAAAGAAAAGGTGTAGGTGTGGTATCTGCATGTTTTATGTTAGAAAAATAAAGAAATGGGAGTATTTTCCCAAAAGCATAGCTATGATTGGCAAGCTCACGAAGAAGAAAATGTCAAATAACTAAGAAATATTTATTTTTATGATTCAAATATCTATATAACACCAATGAGTAAGTTTAAGCTCCACTAATTTCTATTATATAATTCTTCATTTTCTTTGAATTTATAAAATTTTCAACATAAGTGAAAAGCACAAACGTAACCAGTAGTCCATTAAGGTATAAATAAATATACAAAAATATTAGGATAAATAGATAGTAAAATATATTTATGTAGAAAATCTAAACTCTTGTTTATAAAATCAATACATATATACACACTGATGTATAAAAGAAATATATATAGATATATGCACATAAAACACATTTGTCTATGTATATATATATGTATATATACATACTTTAAATAATATGTAAGAGGTTACTATATTTAAATATAAAATAGAATGTCTGTTAGCAAGGGAGTACAAAAGGTTGACATCACGTCAAATCTAAAAACAAATCTCAGAAAACATATCATTTTGTATTGTGCGTCATAACATTTGACATACATTTACTTGAACAAAAATAATAGATAAATATAAAGTAAGTTCAAATGCCAGAAATACACTTACAATAAAATTTGACATGAAACACTTGTGAGCGTTGAAATCAAAAGTGCAACTCAAAATGATAGTTCATTCTATAGAAAAATCTGAAACAACAAATTGAGATACATATACATACTGTATACATAAATGGATTTCATCTATTGGCTTTTCCACATAAATCTATGAATTAAATATAACATGACCATTGAAAAACATACCTCAAGTGCAAGTATACCATTTTTGGGGGTAGAAAATAGGCATGTGTAAGAATATTATACTTCAAAAAACACCACAATTGATACTTTTCTAAAATCACAGTGAATTTCTTCTTTGGATCCTACTGCAAATCCTAAAGCTCTTTCTTCACAAATATAGAAATAGAGATTCTAAGCAAATGACACTCACTTGAATCAAAAGTATTTTGAAACAAGTGATCATACAGAAAATTCATACTTGCAGAATAAGAGTGTCTCTCATGGCACTAAAGAGAAGCTGCATTGTTTTAAAAAAGAGCTCATGAAGTCAACTTGTTCTTAAGAAACAAACATTAGACTTATTATTTTTTTAAAAAAAGGAATTTCCTGGGGTGGCTGGGTGTCTCAGTCAGCTCACAGTCATGATCTCACTGCTCCTGGGTTTGAACCCTGAGTCAGGCTCTATGTTGATAGCTCACAGCTCAGAGCTCAGAGCCTGGAGCCTGCTTCAGATTCTGTCTCCATCTCTCTGTCCCTTCCCGGTTCTCTCTCTCTCTCTCTCTCTTTCAAAAATAAATAAAGATTTTTAAAAAAATTTTAAAGGAATTTCCTAATTAGTCAAGAATATCACTCTACCCTCCCCCTCCTGCCCCCCACAACACAAACTTTTTTTTTTTAATAGGTGGTTCAGGGAAAAATGTCTTTATAAATATTAATAAGTTAAAAATAAACAATATAAATTCAAAAATAAAAAGGAACTTAAAAAACTGTGAAATATGAAGCATTCTTACCAAGAAAAATAATATTGCTTTTGGGTGCGTTAATATTGTCAACAAAGATGCCATCATTACACAAACGTCATAATGAAGCTGTGTCCTATACAAACACTTTTAAAAGGTAAACTACAGGGGCGCCTGGGTGGCGCAGTCGGTTAAGCTTCCGACTTCAGCCAGGTCACGATCTCGCGGTCCGTGAGTTCGAGCCCCGCGTCAGGCTCTGGGCTGATGGCTCGGAGCCTGTTTCCGATTCTGTGTCTCCCTCTCTCTCTGCCCCTCCCCCGTTCATGCTCTGTCTCTCTCTGTCCCAAAAATAAATTAAAAACGTTGAAAAAAAAAATTAAAAAAAAAAAAAAAAAAAAAAAAAGGTAAACTACAATATATCAAGGAAGAGATGGTAAGATACCAGAGATAGAAGTTGCACTGGCATAATTAGGAAGAGAGGTTAAAAAAAGTAGATTGTCCCCCCTAAAATTAAGGCAAGCCTCGAAAGATCAAATGGAAGAGATTTAAAAACAAACAAACAAACAAACAAACAAAAAATAGTAAGGAACATTGTAAAATTCCAGGCTATGTTACTAAAGACACCATCTAAAACAGACACCATCTAAAACAGACACCGTCTTTGTTTTCTAAGTGGAAAGGTTTTAATTATAAAGCAGTGGTTCTCAAATTTTCTTCTCAGAAATATTTTATACTCTTAAAAACAATTGAAAACCCAGAGATTATGATGATGTGAAATTTTTTTAGTAATATTACCATACCTGAAATTAAAATGGAGATTGATTATTTATTTAAAAATAACCGTGATAAGCCAAGCATGTGTTAACATCAATAACCTTTTTTTAATTTCAGACACATTTCCAGTACAAAAAAATTGTGAGAGGAATGGCTTCATTTACATTAATGTCTCCCTTCATTATAGACAGGTGGATTCTTGTATCTGCTTCTGCCTTCAATGTTATACCATGTTATTTTGGTGGAATGGCTTTAAAAAAATCCATTCCCACAGAGATAAATCGTTAGAAAGGAGAAGGACTTTTTTCAAAGACTTCTGAGATAATTGTGGATATTCTTTCATTCTACACTGAATGTGATATAGAACCTAATCAATGATAATATCCATCAGTCTATCTCGTGCTTTGAATGGACTTTCTCATTATCCATCCTTCCTAATTGTTAAAGCTTACATTATCTACTTGTGGTGTGACCGGCTGTGTACAATGACTAGATAATGCAGTGACATGGCATTGATTGCATAAGAAGTATCTCAAACCAGGACCTATGATGCTACATGTGGGTAAAACAGCTCATCACAAAGAAGTTTTTGAAAACGTTTATATTAAAAAGTATATACCAGAATTATTCAGAAATGTGGCTGGGCTACAAGAAATCTGAAAAGCTTAGTCTTACCCTGAGATTACAGACTCCACTCTACTCATGCTGGCAACCAAGTGGGAGAGTGACTGCTCATAAGGGTATGCGGTAGGGAGACACAGGAATGTGTGTTCACGAATATTCCTTAGGCTGACACCTACAAATAACTAAGGTAAAACTCATTTTCTGCATATTTTACGTGTGCATCAGAATGCTTATTTTTGCCAATCCTTAAATCCAGAACTGACTCAAGTGGTAAGGGAGTGGCCTCTCTTAAATCTTTTATGCCTTCATACATGACCAAAAAAGTTTTGGGTTGTTTTTTTTTTTTTTTTTTTTGGAAATAGCATACAACCTTTTGTGGAATGTGGCACAATGTATGCATAGGAAGAGTTATCTCCAGCATTCTACAACAGTTATGTATTTTTAAGAAATGTAAGTCAAAAGTCAGCTAAGCTTTTTAAAACCCACTCATAGCTTAATAACAGTAAATACTGCTGAAGTTACTGTATTTCTCCCTCAGAAATTATTGCATATGCTTAAAAATATACAAGCTGTATAAAATAAATGGGAACTTCAATTTCTTCTAGAGAATATTCTAAGCTGGGTTCTTGGGTTAAAACTTTCAATGGGTAGCTAATGATATTCAATATTCCATGATATGATTATAAATGATAATATAAAAGATATAGTAAAATTGAATTTTGACCTCATATTCACCTCTGAATAAAAATGATAAAAGACCATGGGGACTAGGGAATTTAAACTGAAGGAGAAAAATCAATAAAATTAAGTAGACTTTTCTCAGTAGCCTGGAGTGTATCTTTGTGCTTAAGCTGCATTTAAAGTCTCTTTTTTTTTCTTTTTGCATTGGCAAAATGGTGTTTAAGTTATTATAGAAATAAAAATCTTTCATACTCATTTCAAGTTAATATCTTTGAAGGAAATTTAGCTTTCCAGAGTTTCTGCTCTCTTATTTAAAGACACTTCAATAATTATTGAAATAACTACAAATTACACTTTAAAAGGTGATTTTTCTACTTATTTACTAATTTCTAATCTAGTTTAAAAAGATTCCCCCTTTGGAATCTTAGTAATTACTTATTTTTTTTCAAATTTCTTAATCTTTTCAGTTGCTTATTAATCTAGGTCATAAATATTGGTATAGATATTTTTAATATCTTGCTATATAGTCACTTCATGCTAAAGCAGTTCTGATTTTTGATACTTATTATATTCCAGGTTATTAAATACATATTTGTATATGTACATAACTATAATTATGCATATATATATACACACATATATACATCTCTTTAAATATACACTTTAATTTGAAAGCTATATATGCTTAAATTTTGAAGCCTGAATTTGACGTATAAGGAATAAAAGTCATACCCAAATGATACCCTTGCTAAAAAAGTCCTATTAGCCCATGGTCTCACTTCATCCATAGGTATACTCCATTTGATTTAATTATCAACATTAAGTGATAAGATTTTACTTAAATACTCCATAGGCATTTGAAGTTTTGACTTTAGTTTTCCTTTGGTTTATATTGCTGAGAAAGATTAAGGAGGTAGGAAACAAGCAGGTTTCCCATTGTTTAAAAATTAAATATTTCAATGTGCCAACAGAGGAAGTTCCTGTGATTCAGGTTTTTTTGTTTGCTTGTTTGTTTTAAGGTTCACAATTATTATATAATTGTCTTAGCTCAGACTATTATAACAAAACACCAAGGACTGGTTGGCCTAAACAACAGACATTTATTTCTCACAGTTCTGGAGGCCGGGAAGTCTGGTTCCTGGTGAGAGCACTCTGGATCTGCAGACAGAAGTCTTTGCCATGTGTACTCACATATCAGAGGGAAAAGAGCTCTCTCACACCTATTCTTATACAGTTACTAATTCCATTGAGAGGGCTCCACCCCAATGACTTCATCTACACCGGACTATATCCCAGAGGCACCATCTCCTAATACCATCATATTGCGAATTAGGGCTTCAAAATTCAAAATATGCATTTTGGGGGGCACACAAACATTCAGTCTACGAGAATGCCCATGAAAAGCTATCTCTTTTTCTATTCCTTAATATCCTAAAGGCAATATAAAAGGGTTTCTAATAACTTTCAGAACAGGGGATCCTAAATATCATTCAAAATGATTGCGAAGATGTGATCTTATTTAAAACAACCCTAACATTAAAACATCCTTTTACCTTCTCTGTATCTCTATATTATATAGAATCAATGAGCATAACATCACCCTCTAGATAAGGTTTAAAAATAAAGTAAACAAAGGAATGAGACATAACTGAACACAGGTTTTACAAAGCACAGAACCACAAAAGTGTGAGGTAAAGAAAAATGGTCACACTAAATTGAATGATTTATTATATTCATATTTTCTAAAATAGTAGAACTTCTAGTCCCTCTCATCAAGCAACCATAAAAATCAATATCATATTTCCATATAATTTCAAAGCATAGCTCCTGTTAAACTTGGGGAAATTTGTGGAATCTGCTGTTCCTGTCACCAGGAAATCTGTTCTTGAGAGAAAATATTCTCATAAAATCTCATCTCATTATGCTAAGCCTACACATTGCTTATAGGGTAAAAAACAGATTCTTCTGCTGACCCCATCAGAAACCGATAGGTTCCCTTACGGAGATGGCATCACTCTGGTAAACCACATTGTTGTCACTAATATGGCAATGTTCCAAGAATTACTTACATCAAGAAGCAGAACCAAGAAACAAAATTTGTAAATGTACACAGTGACAGTGGTTTTTGGAAAGCCATTTTGCTTTGACAAAATACATCTCACACTCCTTTGCTTAGATTTAGTGACTATGGGTTCTGAGAAATAACCACATGGTGAATCCTGTGACTTTACTAAAGTCACACTGGAGTAAGACGACAGAAGCAGCAGTAAATAATATGAAAAATTAAACAGTATTTTATATGCATGATCTGATTCAATCTTCTCAACCAGTTTATAAATTACAAATTTAATAAATGAAAATTTTAATAAATTAAAAGTTGCTGCTCTCCTTTCACCAGGATGGAAACTGAGGCTTTACAGTTATGTAAGTAACATCAACGGAAGATATAAATCTAGTAAGGGCCAACAGAACAATCTGGTTTAATCTCATTTCAGTAACATGTTCTATTAGTAACTTTACTATCCTTCTTCCTTCTAGAGAATGCCGAGTTAAGACTTCTGACAGACAACACATTCTGGTACATGAAATTATAGATCCAGAACCCTTCAAAATAGCATCAGAATAGCTTCCACTTTGTTTCCACTTTGGTTTCTTTGAATTGACTCTGGTTATCCTGTTCTTACTCCAAATATTTACGAACTCAGACCATTCCCTTCCGTGTCTGTCTCCTCTTTCTATTCCTCCTCCCACTTCCTCTTATTCCTTAACCTTTTTAAAGATTTCCTTATAAAGAACTATACGACAGATGGACCTTTATTTACCTCAAGGGGTTTATTTCTGTATTCATTTCTGAACAAAACTTTCTTCTCTTCTCCATTTTTGTGCAGTGTAAGCAATCCAAAGAAGACTTTTCCACACGCAGGTTGGGCAAATGCAGAATCAGTGCAATTAGTTTAGGGCAAATGCAGAATCAGTGCAATTAGTTTAGGAGTAAACCGTTCCAAAATGATTAAGTTATTTTATGTATGTATGTGTGTATGTATGTATGTATGTATGTATTTATTTATTTATGGCTGAACAATAGTCTTTTTTTTTTTTATTCTCAAGTTAGTTAACATACAGCGCAATCTTAGCTTCAGAAGTAGAACCCAGTGATTCATCACTTACATATAACATCCAGTGCTCATCCCAACACGTGCCCTCCTTAATGCCCATCCCCTCACCCCTCCACCCCCATCAACCTCGGTTTGTCTTCTGTATTTAAGAGTCTCTTGTGGTTTGCCTCCCTTTTTTGTTTTTATCTTATTTTTCCTTCCCTTCTATGTTTATCTGTTAAGTTTCTTGAATTCCATGTATGAGTGAAATCCTATGATATTTCTTTGTTTTCAGAGAGACAGAGAGTGCAAACAAGGCGGGGAGAAGGCAGAGAGAGAAGAAGAGAGATAATCCCAAGCAGGCTCCATATCATTAGCACACAGCCCAATGCGAGGCCCGAACTCAGGAATCATGAGATCATGACCTGACCTGAGATCAAGAGTTGAATGCTTAAACGACTGAGCCACTTAGGCGCCTCCCCCAACAAATGATAGTTTTATGCCATTATTTTTCTGTACTCTTATTTCCCTTCCTGTCGCTGCCAAAGCAGAATGATGTACATATATTTAATCAACTTATTTAAATTATTACTTCCCTGTCATTTTCTGCCTTCTTAAGTTCTTGCTTAGCAAGAAACTTGATATTGTTTCCTTTACTTTGTAACAGTAATACTTTACTTTATAATAATAATTATAGGCACTTTGGGGTGGAAGATTGTTTAACTGAAGAGATATATAACCAATTTCTTGAATATAAGGAACACTAAAACTTCTCAGTATTTAAATACAAACAGAGCAGGAATTTATCATATTAGTAACACTGGTTAGACCTTACATTTCTAGACTGCTAACCTAGATGCTAAATATATATGGTAAAGTCTCTCAAGATTGTTCTAAGCAGGCTCAAAGCATCAATTGTGTAAACTGTGAGGTCCTCAAATGACAGAGCGAGCCTAAGTGACTGCTAACTATCTGAATGCAAATTCTAGTATACAGAAAGCGAATATGGAATTCTGGGTTCATGATTACTTAGTTTCACTGTACCTTTACTATAGGTATTATTTTAAATATATATAAATAACTAAATAGTTAATGTGGCCTACTCTACCAGTAGAGTTGTTTAGATACAAGCAAATAGGCTGTTTACCAGTCCACAATATTGACACAGTTGTTGTATTTCGGTTTTAGCATCATCATTTGTCCATTTATTTTACTCTACAAATATTTCCAGAACCATATGTGCAATCATTCTCAATCCCTCTTTCATTCCCCGCCAATGGCCTGTTTAAGAAAACACAAACATATCTCTATCTCAGAATCTTTCTATTTCACATCACTCTATTAAATGTGAACCAGAAATCTGTATTTCTCTTAATTTTCTGGTGTGGTGATTAATTTGTATTGTTTTATATATAGTTAGCTATCTTATGTATGAATTGTAGAAATATGTCATTGTACATCACAATTTACCAATTCTAATTTTGCATCTTGATAGTACCTTAAAAGATGCTAAGATATTATCTTTGGTGAATATCATCTTTTATTTCTAGATGAATTAATTAAAAATTTTCATAATTTCTGGAACAATTATAATGTGCAGCCAAAATGGAAAAACCACTGATAGCTCAAGTGGCAGTGAGAACAATTTCTCTGGAGCCTTATTCTTGAATGTCCTGTGTCTTTCTTTGGTAATAGACAACTATCTGGGTTCTCTTACACTTACTTTGTTCAAACTGTGCCATTCATGTAATAACAAAAATCTCATTAAGCCCAAATATCTATTACTCCACTCCTATAAGATGAGAGGGAAGTGAGCATTTAAACCAAACATCTCTATCCACATAGCAAAAAGTTTTCCCTCAAACTGTAACACAAAAATTTAGTGTGACAGAGGAGGTTTGTATAAAAATACCTCTTATATCCTACCACCTTCTTTCCTTTCTAGTTATAACTCCTTAAAATAAAACACATCTGAGTCTGGAATAATTCTGAAAATAGTATATATGTGTAGAGATTGTGGTTTAGTAATGTAAGTGATTAAGTTCATCTGCATTAAATTGGGGGTCAGTAAACTTTGCCAGTGGTCTAAATCTAACTCATCAACTGCTTTTGTAAATAAAGTTTTATTGGAACACACATTCCCAGTCCTTTACCTGTTGTCTATGGTTGCTTTCCTGCTAAAATGACAAAGTTGAATGATTGTCACAGACTGCATTGCCTGCCATGCTTAAAATATTGGTTATCTGACTCTTTACGGAATGTCTGTCAACTCTGTACTAAACGGAAAAATACACACACACACACACACACACACACACACACACACACACAGGTATGGACATATTTTTTTAAAACACCTCCAACAATGGTAGAGGATGTATGAGCTGAAAAATGATCATAGTGTAAGTGGCAAAAAATACCTGGATACATCAAAATAATTCCCTGAGAAGGATGCTACCAAACTGATTTCCTACATCTGATCTTATCTACAAAACATCCCTACAAGGGATCTTTGGAATGACTTCAAGGATTTAAGACCATAATTTAATTCATGGCTAGGAAACCATTTTTCTGCCTTGTAGAAAATGGATTCGACAAAACAATTATAATAGAAAATAAGTTGGAGAGTACACAGAAGAGAGTAAACATACTAGGTTTGAGATTGCTTGGAAGGTTGTTCTTTGGATCAAACGCTCAGAACTGGGATTTTGAGAGGGTTAAATAAATGATAATGTTTCATCATGCCTAGACTGTGCAAAAGATTTATACTCAATACTTGCTTTTAATCTGGAAGTCTGGAATTTTGATAAATTTTAGGTAGAAGGTGCCTATGTGACTACCTACCAATAATAAACCTTGAGTCTCTAGTGGGCTTCCCTTTAGAAACATCGCATACATGTTGGCGCATTTTCATTGCTTGAAGAATAATACTCTCTGTGAGCACTCATAGGAGGGTGAGAGCATAAAACAGCCTGAACACAAATTCCTCTAGAATTCAACCATGCCTTTTTCCATTATCATCTGACTATACACTCCTACTATGTCACTGTGATGAACCTTAGTAGTTAGTATAATTATATACAGAGTCTTGCGAGTCCTACTAACAAATCTTCAAAATGAGGGTTATTTGTGGAGCTCCAATACAAGAGGTATTGCAAAGAGCATAGCAAAATTATGGAAGTATAGAGAAGAACAAGGACAGTGGAATGGAGAGAGGATACATTCATGGAACTGACTGATAAAACATCTCCTAGTTTCTTACTGGATAAAAATAGTGTCTTAATAAATAAAATCAGAGAGGAAGATAGTATTATATTCCAGCACTAATCATAGAGAGCTCTATAATCAGGATTATCCAGATATTTTATTGAAGGACAAAAGCAGGCTCAGAATATGCGCAGAAGACATACAAAAGAAGAATGTGGAAGACTTTTTCTAAAAAAAAAAAAATTTAATTCTTATTTATTTGAGAGACAGAGAGACAGAGCACAAGTAGGGGAGGGGCAGAGAGGGAGACACAGAATCCAAAGCAGGCTCCAGGTTCTGAGCTGTCAGCATGGAGTCCGACGAGGGGCTCAAATCCACAAACCATGAGATCATGACCTGAGCCGAAGTTGGACACTGAACCGACTGAGCCACCTAGGTGCCCCAAGAATGTGGAAGATTTCAGGGGGGTGGGATGGAAGGAAAAGTGGGTGATGGGCATTGAGGAGGGCACCTGTTGGGATGAGCACTGGGTGTTCTATGGAAACCAATTTGACAATAAATTTCATATTAAAAAAAAAAAAAGCATGTGGAAGATTTTAAGGAGTGGTTTCAGAGGGCCAATTTTGGGGAAAAAGCACTTAACTCCAATTCCACTGCCAACAAAATAGAAGCAAATAAGAGCTTTTGGTAAGAAGTAAAGCATGATATATAAGGAGTAAATTACACAGTAGGAGCAATAGGTAATGAGAAAGTAGGTAAATGGATCTGTCATAAGAACGATTTCTATTACTGATCATGAAAACACCATAACTCTCAAAATCGGGGGGGTTTGTACGAAAGGATGCAAAGAGTTCATCTTACTCCTTAATGTCCCTCTAGAGAACAGGTTTATATGAACATTTTTTATAGCAATTAAGTAAATTCTCTCATAATAAGGTCATATTACATGACAAAGAAATCTCAGAACATGGATTTTTATTCTAATTCTCCCAAGATTCTCACATAACAAAACTGGAAGCTTAACTTCCACAGGAACATATTCATGTAAGACCCAGTCAGTAGAGTGTCATGTATGGGTCAACTATATCTCCCTTTTGAGTAAGATTCATTTGGTAAAACCCAACAGTCAGACTGTGTTTTAAAAGTTATACATATCTCAATGAGATAAAACTACATTATTATCAGAATCTTTTAACTCAACAACTTTTAGCTAATTCTCCTCCAATGTCACAATTATAAGAGAAGTTAATTAGACAAAACAAAGACTCATCAAAGTATAATCCCTGGAAGACAGCTTTTTACATGGACAGGAACAGGTGAGTACATGGCTCTGACTCTGAGTTTCAGCATCATATTGAGGTTCTTTTGCTTTGATTGATGAAACTGTCACCAACGAAATACCTTACAGACATATGTTGATCCAGAATATGTAAATTTAAAAAAAGACAAGAAACTTTAGGAAGAGAACAGACTTTCCTAAATACTCTCTCTCTCTATATATATAAATCTTTTATTTGTATATTATATATATAATTATTATATTATAATATATACATATATATAATGGGAAAAGTAACTACTCTGAATTGTTCAAAATTTCCATCCTACATAACTAGTTTGCTTCTTGGTCATAAAAGCACTGCACCATTCAACATACTTTTAGGTAAAAGAGAGTGAGGAGGGTATTATCCTAAGTGAAATAAGTCAGTCAGAGAAAGACAGATATCCTATGTTTTCACTCAAATGAAGAATTTAGAAACTTAACAGAAGACCATGAGGGAGGGAAAAATAGTTTCAAACAGAGAGTGAGGCAAACCACAAGAGACTCTTAAACACAGAGAACAAACTGAGGATTGATGGGGGGTGGGGGGGAAGAGGGGGAAATGGGTGATGGGCACTGAGGAAGGCACTTGTTGGGATGAGCATGGGGTGATGTATGTAAGCAATTAATCATGGAAATCTACCCCCGAAGCCAAGAGCAAACTGTATATACTGTATATTAGCTACCTTGACAATAATTTATATTAAAAAAAAATCCAAACCTAGCATTCTCAATTCAAACAGGCATTAACACTTTGGAGGGATACTGTACAAATTTCGTATTTTTTAGGTGTATGCCATACTGTTTAATAATGATTTCATCTTAATATTCTTCCTGAGCCCCGATTTCTTTTTAGCCAAACCAAGAAAGCAAATAAATATTTAAAAAATACATATTGTTAGGCTGCCCATATAGTTTCATCCACCTAACAAGGTTACGGATTCAAAGGCAATGAGGTTTGGGTCTATAGTCTCAACAACACAAGTTCTCAGGCAGAAAAGTTTTAGAATAACCACTAATGGATAAAGAATTTTTTTAATATATTCAGCTTATCATATTATCAACTTTCTCCACCTATTTATATCACACTTAAATACATAAATAAGATACAGTGAGCCTGACCAGCTGTTTAAGTAGAAGTGGTGAAATATTTTATAACCATTAAGATACATGAAATTAATATTTAAATCCAATATCCAGAAGTTTGTACTTAGACTCCTGCATAATTTTGTGCATCAGTACTTTCATATTCTTACTATGTATTTTAATCACTACAGTGTTATCAAAGAGCATCTTGGAGAACTCTACATAAGTACATTCTTGCCAGTATCATTTGTAATAATTTTACTGTGCCATTCAGTCAAAATTCCAAACTGATGTATCCATATAAATTTGAACTTGCCTTACTACAAAACAGTCACAATTAATTAATATAAAATTATTATAATAAATGCAGCTAACAATATAGGCATTATATTAATTAATATAGGCATTAATTCATCACTTCAGTAATAATACAACAAGGCCTCATTAGATATTACAAGTCATTGAGTCGTGAAAACAAAATGTAATGTGAGATCTGAAATTAGATCCTGAAAAAGAAAAAAAAAGCCTTCAGTGGAAAAAGCAAGTGAAATCCAGATAAAGTCTATAGTTTAGTTCATAATATTCTATCAATATTATCATTGTTGTTCTTGTTATTAGTTTTAGTCCTAGTTCAGATCATTATACTATGGTTACAGAAGTTGTTAATGTTAATGGCGAAGAATATGTGGAACTCGTGTATTTTTGCAACTCTTCTGGAAATCTACCATTTTTTTTCTAATTCACAAGTTAAAAAAACAAGTCACTGTAGTTCAATTACATCTTTGGACAGTTCTACAAGTAAAGAAACAATAAGTTTTTATACTAAGCCCGTATTTGACTTCCTGAAGCTTCCACCCATACATTCCAATCTTATCTCTTAAACTATAGAACACTACTCCATGATGGATGGTTTCAGATATTTGAATGGACTTCTCACATCACCAGAATGTTAACTTTTCTAAGTTAAACATTCTCTAGTCCTTCAGCTTTTTATCATGTAAAAGGTTTTTAACACCTTCACCACCAGTCACTTTCTCTCTAAAAGTGAAAGAACAGGATCTGCTTTGTCCTAAGGGCTTTACTTGACTGCAGTGCCTCTTGGCAGATACAGTCACTCTTGACAGAAACACTTCCTGATGCACCCTCAAAGGCAAGGCCCTAACACCAGTGTCTCCATCAGCTGTCAAACCCTCCTAGAGACAGAAGTTCCTGGCAGCTTGTGAAACGAACAGTGACAGCTCTTGTAAATGTTAGCTAGTAATGTAAGTAACAATTCCCAGCAGTATCCAGGGCTGCCCCAAATTTCCCTGCAGTGACTGCTTTTCTTGAATAGTTCTACTCTTCACCATTGCTGTATTAATACACCTAGTCACAGGTTTCTCAGATACCAGAGGAGAAGATTCTTGGGACTATGAAACCTATTGTCTTAGTCTACTTGGGCTTTCATAATAAATATCAAAAACTAGTTGGCTTAAACAATAGAAACTTATTCAAAGTCCTGGAGACTATTAGGAAGTCCAAGATCAAGGTACCAACCAATTTGGTTTCTAGTGAGAGCTCTCTTCCTTGGTGGCAGATGGCCTCCTTCTCACTGTGTCTTCTTATGACCTTTCCTAGGTGCATGAACATGGAGAGGACTCTGGTGTCTTTCCCTATCCATCAAGCAGTAATGACTGCCATGACAAAGAGTTCCACTGGCCACACCACCCAGACCAGTTTGAACTCAACCCTTGATTCAGACTTGTGTAGATGGACCATGGAGTGACCCACAGAGTGACCAACAGTTAGTTACCTTTACCTCATTATAATACTAAAGTCTTCAGCCAAGGAGAAGCATAAGGCTCATTTACATAACACACAATGTATGTATAGGCATGTATCCCCAAGGTGCAATCTTACTCCCATCTCTACATATGATAACAAGCCTCCCTTATCTAAATATTTATCCTAACTCTAAATGAAAGGAGCCATCCACACTTACTCTGAGAGTCACAGCTTTGGAGGTTATTCCCTGTGATCTCCTTATTTAAAAGTTTCCTTCGCATGACAATTCCACTTGGTGTAATTTCTATCTGTGACTCACCAAGGAGCAAACTCACATTTGGTTTGGTTACAAAACTAAACAGGTTACATGCTTCCAAAATACAATGATGGACAGGCATAAGATAGATCTTCCCATTCAAAGAGGAAGAGGTGATGGATAGCAAGCAAGTCCAAGTCCTAGTAAGGCAAATTTCATGAGTTTATGGCTTGCAAATAATCTTCTTTAGTTCAATATTCTGCCCTCTAGTCCTACTGCAGTAACAGAGTCATCTCCATGACTCTGTGGGTGGCCCTGTCCCTTCAGTTCTTGCAAAAGTAATCCCAACTTTGTAGAACTGGGCAGGACCATCCTGCCCCCTAAAACCAGAGAGACAGCCCCACTTTCTGTTACTCATTTGTTTGTTTCTTAAATTCTGCATATGAGTGAAATTATATGATATTTGTCTTTCCCTGATTTATTTCACTTAGCATTATAGTCTCTAGATCCATCCATGTTTTTACAAATGGCAAGACTTTGTTTTTATGGCTGAGTAATGTTCCATATTTTAGCTATTGTAAATGCTGCAATAATATATGGGTGCATGCATCTTTTATATTAGTGTTTCCATACACTTTGGGTAAATACCCAGAAATAGAATTATTTGATCATATGGTAGTTCTATTTTTAATTTTTTATATTGTTTTCATACTATTTTAATACTGAAATACTGTCTTCCACAATGGCTGCACCAATTTGTATTCCCACAAACAGTACATGAGCGTTCCTTTTTCTCCACATCCTCACCAAAACTTGTTCTTTGTGTTTTGATTTTAGCCATTCTGCCAGGTATGACGTAATATCTCATCACGGTTTTGACCTGCATTTCCCTGATGATGAGTAATGTTCAACATCTTATTACGTACTTGTTGGCCATCTGTATGTTTTCTTTGTACAAATGTCTGTTCATGCCTTCTGCCCTTTTTTTAATTGGACTATTTTTTTTGTTATTAAGTTGTGTAAGTTCTTTATAAATTTTGGATACTAACTGTTTATTGGATATGTATTTGCGAGTATCTTCTCCCATACAATAGGTTGTCTTTTAGTTTTGCTGATTGTTTCTTTTGCCGTGCAGAAGATTTTTATTTTGAGTATTCTCAATAGTCTATTTTTGCTTTTGTTTCCCTTGCCCCAGGAGATATATCTAGAAAAGTGTTGTTATGGACAATGCAGAGAAATTACTGCCTAGGCCATCTTCCAGGATTTTTTATGATTTCAGATCTCACATTTAGGTCTTTAATATATTTTGAGTTTACCCTTATGTATGGGTGTAAGAAAGTGTCCCATTTCATTCTTTTGCATGTAGCTGTCCAGTTTTCCCAACAACAGTTGTTGAAGACTTTTCCCCATTGTGTATTCTTGCCCTCTTTTGTCTGAGATTAATTGACCATATAATGGTAGGTTTATTTCTGGGCTTTCTATTCCGTTCCATTGATCTATGTGTCTATTTTTGTGCCAGTACTATTTATCTTGGATTGCTACAGCTTTGTAGAATATCCTGAAATCTGGAATTGTGATACCTCCAGTTTTGGCCTTCATTTTCAAGATTGCTTTTAGGGTCTTTTGTGGTTCCATACAAATTTTAGAATTGATAGTTCTAGTTCTGTGAAAAAATGTTATTCATATTTTGATAGGGATTGCATGAAATCTGTAGACTGTTTTGGGTAGCATGGACATTTTAGCAATATTTTTTTCTTCTAATCCATGAGCATGGAATATTTTTCCATTTGTTTGTATTGTTTTCAATTTATTTCATCAATGTTTTATAATGTTCAGAGTATAGGTGTTTCACTTCTTTGGTTAAGTTTATTCTTAGGCATTTTTTTTTTTTATTTTTGATGCAATTGTAAATGAGATTGTTTTAACTTCTCTTTCTGCTGCTTCATTATTAACATATAGGAATGCAATTTATTTCTGTATGTTGATTTTGTATTTTGCAACCTTACAGAATTCATTTATCAGTTGTAGTTTGTTTTTGGTGTAGTCTTTAGGGTTTTCTGCATATAGTATCATGTCATTTACAAATAGTGAAAGTTTTAATTCTTCCTTACCAATTTGGGTGTTTTTTATTCTTTTGTCTGATTGCTGCGGCTAGGAATTGAGTATTATGTTGAATAAAAGTGGTAAGACTGGGCATCCTTGTCTTGCTTCTGACCTTAGAGGAAAACTCTCAGTTTTTCACCACTGAGTATGATGTTAGCTGTGGGTTTTCCTTTATGGCATTTATTATGTTGAGGTATGTTCCCTCTAAAGTTACTTTGTTGGGGGTTTTTATCATGAATGGATGTTGTACTCTGCCAAATGCTTTTTCTGCATCTATAGAAATGATCATATGGTTTTTATACTTTCTCTTATTGATATGATGTATCACATTGCTTGATTTGCAAATACCCTACCCTTGCATCCCAGGAATAAATCCCACTTGATCATGGTGAATGTTTTTTTCTTTTCTTTTCTTTTTTTTTTTAAGTATTGTTGGATTTAGTTTGCTAGTACTTTGTTGAGGATTTTTGTACTATGTACATCAGGGATATTGGCCTATAGTTCTCTTTTTTAGTGGTGTCTTTATTTGGTTTTGGTACCACGGTAATGCTGGCCTTATAGAATGAATTTGGGAGTTTTCATTCTTTTCCTACATTTTGGAACATTTTGAGAAGAAGAGGTATTAACTCTATTTTAAATGTCTGACAGAATTCACCTGTGAAGCCATAGAGTCCCAACACTTGTTTCTGGGGATTTTTTTTTTTTTTTTTTTTTTGATTACTGATTCAGCTTCATTGCTGGTAATCAGTCAGTTCAAATTTTCTATTTCTTCCTGACTCAATTTTGGGAGGTTATATAGTTCCTGGAATTTATCCATTTCTTCTACGTTGTCCAATTTGTTGGCACACAGTTTTTCAAAATATTCTCATAATCTTTTGTATCTGTGGTGTCAGTTGTTATTTTTCTTTCATTTCATTTTGTTTGAGTCTTCCTTTTCCCACACCTCTCTCTTCACTTTATTTATTTATTTATTTATTTATTTATTTATTTATTTATTTATTTATTTTGTATGAATATGTGAGTCTGTATAAAGGTTTACCAATTTTATTGATCTTTTCAAAGAACCAATTCCTGATTTCATTTGATCTGTTTGGGTTTTTTGTTTTGTTTTGTTTTTGTTTGTTTGTTTTTAGTTTCCATCTTACTTATTTCTGCTCAAATCCTTATTATTTCCTTCCTTCTACTGGCTTTGAGTTTTGTTTATCTTTTTTCCAGCTCTTTTAGGTGTAAGGTTAGGTTGTTTGAGATTTTTCTTGATTCTTTAGGTAGGTTTGTGTTGCCATAAACCTTTTGCTGCATCCCAAAGATTTAACCATTGTGTTTTCATTTGTCTCCATGTGTTTGCTGATTTCTTCTTTGATTTCTTGGTTGACCCACTCATTGTTTAGTAAGTAGCATGTTATTTGACCTCCATGTATTTGTGCTCTTTCTAGGTTTATTTCTTGTGGTTGATTTCTAGTTTTATAGCACGGTAGTATGATTTCTTATATTTATAATTCTTATTTTTCCTTCTTTAGGCTATTGAGTGGTTTCTGAATTTTACTTGGGGGTACATATTATTTTATTCATTTAGCACCTCCATTTTATGGATGGTTTTGGATTGTTGATTTTTTTTAATTTTTATATTATTTCCTATTTCTGCTTTCTTTTGGTTTGCTTTGTTGAAGTTTTACATATTTTTTGAAGTTCTTTCTTAACTCATTTACTTTCTATTTTTTTCATTATGTTTATATTGTTAAGTAATAAAAATTCAACAGAGTAAATTTTAAAGATCTAAGTGGCTTTATTTTTTGTTTTTTTAATGTTTCTTTATTTTTGAGAGAGAGAGAGACCAAGAGACAGAGACAGAGAGAAAGCACAAGTGGGAGAGGGGCAGAGAGAAAAGGAGACACAGAATCTGAAGCAGGTTCCAAGCTCCGAGCTGTCACCACAGTCCAATGTGGGGCTCAAACCCACAAAACATGAGATCATGACCTGAGCCGAAGTTGGACACTTAACTGACTGAGCCACCCAGGTGCCCCTAAATGGCTTTATTAATTGATTTATGAATTAGGCAGCATCCCATCTAGCAAGTATAGGGGAAATCCAAAGTACTACAGAAAAGGAAAGGTTTTTAAAAGTAACGAGTGAGTGAAAAAAAGAGAAAATATTAATGAAGAATCTTTTATTTATTTATTTATTTATTTATTTATTTATTTATTTATTTATCAACATCACCATCTTACAGGGAAGAGAAAGGGTCTATCAATAAATTTCCTAGTGCTGACTAGGAAATGTCAATGGTGATTGGTTAAAGGATTCATACTTTAGAGAGTTGAAACTGCAGTTAGGTTAGGTTTAAGTCTTGGTTTATGGGCATACGGCCTTAGGTGACACCATTTGGGGCTTATGGTTTGTTTATATAAATATTTAACACTATTCTTGTAACCAGGGTGCAGGAGTGGAAAATCACCTGGCTCAGGAGTCCCCTAGAGACCAGTTTTAGCCACCCACCACTGTCAAAATCCAAACGCAGAGAAATTAACAGTGATGAAGCAATAAAGGAATTTATTTCAATAAGGCCAACACTAGGAAGACAGTGGATTAGTGTTTCACAGACTGTCTCCAAAATGCTGAAAATACCTCTAGGTTTATATGAGAAAAATGTAGGACAAAGGTCAGTGGGTACATTTAGGTGGGCAGCAAAGGTCAGGTTGATCATTGTCTTTGGGTCAATCACATGGGGTCTTGCTGAATCGGGGTAGTGATTATTGGTGGAGGGGGTAGTTTCAGTTTCCGCCTGGGGATACTTTGCTTTCAGGGTCTTTTGCTTGAGGTAAGAGATAAGCTAGAAAGAAGAACTTAATCAATTAGAAAGTACACACTGAGGTCAAAATGGAGGTAAATGAAGTCCTCTTTCACTCTCTAACTTTACTGTGTCTCAAATTCCAGTATATATTATATTCATTAACATTTAAAAATCATTTTCCATCTATTTTCATTTTGCTTTTGACCTAAAGTGTCTAATTGGGAAATCCATTATTCTTCCAAATAAATGTACACTTTTTTTTTTCTATTTTGATCATATACTGCATTTAATCAGATTTACTTTATGGTATATTGTGACTTTTAAAAAATGATTTAATATAGGTTAATGTAGCTTTTGTAAATGTTCAAATTTCCTGGAAAACAAGTGTGTCTTTTTTCCCCCCATTACAGGTATACAAACACACACATATATAAATGTAAATAACAATATATACACATATGTGAAATATCTTATTATGTTAAACTTACTTCATATTACATAGTCTTGCGTTTGTGTGTGTGGATGAGAGAAATTGATTATAGTATTCATATAAGAAAAGACATAAGAATAAATAGTAAGAACAATCCTAAAAATGATACGCTATAGTAAGGAGCTGGGAGAGATTCCACTAGATAATAAAATATATACATATGATAAAACCCCATGTTATATACAAAATGTTTGTGTTCCCACATAATCATATCTTGGAGTCCTAACGCCCTGTATGACTATATTAAAGATAGAGAATTTATGAAAGTAATTAAGTTTAAATGAGATCATATGGATAAGGCCTTTATCTGACAGGAGTAGTGTCCTTATAAGAAGAAATACCAGAAAACTCCCTTTCTCCTGCATGTTCCCTGTCTATCTGCTAGTCTGTCTCTCCTGAATGAACAGAGAAAGGAGTCTGTGAGAACATAGCAAGGAGGTGGCTACCTATAAGCCATAAAGAGAGCTCTCAGCAGGAACTGAATCAGCCAGCACCTTGATCTTGGACTTTCCAGCCTCAAAATTGTGACATATTTATTTCTGTTTATTTCACCCATCCAGTTTGTGATATTATGTTATAGCAGCCCCAGAAAACTAACATGCCCCATCGTAACAAGAATGTTTTGGTATTGGTTCCTGATGAACATTAAGACCAATGAACTAGAATAGGGATCCAGAAATAGAATCAACCTATTATGGGGACTTATATTTTTAAAAGAGTATCTGGAATCCTGGAATTAAGACGACTTCATAAAAGATATCTGGGAAGCAGGAAGTTATGTGGAAAAAGTTAAAATTGGATCGATACAACCGGCATACACCAAAATAAACTCAAAAGGAATCAAATTAAAAATATATATATGTAAGAGTTTAAGTAGAAAATGGAGACATATGCATAATGTTTCTTTAAAATTCTGGGTGAATATTTTTGTTAAAAAATCAGATTTTCAAAAAAAATAAGACTTTTATGTGAAGTATTTTCTTTAATTAGTTAGAGCTGCATATACATTATTTTTCTTATACATTTAACACATATCATTAGATTTAGGAGTCTTAGATCAAACTCATTTTCCGTCAAGTTTCTGACATTGTTCCCTGTTAACTTTTAGATTTTAATTTTTTTTAACGTTTATTTATTTTTTGAGACAGAGAGAGACAGAGCATGAATGGGGGAGGGGCAGAGAGAGAGGGAAACACAGAATCGGAAGCAGGCTCCAGGCTCTGAGCCATCAGCCCAGAGCCCGATGCAGGGCTTAAAGTCACGGACCGCGAGATCGTGACCTGAGCTGAAGTCGGACGCTTAACCGACTGAGCCACCCAGGCGCCCCAACTTTTAGATTTTAGAGTTATAGACTCACCCAAACTCATTCTGCGTTGTAGAAGAACTTAAGCAGCTGGCCTGGAATCCATTCCTCCCCAAATTATAAGGAAAGTTTGTTGGGGAAAGTTGTCCTGGGAAAAAGGAGGTTGGTTGATGGCTTGGTTTTATCTCGCTGCAAGTATTCTTACATTTTGATCTTTTGGTAAATAAACTTCTGATATTTACTATAAGAGTAGTATCTATGGATTAGTCTTAGAGGAATTATCATGCTTTAGGATTTTTTATAGTAAACAAATCTCAAATCTACAGATTTATGAATCATGATTCCCTGGAAAATGTCACACAATCCCTAGAATCATCTGAATATAAAACAAAGATGCTTCAAAACCTAAGCTCTTACTTTTGGGTGAAGTGACCCAGAAACTACACTTAGTGACCTCATCTATCCCATTGGGCCAGAGGGAATGTGTCCAATGTGAAACAAGTACCAAGGAACTATGCAGAATGTGCAGATTTCTCCCATCTTTGCCTTTTCTTCTTGCATGATTGTGTATTTCATATTATTAGTAACATTTAATGCTGGGTAATGTCTCTGATTTGTGTGAGTCAGATCTGACAATTCAATTTTTGTGTTAGCTTTCATTGGCATTATGAATAGGATTGCTTTACAGGCTCATAAATCATAATAGGGTACTTTTTAGAAGAAAAGGTGAGGAAAAAAAAACATAATGAGACTCTGATGACAGAATTATTACATACCCATCCTTTGTATGAGGGAAATGATGGGGTAAATTGTGGGGAGTCTTACCAGTGGAATTTGGAGAAAAGAGATCCAGTAGTTAAATAATTATTAGTATAAGACTGAAAGAAAGATAGCAGAATTTCTCTTCCTTGGTCATTGCTAACAGCCTTTGTTCAGTCTAAAAATTTGAAAGAATAAATGAAACGAAGAGAAAACTCTGTATGTATGGCTAGTTTACCTGTCTCTGAAAAGCTGTCTTAAGCCTTTGGCTTAAGAAGCCTTATGGCAGTGAAGAAATGTGATATTCACTTACAAGGTAACTCAATTAAGGTCTTCTATTATCTGTAAGAATATACAGATATCTGGAGGCCAAAGAGTGTATTCTTTTAAATAGCTGGATTGTTTTATGAAACAATATCAACAGAAACCTAGTGAGTTATATAGGCACATATTCTTAGAATTAATATTCAGAAGGCACATCACTAATTTTTTATTCTACTGAGTGAAAGGGATTTATGTGAGTTGATACAGATACTCAATAGATTGCACATATTTGTGGACAGGAGTTTCCAGGCATATTCCATCTAATCTGCAGCAGTAGATAAATGCTATTGGGCACATCTACCCTGAGAAGGGTAACGGTCCTACCCTTCCCAACATACAAATGGAATCCTTCCTGAGTAGTCAAAATGTTAACCATATAAGTGACTTCCTACTGTCTTTATGATAGCCACAGAGACAAACTTAATTAATTAATTAATTTATGTATTTATGTATTTATTTATTTTAGAGAGTGATAGAGTGGGGAAGATGGGAGCAGACAGAGAGAGGGAGAGAGGGAGAGAGGGAGAGAGGGAGAGAGGGAGAGAGAGAGAGAGAGAGAGAGAGAGGGAGAGAGAGAATCTTAAGCAGGCTCCATGCTTGGCACAGAGCCCAGCACAGTGGTTGAGTGGTTGACGCAGGGCTCTATCCCACTATCCCACGACCCTGGGATCATGACCTGAGCTGAAATCAAGAATCAGATGCTCAACCAACTGACCCACCCTGGCACTTCAAAACAAATGAATGTAATGCCATTGACAAGGATGTTTCTAGATGTGGTGATAGGGTGGGCTCTTGATCTTGGGTGCCTTGTATAAACTTGCACTTGGGAAGGAAGGGGAATATTCAGGAGAAGGTATTAAAGGTAAAAGAACTACATAATTAGGGGGGAAATTCCACACCTTACAAAAGAAAGGGAGGCTGAAGGGGAGACTTGAAAAGGCCTGTGAGGAAATGACAGCCTGATCGGCTGGGTGGTTTTGTTTATTTAGTTTTTAAAAATGGAGTGAAAAAAGTAAATATATATAGTTTTTCTATTAAAAGTTTGACAGCTTATTATCAAAGTTTGATTGGTGAAGGGAGCAGCCCCAGCCATGCTCCAAACTCCTCAAACACCTTAGCAAATTCACTTTCTATATCCTAGTCTGAACGAACTCAAATCCAATTATGAGGATACTGATTTATAACAGATAATTCTCAAATAAGGTGCTAAATTTATTGCTTCAATTAAAGCCATAGAACCTGAAAAGGCCTGAATGAAAAGCTAATATCTTGCCTCCTACTGAGAGTGAAATAAAAGTGGAAATCATAAGCTACATTCAATACTTTGGGGAAAACAGCCTTCTAGTAGTAAACAAGAGGGAGCAGTGGGGTAAAGCCCACTCGTAAACTGGATTATGTCAAAGAACACAGTGAAGGGAACAGAATTCAAGGGGAGTTTACTGTGTTCAGGAGGAGGCTGATTCACTGCCCAAGAAGTGAAGGAGAGAAGGTTCCAAAGATCTTTTGCTCCCATGACTGTCTGTCAGAGCCCCAGATTCTATCTCCGCCAAGGCAAAGCTGGCCACCTGACTCACTGATGAGACTTTCTGGATTAAGGGACACTTCATGTTTGGAAATCAGCTTGATGATGGAATATATGTATATATACATAATTTTTCATAATAAAAATTTCAAAACTTTCCTAAACATCTTAACTTTTGCATTAATTCAACTATTGATCTCTATATATTTATATGTGTCTCCCATTCTCAATGCATTATAATAATATGCACAGAATCTTAGTATATAGCCAATAGCACTTATGTATAATTAGACAAATAGGCTCAGAATGAATGTAATTTTTGTGGAAATCTGAAGAAGTAGTTTATGTAGATGACCACCAAAAAAAAAAAAAAAAAAGAATACCAAAAACCAAAAACCAAAACATAGTTGAAGACTCAAAAACGATTATAAGGCTAAATCAGATGCCTTGGTTATATCCCAAAGATGGTTGCCTGGTTCTAGTTGTGTCAGTAATTAGACTTTGTGTCTGATGGACTGAGATGACAGAAACCTAAGGACAAAATCAAACTACAGGGTCACTGTGCCAAAGAACTGTGCCCCATCTACACAGGAAAGGCATCACTTTAAAACAGCTGTAAGCAAAATTCTCCAGGGCATAGATGTCAAGTGGATTGCATGAGACTTCTCTTCTAGCCTCATGTAGGTATTAACCAGAATGACGCCTAGTTCTACACTACCCCTATGCTGTAACAAAACCAGCCTTGAAGAATGCAATTTAAGGTCTTTAGCAAACTCTATCAATTTGGCCTACCTGGATGAATTTCTTTTGATCAACATACATCAATCAAGGTGAATAATTCACAACTATCTTACTGTCCCTAGAACAGTGACCTCATTGAAAACAGAATGAAAAATGCAAATACTTGTTACTTTAAAAAGTTGTAAAAACAAAAAGGAAAGTGGAAACAAACCCATAAATACAAAGAAAAACAGATGGTAGCCATTGGGAAGGGGATAAGGGATAGGCAAAATGGGTGAAAGGGAGTGGGAAGTATAGGTTTCCAGTTAAGGAATGAGTAAGTCACAAGGATATAAGGTGCAGAATAGGAAACACAGTCAACAGTATTAAAATAGTGTTGCCTGAGCATAGCATAATGTATACAGACCTGTTGAATCACTATATTGTATATCTGAAACTATCATAACATGGTGTGTCAACTGTACTTCAGTTATATACATAAATTTATAAAAACCTGGAATATTTTAGTTAAATTAGTGGGCCTTCAAATTGAATTATGAAAGGAAGTAAGATTTCTAAAATCTGGTTGGTGGAGAATGCAATTGCCTAACTGTGTAACTTTTTACCTCTTCAACACGTTTTTTCTTTTGTTTTCCTAATCTAGTGTTCCCACGCCTGAGATTAAATAAGCATTCCAAGTAAATTGAAGCCCTGAAACATCATATCAGTAACTTTATTTTTGACAGTGTATATTCCAGAGACACTTTAGGCTGGGTCATAAGTTTACCTCATCTGGCCTCATTAAGGCTAATTGTGAATCCCTCTATTATGACAGTTCTAGGATTCTCTATTTGTCAAAATAAAGTTAGATGACTGGGAGTAGGGGCCAAGAGCAATTTCTAGTGAATGTAATGTTATTATTAGCTTTGTAGCAAATTGTACATCTGCTGAGCTGGAAAGTCTGAATTAGAGGGAAGGTAGAAGGTATGGAGTCACATTACCCTGGCTGTAGGGGGGACTGCCATTTCTCACTGGAAAATTCAAATCCCAGTGGTCCTTTTGCATATTACTTTGTAAAAAGATTTTGGAGAAAATTTTGTAAGACAAATATTTTTTAAAAACTTAAAAATATATATAGCAAGGGGATATTAAACTGAAAGGAATACAAATGGGAAAAAAAGAGTTAAAGCAGTTAGACCATGATTCATCGCTGACCTGAATACTGGGGAAATGCTCCTAGGGAAAGAGACAGGTGACCTGGTCTAATTTCCTTGCAAATTGCAAACTGAAAGTCATCCTAAAGAGACTCTTAATATTGTCTTGAAAGTAGAAGAGTCCTTATTTATCAAAACTCTTAGCCAAATATCCTTGGCCTAGGATTCCTTATAGTAAACACAGCTAAAATCCAAGGATTTAGGTATACATGATTTTCTGAAAATATTATATAAAATCTTTAAATTTTTTTATGTTTATTTTTGAGAGAGAAAGAGAGAGACAGAGTATGAATGGGGGAGAGGGAGACACAGAATTCGAAGCAGGCTCCAGGCTCTGAGCTGTCAGCACAGAGCCCAACGCGGGACTCAAACTCACAAACTGTGAGATCATGACCTGAGCCGAAGTCGGACACTCAAACGACTGAGCCACCCAGGCGGCTCTATATAAAATCATAAGCCATCTTGGTATAAAATGGAAACATTCAGAGCACCTGGGTGGCTCAGTCGGTTGAGCCAGGTTTTGGCTCAGGTCATCATCTCACAGTTTGTGAGATCGAGCCCTGCATCAGGCTCTGGGCTGACAGTGCAAAGCCTGCTTGGGATTCTCTCTCTTCCTCTCTCTCTGTCCCTCCCCCACTGTCTCTCTTTGCCACTCTTTCTCAAAATAAATAAATAAACATTAAAAAACATCTCCCAGCTGTATGTGAGCCTCTTTGTTTGCCTTTCATGTTATTAGTAAAGTATAATCCTGGGTAAGAACTGATTTGTATGACTCTGATTTGACAGTCTGATCCTCCGTTTGCTCACATATTCATATGTTTTTTCCTCTTTATGAACCATTTCCTCTTCCATATCAAACTGTATTTTTCTTTGTCTTTGAAATTTAAACATTACAACCAGATTTTCAAAATTTTGGAGTCCCATTCGCCCTACTTTTTGTGGGATTTTTATTTTATTTGAAATTACAAGTTCAGTTTATTTGCTTCCACATCATAAATGCTCCTTTTATAGTTTTTTTCGATTCTTGTAATCTACTTCCTTCTAAACTACTATTATACAAAATTTAGCTTTGCTGTACCATTCTTTGTCTTATTTCGTTCATTTTAAAATACCACTTCTTTCAACAAAAATTCTTAACAATAATTTGCAACTTCAATTCTTTGCTTTCATTATTACACTAAGTATTCACCATGCCAATTTGTTTAATACATTGATCATATTTTCAAATTCCTATGATATTCTCTGATTTTATGAGAAGTTGTTTTAATTTTTTAAAGATTTATTTTTGATAGAGAGAATGTGAGTAGGGGATGGGCAGAAAGACAGCAGGAGAGAGAATCTGAAGTGGGCTCTCTGCTGACAGCACAGAGCCTGATGTGGGGCTGGAACCCACGAACTGTGAGATCACAACCTGAACCGAAGTTGGACACGTAACTGATTGAGCCACCCAGGCACACCTTAAATTTTTGATAATAAAAATTATAAAACTTTCCTAAACATCTTAATTTTTGCATTAATTCAACTATTGATTTACTTCGGAGGTTTCTGGTTTTTGGGTTTTGGGTTTTTTTGTTTGTTTGTTTTTTTTTTTGAAACAATGTTTTCATGTGTCTGATTCTTTATTTTATTTATCCTTTCAGAGAAAATCCTCTGCTTGATCAGTATTTAAAATTAAAATGGGGCACCTGGGTGGCTCAGTCAGATAAGCGTCCCATTTCGGCTCAGGTCATGATCTTACAGTTTGTGGGTTAGGGACCCGCATCCGGCTCTGTGCTGACAGCTCAGAGCCTGGAACCTGCTTTGAATTCTGTGTCGCCCTCTCTCTCTGCCCCTTCCCTGCTCATACTTTGTCTCTCAAAAATAAATAAATGTTGAAAACAAAATAAAATTGAAATGAAGTTTATCAGTGATTTGACTGCTGTACAAATCATTCAGGACTAGGTAAGGAATACAGAAAATATTAAAATATAGAGTAGTTTAATTTTGCCCATTGAGGGGACCAGATAAGAGGGATAAGGAGAGAAGTCTTTCCAGGGATGTCCAAGGTAGAATGATTGTTTTTATGATGAAGAACTATTTAAAGTTTTGTGTAGCTGTTAACAACTGGTACTATTTTATTTACCCCCTTTGTGTGGTAAAGACGAGACACAATATCCTTGTTCGCTATGACATCGATTTCAGTGCTCTGTACATGTGTACTCCATAACTTAATAGCGCCCAATGGCTTCTATTACTTTCTCACTTTGGAAAAGGGTTAGTGTAGAATCTTGTTATTTCTGTGTACTTCTTAGAAGGCATTTGAGAATAACTGCAGATCAGTTTGGCTCTTCTTTCAGATAATTTTCCTTGGCAGATAGTTTTCTAAGTTGTTGACATGTATACTAACATTTTCTAACTTCCAGCACAGATATGTATCATAGCCCTTATTTTCACATAAAATCGGTGTTTTTTATGTTAAGTTAGGAAGGAGGTCAGAATCAGATGCCAATATTCAACTCCCAAGTTACCTAGAAGTAGGTTTAGTTGCCTAAATGCATTTCTATATTATATATTCATATCCTAAGAATATCACATCATTGTCACTGAAAAATAATTGGTTAATAGTGACCACACATTGTGAAAATGACTCTACATGCATTATTTCACTTCATTTTTACAACACATACAAGATAATATAGTAGATAACTGATGGTTGCCCTCTTAACAATAATGAACCCTCTTTGCCTCCTTGGCGACCCCCTGACAAACCCACTTTAGGAACTAAACATCTTCCAGAAAAGCTACTCCACACCTAGTTCAAGGAGTGAAGGACTTTACTTAGGTTAAGCTGATCAGAATTGTCCATTTTTTTGAGAACACTGCATTATTCTGGACTAGGCATCTGACCTTATCTAGTTGAATCATAGTAAATTTCAACCATTTTCTGAGAAGGTAGGAATTGTCCTAAGGACACAATGACATGGGTGTTTTAAGGACTAAACTTCACACCACCATTTTTGCTACCATATGGAGTACAGCCTCAGACTGGACCCAAAACTCAGAGAAACAAAGAATGAAAAGGAAGCAGGACTCCAAATGAATTGTGAAATTTTGGATTAAAGTGTGCCTTAGTGCTAGCTTATAAAAAGTCTACTCAGCTACCTGGTTTTTTGATTTGGTTTCTTTCCTCTAATGCTATTTAACACCTCTGCCCCATCTTTTGCCACTGTGCACCATTAAGTTCGGTGATTGTTATCACCTTTCCTGGGTATCTTTGATGATTTTCCTTGTTCCTCTGTGAGGCCATTTGATGCTCTATGACACAAGTGTTGGCAAAGGTCTCTTATCCATTAAACAGTGCTGCTTGGAATTTTTTCTCAGGGAAATGGAACATCCCTTAAAATTATGAGATGGACACAGTTTCATCCATGTCTACAATCTGAGACAGATGACATGTTCTCTACTCAATCCCATTTTAACCTAACACGCCAGAAATTTCTCTTATTCTTCTTCCAATAAATTCATACATAAACGGACCCTTTTAGTACTCATTAAAAAACTTATACTGATGTGGACACATGAGTGACTCAGTTGAGTGTAGAGATACTTAAGGATAATTTTTTTTTAAAAAGGAATACCAATGCATTTCATATAGTAATTGGAATATAGTAATTGGAGGTCTTTTTTGCAATAATTATCTATTGAAAAATTTGGGGTATGTGGAAAAAGAATATAATGCTAATTTCATATTTGCACAAAATTGCCCTCAGCTCACAGTACAATGTAAACAAGATTTGAGTGAACGCTAGAGACCAAGGGCATGGAGATCACAAGAAATACTTTTATAGTTATAGGTTAAACCAACTCCTTGACCCAAATGTAATATAAGAAATATAATTTATAAGTATTTTATTTGTTAAAAAAATCAACTACAATTAAACATATTTTATGCAATTATTTTTTGTTACTATATATGCTCATTAAAATATGTGTTGTCTAGCATTAATTCATTTATTCAATAGTAATAGTGACAACCCAAAATACTGAGAAGTATAGATTAGAAGGGGTAATGCACAGTCACAATGTTTTGGGCTGGGTACAAGAACTATAAAGCTTCTCTCGTAGCATGATTTATATTTTCCATCTACTGAAAGACATGATCTCCCAATGATATATATTTTTTAGTGGTACCTAGACCCCCATCACCAACACCAGGACTGCTTTTATTGGCAGAAGATTAGCTATCCCAAGTAACAAATCACTTCATTTCTGAGAGACACATGGGCTCAAAACCAACACCATCATCGATTTCCAAGTTTCAAGGTTGTGTAATGGGAATTTCTTAAAACTTAGCCTTCAGCTAATTTTATTAAAAGTAAATCTTGGCAGCAGGAATATTCAGATTTCTGTAACTCTTGCTTGCTCTTCCTACAGGTTACATCAGTTTTCTGCTTAAATAGAATTAAAGATACTCTAAGATATTTTGGAACCTAGAGAAACCTAATGAGTGATTTCATTTTTTAAATTTGTATTTTATTGGCCCTGTTTGTGAATATCTGAATTCACTGTATTATTTGCAACTGCTGTTTATTTCCCAAAGATTGGCAGTTTAAATAGGGTCGTAGGAGCCAAACTCTTTCTCAAATAAAACAAACTCTGTTTTTTCTCCTGAATCTTTATACTTTTTCAAAATAAAATATTTTCAAGAAAATAAATAAAACAGTGGCTTCTTCATACTATGTGAATAAGAAGAGTGATATGGAAAAGGAGAATGTTTTAGGTACAGAGACTTTTTTAGGTCCAAGGCATCCTTTGAGAATCCATGGAATTGTGTAAATCTGCACTTTATAAGAGTGGAACTTTGTTTCCTCAGACTTTGAGCCCAATTAGCCTTTTATGTGCTGTCTCCCAGGACAGAGTTACTAATAAATAAGGTCCCTCTGGACTCCTGAATTCTGATTCAAATTCTGTCCTTGATGCCAGAAGGCCTCAGTATTAACGATGGAAACAAAACTGATCAGGAATCTAAAGTTAAGTGACTTACAAGAAGTTGTTGAGTTAGTGGTAGCAACCAGCACTCTCCTGCAGATAGATGGGCTAGTCTGTCATAACATGACTGATTTGAATAAGTAGAAAATATGGTGTATGAAGCATTTAGCTTCGGTTAATAAGTAACTACACTTGAAGGTTCACTTTAGAAGATTCTAACAGCACTATATGGTCCTAAAGGTTTAAAGACAGTAATGATAAATCCAAAGATTTTTCTTTTTACTATCACATTATGTGGGGCATTCATGAATTCTGACAACAAGGGACACATAATATGATTCTTTTTTGCAGAGTTACAGCACCTTGTGTGTGTTTTTCTGCTTTCACTCTGCAGTTCAAAATTGGGCTGTGCAGCCTGAACAGGTGCAGAGTGATGAGCTCTTTGAGCAGCTCTCCACACACTCTGGGACTGGTTGAGAACCATTGGATAGATACAGTCCTACCTTGCCAAGAAGAAAATCTCCCCAAACAGGAACAGATGTTAATATGGGCAAAATGTTCTGTAACAATAAAATTTTTATTTAAACATTTATAGGAATTCTTTTATTCCCCAAAATGTTTTAGCATTCCAGTTTATGCAAGAATCATTTTGCTGCAGAATTTCTGTCATTTCAAGGTAACCAGTAAACTGCTGCATAATAGAGAATAAAATTTAGAAAATAATCTCTTTGAATTTTTATATGTGGATCTCACAAACTATGCAGTTTGAAGATTTGATTTAAAGTAATCCTATAATAAAAAATTATGTGAAGCTTAGTTGGATAGATAGATATAAATCTGATGAATCTTTGAAAGTCTTTGTACATAAATTGGTCTTCAAGGCAATTCACACTGTCAGGTGCACTTCCAATAATTTCTCAACTCCTTAGGAATTTCCATTGCCACAACATCTTGGATTAATTTAAATGCACTCTTGAAAATAAGAATCACATTTTAAAACTGTTCCTCTAGTCAAATATAAGTTGAATGAATAATTTTCAGGGTACGATGTTAATATTGAGTCATTACTAGCTATCACTAGCTTTGGAATACTTCTAAGTTGTTTTACGTGATCCTGTCCCCCTAATAAATAAATGTGTTAATGATAATTAATGACCAACAAAAAGATGATTTGGGACTATTTTTACTTGTGGAACATTTATTTAGCACAGAATATTCAGCAGACAGCTACTATTTAAATAAGTGTTCCAGAAACTGCCAGGTATTCAGTTTTAGATGTGACACTATCATAATTTAGTTTTAAAAACTGATATATAAATGCATGTTAGCACATATATGTTTTAATTATTACTGCTTCTTTGTTTTACATCTGCTGTATCTTCTGTCATTTGAAAAACATGGAAATAATTTAAATAAAAATAAATTTTTGAATTTCAAACAAAAAAAGATAATCTCAAACACAAACTTGTCATTTTTTTTCTGAAATTGGTAACTACATACTATATTCTTTGTGAGTTTAAATATAAATTCAAAGAAAATATTTGAATTCCATTCCGTGCATTGTGTATGGCACCAAAAGAGTTGAATGAATACAAACCTGAATTATAGTTCCATCTAGTATGCAATATATATCTGATTAATTGAAAGCTTCAAATATTAACTGTCACTCAAATTACTTCTTTAGACCAACAAGTATAATAATGACAGTATGCCAAACGTTAGATATTTGCCAAGTTAAAGTAGGCATTTATGTCAGAATGCAGGCAAACAATCTAAACAATTTAACTCAGCTTCTGAAGTCAGAAGGAATATTAAATACTGCTTTACTGCAAGCTTGTAAGGCCCAAAAGATTGTCTGCAGTGGGATTCCTTTTAAAGAATAGGCCAGAGATACATAAAAAGACAGAGATCCAGGCTACACCAGTTAGTCACTGTGGTTTATTTGAACAATTGTATATGAGCAGAGTGGACACATAACCTACAGTAAAAGGCAGCTGTGGTTAGTAATTTTCAGGTTTTGGACTTATTTAAAGTCATCCAATTTCATTTTTATTCTGCATTGAATGAAAAGAATTACATATTAACTAGAAGGAAAAGAACACTTTTCATTCTAGAAAATTAGCAATTGAACATAGTTTACTTAGAGTATGAACTCTGTCTAAATGAGGATAGATTAGTATGCTATATAATTGTTAGTCAAAGTGTTAATACAAAGAAATAACAAATATTAATCAATATATGAGATTTGAACACAAGGGGTTCAAAAGATTGATAAATACTGCAACTCAGAACAACAAAAGGAAAGGATCCTCACTAAACCAATATTTATATCCACCCTTACCAAAGACTTTCAGCAATCTTATAGTGTTTAAGGATTTTAATGTTATTAGCATAGCCGCACATATAAAATTTTAACTTGACATTTATTAATGTGGGTCTTTGTTAGTCATTAGTAAATTGTATGTCATTTATTACCTAATCATAATTGTCATTCTTAATAAATTCTGTATTGCCTTTCTAAATCCTGAGTTATTGAGGCTGCTCAGATATTATCTGGTAATTATTTAAACTGTGTTGATTAAGATGAATGACTCAAGAGAAGTAAATCGAATTTAAGAGAAAACATGGCTAATAACTATTATTCCATGACTACACAATGGATTATAAAGGCATTTTGAATTTGTCTTCTATTTTGTGTGTTTCTGCTCCATTTCAATCCCTTACCATTAATTCAGGAGTTGAGCAGTGCAAACTACTGCAATAAGAAAAGAATAATGGATTATTAGAGTATAATAATCTTGAGGTGGGTTAATTTCAAGTGACAATTTGAAGCTGACTTGGGGAATCTTGTTCAAATAGTGAACCTGGATGTGTTAGAAAATTAGTTTTTTTTTTTCTTTGCAATCTTTTCACCATCAGGTCTGGATTAGTTGATCTCTGTGTGCACTAAAACACAGGGCAGCAGAAAAGGGAGACGAATGCACAGGACATTTCCAAAAGCAAAGCAAAAGAGGAAATGCTATATCAGCATGGAGAGACTTTGGAAATAAAACAAGGTGATTAAAGTACTCAAAGACATCCAGATAGGTGAGGGAAAAGTACAGGAACATAAAAGCTGGGACTCCATGCATCCAGCAGTGATGGAGTAACAGCAAAGACAAAGTTAAAGATGAAAACAAACTTGTAAGTACCAACTGATACTTTGATCTTCCTTGGCCTCCATTTGGTGTTCAAGGGGCTATGTCACACGAAAGACAACTGTGCTAAGAGAATTAGTGGTTGCTCGATAATGTGAGGTCACCCAAGGAAGCCACATAATACACAATACCTCATGTTTGAAGGAAAAAGAGAAGCAGGTGGACTTCTACAGTGAGTGTTGACATGATATCCAAATGACATGGGAATAATGGTCATACAATGAGACTCCTCTGTGCAAAATCACAAGGATGCAGTTCTGATTATCCACCGTGCAGCAAATTCAACAAAGACAGAGAAAAAAAATCATTTGGACCACAGTCTTTACCACCATGAGGGTCCTATTCCTGGGAGGAAAGATTAGAAAGGTGGACATACGCCTGATAAAGAGAAGGGATATGAATTGAATGCATTTTACTAATAGGAACTGGGATCACATGAAGGAAAGACAGTTTTGATCTCTTCACAGTAAAAAATTTCAACTTGTAAGAAGATACTGGCTGACTAATTAGTCAATTCAATGACCAAGATCAACTGGCAATTTTACCAAGTTAACTGGTGAAGTCAATCCAACTGTACTATTTGATTATGTGTATTGCATACCCAACTCCAGGGAAAAGAGAGTTGCAACAGTATTCAAAGTTTCACTGTGGAAAATTACAGAAAGAGAAAAAGGAGATAGCCTATTTCTACTGACCGTCCTTGGCACTGATTTTTCAACAGAGAAAAAATTTAACAGTTGCACACAAGTAATAGCTTAAAAAAAGCATTAATATATTTCTAAAAAATGACCCATTATTGATAATGAATGGCTTACTTTTATCTTAATCCCCAAATATTTTAGGTTTGAGAGGGCAACATTTAACTACTATACCCTGCTAAATTTGCTCCAGATCTTAACCCCTTACTACGTAATTACTTTGTGCTGTCCTTCAGAAAAGCATTTTTTTTTAATTTTATTTTAATTTTTTTTTCAATATATGAAATTTATTGTCAAACTGGTTTCCATACAACACCCAGTGCTCATCCCAAAAGGTGCCCTCCTCAATACCTGTCACCCACCCACCCCTCCTCCCACCCCTCACCAACCCTCAGTTTGTTCTCACTTTTTAAGAGTCTCTTATGCTTTGGCTCTCTCCCACTCTAACCTCTTTTTTTTTTTTTTCCTTCCCCTCCCCCATGGGTTTCTGTTAAGTTTCTCAGGATCCACATAAGAGTGAAAACATATGGTATCAGTCTTTCTCTTTATGGCTTATTTCACTTAGCATCACACTCTCCAGTTCCATCCACGTTGCTACAAAGGGCCATATTTCGTTCTTTCTCATTGCCATGTAGTACTCCATTGTGTATATAAACCACAATTTCTTTATTCATGCATCAATTGATGGATATTTAGGCTCTTTCCATAATTTGGCTATTGTTGAGAGTGCTGCTATAAACATTGGGGTACAAGTAGCCCCTATGCATCAGTACTCCTGTGTCCCTTGGGTAAATTCCTAGCAGTGCTATTGCTGGGTCATAGGGTAGGTCTATTTTTAATTTTCTGAGGAACCTCCACACTGCTTTCCAGAGTGGCTGCACCAATTTGCACTCCCACCAACAGTGCAAGAGGGTTCCCGTTTCTCCACATCCTCGCCAGCATCTATAGTCTCCTGATTTGTTCATTTTGGCCACTCTGACTGGCGTGAGGTGATATCTGAGTGTGGTTTTGATTTGTATTTCCCTGATGAGGAGCGACGTTGAACATCTTTTCATGTGCCTGTTGGCCATCTGGATGTTTTCTTTAGAGAAGTGTCTATTCATGTTTTCTGCCCATTTCTTCACTGGGTTATTTGTTTTTCGGGTGTGGAGTTTGGTGAGCTCTTTATAGATTTTGGATACTAGCCCTTTGTCCGATATGTCATTTGCAAGTATCTTTTCCCATTCCGTTGGTTGCCTTTTAGTTTTGTTGGTTGTTTCCTTTGCAGTGCAGAAGCTTTTTATCTTCATGAGGTCCCAGTAATTCATTTTTCCTTTTAATTCCCTTGCCTTTGGGGATGTGTCGAGTAAGAGATTGCTACGGCTGAGGTCAGAGAGGTCTTTTCCTGCTTTCTCCTCTAGGGTTTTGATGGTTTCCGGTCTCACATTCAGGTCCTTTATCCATTTTGAGTTTATTTTTGTGAATGGTGTGAGAAAGTGGTCTAGTTTCAACCTTCTGCATGTTGCTGTCCAGTTCTCCCAGCACCATTTGTTAAAGAGACTGTCTTTTTTCCATTGGATGTTCTTTCCTGCTTTGTCAAAGATGAGTTGGCCATACGTTTGTGGGTCTAGTTCTGGGGTTTCTGTTCTATTCCATTGGGCTATGTGTCTGTTTTGTGCCAATACCATGCTGTCTTGATGATGACAGCTTTGTAGTAGAGGCTAAAGTCTGGGATTGTGATGCCTCCTGCTTTGGTCTTCTTCTTCAAAATTACTTTGGCTATTCGGGGCCTTTTGTGGTTCCATATGAATTTTAGGATTGCTTGTTCTAGTTTTGAGAAGAATGCTGGTGCAATTTTGATTGGGATTGCATTGAATGTGTAGATAGCTTTGGGTAGTATTGACATTTTGACAATATTTATTCTTCCAATCCATGAGCAGGGAATGTCTTTCCATTTCTTTATATCTTCTTCAATTACCTTCATAAGCTTTCTATAGTTTTCAGCATACAGATCTTTTACATCTTTGGTTAGATTTATCCCTAGGTATTTTATGCCTCTTGGTGCAATTGTGAATGGGATCAGTTTCTTTATTTGTCTTTCTGTTGCTACATTATTAGTGTATAAGAATGCAACTGATTTCTGTACATTGATTTTGTATCCTGCAACTTTGCTGAATTCATGTATCAGTTCTAGCAGACCTTTGGTGGAGTCTATCGGATTTTCCATGTATAATATCATGTCATCTGCAAAAAGTGAAAGCTTGACTTCATCTTTGCCAATTTTGATGCCTTTGATTTCCTTTTGTTGTCTGATTGCTGATGCTAGAACTTCCAACACTATGTTAAACAACAGCGGTGAGAGTGGACATCCCTGTCGTGTTCCTGATCTCAGGGGAAAAGCTCTCAGTTTTTCCACATTGAGGATGATGTTAGCTGTGGGATTTTCATAAATGGCTTTTATGATGTTTAAGTATGTTCCTTCTATCCCGACTTTCTCAAGGGTTTTTATTAAGAAAGGGTGCTGGATTTTGTCAAAGGCCTTTTCTACATCGATTGACAGGATCATATGGTTCTTATCTTTTCTTTTATTAATGTGATGTATCACGTTGATCGATTTGCGAATGTTGAACCAGCCCTGCATCCCAGGAATGAATCCCACTTGATCATGGTGAATAATTCTTTTTATATGCTGTTGAATTCGATTTGCTAGTATCTTATTGAGAATTTTTGCATCCATATTCATCAGGGATATTGGCCTGTAGTTCTCTTTTTTTTACTGGGTCTCTGTCTGGTTTAGGAATCAAAGTAATACTGGCTTCATAGAATGAGTCTGGAAGTTCTCCTTCCCTTTCTATTTCTTGGAATAGCTTGAGAAGGATAGGTATTATCTCTGCTTTAAACGTCTGGTAGAACTCCCCTGGGAAGCCATCTGGTCCTGGACTCTTATTTTTTGGGAGATTTTTTATAACCGATTCAATTTCTTCGCTGGTTATAGGTCTGTTCAAGGTTTCTATTTCCTCCTGATTGAGTTTTGGAAAAGTGTGGGTGTTTAGGAATTTGTCCATTTCTTCCAGGTTGTCCAATTTGTTGGCATATAATTTTTCATAGTATTCCCTGATAATCGTTTGTATCTCTGAGGGATTGGTTGTAATCATTCCATTTTCATTCATGATTTTATCTATTTGGGTCATTTCCCTTTTCTTTTTGAGAAGCCTGGCTACAGGTTTGTCAATTTTGGTTATTTTTTCAAAAACCAACTCTTGGTTTCGTTGATCTGCTCTACAGTTTTTTTAGATTCTATATTGTTTATTTCTGCTCTGATCTTTATTATTTCTCTTCTTCTGCTGGGTTTAGGCTGCCTTTGCTGTTCTACTTCTATTTCCTTTAGGTGTGCTGTTAGATTTTGTATTTGGGATGTTTCTTGTTTCTTGAGATAGGCCTGGATTCCGATGTATTTTCCTCGCAGGACTGCCTTTGCTGCATCCCAAAGCGTTTGGATTGTTGTCTTTTCATTTTCGTTTGTTTCCATATATTTTTTAATTTCTTCCCTAATTGCCTGGTTGACCCACTCATTCGTTAGTAGGGTGGTCTTTAACCTCCATGCTTTTGGAGGTTTTCCAGACTTTTTCCTGTGGTTGATTTCAAGCTTCATAGCATTGTGGTCTGAAAGTATGCATGGTATAATTTCAATTCTTGTATACTTATGAAGGGCTGTTTTGTGACCCAGTATATGATCTATCTTGGAGAATGTTCCATGTGCACTCGAGAAGAAAGTATATTCTGTTGCTTTGGGATGCAGAGTTCTAAATATATCTGTCAAGTCCATCTGATCCAATGTATCATTCAGGGCCCTTGTTTCTTTATTGACTGTGTGTCTAGATGATCTATCCATTTCTGTAAGGGGAGTGTTAAAGTCCCCTGCAATTACCACATTCTTATCAATAAGGTTGCTTATGTTTGTGAGTAATTGTTTTATATATTTGGGGGCTCCGGTATTCGGCACATAGACATTTATAATTGTTAGCTCTTCCTGGTGGATAGACCCTGTAATTATTGTATAATGCCCTTCTTCATCTCTTGTTACAGCCTTTAATTTAAAGTCTAGTTTGTCTGATATAAGTATGGCTACTCCAGCTTTCTTTTGGCTTCCAGTAGCATGATAAATAGTTCTCCATCCCCTCACTCTCAATCTAAAGGTGTCCTCAGATCTAAAATGAGTCTCTTGTAGACAGCAAATAGATGGGTCTTGTTTTTCTATCCATTCTGATACCCTATGTCTTTTGGTTGGCGCATTTAATCCATTTACATTCAGTGTTATTATAGAAAGATACGGGTTTAGAGTCATTGTGATGTCTGTATGATTTATGCTTGTAGTGATGTCTCTGGTACTTTGTCTCACAGGATCCCCCTTAGGATCTCTTGTAGGGCTGGTTTAGTGGTGACGAATTCCTTCAGTTTTTGTTTGTTTGGGAAGACCTTTATCTCTCCTTCTATTCTAAATGACAGACTTGCTGGATAAAGGATTCTCAGCTGCATATTTTTTCTGTTCAGCACATTGTAGATCTCGTGCCAATCCTTTCTGGCCTGCCAAGTTTCAAAAGAGAGATCAGTCACGAGTCTTATAGATCTCCCTTTATATGTTAGGGCACATTTATCCCTTGCTGCTTTCAGAATTTTCTCTTTATCCTTGTATTTTGCCAGTTTCACTATGATATGTCGTGCAGAAGATCGATTCAAGTTACGTCTGAAGGGAGTTCTCTGTGCCTCTTGGATTTCAATGCCTTTTTCCTTCCCCAGTTCAGGGAAGTTCTCAGCTATTATTTCTTCAAGTACCCCTTCAGCACCTTTCCCTCTCTCTTCCTCCTCTGGGATACCAATTATGCGTATATTATTTCTTTTTAGTGTATCACTTACTTCTCTAATTCTCCCCTCATACTTCTGGATTTTTTTATCTCTCTTTTTCTCAGCTTCCTCTTTTTCCATAACTTTATCTTCTAGTTCACCTATTCTCTCCTCTGCCTCTTCAATCCGAGCTGTCGTCGTTTCCATTTTGTTTTGCATTTCGTTTAAAGCGTTTTTCAGCTCCTCCTGACTGTGCCTTAGTCCCTTGATCTCTGTGGCAGTAGATTCTCTGCTGTCCTCTATACTGTTTTCAAGCCCAGCGATTAATTTTATGACTATTATTCTAAATTCACTTTCTGTTATATTATTTAAATCCTTTTTGATCAGTTCATTAGCTGTTGTTATTTCCTGGAGATTCTTCTGAGGGGAATTCTTCCGTTTGGTCATTTTGGATAGTCCCTGGAGTGGTGTGGACCTGCAGGGCACTTTCCCTGTGCTGTGGTGTATAACTGGAGTTGGTGGGTGGGGCCACAGTCCGACCTGATGTCTGCCCCCAGCCCAGCTCTGGGGCCACAGTCAGACTGGTGTGTGCCTTCTCTTCCCCTCTCCTAGGGGCGGGATTCACTGTGGGGTGGCGTGGCCCGTCTGGGCTACTTGCACACTGCCAGGCTTGTGGTGCTGGGGATCTGGCGTATTAGCTGGGGTGGGTAGGCAAGGTGCATGGGGGCAGGAAGGGCAGGCTTAGTTCGCTTCTCCTTAGGTGATCCACTTCAGGAGGGGCCCTGTGGCAGCGGGAGGGAGTCAGACCCGCTGTTGGAGGGGTGGCTCCGCAGAAGCACAGTGTTGGGTGTTTGCAGGGAGCAAGCAAGTTCCCTGGCAGGAACTGGTTCCCTTTGGGGTTTTGGCTGGGGGATGGGCGAGGGAGATGGCGCTGGCGAGCGCCTTTGTTCCCCGCCAAACTGAGCTCTGTACTCCCGGGGCTCAGCAACTCTCCCTCCCTTTGTCCTCCAGCCTTCCCGCTTCCCGAGCAGAGCTGTTAACTTAGAACCTTCCAGATGTTAAGTCCCGCTTGCTGTGGGAACACACTCCGTCCGGCCCCTCCCCTTTTGCCAGCCAGACTCGGGGGCTGTGCTTGGCCGGCAGGTTGCCCCTCCACCCCAGCTCCCTCCCACCAGTCTGTGGATCCCGCACTGCCTCGCCGCCCTTCCTACCCTCTTCCGTGGGCCTCTCGTCTGTGCTTGGCTCCGGAGACTCCGTTCTGCTAGTCTTCTGGTGGTTTTCTGGGTTAGTTAGGCAGGTGTAGGTGGAATCTAAGTAATCAGTGTCAGGACGCGAGGTGAGCCCAGTGTCCTCCTATGCCTCCATCTTCCTATCCCCACCTAGAAAAGCAATTTAATTCAACCTTCTGTTTTTTCTTTTAACAGACTAGTGATTTCCTCTTTGTTTTGGAGTCAGGAAACCTTTCATATATTTGTAGAAGATACAGAAAGTGGTTTTGAAAGTGTACACAATACTGCTAAATCAGGAAACAAACACATGAAAACTTTTAACATGGTCACAATTTACTATAAACTATCTCTAAAAAAGAATTTTGTGATTACCAAAGTCACCTAATTTGTAATTCATTTACTGCTAAACACTGTGGTTGAAAATATCCACTCTGGTTTCCAGCAAGGACCATCTTTGAAAGAGAATCCTTAAAAGTTTGAAAGCAGTGTATAGGGGGACAAACACTTTGCATTTTTTCTCCCCAAATTCTAATGTAATTGTCCATGTAATTCTATCTCTGCTGAAAGTATGTTCCATTTTTGTTAGTCGGATTTGAATTAACTGTATTTTCTTGAACTCTTTCGAGAGGTTTCTCAGGAATGCGTGGAGGTAGGAAAGAATGCTTTCAAGCTTTGCCGTTCCATGGCTGGGCTTCTCTTGCTACAGTGGAGAAAGCAGCCACTTTGTGTCCCTCCACTGATACTGAGAAGCCAACCTGGGGCAAAAGAGCTTGGGCGGCTCCCAGGCTTCCCTTTTTCCTTCTTAGACGGCTTCACGGGTCACTGTCATCAAGATACACAGCCCTTGATTTCCAAGGAGAAAAACAATGAATTTATTCTTGTAAACTTAATTTTAGTAGAACTCTCTGTAAACTGACATGTTTAAGTCACTCTGGCAAACTTTGTGCCTTCTTTATTGAATTTCACTAGTACTTAAAACCTGTTCTACTGCCATCCTGGATACAGCAGTTTCCTCTCTGGGGTGATCTTGTCCTCCCTGCAGTGATAATTTACTCCACCAAGTCCAGATCCTTTCCATCTCCTCCCTACCACAGCTTAAAGACTCCTTACATCAGGAAAACGTATCTGAAACATCTAAGGTCACCTTTGTCTTCTAGTGACTCTGAAAACTGAAATTTTAGGGTTGTTGTGCCTCTGGAAATGTTGCAAAGTTCAGAACCAAACTCTCTCCATGTTTTCCACATATCAAATGTCTTTCTAGGCATGACTTCATATGAAAGTTTATGGGGAAAACTACTTTCCAAAAGATTCCTGGGATGTTATGGAGATCTCAAGTTTGACAGGTTGCATTCTCATACAGAATTTGAAAATATTTTCCTTGAATTTAAATCACAGAGGCTCAGAGGGTCAAAAGATACTTAGAGGTTATTTAATTAAAATTCCTAGCAAACATTTGAAAGCTTACACACATTTTAGGAACTCTCAGAGTCCACTTTTGGCATTCCTGCATGTTTGCTTAATACCCTCTCCTTTGCTGTGTCCTGTCACGCATCACAAATACTTATTAGAACATAGTCTGATTACCTGTACATCAATTTCACCAAATAATAAGCTCTTTGAGAAAGAGCACTGTATGCTCTTTACTCTGTTGTTCTAGCACATAGGAAACCACCTGGAATAAAGTACATGCACATGAAACAGTCTTTCTCCACCCCACCACCCATTTCTAATCTTGCATTCTCTCTGTAATTTCTTTACTTTTTCTCCCCTTACCGGTCTTATCAACATTCACATTGTATATATTTTAATTATCTTTTCCATGTATGGTATTGGGAGAAATAAACCTCATGTGGGCTGGGATATTTTTGTATTCTTTGTACATTATGCATTGAATAGTGTCTGTCCCATAACAGATGCTCAGTGAGTATTTCTTTTGTAAATAAATGAATGCAGGGTGGGGGGAAATGAGTGAATGAGACAAAAAGAACAAGGGTTTCCATATGGACAAATATGTAATCACAAAGATTATCTTAAAAAGGAGAACTTAAGCAAATGTATTTATTCTTAAACTTTATGCCACAGGTTACAAAACACTGTCCTGTTGACTTCTTTTTTTGGTTCACACGGATATTTTTTTTCTTTTTCTTTTTTTTTTCCTTTTTGCAGAGGATGGAGCATGTTATTGCCAACTGATTTCATGTTATGAACACACACACAGAAAAACCTAGAGTTTTTTGGTTGTTTTTAAAGAAACGTAAGATTTGGCCACATTTAACGTCATTGCCAGTTGCTGAATAGAGTTCACCCCTCAATTCTGCACACGTCCTACAATTCCCTATTGTCTTCTATTATCTTCTCTTTGCTCAGTTATGTTAGCCCTATGGATATTCACAGTTTTCATCCATACTCTGCAGAGAAATTGAGTTGTTGCAATTACCAATTATTTTTTAGAATACTAGTTATTGTAAGACATTTTCTAAGACACTATTGTGATATTTCTCTACTGTTGTGTGACAAATTACCACACATTTAGCAGTTGAGAAAATCAGATATTATCTCATAGTTTCCATGGATCAGGAGGCCAGGCATGAGTTAGCAAGGTCCTCAGTTCAGGCTCTGAGCAAGTTAAAATCAAGGAACCAACTGGAACTATTGTCTCATCTCAGGCTCAGTACTCTTGCAAGCTCCCATAGTGTTGGCAGGAACCACTTACCCTGTGGCTGCAGAAGCAAGGCCCTATGGGTGTAATTCTACATGTAGTTCACAACCTGGCCATTTGTGTCCCGCCTCAAGTTTAACAGGAGACTCTCTCAGGACGCTTAATCTAAGATGTCAAAGGATTAGGTCAGTCCCACCCAGATTAATCTTCTATTTGATTACCAAAAAGTTAGCTGATTAGCAACCTAATCATAGGAGTGATACTTTGTAATATTCACAAGTTCTGCCCACCCTCACGGGGAAGGATTATATAAAAGTGTGCGTCACAGGAGACCACTGTGGAATTCTGTCTACCTCAACATTTAACTGAAACTGTAAATCCTGGGCTGGATATTATTAACAAGCTCCCAGATCTGTGAAACTTATAAACTTAAATCTTAAAAAAGAAATGTTGCTAGGGGCGCCTGGGTGGCTCATCCGGTTAAGCATCTGAGTTCGCTCAGGTTATGATGTTGCAGTTCGTGAGTTCAAGCCCCACGTCGGGCTCTGTGCTGAAAGCTGAGAGTCCGGAGCAGGCTTCAGATTCTGTGTCTCCCTCTCTCTGTGCCCCTCCCCCGCTCATGCTGTCTCTGTCTCAAAAATAAACACTAAAAAAAAAAAAAAAAAAAATTTAAAAAAAGGAATGTTGCTCTCAGCTTACTGTGTCTTTGAATAAACTTTTGAGTAAAAATATTTTCACACAGGAGTCATTTGAAACTACAATAGGCATTGCCTCTGCTTTCCCAAACCTACGTAAGATCATGAATCTATGTTACTGTACTGTACACGGGCCCATGTTTAGCATAGGATGGTTATACCCAAGGGAAGTTTAGTGTGTCACATAGAAGGTTATACAATATAAATATACAAGAATTGGCGATATTACATTTATCAAGTGCCCCAATCGAGACAATCCAGTTACTTGTAATACCACTATATTCCTTACATATGTCATTTTCATGAGGTTTTGTACTACAAACGTTTACACACACACCCTGCTGCCTTATTTAATTTTCAGTGTAAATTTGTTTCTGCTTCTCACTAGGTGCAAAGATAGTTATCAGACAGTTTATCCACAATACACAGAATTTTCCTTGAGAAGGAATCTGAAGAAGGTTTTCTTTCATTTTTACAGATTCTATCCCATCTCTTTACAAGTCAAACCCCCATGCTGTAAGTTCAAAGAATCACTTAGGTTAAGACTCATTTGACTCCGTACTTTTTAAAATATGGTTTTACCCTTGAACCACAAAAGAAATGTTATCACTGCTCTAATCCCAGAAAGGGTAAAAGATGAAGAATTTTAGTCCCTGCTAACAAACTGCTAATAACTCAACTCATCTCCCAAGAAATATTACTTTGGAATGATTTCCTTTTTAGATGTTTTCATTATTAGTATCAATACATTATTTCGAGGTAGGAGCAAACTGCCTGTTTCAATGCAGGATGTGTAAAAAGAATGAGATTTCTCAAGTGAATCTGTAAGCAAAGTACACGGTTAGGAATTATGGTTCCGAAAACCCTGCACTGAATTATGCTATGATACAAAATGTGAAAAAATCATAACTCAGTTCTTGTTATGAAAATGAGATGTGCTAAGAATCTTAAAGGGAGAAAAATCTTTTCAAACTAATGTCTTACAGGTATGGAGTTGATTTTTTTCCCCTGTACTGAGATCCAAAACATTTGGCTACTTATATTTACCTCTCTAAATATACAAACTGAGAGTCTGAATGCCACAAATTTATAGTGTTATTGAATATTATAATTATTAGCTACTATAATGTATATAAAGCTAACTTCACCATCTAATTTAGGACCATGCTGAAAATCCCACATTATGTATCATCGAGATTTTACTGGTTGGAAAGTATTTTTACACAAATGTTATCTTGTATATTCCTACTAATTCCATTTAGGTTAGAATATTTTGGAATGTCTTATTATAAAGGGGGTGGGGCTCCTTGATACATGCGGTGCAGATTTCCGAGAGGAAGTCTGTCGGTGATGGCATCTTCAAAGCTGAACGGAATGAGTTTCTCACTCAGAGCTGGCTGAAGATGGCGACTCCTGGGTTGGGGTCCGAGTTACATCAACCAGGACAGAAATCATTATCTTGGCCAACAGGACGCAGGATGTTCTTGGGGAGAAGGACCTATGGATTCAAGAATTGACTGCTGTGGTTCAGCAGAGGTTTGGTTTCCCTGTAGAGTTTTTATGCAGTGTAGAGCTTTATGCTGAAAGGTGGCCCCAAGAGGTCATGTGCTGACCCAGGCAGAGTCTCTGCGTTACAAACCCCTAGGAGGCCTCACCGTGTGGAAGGGCTGCTGTGGCCCGTGCTGTGGGTCATCAAGGAGAGTGGGGCCAAAGGCTGTGAGGTGCTGGTGTCCGGGAAACTCTGAGGACAGAAAGCTAAACCCAAGAAGTTTGTGGATGGCCTGATGATTCACAGTGGGGGCTCCGTTAACTACTACACTGATAGTGCTCAGACAGGGTGTCCTGGGCATCAAAGTGAAGATCATGCTTCCCTGGGACACAAGTGGTAAGACTGGCCCTAAGAAGTCCCTGACAGATCATGTGAGCATTGTGGAAATCAAAGATGAAATACTTCCCACCACCCCCATCTCAGAACAGAAGGGTGGGAAGCCAGATCTGCCTACTGGGACACAGCCAGTACCAATTGCATAACAGGGTCACCTCAGCAGCTAGATGTGGAGTCTGGATTTTGCTCTGCAAAGACCATTAATAAAATCTTTGTAAAAGAAAAAAAAGTTACCGGAAATAAGGGAAAAAAAGATTTATTTAACATTATTAAGATTAATTTTATGGAAAACATTTCACCAAAAATGTTTTTGTGACATTTAACAGCAACTCTTAGTCTATTAGAGTTTGAGTGTCTAATTGTTGTTGTAGTTACAAAGCCCTATATGTATTTGTACTGTTTCTCATATAATGACTACTGCTTTCCTAAGATGTACACCAGAACTGATTCTCATAGTTTCCTTTGATGCTCGGTCTCAGACATTGCCAATCAAATATTCCGTTCATACACAGAAACCATGTTTTAGTGTGTTTGGTGCTGTGTTCATCTATCTGAAGCCACCATACTGGTTTTCAGCCAGTAACCCTGCAAGTAATTAGTATGACCTGAAGAAGCTATAGTATTGATGGGGATGGCAGCAAAATTGGTAATGTAGTTAGTGATGCCCCAATGCATTGATCGTGCTGTATATAATACTGGCTTCTAGATTTCTTGGAGACTCTGAAATTCCTAATATTATTTAAAATGGTTTTAAGGGGCGCCTGGGTGGCTCAGTCGGTTAAGCATCCGACTTCAGCTCAGGTCACAATCTCGCGGTCCGTGAGTTCGAGCCCCGCGTCGGGCTCTGGGCTGATGGCTCGGAGCCTGGAGCCTGTTTCCGATTCTGTGTCTCCCTCTCTCTGCCCCTCCCCCGTTCATGCTCTGTCTCTCTCTGTCCCAAAAATAAATAAACGTTAAAAAAAAATAAAAAGAAATACAATTGTTATTATTTAAAAAAAATAAATAAAAAATAAAATGGTTTTAAGTTTTAAGAAGTTTCTTTTCTGCTTTTATCTAACCAGAGTGAAACCTGTTGTAGGTAACTGAGAACCTTAAGTAATTGGAGTGTTTCTTAAATAATGTCTATAAGCATGTTTAAAATATGATGTCCATCTCTGAATATTTTTCTCTCTCCATTTCATCATTTCATATTTACAAAATATGTGTATATATATATTATACATATATGTGTGTGGACCTATACATGCTTACATGTATAATTTCAATTGCCTGTTGCTTTCACAACAATTCAATGTGAACCTGGCATCTAAACACAACACAAACGTATTATCTTACAGTTTACAGTTCAGAAGACCCAAGTGGTTCACCTGGGTACTCTGCTTAGGGTCCCACAAAGATACAATCAAGATATTGGTAGGTCTTTGATCTTTTCTGTAGGTAGACCCTCTACCCGAACCAATCACCATGGGCTCTAAGCCTCTTTTGTCAGTTCGGTGGCTGAAAGGGAAGTTAGCAAGATTTTTGGTCTACAGTGCTTGTATTAACAAAATTTGGTAAGACCCAAGTGGGTCTTAGCATTTGCCATATTTGGTTGAAATAATGGCTAATACTTGAAGGGTTTGGAGCTCTGAATCCCAAACCAATGAAAGCACCAAGACCAGTAATAACAAGACTGACAGTAAACAGAAGGGTGTGCAGCTGCACCTGACAGGTGTCTGTCGCCTAATGTTGATTTTTCTCCAACATGTACTATTACCAAGGAAGAGCTGTCTGGTTTTATAATTTGGGATATGGTATTGATTTTATTATTTCTGAATGTGATTTTTATTTATGAAGCAGGCTTTTTTAATCCCCCTTTTGGTAGTTTACACTCTACTTTCCTGTAGAGGATTTGAGGGAAAGACTGGACTAACTAACCACTCCTTATAACCTAAATACTAAGGAGGTTTTTTTAGGTGGTAGAAGCTTAGGTTCACATGGGTTCAATACTAGAGGGACAGCCTATGTATAACAGGACCCAGGAGAGAATGCACCTTTGATTTGACCTCCAGCCCAATGTGGAACAGAAGCAGGTTGAAAAAATCCATACGTATAGAGACAGATGTTATTAAATAACCTCATATATAATTAGTCTCTATGCACATGGCAGAGAGACATGTCCCCCTTTTAAACAGCAAAGGGAAAGTATTTTTATAGTTGGTGTGAGAGAGAAGTCAGCCAAGAGGCCTTGAATTAAGAGAGATTAAGGCCTTGGGCAAGATAGAGACCCATTTAGGAATTCCCTTTGTCAGACTGGAGTATAAATAGGAGTCTCTAATGTCTCTATTAAACTGGCTGTCTAGTACCTACTGGAGAGATGAACATTCTCTTGCATGCCTTTTAAAGAGTATAGCATTGTGTATTCAGAGAAGTGACATGTGTTCCTTGGTTTCTGTTAGCAATGTCTGAAACTCCAAGGGGACAAGGAGTGTCCTATGAGACATTATATTGTGACCTTAGACTATGTAGAGATATGCCGACTTGATTGATCATTTCCATAAATCTGTGGAGCAAGAGATTCCCAGACATTGTGTGTGTGTGTGTGTGTGTGTGTGTGTGTGTGTGTGTGTGTGTGTGTTGTTTTTAATCCTAAAGGGGACAACTTTTAGGCAATGGCCCAAAACTTTGTAAAAAAATGTGCAGATGGGGTGATTTTCTGGCATCCAATACTAAAATATCACTCTGAAGTTTGGCTGATTGTGCTCACCTTAGGTCCCATTTTTATTTGGGACATCATTATTAGGGATGGAAAGCATTTCACTTAGCTCCAGCAATTTTCTGATGGTGGCAATGCCATTCATATATTCTATGGATTCCCACTCCTACTGACTCAGTTAATCCCTAGAGATGCCCCTGGTAGCTAAGGGGTCTTGAGGAGGGATGACCCCCTCCAGCACTTAATGTCTTGTGTCTTGTCAAAGACTGAGAAGAGGGGAGACCATCCCCTCCTGCATGTGGAAAATGAGAAGGGCTGAAGTTTGGCTCCACCCTGAATCAAAGAAGCCACTGCAGTCTTGCTGAGCTTATGTGGTTCTAATTCCATGGAACTAACCGCAGTGGGAAGCTGGGTACACTGGCTTAAGAATCTGTAAGAGTCTTTATTCTCAAAAGATCCTAGTACATGACCAGCAATTTTCACTTAAAGGTATATAATACTGGGTTGAGAAAGGTAATCTCTGGAGTCAGAAACCCATCAACAATTTATGGTCATCACAGGTGGTCCAGAGATTCCAGGGAATGTGGCAAGAGGTTGTTAAAGACTCCACAGTCAGGGAGTTTCTGGGGGAACTAATGGGAATGCCTATTGATTTTGATGTGCACAGATTTTACAGCCTTTGTTGGAGAGAACTCCGTTTATAATGGATTTATAAGTAGCAACATGAGTGAGATTAAGTAAAATTTGTAAGTGAGGAATATGTTGCATCCAGAACTCAAAAATGACTAAAAGATACTGGACATGTGAATCCTTAATGAGTGTCAAATGAAACTTTTGGGAAGAGGATGTCATCAATGCAATGTCACCTCTGTGCTCTTGGAAAAAGTTGGAAGCAGTCGAAATCTTCACTGAAAAAACTGTGTGCAATGGCAAGGCTGCTCAGGTAACCCATGGGTAGCCTAAAAATTATATACTGTATCCTCTTGGAGGTGAAGGCAAACTGCAGCTGAGAGGCTGTTAAAATAGAACTAATCAGAATGTATCAGCTAAATCTATACTAACAAAATACTGGCTGTTGACTGGATGAAGTTAGTAACTTCAGTAATACTGGGAATTGGGTTTGGAGACCTTAATGAATGGGACCACAGCATTAAGCTTGCACTATGGGACTGTGAGACACCATTCATCGTTTTAGGCTTAAGAATAGACAAAATTAGACTGTCAAATGGTGAAGCAGTGAAGATAATCACCTATTCATTAATTCATAATTAATGAATTAATTCATAATTCATAATTAAAATGTACACTAATACATTTTAATACTTAGAGGTCCTATTTTAACTTACATTGAACCATCTTAACCAACTTAAATGGGGGTGTCCACAGAGTCTTATCTGGGTAAGCCAATTTATAACTGCCAAAGGCTCAACTTAATTTCAGTTTGGTATTCATTGTGCCAGACTCTTTATACCCATTATGGAATATTATAGGGCAATGGGTATTATGACTTTGGAAAATTTAGGCAAATCTATAAAGTGAGGTATACTGAGTTTTCTCTATCATATTTAATTATTATTTAATCCTCAAATTATTAGTTATCATGTTTAAATTCAGTAGGATCCCCAAGTATACCTGTAATTTGAACCCCAGTATTGATCAATCCATGAAGTTTTATCAATTGGTGAATTTTAGCACATGCCAAATGTAATTTAGAACTTGTGATGCAGAGGTCCAAAAGCGAATCAGTGTCCTTTTTATCTTTATGTTACATAAATTATTTTAGTAAATTGTGGATTTCCAATTAGGTCAAATTATAATTTATTTTTAATTTTTAAAATATCCCCCACCTGTATCTAGGTTTTTATGTGCTTTTTGTTCCTTGTTTTGTTTTTGGTTTTGTTTTTTTTTGTTTTGTTTTGTTTTGTTTTTTTAATAACTCCTTATGCAGAATTTCTAGGTGGTTATAGGAAAGGAGCACGGAGGGAGGAGTCCAGGTGTCTCTCTCATTCTAAAGCTTTCCAATACAGCTTCCATTAAAACTTGCACTTAGAGAACTAGAGCATTCTCCTTTTAGGACAGCACAGGTAGCCCCCTGGTCTGAATTCTCAGTGCCTTGGTATGTTAATTTGGAGAAGCACTCACTGAAGTTCAAGCACCTTAGCTAGGGACCTTGCATTGTCATGCAACTGGGTAACTTTGGCAGGTGTTGGGTTTGGGATGCGAGATGCAAGAATGAGGTATTTCCCTTGCTCCAGAGATCCCTTTTGGATTAAACATTGGGCCACTGGGCTTTAAGGGTGTAATTCACAGTACTCCTGAGGATCTGGAGATCCTGTATTTTGCTGGTGACAGCAGCTGGCTATGTGGCAGCAAAGAAGAAAGTAGCTGCTATCCCCACCTAAGTGTCATCACCAGTGATACCAGGGTGCCATTTCACTACCATGGGGTAGCCCAACCAACACCTTCTTCTAAAGGGGCTGCCAGAAACAAATGGATAAACCAGGGTTCTGTCTCAAATAATAGGAAAGAAATACCAAAGTGAAAGACATAAGGAATCCTGGAAGAGCCCGCTATGAAAATATAGGCTGTGACCAAAACCCACTGGAATGCAAAATCTGGAAAATGTGGTTCAAGCGGCTCATCACTCCTCCTGTGTTAAGGCAGACCCATCTGGGTGAGTGTCTAGCTGCTGGAGTTTACACATTAGAGCTAGCCTCCAACAGGTTATGGACGAGTCAGTGGTCATGGCCACACCATTCTGCTCACAGTATCAATGTTCTATAAGCTTTAAATATGGGGCGCCTGGGTGGCTCAGTCGGTTAAGCGTCCGACTTCGGCTCAGGTCATGATCTCACGGTCCGTGAGTTCGAGCCCCGCATCGGGCTCTGTGCTGACAGCGCAGAGCCTGGAGCCTGTTTCAGATTCTGTGTCTCCCTCTCTCAGACCCTCCCCCATTCATGCTCTGTCTCTGTCTCAAAAATAAATAAACATTAAAAAAAAATTTTATAAGCTTTAAAGATTGTTTTGATGGTGTGACACAACACACAAACACTCAAAAGTACACAAGGGGCAAAATTCTGTTATTTAGCTCCAAGGAGAGAAGACAGCTAGGCAGGGCCACATAGGGAGCTGAACCTGCGACAGGGGAACAGAAATCTGGAGCTTAGGGGGCAGTTTATATAGAGTGAGTAGGGTGGGGTTAGCTCGGTTTGGTCCTAGGTCTCTATGGATTGGCTAATTTAAATAATGTTGTGGATTCCTGGGCATAAGGCCTAACCCCAGTTGTCTAGTACCAGGTCCTGGGGTAATGAGGGTGGGTGCATAGTGGCCTGCAGCATGAGAATCAGTAAGGGAAGTGGCTGTGTTAATTAAATCTTAACTGCTCAAAAAGGAAAACTAACAGGGCCTCCAGCTGGGTCAAGATAGCACGAAAACAAACAAACAAAACAAAATAAATAGAAGGCTATATTACAAGGGCACCTGGGTGACTCACTCAGTTAAGCGTCTAACTTCATCTCAGGTCATGATTTCAAGGCTTGTGAGTTTGAGCCCTGTGTTGGGCTCTGTGCTGACAGCTTACAGGCTGGAATCTGCTTCAGATTCTGTGTTTCCCTCTCTCTCTCTCTGCCTCTTCCCCACTCAGGCGTGCTCTCGCTCTCTCTCTCTCTCTCTCTCTCCTTCAAAAATAAATAAATATGAGTGGGAGAGAGCCAAAGCATAAGAGACTCTTAAAAACTGAGAACAAACTGAGGGTTGATGGGGGGTGGGGGGGAGGGGAGGGTAGGTGATGGGCATTGAATAGGGAATCTTTTGGGATGAACACTGGGTGTTGTATGGAAACCAATTTGACAATAAATTTCATATATTAAAATAATAATAATAATAATAATAATAATAATAATAAAAGCTGGTAATGCTCAGTAAAAAAATTATAATTGCTTGAGAATAAATATGAGATAAGAAAATGTACTGGAAAGGCCACTATTCACCTCCACAAAGGGCCAGTTTTTGCAGAACGTTGGCAGGAATGATACTCTGAGGGCAATACCCATATATTAATCATACGTGGAGTACCAACAACCAATTCAATGCCTTGCTCAGAGATGTGCATAGAATAAATGAATGGATATTTTAATTAAAAAAAAAAACAAAACAAAAATAAATATGAAAAAAAATTTTAAGTCTATATTAGTTACAAAAATGTCTTGAAAATAAAAGATTTTTGGTAGGGTACAGCTATACACATAATTACAAAACTTCAACAAACAGTATTGCTCCAGTGGGAGAGGGGGTATTTGACAGAAAATCATAAGGGGTTTAGATAAAAGAGAATGATTGACTGGGAAAATTATGGGTTTTTCACCTAGAAGTCATGGTATAATGCAATGGCTCAAATGCCTGAAAGTTACTTTAAGAACCTGGTAAATAAGTGTTGGTGGGGATGCAAACTGGTGCAGCCGCTCTGGAGAACAGTGTGGAGGATCCTCAAAAAATTAAAAATAAAACTACCTTATGACCCAGCAATTGCACTACTAGGTATCCAAAGGCTACAGGAGTGCTGATTCGAAGGGGCACACGCACCTCAATGTTTATAGCAGCCTTATTGACAATAGCCAAAGTATGGAAAGAGCCCTGGTGTGTATATATATATATGTATACATACATATACATATGTGTGTGTATATATGTGTGTGTGTGTGTGTGTGTGTGTGTGTGTGTGTGTGTGTATATATATATATATATATTATATAATGGAATATTACTCAACCATCAAAAAGAATGAAATCTTGCCACTTGTAACAATGGGATGGAACTAGATTGTATTAAGCTAAGCAAAATAAGTCAGTCAGAGAAACATAAATATCATATGACTTCACTCATGTGGAATTTAAGATACAAAACAGATGAACATAAAGGAAGGGAAGCAAAAATAATATAAAAACAGAGAAGGAGACAAACCACAAGAGACTCCTAAACACAGAACAAACTGAGGGTTGCTGGAGGGATTTTGCGTGAGGAAGATGGGCTAAATGGGCAAGGGGCATTAAGGAAGACACTTGTTGGGATGAGCACTGGGTGTTATACTTAAGTGATGAATCATTAAATTCTATTCTTGAAATCATTATGACACTATATGTTAACTAACTTGGATGTAAATTAAAAAAAAATCTGCTAAATAAATCATGGTTTCAACACTCACCTATAGGGGTGCTTGGGTGGCTCAGTCAGTTAAACATCCTACTTCAGCTCAGTTCATGACCTCGCAGTTGGTGAGTTCAAGCCTTGTGTCAGACTCTGTGCTGACAGCTCAGAGCTTGGAGCCTGCTCCAGATTCTGTGTCTCCCTCTCTCTCTCTCTGCCCCTCCCCTGCTCACACTCCATCTCTCTCTCGCCCTCAAAAATGAAGAAACTTCAAAAAAATTTTAAGTAGTCACCTACAGTTAATGAGATTGACAGTACAATATATCATTCTATTCTCTAATGCATCTGGCCCAAAGTTTTAGGGAAACAGAATGTTGGGAATGTGATCTACTCAGCTACCCTTCATTCATATGATGTGGGAGAGATCATCTGAAATAAATCTACTCTTTATCAAGGCATGGAGAAATGCTTTGAGGAGGGGCCATTAGAGTTCTTGAAAGTCCCTATGGATACTGAATTCTGTAAGATGTAGACAACAGTGGGAGATGCAAAAATGGAATTGGGTTGCTTGATCTCAATAGGAATGATGAAATTGTGAGTAGAGGCCCAAGTGGTAGCCTTTAACTCTTAGAGACATGATGGAAAAAATTACACCACAAGCCACTTATTTATTTATTTGATCTTCAAGGATATAGAGTGCTGGGTAATTTATTTGCTGGGGTTTTAGAAATGAATGAGATTACCAAAATAATATAGTATACAGTGACATATATAAAAAGAAAAAGTTTTAGAACTGGGAGGGAGAAAGCTTGCCTGAATTATGTAGTGCAGATTCATGGCCTTTCCACTCATTTAAGAAATGAAGGGACTTTAAAGACTTACAGCATCTGGATTGAGCAGGAGCCAGAATCCACTTGAGGAAGAACCTTGCTATATGCTATATATACTTTAATCTTTCTTCAAACCTTCTCAAGAGGAAAATAAATACCAAATCTTTTAGGGATTATTATCTCCTGGCTTTGAACTGTTTCTGGAAACTAATGAAGTGGGGACTTACAGAGGTCAGGCGATAGATGGAGTCTGGATCCAAGGAACCTACGGTACAATCTTAGATCCATTCTATAGTTGTTCCTCTCAACCCAAAATCTATATACAGGGTGCAAACATAAGAGATAACTGTCACAATTCCCACATTGGTTCTTCAATCCACAGAGGGAGGACTCTTATTGTAGGAAGGGCCAAGTAGAAGCCAGTGGAATCACACCTGCCCAACCCTGACTTACTAGAAAACAAAACAAAACAAAAATATCACACCCCTAGAGGAATTATAAAGATTAGTGCCACCATCAATAACGTGAAATATGCAAGAGTGCTAATTCCTACCACATCCCCATTTAATATGCCTATTTGGACAGTGTAAAGCCAGATGTGTCAAGGAGAATGACAGTCAATTATCACCCACATAATTAGGTAGTGATTCCAAGCACAGCTGCATTTCCAGATATGGTATCTCCCCTGGAGAAAATTAACACAGACCCTGACACCTGGTATACAGCTATTGAAATAGAAATGCATTTTCCCCCTATCTCTGCCAGCAAAGGAAAACATAAGCAGTCTGCTGTTATATGATAAATACAAGAGTATACCCTTCCTGTTTTTTTCAGGGCTATGTCAACTCCTATCTCCCTGTCATAAAATATTCCAGACTAAGGACATGTGTTGTCTTGATGCTGTACAGAATACAACACTGGTCCATTACATTTCTGGTTGTATGAGCATTCCAAAACAGACACACAGGAAGTAGCCAACACCCTAAATCCTTAGTAAAACACAGGATGCCAAAGGGTAACAAACAGACCCCTCAATATTCAGGGATCTATAAGATTGAAATGTCTTAGAGTCAAGTGGTCGGGGGGGAGGGGCACATGTTTTCTAATGCTTCAGAAAGAAAGAAATATTGTGGCATCTTTCAACAACCACAATCAAAAAATAAGAACAGTACATACAATAAATAAACAGAAATAGAATCTTGTTTATGGATTATGAAGGCAATATATATCACATTTGGCCATCCCATTCCAACATACTTCTTGGGTAATTTGAAAGGTGGCTAATTTTGAGCTGGCCCAGAGCAAGAAGGGCTCTCCAATAGATCCAGGTTGCTATGCTAACTATTGACACTTGAGCCTTATGATCCAAAAAACCTATTGTTACTGAAAGAGTGTTAGAGGGATAATTTTCATGAAGCCTTGATAAACCTCAGTGAGGGACTGGGAGTCTTAAATCACAGGATTTGGGGAAAAGGCCATGACCTTTCCTACTGACAAATTATTCTCCATTTGAAATGTTGTGTGCAGCTCATGCTGAAGTCTGCCTGTGAATAAGTTACCTTACATGGCAAAAGGACTTTGTACATATGATAGAATTAAGGATCTTGAGACTGAAAAATTATCTTGGATTGGGGAGCCTGGGTGGCTCAGTTGGTTGAGTGGCCGACTGGCTCAGATCATGATCTCGCGGTCTGTGAGTTTGAGCCCCACCTCGGGCTCTGTGCGGACAGCTCGAAGCCTGGAGCCTGCTTTAGATTCTGTGTCTCCCTCTCTCTCTGCTCCTCCCCTGCTTGTGCTCTCTCTCTCTGTCTCTCAAAAATAAATAAATGTTTAAAAAAAATTTTTTTTAATTTATCCTGGATTGAGCAGCATTGTCCTGCAGATTGTGCAGGACCCTTGTGATCACCAATGTAATCATAAGTGTCCTAATAAAAGGAATGCAAGAGTTTCAGTGTCAGAAAAATGAGATGACAGAATTAGAGATCATTGCTGATTTTGAAGATGAAGGACGGTTCCATGAGTCAACGAATGCAGGTGTCCTCTAAAAGCTGGAAAAGTTAAGGAAACAGACTCTCCCCACAGCCTTCAAAAAATGCAGCTCTTTGAATCCCTTGATTTTTGGAATCGTGACATCTAGAACTGTAAGAAAATTATTTTGTATTGTTTAAGCCACTAAGTTTGTGATCAACTTGTTAGTGCAGAAACAGGAAACTAATACAATGAGACAAAATCATGGGCCTGAGTAGTTCCTAAAACTCAGAGAAGAAAAAAACAAAAACAAAAAACAAAAACCTAGCTGTGCAGATGTCACAGATTCCTGAACTAGATCTCCTTTAGCTTTTGCTTTCCTTTTGCTTTGCTTTTTTGCTTTGCTTTTTTGCTTTTTTTCTTTCTGCCAATCTCATACCTGTGCCTCTGCTCAAATTAATGGAACAGAAAACAGTGAGAACCTGATTTATTAATATATCTGCACATTCTGCCGCTATCAGTCAAAAGTGAATGACTTCTTCCCTATGACCCCACTCAGGAGGAACTTAAAAGACAACGGAGAAGGGAAATTATTCTTTATGGATAGATCTTTGCAATTCATGAACAATATTTAGTTTTGACTAAATATTTAGTTTTGACTAGGTGACCAGTGGCAAAGAAACAAATGAAACCCTATTTGGAATATTAGAATGTGGTGCAGAAAGTCTAGGGGAATGATGATGTATGGATGCATGGCCATGAAGTGTGAAGATATTTATGTTGCACATGAATGTTTACCAAAGCATCTAATGCAAAGAAAGCATGTGGTTATCATATATATAAAATGATCAGCAGTAGAAATATCAGCTTCTTTCCCCAGGCTACTTTACCCAATGTCCTCTTGTAAACGTGTAACGGAAGCAAGGAGAGTGGATAGGCAGGAGCTCAGCAACATGAGCTTCTTATCAACGCTAATATGGACAGTACCACTACTGCATGTGAAACATGCTCATAGCAGGAGCCAATGCTGAATCCCTGAGGCATTCCCACTTACCTGGAAAAAATAGCTAACCACTTGGTGGAAATCTGATTGCACAAATCACCTTTGAGGAGCATGGGGAGGGAACTTGATTCCATAGCAATTGCTGTATCTATCTCTGTAGATTCACACACAATACTTCTTCTGACCCACTGCACACATTTTACAAGAAATGAATGTGGCAATCTATTCACACTCACAGAATTAACTGGTTCTCACAGGTTCCATCACAAAAAAACAAAAACAAAAACAAAACAAAAAACTAGCTATTAGAAGGGTGAGGAAATCAGAAATTGGATCACATGAAAAATTGAGATGCCAGGCTATGGGATAAGGCAACTGCCATAAACCAGCATCTGCTATGTCATCTCTTCCATAAGCAAAATGCCTAGTACTGGGAACAAAGGCATAGGGGAGACAAATTATATGATTATCCCTAAAAATTATTTGGAGAATGTTTTTTTCAAAATCACAATTTTTGACTTGGTTAACTTGGACATCTTTGAGCCTAATAAAGGCATGTTTTCTCTGAGGAATACAGTTAAAATTCCACTGAATTGCAAAAACTATGACTGTCATCTGTCCAGATTGGAATTCTCATGTTGTTGACTGAACACAAAGGGAAAGAGAGTATGTGCTCACCAGGGAGATTTATCTCATTCACCAGAAGAAAACTGGTTTCTGCTACACTATGAAAGACAGCAGGACAGTGCCCAGAACTCTAGTTATTTATTCAGGATCCCTATTACTACCTTCTCACTTTATAATCCTGGTTAATAGAAAACTGAGGTAAACTCAAATAAAAAATTATTCCAAAATATGAAGGTTAAGTTCACCCCATTGGTTAAGGTAGCCATTCAACTGAGTGGCTTCTTGAGGGAAAGTGAAGTAGTAGGAAGTACTAGTAATATAGAGACATAATTACAAATTCAGTTCTTCTCATCCACTGAAGCGAAGACTGTACTATATTAATGAGTACACCACCTTAACCTCACTGCCTTATATGGAGAACACTAATGATGTCTAATACATTCAGTTTCAGGGGGAAGTTGAACTGAGTTGACATCAGCAAATGCTGATGTGGTAGCTTCTGGAACTTCAAGTTCTCCTGCATTGTAAAAATTACATTTTCACCAAAATAAAATGTAAGGATGAATGCTGAGGGGGTAATGAAGTAGACTGTTCTGGAGGTCTTCCCTTTGTGACTCAATTCATTCTCCATTTTGTTATCTGTTGTCTGCTCTGGGAAGCTAACCTGTATAGACTCGGTGGGATCCCTTGCATCTGAGGGCCAGAACACTGGAAACACTAGATCTAATAGACATGGGGAAGTTAAGTCAGTAGTATTCATTATCCTGGATCACTGCTCTAGTAGTTGCTGTAGGCCTGCTGTGACCCTACAAGAAACCTCAGCTTTTCAAAAGGCAGTTCTCTCCTACAGCTAACTTGCCCTGGTTTCCAGTGACCTTGCTGCCTCACGGCACTTTAAGGGCTCTGGGTAATTATGGCACCCCAAGGTCCTATACTTTCCCTTTTGGTTTCCCTTTATTAAGCTCTTCTCAAAACTTGCCACTTTGAGTTACCTCCCTTTTCTTCCAGAATACTGGCTGACACCTCTACAACATGCCAGGCACTGTACATGTATTAATCGATCTGGAAGCAACAGGGGAATAACTTTGAAAGTACACTCTATTTTTCAATTGATAAAATGTCTACATTTTGAAGGTGCTAGCATTTTCTCTCTGCAATATGGAAAGGCAACAAGGAGCACACATACTTGCATGGAGCTCAATCAAACCCTTATCTTATTACACATGAATAGAGGAATCATCAACTTGCTTTTAGACAGGCCTAGAAGCTATGAATGTCTTAAAATGCAAATATACATTTAGTACCATATTAGAGGAAAAAAAACAGTTCAAATGGTTCACAATTTGTGTTATATTTAAGTAAGATTTCTTTTTTTTTCAAAATGCCATTTAACTTCCAGATATTAGGAAGCCAAGAGATTCACTCATAGTGAATCCCAAACTTGACACCCCGAAAACTAGCTATGAACAAGGAAGTACCCCAGATGTGGACAAACAGCTTATGTGTCATGAAATCATACTATATGAGTATTTGCTTGCTGTAAACTGAACCAAGAGAAAGAACAACTTGTACTTGTAATAATCTGGTTGGGGTGATTTACTGAGGAAGTATGAAAACATTTCAACAAGATTCTCAAAAAGTGGCTTGAGAATATCTGAAAAGGTGATCAGAAGATTCAGAGTACTGAGTAGTTTCTTCAAAGGTGTAGCCAAGAGATGATTTAAAAGAATATTTTAAGACTGCACTATGATAAATGTCCAGTCAGAATAAATGACAGAAATATCACCCAATGATAACAGTTTCAATTAGTTTAAGGTGTGCACAGGAGCATCTAAGAACTATGAAGAGAGTTTCTAGGAAGGCTTGTAGAAATTTACAATGATGCTGAGTTTTGGGAAAGATTGAGTTAGTTTTCTTCCCTTTTAAGAGTATAAGAAAAGATAGTATTATTTTTGAAATAATATTCTACATTTAGATGCAACAGTGTTAAATTGTTCAACATTCAGAGAAGATAATTAATTCTCCACTGACTAAAGAGGGGTCAGCATGTGGAGTGAAGGTAGGCTTACAAAGGAGGAGTTCAACAGAGATGGCCTATTGAGAAATTGTGTGTTTAAGACAAGGAGTGTGAAAATCATATTGAAATCTTGGGGCCCACATAATAATTTTAATAACAGGACTGGCATAATTACTGTAGAATTTTAACAAGTTTCCTCATAGCAATATCAGATGTATATAAAGGGGCCTGGAAGGTGGAGGGTAAACCAGAAAACTTTTACAGTTTCAAAGGGCAGAATGCAGAGGTGAATTCAAGAATTGAATATACAATGAACTAAAGTCCGTAGCAAATATGTATGGGGCGAGAGTGAGAGTGGGTAACCACAAATGATCCCTGGTTTCTGGCCTGCAGGACAAGTTGATGCTGGTCAACTAGTCAGTAAGAGAGGAAACACTGTGAAGGACTAGTTTTCAACTAGTCAGTAAGAAAGGAAACACTGTGAAGGAACAGAGCCCAGAAAAAAGTGTAATTTAAGTTTTATTAGGCTTAAATGTAAAAGTATAATTCAAGTTTTAATTAAGCTTAAATTTAAAGAGTGTAGGGTGATTAAAACACGATGTTGAAAGAAAATGAAAATGCAGGACGGGGGACAGAATGTGCTCACACTGGTTCAGCTATTCAGTAGTTGACACCCCCCCCCCCCCCGCACCGTCCCCCTCCCCCATCTCCCTCAGCAGGCAGCTGTGTATCAGCACACATAGAGTGCGGCTGTGAGAGGGTCAGCACAGCTTCTGGCTCTTTGCCCTTAACAGGATTAAGAGCAAAGGGGAATGGTGCCAATGGCTACATTTGCTTCTCCTTCTCAGATGCCTGGGCCCGCGTGCATCCACCAGTTTAAAAAAGTAGTAGATGACAGTAATTGATTGCTTTCAAGGGAAAAAGAGGGTTAGGTATGGGTTTTGGTTTAGTCAGTCAATAGTAACTACCACAGAGAAATCAGGATGTTAAAAACTGGATAGTAAACATACCTCTATCAATAATTTGTATTAATGTAAATAGGGTCAACAGATGTACTAACTGTCACCCAACTTCAGGTTCAACTGTGCATCTTTTTAAAGTGTAGCAGTAGCTGGAATGCCCATCTGAAACAGGATGCCACGGAAAGGCTGAACATAAGGGCAATGAAAAATGATACCATGCAAAATACAAATCCCACATAGAAACACTAAATATTAGATCACTGTGTTTTAATATGGAGTCCATTAGCAGAGATTAAAGGAATTTAGTAATTAATAAGATGGATTTCATAATCATTTTGACGATTAAACGATTACTTACTTTTCAACTAATTGGAGTTTAATAACAAAATAATTGTCAATTAATTATTAATGATATTAATATGAAGTTAATGAATTAAAAGAAACGACCCACTAAGAAATTACAGCAATCAATTATATTGTATAAATATTGCAAACCTGACTCGGAATACATGAAGCAAATACATATATATATATAATATATATACTATATTCACAAAAGACATTATGAACCTCACAAAAATGGGAAATCATCATCAGATTAGAGCATTTGTACACAAATTTTTACAGAAATAGACATGCCAAGCACATATATTTTAATAAGTCTATAAACAACTGAATAACTCAAATAACTTAAAACTAATGTTCCCTTTTGAGGTCACATGTAACATTCATAAACATTTATCACAAAAGTGATCACAAAGGAATCATTAAGAAATCCATAAGGATAAACGCCACAGAGAAGACAATTTTTAATTGTGGTACAATATAATTTGAAATCGATAATAAAAATAAAGTTTAAATAATGTATATTAGAAAACTGAAAACAATTCAGGGCTAAAGGAAGCATTATATCCATCAATATGTCTTATGAGAGAAAATACAAACCTATACATACAGCTTCACAAAAAACCTTAAATAATATACTTTTCAACATACTGTTGAGCTCAAAATAAATGAACCTAGAATTCCTGGGGTTTAGACTCAAAGAATGACCATAAAGTCCATGGAGAAACTCATGAGTGAAATCACAGACACTATGCATGTTGCTTCAAATACTGCCTCCAGTATCTAGGAATTAAATATTTATTTATACAGGATCATTCTGACTGGAGAAATACAGTAGGGACCCTTAACGAAATGACTAAATAAAACAAGTGTGTTAACAAAGTAGCATAGAAACCTATTTATATCTAGGACTCAGTTAGAAGGAAATATATCCTAAGAAAAGGTGAAACTAAATGACTTTTGTAGAAATTCCCAAGCTTTCCTCCAACTTGAGGAATTAACGTAAAGCCTCCTTTCATATTATTGAAAACCCTGGTATTACCATCAGGAGTATGCCTTAAAAAAGTTCTGTATTAACACACATCAATTGGATTAAGGATCTATATATAAAAAGCAAACATTTTTTAAAGTATGGAAGAAAATACATGAATATCATGATGACCCCAGTTTATGGCAGCTTATTTTGAATACAAAATGTACAGTCTACATTTGAAAGGGTTAGAATATTTAACTACATTTAAAAAATAAATAAAAGGCCTATTATGTCAGACAACAAAATCAAAGAGAGCTATCCCATAAAATTGACAATATTTTAAGTTCAGGTACATATGAAAAGATTAGTATTTATAATGTATGTAAAAACTACAAATCAAAACCAAAGTGAAAAAAACGAAAACTATGATCAAAGGAACTGCAAGTTAAGACACACTATGTGATACTATTTTACATTAACCAGAGAATACATTTATGTCTGACAATACCAATTATTCAAGAGATGTATAAATATAGGAACTTCAATAAACTATTGAATGAAGTGTAAATTGGATAAAAATTATTGTATATGGATTTGGAAAACCAAATTTTAGCATATCAAAAGAGTAGCAATTTCACTTTGGGCCCACTTAGCCTAGAAAGAGTGTACCATGTATTCATAAGGAGGTAAATATTAGAATATACACTGTAGAAATATTTTTTGTTAATTATGACAATTTTGGTAAAACAAAAAATCTCAACAATAAAAGAAATGATAGCTATGATCTATTAATATAATGTATATTTTCCATCAATAAAAAATGAATAAACAAGTTTTTAGTGAAGCATAATAAATTATAGCATATAAATAGGTCCAAAATATATTCACACAATAAACAAGCTTGTAAAAGAAAAAAAAAAAAAAACTAAAATTTTATGCACAGCAAAAATCTTCATGTTACAATACAAATAATTTTTCTGAGTATAGGAAAGTGTCTATCATCATCTAAGATAGATAAATAGATGCAGATACAGATATTTAGATATAGATGTATAGATATAGATATATGTCCATAATAAATAGAGAAAAACAAAATACAGTGAAGGACCCTAAAAGGAATGTATGTGTATGGATGGATGACTATTCTTCAATCAACCAACACAATACAAAGATTTATTGCTAACAGGCTTAAAACATCAGAAAAGGTGGACTCAGAAAAAAAAATTAATCCAAAAGAAAGAAGATGAAGAGAAAAGGGGACACAATTGGTATCAATAATGTCCTTAAATATAAATATTCTTAACATACCCAATTAAAGGGAGGGATTGTCTTATTGGATAACAATTCAAGATTAGACTGCATGCTAACTAAAGAATACCAATTTTAAATAGAGAGACTTCACTAGGTTAAAAATAAAAGGAAGAGAAAATGTGACCATGTTGACTAATGAAGTCAAAGCTGCAATGGTTATATTCGTAGCATAAAAAGTATATTTCAGATAAGGAATTATTAACAAAGATAAAGAGAATCTTTTCATAACGTCCAAGTGGTCATATTCTCAAGACAACTCAATAATCCTAGACATTCATGAACATAACTATAGAATATCAAATTATAAGAAAAATGATATAGCTGCTAGAAGAAATAAACAAATCCACAAGATTTGAATGCTACTCTCCCCAATAATTGATAGAAAAAGTACACAGAAAAATCACTAAGGATATAGAAGACTTTAACAACACTATTAACCAGCTTGACCTAATTAAATTGTTTAGAACAGTTTATCCAAAACAAAATTCAGTCTATTTTCAAGTACATTCAGAACAATTACCAAGATAGAATATATCTGGAGTCAAAATGTCTCATTAAATATAAAATGATGCAAGTATTATAATGTATGTTCTCTGACCACTATGCAATTAAATTAGGAATCAATAATAGGACAATATACAGAAAATGTCCCAATATTGAGAAATTAAATAACATGCCTTTAAGTAACTCACTGGTCAAAGAAGAATCAAAAAAAAAAAAAAAAAAAAAAAAAAAACAAAAAAAACAAATTAGAATGTATTTTGAACGGAATAAAAATGAAAACACAATATAAAGAAAAACAAAGTTTGAAGGATTCCAATAAAGCAGCACATATGTTGAAATGTAGAACAACAAATCCCTACATTAAGACAAAAAAGTTTCTCAGATCAATGATCTCTGTACAAAATCAAAAAAAAAAAAAAAAAAACAGAAAATAGAGCAAATTTATTCCAAAATATAAAGAGAAAGGAAGTAATAAATATCAAAGTACAAATCCATAAAATTTTAAAAATTCATAATTCAGAATTGAGCAAAATTAACATTCACTCATTGAAAGATATTGTTAAAAGAATAAAAATGTAGGAATTAGACTTGGAGAATATATTTGAAAACTGCATATCTAATAAAGTATTCAGAATATAAAAGCAAGGATCAAATCTCAATTAGAAGACACAAAATTAAATATGAGCATAATGTTTGAACTTACACTTCAGCGAAGATGATAAAGAGACAGCAAATAGGCAATTGGAAAGATGCTAAACTACATTAGTAGTTGGGGAAATGCAAATATAATACACAGTGAAGTATCACCATATATCTTCAGAAAGTCTAAAATTAAAGGGGTGCGTGGGTGGCTCAGCCGGTTAAGCATCTGACTTCGGCTCTGGTAATGATCTCACAGTTGGTGGGTTTGAGCCCTGTGTCGGGCTCTTTGCTGACAGCTCAGAGCCTGGAGCCTGCTTCAAATTCAGTGTCTCCCTCTCTCTCTGCCCCTCTCCTGCTTGCATTCTCTCTCTCTCTCTCTCTCTCTCCCAAAAATAAATAAACATAAAAATATTTTTAAAAAAGAAAGTCTAAAATTAAAAAGGCTGATCAAAGCAAGTGTTGGTGACAATAAAGAACAATCCTTCTGGTGGAATTATAAAAGGGAATGGTCAATTCAGAAAACCAGTTTGACGGTTTCTCCTAAGGTGAAATATACATTTCCCACATTATCAAATTATTTCACTTTTAGGTGTTTAGCCAAGAGTAATGAGAGTGTATGTTCACAAAAAGACTTGCACACTAATGTTTATACCAATTCAACTTGGCAAAGCAAAATTCAGGAACAACAAATAGCCATCAATAGGTGAATGAACAAGTATATTGTTTTATATCCATGCTGTAGGACTGCTGGTCAGGAATAAGTCCTGCAACAATATGCAATAACATGATCAAGTCTCAAAATAAGTATGCCACAGAGAAAAGTGCACATATGTTTTCATCCAATTACATAAGTTCCAGAAAATGCAATTCAATCTAGAGCTGGAGAAAGTACTCCAGTTGTAGAGGTAGTTTGCCAGGGAGGAGAAGGTAAAAGGGACTACAAAAGAGCACAGGAGAAAATACTTAGTATCTTACTGCCGTGACAGTTTTACTGGTGTATATATATATGTCAAAACCTAGCAAAGCGTACACTTTAAATGTTTTATTCCTTAACAATCATCCTCCAATAAAGGTTTTAAAAATTATCACAAAAAGGCACTAGGCTTTGCAGGTAAATTTTTACCATTCATATACAGATGATGGCAATAATATAAATCTCTAACAAAAAGAAAAGTAAGACATCCAACTTATTTTAATTAACAGTCTAAACTATATCAAAAATGGACACAAAATGAACTATGGCATAATCATATTTTAACCATATAATCCCATATTTTAGTAACATTTAGTTAAGACATTGTATCACCTGTGTGTGATGTGTTTCAATGGAAAACATATCTAAAAGCAGTCACATTGAAAGGGGTAGCTGGGTGGCTCAGTCAGTTAAGCGTCTGACTTTGGCTTAGGCCATGATCTCATGGTTCATGAGCTTGAGACCCCCACTGGGCTCTCTGCCCTCAGGGCAGAGCCTGCTTCAGATTCTCTGTCCCCCTTTCTCTCTGCCACTCCCTTGTTCACTCTATCAAAAATAAAAAAACTTTAAAAACAATTTTTAAAAACCAGTCATTTTGAAGAAAGATGAGAAAATCAAGCAAATGCTGAGCACATGCCCTATTCTGCAGTGGTAATCATCCATATTATCATTGTAGGCAGAGATGTGAAGAACATGTAATTATACTGAACACAGACATGTGGTTGAAAGTTTTTAATGTATAATATTCTCATAATTGTTTCCTTTCCCAGCCCAGGAAGTAAAATATAGAACAAGAAGACAGACCTATGTAACAATTCATAATAGGTATTCACTAATCATAAATAATTACCCCCCTTTGTCTCTGCATATGTTACACAAATTCTTCTTCACTATAAAACACATTGCATTTGGGGACAACAAAAGAATGGGGAAACAATCAAGAATATTACATACTCACTCAAATTTACTTGAGTTAACAGTAAGGCACTAAAATAAAGTAAAACAAGCTGAGACAATACTACTTAGCATCACCAGGAGGAACAGAGATATCACAGAAGATTACATTGCTTTTAAAATAATTAAAATAATCTATGCATCAAATGAATCAGTCTTGTAATTTTACCCACACTTCAACCCAGATAATTCAAAATGGAAAAATAACCAAAATGTCCACTCACAGGCAAATGGATAAACTTTGACATATCCATGCAATTAACATCATATTAATATCACTATATTAGTTACTTAGCGTATTCATTAATTGTATATTATATTGACTGATGTTAGTGTATCAGTTCACACAAAACCATGAATTTCAAAAAAGGTATGCTGAAGTGAAAGAAGCCAAACACAAAGTAGTATATTCTGTATAACTCCATTCAATTATCTTCACAAAGCCACATAATTAACTGATATTTATAGAAATCGGAAGAGTGGCTTATTAAGGCAAAAGCCGGAGACTATAAGGTACATAAGAGAATCTAAAGGATGCTGGAAGGATGTTCTATTCCTTAATTTGGTGAGGATTACTGGGTACAGAAATGTACACATGAGATTAATTTTATGCATTTTAGTAAATGCTAGCTATCCCTCAGAAAAAGAAAGATACAAACTGTCTTACTTTTTTTAAAAAATTTTTAATGTTTAGTTATTTTTGAGAGAGACAGAGACAGAGTGTGAGTGGGGGTGGGGCAGAAAGAGAGGGAGACACAGAATCCAAAGCAGGTTCCAGGCTCTGAGCTGCCAGCACAGAGCCCGATGCGGACTCGAACTCACAAACCGTGAGATTATGACCTGAGCCAAAGTCGAACATTTAACCGACTGATCCACCCAGGCTCCCCAAAGACAGAAACTGTTTTAAAGTGGAGAACTACAGTATGATCATGGATTAAAAATTTTTAAATCATAAAAAGTCAAAGGTCCTTATAAGCATTATTCTAAATAAGTGGAACATTTTTAATGATGTTATCATTAATTTGTTTTCAGTGTCTATTTTTATTTAATTTTGGCATAGTCCCAAAGGAAGTGACCCATCGTATATACCAGCATTTAGTGTTTTCTCTGGAATATAACACCTCTTATAAGGCCTAAGATTAGATGTGAAGAGATGGTGTTTGCCTAGAAATGTGCTGGGAGCACATTTGTTCCCACGAAACGACCTATCGGATCAATTAAATCCCCCAAATATTCCAGTAGGCATTTTGGAAGAATTTAACAGAATGATTTTAAAGATGTATGAAAGATAACAGTATGACTTAAACTGAATATGGAACTACTTAGGGCCATAGCGAAAATACTATTGAAGAAAACAAACCTGGGGATTTATACTACCATATGATTACAATTCTCATTAAGTGTCAACAATTAAAGCAATGTGATAAATATGTAAGTTTAAATGAAATTGACCATTGGACCTAAAAAGATAGTCCAAAAATGGAGGGAATTTTTTTTTCTTTCATAAATAACAATTGATGAATTAAACACCTTTATTACAAAAAAAAAGAAATTATGACTTTTATGTTCTCTAAAAACAGCAATAACCAATTCCAGATGAATCATATACTTAAATGTCTTCATGAACTTGGAATAGTCAAATTTTCATTAAGGAAGGGAATAACTTTAAAGGAGAATATTGATAAACTGAACTTCGTTAATGTCAAGAATGTTCATTAAAACACACCATTATAAGACTGTAAAGGCAAGACACAACAATGGAGGAAGTGTTTGCAATAGAGATACTGGCAAAAGGTTTTTATTCATAACATATAAGTCAACTGCTATAAATACTGAAAATGCAACCAAACCAATTAAAAATGGCAGAAAGACTTGAATGTGTACAGTAATTTACAAAAGATAATTATCAATCCTAAAATCCTGTGTTTTAATTTTTAAAATCTGCTTTCTTTGACAAATGTTCTGGAGATTGAATCCTTTTGTCACTGAAATGGAAAGCAAGCAGTGGGTTCAATGTTTTTGGTAGAGGCTTTTCTCTATCTCAAACTCCGCTCTTATCATGTAGCTTTAAAATCGGTAGGAACACAAGAAGTATTTATTGAGTTGAGATGAAATATTAACTTCTGTATATACTACAATGTTTTAACTACTCCCATTTATATTTGCTTTTTTTTCACTTTTCACTCAGATTTTCAATGATTATATAGAGAATTGCACTTACATTAGAATTTAATGCAACAGTTGACCACCTTCATAAACTCTTGAATATTCCTTGGTATTTTTCAAGGTACTTTAATTTATATAAATGTAGATAATAGCCTATATATTTAATTCAAAGAGAGATGGAGAATCACAGCTTAGTTCTAAAATTATATTTCCACTATGGAAAAGAAAATTAATTCAAGAAGGTATATCTTAATGAAAAAACTGGGAACATTTTTAAAAATAAATAGCTGATGAATATAGACATTAATAAAATAATAGGCAAATTACTGTGAATGGTTTAGAAATTAGTGATTCTTCATACCAAATAAATTCAATGTGGAAAGTACATACTTTTCCACATCAATAATCATAAGACTCCAAAGTAGGGGGAATGTTTTTGTTTTTGTTTTTTAATGTGATGCCAGCTTTCCGTCATTCCTCCTTTCTGATTTTTACTTTGTTAAGAGCTTTCTGAAAAAGCTACACATTGCATTAAACTGCCAGCAGGCATAGTTTGAGAAGAGAGAGGACGTGTTTGACAGTCAATACAAGTATATCCGATTTTGGATTATGACATCATGAAACAGGAGATCACCAAAGTAAGTTCCAAACATGAAAATGGCAGAGAGCGCCAAGGAAAGGTAGACTGCCTGCGACAGCCTATGAAATATGTATTAACAGAGGACTCTTCTATTGAAGATGAAATTTATAAAGAGTCTTTCATTCTCTGCCATAAGAAAACCTCATATATCACTCATCGGAAAGAAGGAGGAAGAGTTCACTGGAATCGCATAATAAAATGTCAGTACTGGATGGTGATTAAAAACACCATCTAAATTCCATTTGGGCAGGGCACTTGAGAATCCAGATCAAATAGGCCATGTATCAAGAGAGCAGACTAAATGTCACAATGTTCCACAGTGACAGATTAGATAAGTGCCAGAGAAATATATAGGCCTGAAACAAGAATTACTAAGCAGACATCTTAAAACATGCTTCATAAGCATTATTCTACATAAGGAGGAACATTTTAAATGTTGGTATTTATCACTAATGTGTTTACAGATCTTTTAAATATTACTTAATTTCTGGCATACCTCAAAGAACGCAAGCTCTCATATTCCAGCACTCAGTAATTTCCCTTGACTATGATGCTAGAGGCCTGGCTTAGACTGTGAGAATATGGTGTTTCCCAGAAGTTCGATGCCTTCCATCCTGAAATGCTTTTCATTATCCTATTTTTTCCCTTTGTTGTGTTTTTTTTTTTAATTTTAATATTTATTTATTTTTGAGAGAGAAAGAGAGCAAGTGGGGAGGGGCAGAGAAAGAGGGAGACACAGAATCCGAAGCAGGTTCCAGGCTCTGAGCTGTCAGCAGACAGCCCGATGTGGGACTCAAACCCACAAACCTTGTGTTCATGACCTGAGCCAAAATCAAAAGTAAATAATAATGAACAATAAAATACACTAGAGAGCAGTTAATACATTTTCATTTACTGTAAGTCATGGGTTTAAATCTACCTCGTAAGTATTTATTCCCTTTTATCCTTTCTGAGATTTGTTCACTTCTTTCTTTTTATCACGATTGTGAATTAAAAAATCTTCTTTAAAAAAAAAAAGAAATTGTCTTTTACTGTCACATATTATCCGTTAACATGTTGATTATACATTACTTTTAGCCATGATGGAAGGGATTATATGATGAACCCCTGGCTTGAATCTTCAATTACTTCTTTTACCACCTCTCATACAAACCCTGGCTCTTCCAGCCAAGTAACTCAGGAACCATAATACCATGTACTTATTTACCCCCATCTCACCAATAATGCTATCGTTGTCATATACTTTAATACAACGTACTTTTTAATCCACCAACACAGCATCACGATTTAACAGTTAATTGTATTTAAGTGCACCCACATATCTTATCTTTCCTATGCTTTTCACTACCTCCTGTTGCTCAGCAATTTTATGTGATACACTTTTACTTTGGCCTAAAGAACTTTTTTAAAATATTTTCTTTAGGATTGATTTCCTGATGACTATCTTAGATTTTACTGTCTAGCCATGACTCTTTACTGTTACTCATAAAGGATATTTTCACTTGTTACAGAATTCTGGTTTGGTATTTGTTTTTTAAGTAGGCTAAAAACTTCATTTTATTGTCTTATTACTCAGATCATTTATGTTGAAAAGTAGGATATTACTCTTACTGCTGCTCCATTTTTTTCTGTCTTAAATTTTTTTTTTTAAGTTTATTTATTTTTGACAGAGAGAGACAGAGCATGAGCGGGGAAGGGGCAGAGAGAGAGGGAGACACAGAATCCGAAGCAGGCTCCAGGCTCCCAGCTGTCAGCACAGAGCCTGACTTGGGGCTCGAACTCACAAACTGTGAGATCATGACCTGAGCCAAAGCTGGACGCTCAACCGACTGAGCCACCCAGGTGCCCCTTAAATTTTTTTAACACTTATTTATTTTTGAGAGACGGAGGTGGGGGGGGCAAGGGGAGGAGAGAGAAGGAGACACAGAATTCGAAGCAGGCTCCAGGCTCTGAGCTGTCAGCACAGAGCCCAACGCAGGGCTTGAATTTACAAACAGTGAGATCATGACCGGAGCCAAAGTCAGCCGCTTAGCCAATTGAGCCACCCAGGTGCCCCTGCCACTGCTCCTTTTACGGTAACATGCCTTGCTTCCTCTGGCTGATACTGATTTTTCTCTTTGCCTAAGTCTTTCAGTAGTAGTATTACTATGTGTGTGGTAGGCTGAAAAATGCTCCAACCATCCAAAATATAATTCACTTTCGAGTCTCCAGAACCTGTAAATATATTCTCTGGCAAGTGAGGAGATTATGTTAAGGATCTTGAGAAAAAGAGTTTATCCTGGATTATCCAGGTGGACCCTAGCGCAATCACAGGAGAGAGACAGAGGCTGTTTTAACAGAGACACACAGAACAAAAGACAATGTGCATATGGAGGCAGTGACTGGACTGACACAGCCACAGGCCAAGGAAAGCCAAGAAATGCCGGAAAGCCACCAAAAGCTGGAAGATGTGAGAAATGGACTCTTCCCACAGCCTCCAGAAAGAGCACACCCCTGCTGGCACAGTGACTTCTGACTTTTGCCTCCTAAACTGTGAGACAAAAGGTTTCTGTTATTTTAGGCCACTTGGTTTGTGGTAATTTGTTGTAGAAACCGTGAGTAAAACAATGTTTCTAGATGTGGCTTTCTTGATATTTATACTCTGTGAGTTTTTAGAGAATCAGGAAAATGTAGAGTGATCTATTTCAGGAGGTTGGTTTTTTTCACTGTGTTTAGTTTTTTGTTTTTATTGTTTCTAATACTGTGTCTGCCCCTTACTCTTTCCTCTCCTTCTAGGAATCTAGTTATCACATGTAAGAATATGTCACTGTTTTTGACATATTTTTTCATGTCTGCTCTGTGTTTCTCTTCTTTTTCCCTCACCCTGTTTGCCTCCATCTTTATATTTTCTTACTATGTATTTTCTGATGTATTCACTCTCTTTTCTTCTAGGCCCTATTTGCAGCTCAACCCACATTTTAAAATCTACATTGCATTATAATATTTTGCGTACTACTATTTATATTAGCTTTAAAAATTTGATTCCATACCTCTGATGAATATCATTTTATATTTATTTTTTTTAATAATTTGTGTTTACTTTTAAAATCTGGATCTCATAACATCAGTATCTTGATAATCTATATAAGGAATTCTGCCCTCTCTTTTCTTTTCCTGAGAATTGTGTCCACTGGTCATGTGTCAAATCATGTTTGATAATTTTTGACTGACTACACAAATTGTGAATGGGTAAGTACAGAACCTCTGGATGGTGTTATCTTCCACTCATAATGGTTTAAGTTTATAGGGAGATAATGAAAACCAGTGGACAGTGGTACATTACTGGCTTGCATCCTAAGGGCCTAAGACATCAAGGGTCTCAAAAGTATTCTGATGACTAGACTGTTTTCTAGGCTTCTTAGAAATCCCCAAGCCTACATTTATATCTCCCAAGACTCATGAAGCTTAGAATTTATCCTTTAAGCAGCATGTATTACCTTAGGTTTCCCAACTTTCCAAGGGCAGTGTTGTTTAGTGTAAATTATCTTATCAAGCGGAAACTGCAACCAGGATAAAAGTCTTACCCCTCTGCAGCTCTGTATTCTTCAGAGACTTATGCCTCATGTTCTAACTTCTTAGTATCCCTGTATTCTAGATTTTGTTTATCTAAGTCCAAGGACTGTGCCACAAGAACTAGTACCCAATTTGGTTTGGTCTCCGTGCCAAATAATGCAAATACAAAATTCGCTGGAAGGAAAAACTGTTTTGAACACAGGGTTCAAATCATCATGTTTTTCTGTATTTCTGGACTTGGGTCTCTCTTGTCCTGGTTATGGTAATTGCTCTCTGATACCTATAAGCAACTGTTTTGTTTTGCCTTTTATAACTAGTCTCAGCAGAGATTAGCTACTTCATCATAGTCTATAGCAGGATCCTAGAACTGACATTTTATGTTTTTAAGTTTATTTATTTATTTTGAGAGAGAGAGTACGCACGCAAGGGAAGAGGCAGAGGGCAAGGGAGAGAGAGCCCTAACAGGGGGCTCGATTCCACAAACCACAAGATCATGACCTGAACTGAAATCCTGAGTCAGATGTTCAACCAACTGAACCACCCAGGTGCCCCCTAGAATTGACATTTTAAGTAGAACAGCTATGGCAATGTCCTGAATATGTGATGAACATCTGTACATTAAATAAATTGGAATAAAACATGTTGGTTTAGAGCTATGCTTTTTATGACTAAGTATTATTCCTCTACATTAAATTCTCACAAATTTACTGAATGATTACTTTTTGATAAGCCTTGTTGAAAAATCTGTAGCATATCTGGGTAACCTATAGAAAGTGAGACTGAAGTTAATTCTTCCTTTGGGGGCGGATATATTTTAGCAGCTGTCAACAGGTACTTAACTAGATAAATGATATTGAGTAACTGAATCTATGAACGTGAGAGGGGAAATTTAAGTAATATGGGAAGTATTGGTAGAATATATGACATTTTTTTAACGTTTATTTATTTTTGAGACAGAGACAGAGCATGAACGGGGGAGGGTCAGAGAGAGGGAGACACAGAATCTGAAACAGGCTCCAGGCTCTGAGCTGTCAGCACAGAGCCCGACGTGGGGCTCGAACTCACGGACCGCGAGATCATGACCTGAGCCGAAGTTGGCCGCTTAACCGACTGAGCCACCCAGGCGGCCCAACATTTTAAATTACAAATGTCAAGTAAATTTGTAAGATAATTTTATAAATAATTTTAAATATAATTATGAATTCATTTCATATGTTAGAATAATCACCCTTGGTTTTCTCTTAATGACATAAAAGATGTTTCCACACTCCCAGCCCCTTCTATGTAATTTCAAGATGTCATAGCGAGTTTCCATTTCTCTTCAGCAGAAAGAATGAAACTTCAACCAACCAATAAATTATTATAAGCCTGTTCCAGATATGGCCATTACAGAGGTTCATGAATACGAGGGATTTTATTTGAAACAAAAGGAAATTCTGATTTCATTCACTGGCTAGTGAAATCTTCCAGGGGTGCTCAAGGGCACAAGTAAGCAAAATGTTAAATCATGATCTGGATAAGGAGATGACTGGAGGCCTCTGAAGCACAGAAATGGATCGCCCACTGGAGATATTTGGCTGAGACTCTGACTATAACCACATGGAAGAACAGTAATAGAATTACAGCTTCTACTAAGTTGAAACCAGAAATGAGGTTATGGGTTTGATGTATTCCACTACTGCTTCTACATGAGTCCTTGCCCTCTTCACATACGATCCTAGAAATCAAGAGTTAAATGGCCCTGCATTATAGGTGAAAGTCTCTATCCATACCTAGAACCTTTTCTATAAAAGCATTTGTAACATTTAGCACTTTATTTATTTGCATGTATCAAGATACTTCTATAGTGGTTTAACCAAATAAAATCTGATTTTTCTCATTGTGTTCAATAGTTTGTGACTTACTGCTATCATGAAACAAAACTTCTCTGCTCTTCTTAATATCAAATTTTTCTTTTTCGTATTGTAGGGGGGTTGCTCCACTTTTAGGTACCATTTTCAAATTCTATCAGGAAAAAGAGTGAAGGGAAAAAGACAAAGGACATGCCCAAGCTGATTCTTTCCCTTTTTATATGGGAACACTGAATGTTTTTAAAAGACTAGTACACTTTTCTTACATATCATCAGGCAGAGGTACACGTATGGCTAGATGAAGCTACAAGAAATCAGGCTGATAAAGCTAGAAGTACTCATTTTCTCTTAACCAAATCATTATTCAATTAGTCAACAAGACAAAAGAATAAATGTGAATCAGGAGTTGGCTGTATCTGCACAACTCTCTCAATATAAAGAGCAGTTACCTGTTTTCCATCTCTTACAACTACTTGCCAGGAAAAGCCAGGTCCTCCGATGATTCAGAGGTGATTACCATCATGGAAACCCATGTGTCCTACCACACAAAATTCTTTATTCTCTGGTTTGTGCCTGAGTTATAAAGACCTAAAATACAGTGGTTAAACATGGTACAGCTATAGTTCTTTTCCAGTTACTCTACCCTGGGTTGATACGGCAGTGCTGGCCCATCAGGATCTCAGGTATCTTATTTCCACCTCATCATTTCTAGCTATGACCTTCACCTTAGTAGTCCAAGATGGAGCTCATGTCCTCAATGAAGTAGTATAGACCAAGTGTCAGCTTTCTCCTTCAGAAAGTTCCTGCAGACCACTAAAAGGCACGACTGCTTATCTGCAGTTGAAATTTAGTCACTTGGTATTATCAACTTCAAGCAAGGGTGAGAAATGAAGTCTTGATTATTATTAATATCAGTTAATAAATGAATATTGATGATCTGAGGAAACCTAGTCATCTCTGCTACAGCCATCATTTAAAACAAAACTGATCATTCTTACCCAGCTTCTGGAGTAAATGGCACCCGTTAACTTCCAAGAAGTCTACATCTATGCCAGTTTTATTCAAAGAAACTGTTTGTATGACGGAAATGTATGGTGGCCACCAGCCACATCTGGCTATTGAGTACACATAATGTATTTAGAATGGCTGAATAATTTTCTTTACTGAAATCTAGCTCAACTTAAAGTTAAATAGCCACAGGTAGATGGCGGTTATCACACGGGACTATACAGGTCTAGATATTGTTCCCAGTAAAGGGGCTAAGTTCCTCAAATATGAGCCATCATCTAGCAGTAAAGGTAAATCTTCAAACTATTTTCACTAGAACAATAACAAGAATAACTTAAGGTCTATCAATATATCTTTATATCAATAATTTGCTCTCTACATTTTTGTCATTGCGTTACACTTTAATGCAATGGAAAACTAAAAATTAATGGCTCCATAGGCAGCTGACTCAGTAAATTTTAGCTGAGAACACATGGAAAATGATAGAAAGTTTTGGTTTTATAGCTGTGTGTGTGTGCGCGCACCTGTGCTTGTGTGTATTTTTTAAGGCAGAGCTTTAACCTAGGTTTTTAGTGAGTAAGAACATGCCCCTAACACTGTCCCACTTTGTCCTTTACACTGTAAGATCTTTATATAAATCTGCAAAGGTTACTGCAAAGCTATAACTTGCTGAAATGAGCCCTCAGAGTCTTGCTCAGGATCTAGAGCCCACAATGAATGATTATTGATGTTTTGAGCAGAAAAGCTGTCAATTAGATGTACAGTCTGCCATAACAGCTCCGGGGTCTAAACCTGAACTCTTCTGTGAATTCATTGGATCTACTGAGCAGCTACAGGGCCAAGCACACAACTCTCCATTTGCTTCAGGAAATCCAGATGTTCACCTTATCTGGTTGTGCGCCGGAAATTGGATTTTGAGTTTGATGCATTTTTTTTTGCCTTACAGCATTTTCAGGGTTTTAGCCTAAATGCTTATTTTTAAAAGTCTGTTTATTTTTTTCCTCACTATAAAGTAATACATGTTCAATGTAGTAAATTTAGAATGTATAAAAAATATGAACAAAATTATAGTTACTTGTAATTCTACAACACAGTGATAATGACTGTTATCATATTTTCTGTAAGTTGAGAAAACTTCTATTTTCATTAACTTTGCTTTACTATGTAACATTTTAAAAGCATTTTCTTCCCCCTGTCTCTGTTGCCTCATTTATCATTCACACTTCTCAAAGCACTGCCATCTGGCTCCCTTGCTGTCAATCCATTGTAGCGTTTGTTGCCAAGGTCACCAATGGTTTTTGTCACTAATTTGAATGGACACTATTTAGTCTTTATCTAACTTGAATTCTCTCCAATAGTTCAGAATCCTGCCCTGCCACCTAGGAAGTTATAAAAGCTGCTGAGTCAGACTGCTTCCAAATTATTGCTTAAGCTTTTGGGACTAAACCCAGTTAATTTTCATGCCAAGAATGCATTAGGACTGAGTCTATTTGCCTCATATGCTAGTTTACCTCAAAATTTCCAAAGGGACAAATATATCTGCTCAATTCTTATAAAGCAGCCATCTGTAGCACTGCATTTTGCTCATTATCTCCCCAGGGCTATCTTATGTCCCAGAACAGGTCACCCTGGGGAGGCAATATGTCAAATGGTCAACCCCACCCAATACAAGAATGGACACATAACTCAGATCAGTCTTGAATTTCAATCCTCCAGAGCAGTGGTTACTACAGGGTTGAACCCAGTCATGTGCAGCAGCAATTGGAGACCTCTGGGAGCACTGACATAGATGTGATCAATTTTAAGGACGTAAAGCATAAAAAAACCGAGGCCCATTTTTACACATTAGAAAGAACCTGCTGGAGATTGAAGCCAACACAAAAGAGAGAAAAGTATAAACAAGAGAAAGCAAAAGACATCTGATAATGCAGTTTGAGCCCTAGAATCTAGCTAGCTCTTGGTATTTTACTTGCAAGAGTGAATAAAATACTGGTCCTGCTCTCTTTTCTTTCTTTCCTTCCTCCCTTCCTTCCTCCCTCCCTTCCTTCCTTCCAAACAAGGTGCTATAGCAAAAGAGCCCTAAACACTGCTCCTAATGCCTTTGCAAAACTTCATGTGAACCAACTCTCATCTCTCTCCTTTTGTTGCATTTCCTCTCTTCCATCTGGAAATCCTAAGCCATGATTACAAAAATCATTATTTATTTTAGATTTTCTATTCATTTCTTTTCTAAAATCTGCAGTTCATTTGAGAACCCAGAGCTGTCTCAAGTTGCTTACTTCGGCCAGTGTTGGAATCACCAAGATGGTTTGTTAAAACACAGATTGCTTGGCTCCACCCCCGAGTTTCTGCTTATTTGTTCTAGGGTGACATCCAAGAATTTACACTTATTATTATTGCTGCTGATCTTGTGACCACAGTTTTACTTGTTATTAGGACAGAGTCAGGACTTGCGCATTCCTTTATGCCAAGCCAGAACCCTAAAGTCTAAGTCAGACTTTATCAGATTTGTGTGAAGTTTTGCCAACAACTTTCTCTTCTCTGAAGGTATGCTGAAGAAATTACCACAAATAGAAAAAAATTTCATAGATACAACAGCCTTTATAAAACTAAGAAAGTAATAATTTGAACATAAAAAGTTAAGCAATTATATTTAAACCAAAGAATAAAGCAATAAGAATAAAATTTTTATTTTGTCAGTCATTGGAAAACATATTCATATACTAATAAAACTGGTAATATGATTAAACTGTACTAGCAATATATGCCTGCAAAAATAACATTTAAAATACTAACCATTCTTTGGGTTTTGTGACTAGGGTGTTTTTAAATGTAAAATATTTGTATAATTTCCAAATTTTCTATAGTAAGCCTTTTGCTCTTGCAATGAAGATTATTTCTTTACATGTTAGGAAAGAGTTAAATAGTAGGTATGACTGCTCACTACTTGCATATCTCCAAGAGAACTTTGAATCTTGACTGGCCCTTGGCCAACACCTGGGAATGTGGCCCTTAGAAGGTTCTTAATGTTAGTGATTGATGATTTTGTTATTTAATTAGAACAATGTACCATGCTGTACCAGTTTCTCAGGCTTTCTTTGCACAAAATTCAAGATTGATGATGTGTAATTTGGTTGTTGGGGGACTTTCTGTTGCTATGGCTGGGAGTATAATATGATGTGGCTATGTGACCTGCCCTTCATAAATCCCCAGATTCTTAGACTTAACTAAGTTTCTATAGGCAGAGACATTCCACACATATTCTTGTAGTAAGCTTCTAGAAAAAAAGAAAGTTCTGTGTAGCCTTCGGTAAGGAAGTTGGAAACCTGTGTCTTCTTTCTGGACTCCATCGAATCTGCATTTGTTTTGTTGCTTTTGTTGTGTATCTGTGGCTTTAATAAACCTTGGCTATGAGTATAATTTACTTTTATATAGAATCATGGGCCACATGGGTGGCTCAGTCAGTTAAGCATCCAACTCTTGATTTCAGTTCAGGTCATGATCTCATGGTCTGTGGGAGGGAGGCTGTTTGGAATTCTAAGAAAACAAGGAAGAAAGGAAGGAAGGAAGGAAGGAAGGAAGGAAGGAAGGAAGGAAGGAAGGAAGGAAGGAAGGAAGGAAGGAAGGAAGAATTTTTTGTGTTCTTCCAGTAAATCATCAAATTTGAGGTGGTCATTCAACCTCCAAACAATATATATGTTTTCTATGTGTGTGTGGGGGGGGAGGTGTGTTTTGAACAAAGCAAATGATTTTCTAATATTCTCTATCATAGGCAAATTACATGCTTTATTAGAAATAAAAAGGGCAAAGTATGCAAGTTACTATACAATTTAATCAGCCATACCTCTAAGTTCCCTGAAAATTTTCATTCATTTATGCACATATTTGTTCATTTATTTAACAAATATTTTTTGTTAATTATTGTTAAATAAATATATTCTATTCTATGTGTTTGGTATATAATAAAATAGTACTGTCTTTTATGGTTCTCATTTTCAAAAGATTAAGATACATACACAGAACACTGCAATGCAAAGTTAAAAGTTACATCATAAAGGAAATTCTTATCATCTTCATTATTGTTAGTGCTAGTTTATGTACAGTAAGCAGTTACTCTGTGCCAGTCTTTTTTGGCCCTAAGCCTTACTACACGATATTTCAATTGCAGTCATAATAATTTCTATGATGATATCCAATTATGATTCAAATTTTACAGATGCAGAACCCAGTCACTATAAGATTGATTTGCAAAACATCACAAGGCCAGTAATCTGAGTACTGTGATTTGAACCCAGACAGCTTATTCTGATCCCAGAACCTCATTCTTCACCTATATCAATACCACAAGTTGTTTCAGAAATGTAGAGAGGCTTTGAAAGGGCTAGCTGGAAAAAACAAACCATAGATGAATTAACCTGTACATATGCAAAAACCCCAAAGTGTGACTAGAGAAAATTTTATAACAAGCATTGGGGTTTACAGGAAGGTAGAGAATAAGTATTCTAAATAGTTGGAAATAGCATGTGTAAAGACCCAATTCTGAAAGCAATGATGGCTTCAGAGACATGTTAAAAGGGCCTTGAACTTGGCTATTAATGATCTGAGATTACCATTTTAAAATGCTTAAGAATATATATGCCATAAGCATAGATATAAGAATCTAGCAAACATATTTGTAAAATAGATGGCTAATTCTCACTTATATCATTGAGATGGATTTCATGAAACCAAGTCTAGGATCAGGAAGGTTTATCTGAATGGCATTACTCTCATTTAGATAGTAGATTGTTACAACCTGAATGGAGTAATGACAATGAAGGAAACAGCTGGACTGACTTTTAAAAAATTGAGGGAAATGAAATAGAAACTTATGAACGAGAAGATATGGGTGATAATGCAGGGTCAAGAAACTTAACTTTGGATTCTTGCTTGGACATTTAAGTATACAGAGGTCTCATTTACTAAAATTATGGCAAAATCTTACCTCAATGTATAGTTTTGAAATTGATCAGCAGAAGAATGAGTATTTAAGCAATGGAAATAAATTCAAAGACTTGAGAGTGTGTGTTATTTGAAAAGCTAGGAATGATTGAGTCATAAATCCATGCTGTCCATTACAGTTGTCACTAGTCACCTGTGGTTATTTTTTATAAGTGTTTTTTAAATTAATTAAGATTAATGAAACTTAAAAATCACTTCCTCAGATTCACTTGTCACATTTGAGAGCTCAAGAGCCACATGTGACTACTGGTTACTCTATTGGACAGCACAGATTATAGAACATCTCCATCACTACACATTGTTTTAATGGACAGCACCACCTAAAACTTCTGGATTTCTGGGATAGAAGAAAAGAGAGCAATTATAATACAAGATTGAAAATCAGTAGCTAAAAAAAGAGGAGAAAAACAGAGAAATGATGAGGCAGTTTTTCAAGGGGAGAATAGTCAAAGCATATCACATGCTAATAGGAGTTGAAGCATTAGAAATTAAATGGTCATTTCTCAATCCCAAACGTTCAACTGGCTTTATTACTGATCTTCAAAATCAAACATATTAACAGGATAAAAGGTACTCAAGCAAATGAAATTTAGAAGTTACCTTCTAAATATATGTATTCTGATTACAAAATTTTTTGCTTCCTTACTATTTTTTCCACATACAGTAACAACTGATATTCAAACACTTAAAGAAGGTATGTTAATGTAACAGTTAATGTTTACATACTGAATGAACAAATTTTCAAAGAATGCTTTATTCCTCTAAGCAGATTAAGACACATGGACAAGGGACCATTTCTAGGAAAAGGTTAAGAATCATCAATATTATTAAATAGAAATAACACTGTTATCACAGTAACAGAAGAGTGGGACTTACTTGGAAACACATATTTTCTTTCTACACTTTAAAAATGTTGCTTCCGGGGTGCCTGGGTGGCTCAGTTGGTTAAGCATCCAACTCTTGGTTTTGGCTCAGGTCATGTTCTCATGTTTCATGGGTTCGAACCCCGCATGGGGCTCTGTGCTGACAGTGTGGAGCCTGCTTGGGATTCTGTCTCCCTCTCTTTCTGCCCCTCCCCTGCTCGCTCACTCTCTCACTCTCTCTCTCTCTCAAAAGTAAATAAACATTAAAAATGTTGCTCCAGTAGAAGCTGAACTTCTCATCTCTTCCTCTTCAAAACATTGGTTTGTAGAAATTAGTTTTGAGAGGCACTAAAGTATATTCCACTTGCTTTTATTTTAAGGTGAGAACTCTTGAAAATGATTTACATACCCACTGTTATACATAATTGTTTTATTCCTAGAGACTTTTGTTCTTTTATTATACTGATAGAATTTTATTTCCATATAGGTTTTATTATTTCTTCCTTCAATACATAATATTGAATATCTCACTTTTATTTAATATTTCATACAGAATCACCCTCATAGCTTTCTTTGAATGCCAAGTTCTCCTGACATTTACCAATCTTCATTTTCTCCCTCCTCTTTTAAGGCTTGAAGATCTATTGTTTATGTTAGGAAAATATTTTCACATTGTTAAAATGGTAACTTTCTGAGAAAGAACTGAATGTGTTGGAATAACACAAACCAAGGAGAAACAAAGAAAAGAGGTAAGAGCATATTAACAAATACACAGCTGGAAGCAAAGAAGCAGCTGTTTATGTGTATGTTTACATATCACTTATGTACACATACTTACACAGACATAAGTACATTTAAAATAAACACAAATGAAGATTTTGAATGGTAGTGATCCATTTCATAGGAAGTAAAATAAACACAAATTTCTGAAGACAATGAAAATGCAATTAGGGTTGTGAAAACTTATTTGGGATTTATAAATATAATTATATTTCAATAAAATCTACATTTATATAAAACTTATTAAAATAGTATTATTCCTAGAAATTAACTTGTATTTAGCAAGGAAGTGAAATACTAAAATTAATGAAATTATAAGTGTTTGTGAAAAATCATTTTGGAATTGATATGCCAAATAAAAAGTAAAAGCTATGAAAATGATATGTGTAATCTACAATGTTTATTTGACTTTGAAAAAGCTGCTTAACTTAGTCAACATTTTAACTTCTATTAAAACTTTCAATTGGTTTGTTTATGTACATGATTTTTTAAGTGGAAATTATAACCTTTCTCACTAAGCAGATAAGCTTTATGATGAGAAAGGCAACCACAGAAAGAAATAATCAAAACATTTATAGGAGTCTATACTTCATTATTTTTCTTAATTGATTTTCCCCTTATTGACATGGTGGAAGATACAAATACTGTATAATATTTACTTTGCCAAAACGTGTCTTTTAATGCAGTGCTATCTTTGACTGAATATATCTAAAATATAAATACTCTTTGATTGAATAGTATTATGCAAAAATTAGCAACAGATAAAAGCTAGTAAATATTTTCTTAATTTTCATTCAACATTTGTCTTCTCAGAGTTACTCAGATAAAATAGTCTAAGAAACTATCCTTTTGAGTCACGTGCAATTTTGTAGTACACCACTGTATTGCACATTGCAAAGCACCCTGGGATTACCCAGACAGTCTCAAATCCTTTTGCTTACTTGTATGCCTTTGAGAAAGTTTCTTTGCCTTATTTGTGTCATTTGCAAAATGAGGATAATAATGAGTAACCTGCAAGACTGCTATTAAGACATTAAGCAGTATTACACTTAAAACATTTAGTGCAGAATATTACACCAAATATCTGTTTGTTATTTCCCTTTATGTTCAAACATTTGCAAATTAAGTGGGTAGAGTGTGACATTAAGGAATTCTTAAGCATGCATTCTTCCTAAATCTAGTGTATTTTTGCATTACTTACTATTATTAACAACAATGAGGCTCATATTTAGAACAATGTACTATTTGTGAAGGATGCACTGGCAAAGTAATAGTGAAGACAGAAAATGTTTGCACAGGAAGGAGATTAATATTGTGAACATAAAACAAAATAAGTTAAACCATATCCAATATATGTATATTTTTTTCTCCTGAGGGGTCATCATGAGGGGTCATTTTTTTAAACTGGAGAGGAAAAAACTCATTAAACAGAATTTCACAAAGACATAATCCTAGTTTGGAATTTGAAACTGAATGAGACAATTCACCAAGTTTCCTCTGACTATCTATGTATTTATTTATTTAATATAATTTATTGTCAAGTTAGCTAATATACAGTGTTAACAGTGTGCTCTTGCCTTCAAGGGTAGATTCCTATGATTCATCACTTACATACCACACCCAGTGCTCATACCAACAAGGGTCCTCCTCAATGCCCATCACACATTTTGTCCCCCACCTACCACCCCTCTACTCAAACCACTGTTTGTTCTCTGTATTTAAGAGTCTCTTCTAGTTTGTCTCCCTCTCTGTTTGAAACTATTTTTTGACTATGCTTTTAAAAGAACTGTTCAGAGGATCCTGTGAAGATGGCGGGGTAGGAGGACGCTGGGCTCACCGCGCGTCCTGCTGATCACTTACATTCCACCTACACCTGCCTAAATAACCCAGAAAACCGCCAGAAGACTAGCAGAACGGAGTCTCCGGAGCCAAGCACAGACGAGAGGCCCACGGAGGAGGGTAGGAAGGGCGGCGAGGTGGTGCACGCTCCACGGACTGGTGGGAGGGAGCCGGGGCAGAGGGGCAGCCCACAGGCCAAGCAGAGCACCCGAGTCTGACTGGCAAAAGCGGAGGGGCCGGACGGAGTGTGTTCGGACAGCCAGCGGGACTTAACATCTGGAAGGTTATAAGCTAACAGCTCTGCTCAGAGAACAGGAGGGCTGGAGGACAACGTGAGGGAGAGTTGTTGAGCCCCGGATGACAGAGCTCAGCTTGGCGGGGAACAAAGGCACTTGCCAGCGCCATCTCCCTCGCCCATCCCCCAGCCAAAATCCCAAAGGGAACCGGTTCCTGCCAGGGAACTTGCTTGCACCACCCAAACACCCAACACTGTGCTTCTGTGGATCCATCCCTCCGTGGGTCTGACTCCCTCCTGGTGCCACAGGGCCCCTCCCTAAGCGGATCTCCGAAGGAAAAAGCAAACTGAGCCTGCCCCTCCCGCCCCTGTGCACCTTGCCGATCCACCCCAGCTAATACGTCAGATTCCCAGCACCACAAGTCTGGCAGTGTGCAAGTAGCCCAGATGGCCACGCCACCCCACAGTGAATCCCGCCCCTAGGAGAGGGGAAGAGAAGGCACATACCAGTCTGACTGTGGCCCCAGCAGTGGGCTGGGAACGGACATCAGGTCTGACTGCGGCCCCACCCACCAACACAAGTTATTCAAGACAGCACAGGGGAAGTGCCCCGCAGTCCTGCACCACTCCAGGGACTATCCAAAATGACCAAACAGAAGAATTCCCCTCAAAAGAATCTCCAGGAAATAACGACAGCTAACAAACTGATCAAAAATGATTTAAACAATATAACAGAAAGTGAATTTAGAATAATAGTCATAAAATTAATCACTGGGCTTGAAAACAGCATAGAGGACAGCAGAGAATCTATTGCTACAGAGATCAAGGGACTAAGGAACAGTCACGAGGAGCTAAAAATGCTATCAACGAGTTGCAAAATAAAATGGAGACAAGTATGGCTCAGATTGAAGAGGCAGAGGAGAGAATAGGTGAACTAGAAAATAAAATTATGGAAAAAGAAGAAGCTGAGAAAAAGAGAGATAAAAAAATCCAGGAGTATGAGGGGGAAATTAGAGAACTAAGTGATGCACTAAAGAGAAATAATCTACGCATAATTGGTATCCCAGAGGAGGAAGAGAGAGGGAAAGGTGCTGAAGGTGTACTTGAAGAAATCATAGCTGAGAACTTCCCAGATCTGGGGAAGGAAAAAGGCATTGAAATCCAAGAGGCACAGAGAACTCACTTCAGACGTAACTTGAATCGATCTTCTGCACGACATATCATAGTGAAACTGGCAAAATACAAGGATAAAGAGAAAATTCTGAAAGCAGCTAGGGATAAACATGCTCTAATATATAAAGGGAGACCTATAAGACTCGTGACAGATCTCTCTACTGAAACTTGGCAGGCCAGAAAGGAATGGCAGGAAATCTTCAATTTGATGGATAGAAAAATATGCAGCTGAGAATCCTTTATCCAGCAAGTCTGTCATTTAGAATAGAAGGAGAGATAAAGGTTTTCCCAAACAAACAAAAACTGAAGGAATTCGTCACCACTAAACCAGCCCTACAAGAGATCCTAAGGGGGATCCTGTGAGACAAAGTACCAGAGACAAAAGCATGAAACCTACAGACATCAAATGACTCTAAACCCATATCTTTCTATAATAACACTGAATGTAAATGGACTAAATGCGCCAACCAAAAGACACAGGGTATCAGAATGGATAAAAAAACAAGACCCATCTATTTGCTGTCTACAAGAGACTCATTTTAGACCTGAGGACACCTTCAGATTGAAAGTGAGGAGATGGAGAACTATCTATCATGCTCCTGGAAGTCAAAAGAAAGCTGGAGTTGGGCGCCTGGGTGGCGCAGTCGGTTAAGCGTCTGACTTCAGCCAGGTCACGATCTCGCGGTCCGTGAGTTCGAGCCCCGCGTCAGGCTCTGGGCTGATGGCTCGGAGCCTGAAGCCTGTTTCCGATTCTGTGTCTCCCTCTCTCTCTGCCCCTCCCCCGTTCATGCTCTGTCTCTCTCTGTCTCAAAAATAAATAAAAAACGTTGAAAAAAAATATAAAAAAAAAAAAAAGAAAGCTGGAGTAGCCACACTTATATCAGACAAACTAGACTTTAAATTAAAGGCTGTAACAAGAGATAAAGAAGGGCATTATATAATAATTACAGGGTCTATCCATCAGGAAGAGCTAACAATTATAAATGTCTATGTGACGAATACAGGAGCCCCCAAATATATAAAACAATTACTCACAAACATAAGCAACCTTATTGATAAGAATGTGGTAATTGCAGGGGACTTTAACACTCCACTTACAGAAATGGATAGATCATCTAGACACACAGTCAATAAAGAAACAAGGGCCCTGAATGATACATTGGATCAGATGGACTTGACAGATAAATTTAGAACTCTGCATCCCAAAGCAACAGAATATACTTTCTTCTCGAGTGCACATGGAACATTCACCAAGATAGATCACATACTGGGTCACAAAACAGCCCTTCATAAGTATACAAGAATTGATAACATACAAACATACTTTCAGACCACAATGCTATGAAGCTTGAAATCACCACAGGAAAAAGTCTGGAAAACCTCCAAAAGCATGGAGGTTAAAGAACACCCTACTAAAGAATGAATGGGTCAACCAGGTAATTAAAGAAGAAATTAAAAAATATATGGAAACAAATGAAAATGAGAAGACAACAATCCAAATGCTTTGGGATGCAGCGAAGGGAGTCCTGAGAGGAAAATACATTGCAATCCAGGCCTATCTCAACAAAAAAGAAATATCCCAAATACAAAATCTAACAGCACACCTAAAGGAAACAGAAGCAGAACAGCAAAGACACGCCAAATCCTACAGTTGAAGAGAAATCATAAAGATCAGAGCAGAAATAAACAATATAGAATCTAAAAAGGCTGTAGAGCAGATCAATGAAACCAAGAGTTGGTTTTTTGAAAAAAAAATAAACAAAACTGGCAAACCTGTAGCCAGGCTTCTCAAAAAGAAAAGGGAGATGACCCAAGTAGATAAAATCATGAATGAAAATGGAATTACTACAACCAATCCCTCAGAAATACAAGCAATTATCAGGGAATACTATGAAAAATTATATGCCAACAAATTGGACAACCTGGAAGAAATGGACAAATTCCTAAACACCCACACACTTCCAAAACTCAAACTGGAGGAAATAGAAAGCTTGAACAGACCCATAACCAGTGAATAAATTGAATGTTATCAAAAATCTCCCAACAAATAAGAGTCCAGGACCAGATGGCTTCCCTGGGGAATTCTACCAGACGTTTAAAGCAGAGATAATACCTATCCTTCTAAAGCTATTCCAAGAAATAGAAAGGGAAGGACAACTTCCAGACTCATTCTATGAAGCCAGTATTACTTTGATTCCTAAACCAGACAGAGACCCAGTAAAAAAAGAGAACTACAGGCCAACATCCCTGATGAATATGGATGCAAAAATTCTCAATAAGATACTAGCAAATCGAATTCAACAGCATATAAAAAGAATTCTTCACCATGATTGAGTGGGATTCATTCCTGGGATGCAGGGCTGGTTCAACATTCGCAAATCAATCAACGTGATACATCACATTAATAAAAGAAAAGGTAAGAAACATATGATCCTGTCAATCGATGCAGAAAAAGCATTTGACAAAATTCAGCATCCTTTCTTTAAAAAACCCTTCAGAAAGTCAGGATAGAAGGACAATACTTAAACATCATAAAAGCCATTTATGAAAAGCCCACAGCTAACATCATCCTCAATGGGGAAAAACTGAGAGCTTTTCCCTGAGATCAGGAACACGACAGGGATGTCCACTCTCACCACTGTTGTTTAACATAGTGTTGGAATTCTAGAATCAGCAATCAGACAACGAAAGGAAATCAAAGGCATCAAAATTGACAAAGATGAAGTCAAGCTTTGGCTTTTTGCAGATGACATGATATTATACATGGAAAATCTGATAGACTCCACCAAAAGTCTGCTAGAACTGATACATGAATTCAGCAAAGTTGCAGGATACAAAATCAAGGTACAGAAATAAGTTTCATTCTTATACACTAATAATGAAGCAACAGAAAGACAAATAAAGAAATTGATCCCATTCACAATTGCACCAAGAAGCATAAAATACCTAGGAATAAATCTAACCAAAGATGTAAAAGATCTGTATGCTGAAAACTATAGAAAGCTTATGAAGGAAATTGAAGAAGATATAAAGAAATGGAAAAACATTCCGTGCTCATGGGCTGGAAGAATAAATATTGTCAAAATGTCAATACTACCCAAAGCAATCTACACATTCAATGCAATCCCAATCAAAATTGCACCAGCATTCTTCTCGAAACTAGAACAAGCAATCCTAAAATTCATATGGAACCACAAAAGGCCCCGAATAGCCAAAGTAATTTTGAAGAAGAAGACCAAAGCAGGAGGCATCACAATCCCAGACTTTAGCCTCTACTATAAAGCTGTCATCATCAAGACAGCATGGTATTGGCACAAAAACAGACACATAGCCCAATGGAATAGAACAGAAACCCCAGAACTAGACCCACAAACGTGTGGCCAACTAATCTTTGACAAAGCAGGAAAGAACATCCAATGGAAAAAAGACAGTCTCTTTAACAAATGGTGCTGGGAGAACTGGACAGCAACATGCAGAAGGTTGAAACTAGACCACTTTCTCACACCATTCACAAAAATAAACTCAAAATGGATAAAGGACCTGAATGTGAGACCGGAAACCATCAAAACCCTAGAGGAGAAAGCAGGAAAAGACCTCTCTGACCTCAGCCGTAGCAATCTCTTACTCAACACATCCCCAAAGGCAAGGGAATTAAAAGCAAAAGTGAATTACTGGGACCTTATGAAGATAAAAAGCTTCTGCACTGCAAAGGAAACAACCAACAAAACTAAAAGGCAACCAACGGAATGGGAAAAGATATTTGCAAATGACATATCGGACAAAGGGCTAGTATCCAAAATCTATAAAGAGCTCACCAAACTCCACACCCGAAAAACAAATAACCCAGTGAAGAAATGGGCAGAAAACATGAATAGAAACTTCTCTAAAGAAGACATCCGGATGGCCAACAGGCACATGAAAAGATGCTCAATGTCGCTCCTCATCAGGGAAATACAAATCAATACCACACTCAGATATCACCTCACGCCAGTCACAGTGGCCAAAATGAACAAATCAGGAGACTATAGATGCTGGAGAGGATGTGGAGAAACGGGAACCCTCTTGCACTGTTGGTGGGAATGCAAACTGGTACAGCCGCTCTGGAAAACAGTGTGGAGGTTCCTCAAAAAATTAAAAATAGACCTACCCTATGACCCAGCAATAGCACTGCTAGGAATTTACCCAAGGGATACAGGAGTACTGACGCATAGGGGCACTTTACCCCAATGTTTATAGCAGCACTCTCAACAATAGCCAAATTGTGGAAGGAGCCTAAATGTCCGTCAACTGATGAACGGACAAAGAAAACCTGGTTTATATACACAATGGAGTACTATGTGGCAATGAGAAAGAATGAAATATGGCCCTTTGTAGCAACATGGATAGAACTGGAGAGTGTTATGCTAAGTGAAATAAGTCATACAGAGAAAGACAGATACCATATGTTTTCACTCTTATGTGGATCCTGAGAAACTTAACAGAAACCCATGGGGGAGGGGAAGGAAAAAAAAAAAAAAGAGGTTAGAGTGGGAGAGAGCCAAAGCATAAGAGACTCTTAAAAACTGAGAATAAACTGAGGGTTGATGGGGAGTGGGAGGGAGGGAGGGTGGGTGATGGGTATTGAAGAGGGCATCTTTTTGGATGAGCACTGGGTGTTGTATGGAAACCAATTTGACAATAAACTTCGTATATTAAAAATAATAAATTCATAAATTTAATAAATAAATTCATAAATTCATAAATTAAAACCCAAGATTATAATTTTTCTTGAGGAAATAGTTTCAAGCTTTATATTTATTTCTCTGACAAATTCACCATGTGTTTTTTATTTAAAAATAGTGATTATTATGGCATCAACTTCATATGCTTTTTGTAATAATTAACTGAATTAGTATATGAAGTTCTTAAAACAGATTGGCATATTTTGAGTGGCATTTACAAATATGCTATTATTATTATTATTATTATTATTATTATTATATTTGCCAATACTAATTAGCTACTATTTTTTAAAACCTAGATGGGCGCCTGAGTGGCTCAATTGGTTAAGCATCTGACTTTAGCTCAGGTCATAAAATCACAGATTGTGGATCTGAGCCCCGCATCAGGCTCTGTGCTGACAGCATGGGTGCCTGGAGCCTGTTTCAGATTCTGTGTCTCCCTGTCTCTCTGCCCCTTCCTGGCTCATGCTCTGTCTCTGTCTCTCTCTTTCTTTCTCAAATATAAATAAACATTAAAAAAAAAAAAACTAGAAATAAATGATGGTATATATGGATGATATCAAAGTTTCCAATAATATTTTACTGTTATTTATTTGTTCATTTTATGACTTTGTAAATCCAGAAAATGACTGAAATTTGCATTTTTTATTTTTATGAGATCAGTGAAGAATTTTTCTCAAAATCTATTGAGGTTAGTGTCAAAAAGGAAACATTTAACTTTCTTTTTCATGAGAATTTATGCAAAAATTGAAATACAAGCAAATTAAATAATATACTATAATATGGAAAGTAATGTATTATATTACAACATAATAATTAAAATATAATTATACACTGTATGAAAAATTAATATAGTTGACTAAGTAGGTTCCAGTTCATCTATGCAAGGATAGCTCAATACAAAGTTAATTTTTTTCTAATTCATAATAAATGGAATAGGAATAGTTAATAACACAAAATTTATTGCTCATGGATTGGAAGTCTGTAAATTGGATCAAACAATGTAGTGCTCCAAAGGGATAAAAGTTGTCTGATGATATACAGCCTAAAGACTTAAAAAAATCAGTACCATAGTAGAATGGATAGAAGGACAAATTCTGGAGTCAACTTTCTGGGTTTAAATTCTAAAAATTCAACCAGGCACTATTTCCCTCATCTATAAAATTGAGATGATGATGATGGTGGTGGTGATCATGATGACACAAGATGGAATCTAAGTACAGACTGTTGGGTAAATAAAAATTGAAAAACTATGCCATGTGGGCCCTGGACTTAAAATATGAACGGTATGATTAAACAGTGATGTTAATGGCATAGAGACAAAATTATTGGTCAAAGAGATCAGAAACACCCCCAAACAGTTCACTTGATATGCCAGCAAACCACTTACTCCTCATGACTTCTTTGGCTGGTGGCTACACAGGATTTTTTTTTTTTTCTCCTGTGTTCAACACTAGTTGTTAAACTATTATTCGATAGCATGTTAAACTAGCATTTGAAAATACTATACCATATGAATGAGAAGCATTAGAGTCTACTACCATTGCTGCTCATTGGGAACAAAATTACTGGGGCATGTATAAATTAGTTCTTATAAATGAACAATGGCAACAACTATCCTCCTCCCTTACCTTAATTATTAGTTACTATTTTGAAATAGAATGAAATTTTTATGCCACATCAAGTCAGTCAGTACAAGAACATTTGCATGCTGGAAAAAACTATTCCACTTTAAGGACTAATAAACTGGTATTACTATTATTGGTATTGCTGTCAAAAAAAAATTTATTACTCTTCTCTTTAGAATGATCCAGCTCTTTCTATCAAAGAAAAACCTGAAACACACAAAATAAAATGTAATAAAATTCTCTAGGGGCTTGTGATAGACATCAGCTAGGCATCAGAAAAGATTATTATTTCTCAACCCCATTTTATTTAGAGTAGAATCTTTTGATTGAATTCCAGCTAATGAGATGAGGTGGAAAAGACACATAGAACTTCCAGGTCATGAAACCTTTATACCATCCCACATTCCCTTTCCCCATTCTCCAATGACTATAGTGGCTGTGTTCCAGAAGACGGAAGAGGCCACAATGACCTAACTAATTTTGAGGACTCTAAATAGACAAACTGGAGGAGTGCCACCAAGGACAGTGTTGCAACTTGCCATGGAAGGGATGTGAAGGAGAAATAAAATTTTGTAATAAATTACTGAGACTGAGGGATATTTGTTACAAAGAGCTACTCTTAATGATGCTACACGATACTGAGACATCTAACCTAATATGACAGACAAAAATATTGCTCAGTATCCACCAAACGTGTTTGGTGAGAGAGAAAAATCATTTAAAAAATTAATAATTTTACATTAGCTAAAACATAAATAAATGTATCTATCTATTGGAAGATATAATAAGCCCAACTTCTTTTCTTGAAAAATGGATATTGTGATTAGAATTCTCTTTATTTCCTTTCATCAGTTACCTTGATAGTGTAAAGCTGACACTTAAAATTTGATGTCTTTAATTTTTGTTTTAACATTTATTCATTTTTGACAGACAGAGAGAGACAGAGCATGAGTAGGGGAAAGGTAGAGAGGGAGGGAGACACAGAATCCAAAGCAGGCTCCAGGCTCTGAGCTGTCAGCACAGAGCCTGACATGGGGCTCCAGCTCATGGACCGCGAGATCATGACCTGAGCCAAAGTTGGACGCTTAACTGACTGAGCTACCAGGTAGCCCTAAAATTTGCTATCTTTAAAGTGAAACAAGAACTCTAAGAAAAAAATGTGCAGTTTGAGTATACACGCAGGTTTACATGAACTCTTTCCTTGTATTTTTATACTGTCTCACCCTAACCTAAATACATGCCATTTTTTTAGCATCTTGTTTTCAAAGAGACTTTCCATACATATATTTTATTCATACACATTTCATGATATTACCTAATGTTTAGAATTGAAGAATTCTCTACATACAGTTCATTCTACTATCGTGCTTTTCTTAAACAGGAATTTGCCCCAACAGGATTGATATATTAGGGAATATTTTGAGCATGAGGCTAGTTTCAAATTTGCTTATATGTGATTTCATCAACAAGAATCACTAGGTGATCAGATAAAATTCCACCCAGCAGAATCGAGCCTTCTTGGAAGATAAAAGTATACACACAAACGAGCATGCACACACACAAACATCTACTAGTTACCACAGTTCACTGTGTATGCTATAAGCCATGCCCATGGACAACAGGTGTTTCAACCTTCCTTCTGATTTCAGATAACTCTTCTTACCTCTTCATAACAACTAACAAGCCGCAACTCTTCTGATACTTAGAAGCTTCAGGGCCTTTTCAAGGTGCAGTGCATTATCTACCATATTTATGCATTCAACTGTTAACATGTGTAAATCTGTGCTATCATTTTTATTAGGTTACTCTCAATTTTGTGTGTATCACTTAAAATGTTTCTGATAGTTTTATCCCTGACCCTATTTTTCCCTGTGCACAACTGTGCATAGTGGGTTGACCTTAAGAGGGCACATAACTATAGTATAACTGACTGTAAATGTAACTGACTCCATTTGTCTGAAAATCAAGGAGAAAATGGAAAGCATCAGTTAGCCTGGCAAGACAGATAATTGGAATTTGGTTAAGAGAATTTTAATGTAAAACTAGACACAATAATAAGATTAAGACAGCACTCTTTACTTTGGAATATTTATCCATTATCTGCCGTTCCAGAGCTGACTGTGTTTTTTGGATTTTTCTTCAATTATTCTCAGATCCTGAAATTTGTCATCATTTCAAGAAGCCACCAAAAAAAAACCTTTTTCAGGTGTTACTGTTTAAGAAGGCTGCCTGATGGGTGTATATTTCATTGTACCCTCAAATTCAACTCACAATATCTACATATGTTAATCAATGTGTAATATACTGCATGCAAGAATGTGTGATGTCAGCAAGGAAGGTAATTTGAGGAATTTCAAGACACCAGTCATAATAATTTAGGGCCCATTCTAATGACCACAAATAACTTGTTACCTCTTTAAAGACCCTATTTCGAAATACAGTAACATCTGAAATTAATGGGGGTTATGACTTTAACATATGAATTTGGGGTACAAAATATAGCTCGTAGCACTGTTATCAAAAATAATTATTATTATGTTGTTGTTATTATTATTATTTAACATAAAATGAATATACACTTTGCCAAGGGAGGTGAGTTAAACAGCTCATATAGTTTTTTCTCATTTATTTATAAAATTAATAATTTAAAATTTGAGAGAGTTAACCTGAAGGAGACTGTGTCTGTGATCCATAAAAGATGTTTCACTTTGACTGATTTTTATGTTGTCATACTGACTTCATAAAAGGAATGAAAGTAATTTATTTTCTTTACTCTCTAATCACAAAAAAAACACCATAGAACACAGTATTTCATGGAGAGTCCTTTTCTTCAAAGGCCATTAAAATCCTTATTTTCTGAACTTAAATGTTACTACAAGGACGTATGAGACCAACAGAATGTATTCTTTCTTTCTTCTGTGAAACAAAAATACCGTTTCCTTAATTTTAACATTTCCTCATTTTCCTTAATTTAACATTTAACATTTAAACTTATATTTTCCTAATTAGTTTTAAATGTTTCATTTTTTTGGAAAATACAGTTACACATTATATTCATTTACTTCACAAAAACCTTTTTAAAACATTTTAAACTATTTTCATATGTTATTTAATGTTACTCTGTTTTTCAGGAATACCAATTATGCTTACACAGAATGCCCACTTGTCTGAGTATGGTTATTTTCTTTTTTTAATGTTTATTTTTGAGAGAGAGAGAGGGAGAGAGAAAGAGAGAGAGCATGCACATGTGAGCAGTGAAGGGGCAGAGAGAGAGGGAGCCAGAGAATCTAAGGCAGGATCTGCCCTGACAGCCCTGATATTGAGCTTCAACCCACAAACTGTGAGATCATGACCTGAACCAAGATCGGAAGCTTAAGTGACTGAGCCACCCAGGAGCCCCGAATACAGTTCTCTTCTAGTAATTTTTATACTTTTGTTCCTTTTTCATTTTATGTCAAATCTTGAAATATATTCTTTAGGTCCATGAATTTATTTTTAGCAAAGTCTGTTCTCTTTCTTTCCATAACATGTGCCTTTAATGTTGTTAAATAATTAAAATAGATGTATTTCCCATTCCTTTTTTTAATTCTGTCAGCACATTTTCATTTAACTTTTATTAATTATTCTTTCTTATATATTTAAATATTTCTAAACATATTCAATTTTCTTTATAATGAATTGTGCTTATGTACTTGAAATTTTGTTCAGTCATGAAAATTTTCTTCCTGTTATATATTCTTCATCTAGTATTTTTTTTTAAATTTTTGTAGTTTATTCCATTTTCTTTGTAACATCTATGCATGGATATTCTTTTTGCTTAATGTCAATATAGAATAGGTACACATTTGTCTACATCTCTGTTTACGCAATGAAAATACTGCATTTGAGGCAGTATCCTGGGAGATAGGAGAGAAGGTAGCCGGCAGGTTTAATTTTTGTATATTTTTTTAGAATAGATTATCTCTTACATTCAGGTCTTCCTTCATTGGAGCCATATGTCTCTCTGCACTTTAAGAACTCCTTTTGAGACGAGCATATGCTCTAGGTGGGAGATCATCATGATGACAAACTGTAGTCAGAGTGCTCTCGCTGGTGATGTCCAATGCATTCATTACTCTACAATCTACTTGGGAAAGTAATTACAGAGGCCACTGAAACCGATCTCTTTTCTGCCATGATCTCACCTCCAGGCCATTTTTCTTGGTTACTGTGGTCTGTGATGTGGTAAGGGGTCAAACTAGAAGACTTCCTCCTCTTTTTATTTCCATACCCCAATCACATTTTTTAACCTATAAAGCACCATTGGTCAGTTTTTTCTTTCTTTTTTTCATTTTCAAGACACTTCACTTGGCTTTTTTCTAATTTTACCCAAATTTTAGTTATTTGATAGCTATTATTAAGTTTTATTCTTTATAGCTGTATAATTTATAATTTAGCTTAATACTGAGGATTTTTCTAATTTAGTGATTTACATTTATTTTCAGCAAATTATAGAAAAAGAATAAAATTGCTATATTTTGCTATAATTATTAAAATATTGGATATTATAATTTTAAGGCCTTATTTTAAATAACTATAAAGTGTATTTGCATTCATACCCATCAGTAACATTTTATGTAAAATGACTATATCCATCTTTGTAGAAAACAAGGGGAGAAGTATGTAATATTAATCTACACGTGTAAGTAAAATCTACATATTTTTTTCATAAATGCCTTCTAATTTTCCCATTTACTCTTTAAAATGCAATAGGGTTTTATGCGTTTTTGTGTGTGTGAGAGAGAAGACACAAGTGAGCAAGGGGCAGAGAGAGAGACAGAATCCCAGGGGTGGGGAGAAGTGGGGAGAAGGGTCAGGAAAGGAAGGGAAGGGAAGGGAAGGGAAGGGAAGGGAAGGGAAGGGAAGGGAAGGGAAGGGAAGGGAAGGGAAGGGAAGGGAAGGGAAGGGAAGCAGGGCTCACCAAAGCGGGGCTCCAGCTCAGGGACAATGACATCATTACCTGAGCTGAAGACAGATGTTTAACCTACTGAGCCACCCAGGCACCGATGCACATTCTTTTTTTCAAGAAATATTTCCACTTTATTTGTGATAGACTTTATTTGTCTATGTGTCTATAGTGTCTAAAGTGTCTATGGCACTTTATTTGGATAGACTATAATCCACCTAATTTCTTCCCTCCTATACTTTGTTATAGTGAAAAGAAACTATGAAAGTTAGCTCTTTAGAAATTAGACTGCATAGAAATGCTTTCCTTTACTATGTCCAATAATATAAGGAAGCAAGTTCTAAAATGATAATAATAATAATTTTAAATCGTTCCAGAAACCAATAATGTAATTTATTTAAGATGTTCTAATTTACTTAACTGGAGGATGTTACTGAGATATATAGCAACCTTTTGATGAATGAGCACACTTTTCCCCCAGTCCTCAATTCCTTGAAACATCTTTTATGTAATCAGGGAAAGACAATTATCAGGGAGTTTCAGGAGTCTGAATCTTACAAACTGAAAGTTGTAATTGGGGGTGGAAAATATGCTTTCAATTCCTCCTAGATTTCTTCCCCGGAGGAGCCCCCCACACACTACAGGCAGCACAGTCATGGCAGCGGTATGGACAAGCAACCTTCCTGCTGCCTTCAGGCCCACTGCAGGCCATGTTCCATTTTAAAGATGGCACAGTCTATTATGAGATGTGCAGAAAAACCCCTGTAACTGTGCTGCAAATACATGGCAGAAAAGCATTCTTTCTACATACTGCTCCCATCACTACCAAAAGACATGACATAAACAGCCTCACTCTTTTTTCCATACATTGGTAGTTCTAAGGGGTGTTTTTCCTCACTAGTTTTAAGTCTTTTTTAATGTTTATTTATTTTTGAGAAAGAGAGAGAGAGATAGACAAAGCATGAGTGGGGGAGGGGCAGCAAGAGTGGGAGACACAGACTCTGAAGCAGGCTCCAGGCTCTGAGCTGTTAGCACAGAGCCTGAGGCGGGACTCAAATTCACGAACCGTGAGATCATGACCTGAGCCGTAAGTCGGACGCTCAACCAACTGAGCCACCCAGGCACCCCTTCCTCACTAGTTTTAATGTTGTAAATAGAAATTTAAAAGCACAGAGAAAAATGAAGAGAACACTGTATTAAGAATGTATGTGCTTGCCATTCCATCCAAGAATTACCAACATTTTGACCATCTTATTTGTTCTACTTTCTGTGGTTTGCAATAGTGCTGGAGTATTTTAAAGTAAGCCCATTTTTTTTCATATAAATGCCTATGAATATCTCTCTGATAAGGAATTTATCATGTACCAATGGCTAAATCACGTAATTTCTCCCACAGTGCTCTCTCTGACCTCTATATTTTACCCAAGTTTGGACCACCATTATTCTACTTAGTTTCCTAAAACAGATGTCTAATTTTTTTTTCTAATAATGTTTTTCTGTAATCTCCTAGTTAAAGGGCACTGTTGTGTTCTTTTGAAGAGCAAATCTTATCATGTCACTCCCAAGTTTAATAACTTTCAAGAAGTATCTATAACCTTCTAAATAATGTCTAGAATCCTTAATATGCCTCATATGGTCCTTCATAACTTGGCACCTGATAACTTCACCAGCTTTATAACCGATTCAATTTAGTGCAGCATAGTTATTATTGTCTCTATATTAGCCAAGGTGTTTATACATACTATTTGTTGGCTAAAATAATTTATGCACATTCCCTGTTAGCGTTTTGGTTTAGCTTAGATTCCCCTTCCTGTAGAATGTATTAATTGGTCTCCCAAGTCCTGGTTATCTGTCTTTTCCAAATGCTACATAGTACACTATAATTACCTCATCACTTATTATACTGCAAAGCAAGATCCTAAGCACTTGTCTCTATCATTCTTGATTTATCTTTTAACCCTATAGCTACTCAGTCAGTAAACTTGCTTGATCGTACATGCAAAATTTCAAGGTTTCCACTTCTTTGCATATCCACTCCTTCTAACTTACCCCAGTCACCACATGTTATGACTTAATTACTGGTATCTCTGCTCCATTTCTTACTTTAACTCTGCAAATATTATATACAATTTTTAACGCTATCAGATCACTAAGAAATTCCCATGAAATGATTAATCTTGGAATAAATTATTTTTCCAGTGTGATCTTTGTGATGTGGCCCTTGCTGAATCCTCCTACATAATCATTTTATGTCACAGTCTCTTTTTTTTATACTGGGCAAGCCACACAAGCTTACTTTGTTACTGGAAAATGCTGAGATTTTCTTTCTCAATTCAAGGGAGTTTTTCTTTCTACTCCCTTTCTCTAAAGGGTTTTTCCAGCAACTTCTGCAAGGATGGCTCCTTCCTATCCATCATGTAAATTTTATGATCTGGGAAACCTTCCTTGAATTTCATTTTCTCAATACCACTTTATAATCATGGATTAAATTTGTGGACTAAAGGATAACCAGTTTTCTTTGTTTTCTTTGTGTGTGTGTGTGTGTGAGTATTCTGAAGATCCTTAAAAAGGAGTAGTATCTTTTACTGAGGTCAATATTAGGGTTCTTCAGAGAAACAGAACAAATGGGATGTGTATATATATATAGAAATCTATTTATTATAAGGAACTAGCTAACAATTACAGAAGCTGGCACATACAAAATCTGCTGTATGGCCCAGAAAACTGGCAACCTAGAACAACTGATGTTCCAATTCAAATCTAAAGTCTATCTGCTACAGAATCTTCTCTTATCCAGGGCCAGTTCAGATATTTTATTTTATTAAGCCCTTAACTGATTAGATGAGGCACACTAACAGAGAACAATGTACTTTACTCAAAATCCACCGATTTAAATATTAATTTAAACACCTAGAGTAATGTTTGACCAACTGTTTGGGTACCACAGCCCACCCAAGTTGACAGGTAATATTAACCATCACAGAGCCCACGCTCCATAGTTACATATAATATCTCCTTTAACTATTATGGTTATGTGCTATAGGTCTACTCCACCCCTGGAAGATGCGTATTGCTACTGTTAACTTTTTCTGGTTGTATCTCCCAAAGTTTCAGATTTATGACAATTAGCAATGTTCTGAATTTTAGACAAATATTTATTAATGTTCTCTGTATGAACTTCACTGCTAGGTATGTAGCCTGTACTATTAAAAAAAAAGCCCTCTTTGTCTCAATTAATACTTGATCTAACTCGTTAAATATCAAGAGTACGATCTCTATTTTTGTTTATCGGCATTTTCCTGGTATATGTTTGACTATTTGTTTTTAGTTTTCACCTTTTAAATACCTCTACACGTGTTACTTCCGCATGTGTTACTGCCACACAGAAGGGTTTTAGATGTTTTTCTGACAATCTGAAAGCTTTTAAAAATTTTTTAATGGTTATTTATTTTTGAGAAAGAGAGAGAGAGAGAGAGAGAGAGAGAGAGAGAGAGAGAGAGAGAGAAAAGGCACAACAGAGGAAGGGCAGAGAGAGACACAGAATCTGAAGCAAGCTCCAGGCTCTGAGCTGTCAGCACAGAGCCCAACGTGGGATCAAACCCACAAACTGGGAGATAATGACCTGAGCCGAAGTCAGATGCTTAATGGACTGAGCCACCCAGGCACCTCTGTAGTGTCTTTTTTTTTTTTTCCAAAGGATACTTTATTCCTTAGGGGCACCTGGGGGCTTCAGTCCATTAAGCATCTGGGTCTTGATCTCAGGGTTCTGAGTTCAAGCTCCGTGTTGGGCTCCACGCTAGGTGTGGAGCCTACTTTAAAAAAATATGTACTTTTGTTTCAGGGAAGGTTTGTATATTTTTCTAATGGTTATGTTTATACTAACACTTCTATAAAATATCTCTAGTCCTCTCTTCTTTTATAGTGATTTTGTTTTGTTTTCTGCTCTAAGCAATGTTTAAATTATCTAGTAACTATTTTACCTATCCCATCTTGTTTACACAAAACCTAGTGTATACTTATTTAATATTAATTATAAGGTTCTCAGAAAGAATCATCCATTTTTGATACACTCTACCCAGTCTCCTCACCCAGGCTTTAATAGTTATACTGGGTACACCTTGTCAGATAAAGCATCCATTGCATATAATCTTTTATTTGTAAATATACTGGACAAGGCACTGATAAAAATACCTCCTGACAACTTACCTTATTACTTTTATTACTTAAACTTACTAATTTATCTTCTTGCCCTGGGAATGGGTTCAACTCTTTGATCCACTAAAGCTTCTAAATCCTTAAATATTTCCTTTTTCAATATTCCTTCCAAGCCCCTGCACTTTGTTTCATACATTTGAAGCAACACTGCAGAACTCCCTTAGAGTAGGTTTTTCTTACTGAATCTTCTTGAGAGAGGTGTCCACTGATCTCTCGAACTTACACACAATCCAACCAAATGTATGTGTGTGCGTGCAAATATACCCATGTGTATATGTGCATGTGTATATATGAGTGTAACAGAGAGAAACTCGCTACCTGTAAACCAATAAAAATGCCATTGGTCCTTTTTGGCTTACATTACAAAAGTTTGAAGTATTCTCAGGGAAACAAAACCAGAAAAAAAGGAAAATGTTCTGATTAGCCAATGAAGAGAAAACTCTGGCATTTACACTTAGAGAACAGAAAAGAGAGTAATCAAATAAGTAAACTCATAGGCAGGCAGAGGAGAACCACATTGGAAACCAGGGCAAATTTTCTAAGGCCATCTTGCTTAAGAGTTTTTGTACAACAAAGAGTTTTGCCCCTTCTCCTTACTTATTTATTTCCCACACAACACCCAGAGGGCTCCTTTCATAATATGTCAGACTAGGGATCTCTTGTGCTTTACCTATAATGAGTACTCATCTCACTCAAAATAGAATCCAAAATTCTTTGTGATCTCTTTTTCCTTTGAGCTCATGTAACCTGGCCTCCTCCCCTAACACTATCCCCTTAACATATTTGATTCTCTGAAAGTTCCTTAAACAGACCAATCTTGCTTGTGCCTTAGACATGTTGTTTCGACCCTTCCTTGGGAGAACTTTCTCCTTTCCCTCAGATTGTGGCTGAAAGGTTGCCACAAGAGAGGGACCTTCCTGATCTGTCTATTTATAAGAGCACGATCCATTCTTCTGTTCACCTGCCAGGTTTTGTTTATCTATAGTGCTTATTATCAGCTGAAAGATAATTTATCTTTCTACTTGTTGAATTTCTACCATCTCAGTTGAATGTAAATTATTTAAGGCCAGGGACCAATCTTTTTTTTTACCAGTACAGCTAATAAATGTTGATTGAATGCATGAATGAATGATGGTGCTATTTTGGTGATTTTCATCTATATAATAGTAACATTTAAAACAACAACTTAAATATAGTGACAGGCAATAAGACACATTCTGAATAGTTTGTGTTAAGTGGTTGAGTTAAATCAATACTACTTGTTTCGTAACTATATAGTTCATTAGCAAGTGGGAGGAATGTTAATTAGCAATATCATCATAGATAAAAGCCTGTTAAATACATTCAAGTGAGGAAGAGTTTGATTCACTGCAGATTAAACTTTGATGAGTCAAGAACAAGATATAAAGTCACTAATTGGTCAAACAAATTATTTATGAAGGCTAGAAAAGTGAGTGAAAGTAAGAGTAACTTAATATAGGCACAAAACACAGGTATTTTTCAGTTAACAGAGAAGAGCTGAAGGAAAATCCTCAATAACCTAAAAATTCTCAGTACCATAAGTAAAGTTTCTTTTACTGATATACAGAAACATACAACACATTTAGAATTGATACTATGGGGAACATAAGAAAAGACCATAGATAAGAAAAGCTTATCCATAATAAATATGCAGTAAGGCCAATCATATTTTGCTGACCACTGCAGAAAAATGAAAAGCAGCCTGGCAGGAGATCCAGGGAAAGTTGACACTGTAGTTTAATTATTAAATGTTGGCCTAGCGGTGCCAACGGAAGATGAAAAATAAGCACAGTGACTGGAAGTTTTTGATGGGAACAGAAGGCTTGAGCATACTAAGCCTTGAGCATGACCAATTAGTGACTTCAGCATACATTACCTGACCTGTTATTAGGATATCTAATTTTGAATCAATCAATCATAAACAGTTCTTACACTTTTACAGAAGTGAAATAAACTAGGGAAGTGCCCCCTCCAAAAACAATGTTGCATTATCTTCTATTTTTACCATAGGGATTTCACATTGTCCCTACAGAATAGGTGAAACTATCCAATATTCACATATTTTTTTCGATGGTATTTATACAATTCTCCTGCACCGACGGTTAGGCTAAGAATGCTCTGCAACTTGCTCCCCCCACACACAGACCTTCACAAGCACACACATAGCATAAATCACCTATCACCAACATTCTTCACTACTTGCTTCTCAGAAACTTGACTTGCTTCAGCTTTTCTGTACCCAAGTTCCCTCTCATACTCACACACGTGTGAAATGTTAATTAACCTACAATGTTTTCATACTAAAGGCTGAATTTGACACTAGCTGTATTAGGATATACCGAGATGATACCATGAGATGTGCTCTCTCTCTCCTCTCTCTCTCAAAAATAACATAAACTTCTAAAACAATTTTTAAAAATTAAAAAAAAATAAAAGTTGAAGATTTTTAGTGATTTTCCATGTTTGGATAGATATCAGAGTTATTATAAATAATCGGAGTATGCAATCATATTTAATCAGCTTAGATAAGAGCATGAAACCTTTTGACCAGAGTAATTCCTGTGAAACCCACATCCTGTCACTTTGTATGTAACTAGCTTGATCCCGTGGCTCATCTAGGAAGATGTCAGAGGAAACAGCTCGGAGGTAATACAGCAACAAATCTGTAACAATCTGTACCTTCAAGAACTTTCTAGCATTCCTCTTCATCTTCACTTGAGCATGTTCCTGTTTACAGACTCCACAAATAATGCCTAAGAAGCTCAAGTCCACGAGTATGGTTTGTGGTTTTCTTGCTAAGTGTCAGACCAGTGAAAGCCAGGTCACATGTTTTCTCATTTCACGAGAACTTGGCCCTTTTTACAATGACATAACATTCCAAAAGATGTCTACATGGCTTCACATGGGGCCTGGATCATATTATACACAGGTAGGCATGGCTTTATATGACAAGTATACAATAAATGTGTTGATTTAATATATTATATTTTCAGGGAATTTGTATCAATTTAGTACATGCCGTAAAAGTGACATTATATGTTCAAAAGCTTTCTCAACTTCTAATATACTACAGATCTATGCTTTCAGGCCAAATAGAAGGTATCGTGTTCCTCAAAGTACTTTTTGTATTCAAATGGAGGATTATTTTTCTTAAGTACTACATGACTAAAATTATTTTTAGAGAATTACCATATGCCTTTAGGTTTCAAAAGGACTCATGTATTTCTGCTTTCAGTTCATTTCTTTCAACATCTAAGTTTTTCAAGTTAAAGGGTATTTTTTAAAGTATACTTTATTTTCTAGAGGCTCACACATTTTCTTTTTCCCCCAAGTACTATACAGATTCACAGGCATTTTTACATAATTTGCTAGTTTCTTCCATGCTGATGACAATTATCCCTTATTATTCCCTATTGGGGTAATCAAATGTTGGTGAGTATATTAGCTATCTACAATATTAAAATTATGTGAGTTTTTATATTATTTTCATTATACATTTGATTATTTATCCTAAAAATATAATCTATGGTTGCATTTGGCATTCAATTAAATTTGTTTCTGGTAACCTTCACCTATCTAAAGTTCTTTCATTTCTTCTTTTTTATTATACCTGTTTTATTGCTGTACATTTTTCCTTGCAAATGCCTCACCAGTTTTTGAAAACGTTTTCTTTATAACTTAAAGAAAATTGCCAATTTTAGAGAATCTCTTAACCCAATATAACCTACTTGACCAATTATCCTTTTATATGTTTGTGACTATAATTTTCTTGTGATTATTACACACTGCCATTGAGAACAGTTCCTTGTTCACAAAACAACAAAAGAGCAGTGAAAAACATAAGGCCATAACTTCAACCATAAAGCAAAGTGAAATAATGGGATTTCCTAAAGACACTGGAGTTTAAAAGCAAAGTCAGAAAAAAATAGAATATGAAAATGAATATACGGAGATTAAAGATGATGAAAAGTTACTTTTAAACTTCCCCACGGGAAATATCAAGATATTCATACTTTCTATTTTACTAATCAGTGTGAGCCTGCCTGTGGAAGAGACTAATGCATTCATAACTGAAGTTATTTGAAAGTTCCGTTTTTATCTCATTATTTGTAGGCAATTAAAAATTCCCTATAGAATTAGTTGTTTACAAAAAGAAACTTGAAAACCATCTAAAGGTACAGTGACATACTGTACACACACACACACACACACACACACACACACACACACACACGATAGACCTAAAAATGATACAGCGATTGTAAATACATGTTTTTCCTCTTACTCTCAGGGTAGAGCTACTGGTAATGAAACTATGAATGTCAATAGCTACTTCTGCTCTCCTAGAAGTAAAACGTACCTCAATTAAGTATCTTTTGACATGCTATTTAAGGCCATTCGCGTGTACTTCTACACTTTACAAAGATACACTGATTAAATTCTTACATAAAAGGTATATTGGGACACATGGATGGCTCAGTTGGTTGAGTATCTGAGTTCGGATCACAATTTGTGAGTTCAAGTCCCACATCAGGCTCTGTGCTGACAGCTCAAAGCCTGGAGCCTGTTTCTGATTCTGTGTCTCCCTCTCTACCTGCTCCTCCCCTGCTCACTATCTTTTTTCTCCTTTAAAAATAAACATTAAAAGGGGCGCCTGGGTGGCTCAGTCGGTTAAGCATCCGACTTCGGCTCAGGTCACGATCTCACGGGTCCGTGAGTTCGAGCCCCACGTCGGGCTCTGGGCTGATGGCTCAGAGCCTGGAGCCTGCTTCCGAGTCTGTGTCTCCCTCTCTCTCTGCCCCTCCCCCGTTCATGCTCTGTCTCTCTCTGTCTCAAAAATAAATAAAAAACGTTAAAAAAAATAAAAATAAAAATAAACATTAAAAAATCTTTTAAAGGCATATTATTTTGTATGATATTTGAGCCAATTTCTTCACCTTGAAATCCATATGCTGATTTATCCTCATCTCTGTATGAAAGTTAGATTTGACAGAAAAATTAAACGCCATTAAATAGTGCCCTCATATTCCAGGAAGAGCTTGAATAAGCTAATTTGAGGTCATGTTAAATTATAAATGCATGTAGTATTTCAGGATTAGTGAGAAGAAAGCCATAATGAGGAGAAAGCTACTTTTCAGCCAATGATGCAACATCAGGGGAGGATACTGTCAGCTAATTACTAGGGAAATTTGTAGGGCAATATATTAAAATCGCAGTAGAATACACAGTGAAAGCACAGAGAAGCACACCATCATAATAAATGTGTACAGTCTGACTCATTCTATACAATACAGTGATCCAGAAAAGTATCTTCTTTGCTCTTTCCCTTCAGGGATTTGTCTTCACTTATTTTCCCCTGGTGATTCTCCCACTGATTCTCTCTCCCACTAGATGTCAGGCAAGAGGAAGGACTAGTAGTGACTCTGAAACCAAGACCTAGTTAATTTCTAAAGTGCTAAATTGATGACTAAATGCAGCCAAACTGAATAGTGATCAGGCATATGGAAGATAAAATGCTCTGATCATTTGAACTAAATATTAGTAACAGCAGCTGCAGGAGGAACCATATTCTCTTATGATAATATCCATCTTTATCTTGTTCTGGGAATTATTCCCTATTTAGAAAGCTAAGCTTCACTTTTTTCCTAAAACAACATGTGCATCTCCTTTGTAGTACTCAACACAATTTTAAATCAATAATGTTTTCAAGGTTGATTTAATGCACACCTCCCTACCAGCTCCCAAATATAAATCTAGTAAGATAGGGACCAAGTCAGTTTTGTTGATTTCTTCATCCACAGACTCAACGTAATACATTGGGAGACAGAACACTTTAAAAAACTATGTTGGGGAGCCTGGCTCAGTCGGGTAAACGTCCGACTTCGGCTCAGGTCATGATTTCACAGTTCGTGGGTTCGAGCCCCACATCAGGCTCTGTGCTGACAGCTCAGAGCCTAGAGCCTGCTTCAGATTCTTTGTCTCCCTCTCTGTCCCTCCCTTGCTCACACTCTCTCTCTCCCTCAAAAATATATAAACATTAAAAATGTTTTGAATTATGTACTGATCACTGATTAATGTATAGAATTACTGAATCACTATATTGTACACCTGAAATTGATACAACACTACGTGTTAACTATACCGGAAAATTAAAGAGTGACTAAAAAAAAGGAGCGACTAAAAAAAAAAGGAATAAAATTAATTAATTAATGGCATTGTAAAGCTATCCATGTCAAATAGAAATACAGTTTAGATTCATTGTTGGGCTCAATTTATACCTTTCTCTTAACCAGTAAGACCCCTAAGAATGACATATGGAGACTTTACAGTCTTTTTATTAAGACTAGTTATAACATTTTGGCTAAAATAGCCTCAAAAGGACACACATTAATGACAATATTGATACATAATAGAAGATACCCACAAAAAGAAGGTAGGAATTAGAAGAGGTACTCTACATCAGAACATAGACATATGGGCTCTCTGAGCACAGGATTCCTATTTACCATGTTCTAGTTCATCAGGTGGCATGCCAATTTCTCTGGTGAGAGCTTTACAATTGCATGTGAGATGATAACACTGTCCTTGCAGCTTCTTGCCCAGTACTCCGTTGAAATCTATCTTCCTCATTCTTAATGGCTGTGAAGATTCTCTTACTGATTACTCGGGGAACATCTACATATTACCTTCTCAATAAAGTGTTCTCCTATTTCCTAGGTGTATAATTGCTCAGTTCTCTCTGTTCCCATTTTGTAGCACATTTTGTAACCTCTGCAATTACATTTAGCAAGTTTTATTGCAGCTTATCAGTTTATATGCATTTTTCCCCTAACTATTGGATCTCCTCACAAAATGGGGCATCTTTTTTCTATAGTACTTTTCAGAGTTGTGGACATGTTAGACTCTTAGTAAATTTGTCAAATAAAGTAATAAAGTACATTTAGGCTGAGGGAGAGATAAAGGGCTTCATCATTGAGGGTAGGTATTGAAACAGTACAATCAATTATAAAGATTTAGTTCCATTAAATAATATAATTTAAGTATAGGACAAAAATCAGGTTTTAAGAACTGTATCCTTGTTTTACTTCTATGATCTTATAGTTATTTACCTTCATAACATGTCTTATTTTGCTGGTTTCCAAGAATAATGTTCCTTTGCTTTACACCCTTATATTCCATTTTCCTTCGATGCCTTCACCACTCTACATCTAACATTCCTTCTTTAGGACTTTTTATTCTCTTTCAGAGTTCTCAACATTTAGACTATAATATACGTGGTTGTCAATTATCAATCAGCAATGAAGTTAACATTAGTGAACTCTATATTTTCATCATGTTGCATTTCATACACAGAAAAACAGGGCTATAATTCATTACAAAATATGAAGTTTAATGTGGATTATTTCTGCTTACAATAATCTAGCATTTCCTACACTGAGAAAATTCTATTATGGTATCAAGTAAATGAAAGTAGAATTAAGAATTGAAGGAAAACTTCTGACAGAAGAAAGTAATAATTTTGTATGGTTTTTCTCAGTGCACTGATTAAATAAGCAACTATGACTTTCAGTAGAATGAGCATGTTACCGAGTCAGGCATATCTATTATCCTCTGTGAAATGTATTTCAACATCTTGCCTTCACAGTTCAACTACAACCACATATTGAAGTGGATGCTAGTCTTTCCCATTAAAATAAAAAACAAAACAAAACACACACACACACACACACACACACACACACACACACACACAAAGCAATAACAAAGTATCTTTTTGTCACATACCTATTTTGCTACTAACCTATTTCTTTCTTCCAAAGTTCTATACTCACAATTTCTCTTTCACAACTCTTAACGATGTATCATAATAAACTACTGAACCTAAATTTCATCCCTAAAGTCCCTTTCACATTGATAAATTCAATGGGCATATCAGTTTTCATGTTTATATTATCTCAACATTGTTCTCCTGCACTAGAACTTTCTTCTCATTCTCTTTTGATGGCTTTTCATTGTGTGTGTGTATCTGTGTGTGTACATATAAGTTTTTAGGAATTATCTGTACTGTTTTCAACTCTTTACAACAAGCATAACTTTTAGCTTGTAAAAACTGCTCAATAAATGCTTATTGAGTGAACACATAAAATTTTAAAATAATAAGTTAATGAACTGGAGTTACAAAGTTGCCTAGTGGAATAATCTTAATGGAAGTTAAACTTTATGTTTTTAGATGTAGTAAAGGGAGAGATGTCTTCTATAATGAAAAACTGTTACAAAAACTTATATTTGACTATTAAAGTAATACTTAAAATGTACAATTATTTCAATTTGTAGACCTCAAGGTACTTACAGAACATGAAGGTAGAAGTTCAAAAATGTTTGTAAATTAATAAGAAACCACAGCTTAGGAAATAATGAGAGGTAGTTTATACATCCATTGTCTTAGATTTGGCAGCCATACTCCACTGTATAGTGGGGTAGGGAGTTGTGTGTGTATACATGTATGTTTCTGGTAAGTTTCAGTTATTCAGATTATATATTATTTAAGGTAAAAATGTTTACACATGGTCTTGCTTGGATGCAGTTTTCGCCTATCTACATCAGATTCTCAATGGTCTTTAAATGGCTAAAGAAAGTAAATCCTATTATTAGCACCGTGCTCTATCCTAATGAGTTTACCGACCCCAAACATTCTGTTTATATTCTCACACAGAAAATGGGGAAGCTGAGACATTAGAATCATGTCACATGTTTATGGTATTTTCTCACAATTAGCATGTCCATTGTTGAACTAAAATTAGCAACAGGTATTTCAGAATGAATGAAATTTTAGTCACACCTAAACTATCTTCTATCATTTATTGCCTGTCTTCTATAAAATAATTAAGGCTATAGTCTTATGAATGTGCTTTATAAGTAAATGATTTTATTTTTCCATGAATACTCTCTAAATGTCTGTATTGATACTATTATTTACTCACAACTCTCTACAAAATAATCAAAATAAAAACAGCAGGTTACATAACGGTAACCTAACATTTTAACAGGTAAAAAATATTTCACCAAAATTGCATTATATAGTTGAGGAGCTGAACACAAGTGTCACGCCTCAAAATGCATTGATGATGTTTATTTAGGAACTGAAGTTTAGAATTATAGCAGATATTCACAAGACGTAGTCTCTGCGTATGAAAGAAAAATTAGGATAAGTCTTGATATCTGTATAATATAGAGCAAACATTCTGATTTTATTTTTTTCTTTTTTTTTTAATTTTTTTTCAACGTTTTTTATTTATTTTTGGGACAGAGAGAGACAGAGCATGAACGGGGGAGGGGTAGAGAGAGAGGGAGACACAGAATCGGAAACAGGCTCCAGGCTCCGAGCCATCAGCCCAGAGCCTGACGCGGGGCTCGAACTCACAGACCGCGAGATCGTGACCTGGCTGAAGTCGGATGCTTAACCGACTGCGCCACCCAGGCGCCCCCAAACATTCTGATTTTAAATAGTGATACCAAGATCAAGGGCTCAGTGGGAAATGGGGACTAATGATGGAGTATATGGAATTATTGATGAGCTATATAAAATAAGAAATAGTAAGTAGTTTTATAAAAACATTTAACACTTAACAAACATTAATAAGAATAATTTATATCAAGAATTCTTCTAGGAATCAGGATGTGAGAGATGAATAAAGTAAAGTCCTTTCTGATATGGGACTTACATTACAATGTGGGAGTTAGAAAACAGTGTATATAGGAAATAGAATATTATATCTCATTTTATTACAGACCTGAATGAATGAAGTGAGACGAGAAACAAGTAACAATACTGGGAGAATGTTAATTTCATGCAGCTGCACATGTAATAGCCAAAAACATGGAATTTGGAAACAACCCAAATGTCCTTTAACAGTGAATGGATAAACAAACAAAGAACTACTACTCAGGAACAAAAAGAAACAAACCACTGATAGATACATAAACGTTAAATGGATTTCAAGGGCATCTTGCTGAGTGAAGAAAAATTCAATCCCAGAGAGTTACATAGTGAATGATTAGATTTAGGTAACATTCTCAAAGACAGAAAATTACAATGGCGGTCATAGATAAGCAGGTACCAGGGTTTAGGATTGGTGGAAAGGTTTGACAAGGGCTTAGCAGGGGGGATTTCTTTGTGGTGATGGAACAGTTCTGTATCCTGACTGAGGTGACAGTTATTGAAACATATTTTACTCATGTGATAAAACATCACAGTTATTCCCTGGCCAAATCCTTCCCACTCCCCAAGACAGTACATGTAAAATCTGCCAAAATCCAAGTTAAGTTATGCAGCCCAGTTAACAAGTACACTAACAGGGACACCTGGGTGGCTCAGTCGGTTAAGTGTCTGACCCTTGATTTCGGCTCAGGTCATGATCTCACAGTTTGTGGGATCGAGCCCCACATCGGGCTCCGCACTGACAGCACAGGAGCTGCTTGGGATTCTCTCTCTCCCTCTCTTTCTGCCACTCCCTGCTTGCTGTTGCGCTCTCTCTCTCCCCCTTTCAAAATAAATAAATAAACGTTTAAAAAAACAGTACACTAACATCAATTCTCTGAGTGCTGACAATGTCTTATGGTTATATAATATATTTTCCTTGGGTACACATGAACTCTTTGTTCTACTTTTGCAACTGTTTCTGTAAAACAAACTATTTCACAATTAAAATACTGGGAAAAAATCAACTGTTAGATTTCTAGATGTGAACAAATATGGCAAACTAGAGGAAACCGTTAAATATGTACTTCCCACCAAGAGGATTATGTGCATCTTTGTAAAATAAATGAAAGTAAACAGCAAATAATCAAATATAATTAAAGTGAGATAATCGAGGGAAACATACAGAAAAAAAGGCTAGAGGTAGCCAGAGTTCCATGACTATTCAAATTTTATTTTAATTTTTATGGGAAAACTTTAGGGTGTTTGGAACAGAAAAGTAAACTGAATTAATTTATACTTTACAAAACAGCCAGGAAGATCTTCCTCTGAGACTGGCATTATTCACCATTGCACCAGTGACTTTAGCCAGTGCACTAGGTGAATAAGAAGAAAAAAAAAAAAAAGGTATAAGAAATTTTAAAAGTATGGGTGCCCGGGTGGCTCAAGAGGTTAAGTGTCCAACTCCTGATTTCAGCTCAGGTCATGATCTCACAGTTCATGAAACTGTGCTGACAACACGGAGCCTGCTCTGGATTCTCTCTTTCCTTCTCTCTCTCTTTCTGCCCCTACCTTGTTCATGGGCTCGCGCTCTCTCTCTCTCTCTCTCAAAAATAAACTTATAAAAAAGAAATTTAAAAAGGAATTGTTATGGGTGATGGTATGATCTAGTCTATAAAAACCACAGAGACCTCAAGTAAGTGTCATCCAATTTAAGTGGATCCAAAAGTTTACTGTTTGCAAGGCCACTGATACAATCAATGCATTTCTATATTTCAGTGATACAAAACATGATTTTTAGAAATGATATAACACAAATAAATGAAAAATATCAAATGCTCAGTAAAAATTCTAACAGATATGCCAGGCTCTGTACAGAAATTTATTAGACATTACTACAAGACATTAATGAAGACCTAAATCAATTTATAGTTGCTTAAAGTATTATAAGTCTTATCATTGTAAACATTTAAGTTTTTCTCAAATTTGTCTACTGATTCAATTTAATTCCAATCATAACCCCATCAAAAAAAATTAACAGATTTTGAATATCTGGTTCTAAAATTTATATGGACTGTATTCCTCCATGAAGAGCTGAAATATTCTCCAAAAAGAAAAAAAATAGAGGATTTACTCTATTAAGATGTTATTAAAGCTGTAACAATAAAATAATGTGGTTTTGTCACAAGGATACACTTACAGCCCAAGACATGCTAGAGAGACTAACAGTAGGCTAATCTTTATAAAAATGTCATTTCAGAACTGCATAAGCAAGCCAGTCTTTACAAAAATGCTATTAAATGGGAACACCCATATAAAAATGCAAATAAAAACTTGATCCCTACCTTAGCCGGTCACAGTAATCAGATATAGGTAGAATTTATATCTAAAAAAGAATGTTAAAAAATGAAGATTATATGAGAATATATATGAGACTATTTTTCACTATTTTATGAAATATATTTCATTATTAACCCAAACTTTTGACATATGAGTCTGCCATTTCTGCCCCTAAAATGAGGAAGTAGATTAACCTCTTGTCCCCTCTGGACTTTGGTTTTGCCAATCTTTTTATGTATGTATGTATGTATGTATGTATGTATGTAACTAAAATAAACCAGAAATGACAAGGTGCCATTTGGAAGCTCAGGATTTAGGAAGCTTTGAGGGCTTCATCATCCACTTTGGTCTTGACAAGGAGAACATGCACCAGCGAGCCCTCCAGTCCTAGGAGGAAGACAAGAGGCACTTGGAGGGCCATTCCAACTGAGCTGAAGCCCGAAGCAGAGGCAGTACAGCAGCAGCACATGTTGTTCAGTGAGAAGCAGAGTCACCCTACCAATACCAACCTTCCTGCATACTTGTCATGAAAAATTAAATATTGTTGTTTGAGGCCACTGAATACTGGGATGCTTTGATACGGAGCATTACTTTCAGAATGGGTAAACTATGAATTTGGAGGGAAAATATTTTTAAATAGAAATCAACACTCCACATAAAGAGAAATATTAATAATTGAGCTACATTAAAATTAACAACTTTTGTGATCAAAAATCATCATGAGAGTGGGGTGCCTGGGTGCTGGCTCAGTCATTTAAGTGTCTGACTTTGGCTTAGGTCATGATCTCACAGTTTGTGAGTTCGAGCCCCACATCGGGGAGTCTGCTTCGGATTCTGTGTCTCCCTCTCTGTCTGCCCCTCCCCTACTCACATTGTGTCTATCTCTCAAAAATAAACATTAAGAAAAATTAAAAACCATCATGAGAGTAAAACTGAAAGGGGATCTTCTTTTTTCCAGAAAACATGATAAACTTTTACAAATCAATAGGAAAAAAAGACATTAAAATAGAATAGCAAGCAAGAGATTTTTAGATGCTTCATTAAACAGTATATCCAAATGACCAATAAACATTTGACAAGATGCTTCATCTTATTATCAGCTGCAGTGATATAAATTAAAAACAAATTAATGGAAATTCATGATTCATTAATGAAAATTAAGAAAAATATGAGATACTATTACACACCACACAATTAACAAACTATAAAGGCCTGAAAAGAACAGGTGTTGGATGTGAGGCAACTGGAACTCTCATATGTTGCTTGTGGTATTATAGATCAGTAGGGCAACCTGGAAAAATCATTTGGCATTTTCTAGTAAATTTATTAATATAGGCACTCAAGACTGATAATTGTACTCATAGGTATACATGAGTGTTCATGAATACTGAAATACCACAAAAATGTCCATCAGAGAAGCATGGTTTTATAATGGCAGATAGACGGAGACAGACCAAATGTTCACCAACAGTGTAGTGACAGAAAATAAAAGAAATACACTCAGCAAGGATGGCTATTATGAGATAATGTTGGAAAAAGAAGCCACGCAAAGCACACATATTTTATCATTCATTTTACATTAAACCAGACAAAAGTACCACAGTGTTAGATGGCAAGACAGCAGTTCTCACCATGGGATAGGGAAGGTGTAGTTATTGGGATGAAAGCTAGGGTAGCTTCTGCAACATGGGTAACATTCTATTTCTTGACCTCCACCATTGTCATGGGTGTTCTCAAACTGTGAAGTTCTTTCAGTTGCTCATTTAAAAACCATATTTTTGGGGCGCCTGGGTGGCTCAGTCAGTTAAGCGTCCGACTTCAGCTCAGGTCACGATCTTGCGGTCCGTGAGTTCGAGCCCCGCATCAGGCTCTGGGCTGATGGCTCAGAGCCTGGAGCCTGCTTCGATTCTGTGTCTCCCTCTCTCTCTGCCCCTCCCCCGTTCATGCTCTGTCTCTCTGTCTCAAAAATAAATAAACATTAAAAAAAATTTTATAAAAAAAAATAAAAACCATATTTTTATACATTTTTTTAAAGTTTATTTATTTTGAGAGAGAGAAAAAAAAGAGAGTGAGAGGGGGAGGGGCACAGAGAGAGGAAGAGACAGAATCCCAACCAGGTTCCTTGCTGTCAGCACAGAGCCTGACGTAGGGCTCAAACCCATGAACCATGAAATCATGACCTGAGCCAAAACCAAGAGTCGGACGCTCAACTGACTGAGCCACCCAGGTGCCCCAAAACCATGTGTTTTTGAGATTATTATGCTTTGGTGAAAATTTACTTATAATGTTCTATACAGAAGAGACTATAGTCAGTCTTAGGTGGAGTCAGAAATGCCAGTCAAGTGGCTGGTTGGGATTAGGTTATAAGTAGCAACGAGTTGCAGTAGGACGGTATGGATGCAATTAACCCAAGGTTGGCTTATGATTATGATAAACATGAACCTAATGTTATATTTATCAAAATTAATGATTTTGTCACAGCCCATGACAACTCCACCAAAATGCTCTTTTGATTCATATATTTGGGCCTATCTTTGGTTTGAGATTTAACAGAAAATGTTTCTTCCAAGCAGTGTAAATACAGATACTGCTACACAACAAAAGTTATTTTGATTTTAGAACATCATCACTTTTTGGGGGCACTTGGGTAGCTCTGTCAGTTAAGCAGCTGACTTCAGCTCAGGTCATGATCTCACAGTTCGTGGGTTCAAGCCCCACATCAGGTTCTGTGCTGACAGCTTGGAGCCTGGAGCCTGCTTCTGATTCTGTGTCTCCCTCTCTCTCTGCCCCTCCCCTGCTCACACTCTGTCTCTCTCTCTCAAAAATAAATGTAAAAAAAAAAATTAGAATATCATCACTTTTAGCCATTAATTAATGGAACTGATTAGCAGGCTTTTTGACTACTCCACATTTTTTGGACAATCTGGCACACCATAAATCCATAAAAAACATTTATTTATAATAAATTATATTGACAGATTATGTACTATTAAAACTTTTTATAAAGAAAGACCTTCCATTAACATTCCACTAGTAAATACACTCAGAATGTTTATCAGGAATTCTGATACATTACGACTTTCTCAAGATTTGACTTATATTTTTTCTTCTTCTAAGACATCTGTGATGCAGTAGAAACGAGTATCAATCAATCAATCAAAAATTCACCCATTTGGAACAAAACACTTCAAGCAACCTACGATTTACAAGAAATATTAAACCAGGGGTGCCTGGGTAGCTCATTTGGTTAAATGTCAGACTCTCGATCTTGGCTCAGGTCATGATCTCACTGTCATGAGATCAAGCCCCTCATCTGGAACAATGCTGGCATAGGGCCCGCTTAACATTCACTCTCCCCACCCCACCCCCACTTCCCTGCTTGCAGTCTCTCATTCACACAAAAAAGAAAAGAAATATTAAAACAAAAATAAATGAAGGATAATGAAGAAACAACATATGAAATATGAGATGCAGTTACACTTTGCTCAGAGGATACTTCATAGCCTTTAGTGCATATATTTATATCAAAACACAGTAGAAATTCATTGAGTGAATATACCATCTCAAGATGCCAGAAAAAAATAATAAAATTTAAAAATTCAGAATGGAGGAAATAATATAAAATAACAAAACTTAATAATTAAAACAAATATAATAGTTCTTTGAAAATATTATAAACTTTGGTTGATTCTTCCACAAAAATGATGAAGAAAAGTAAAAAATACAAAGCACCAGTATCAGCAATGTATAGGGAACTTCTTTATGCATATAGTAAAAGACTAATTAAATGAGTTTGAGTCAATAAGGTCAATTCTTAGTAAATGGAAAATTATTTTTAAATAAAATTATAAAAACCGTTACACAGAGCTATAGAAATCTAAGAGGCTGTAAATATCTTGAGAACCAATCAATTTGGTCATAACTGTGTAGCATTTGAAGTATACATTTATATGGAAGAAAGATAATTAGAAACACATCTTGTAAAAAGAGAGCAAAGCAGTAAACTTCTCGTACCAGAAATTTTATGAGACGATTTTTTCAATCTGGTTGAAATTATGAGTAAGGTATCTTTTAAAATGGAAGTGAAAGAGATTTTGTAGATATGGTGGCATTTTCTAGAAGAAAAAAATAAAAACCTGTCCTTTCTCATGGCTTAATATAACTTGTTTCTATATTAAGAAATGCAAAAGTTTTTAAGTGACACACATTCATTTTTAAAACGTTTTATGAACATCTACAAGCTGCTCATCCTCCAATTACTATTTTTTGCACTTTATAGGGAAAGTGCTATATTCTGAAATACTTAGGCCCTGTGTGAAACTTTGTTTTGTGTTTTCCAACGAAAATCAATCCCCAAAATAGTACAAGAAGACTATTATGACTTAAATAACACCAATTTTGAGAAATGCAGCTTTTTCACTGTGCAAAAAAGGACACTCTCTTCACCAGAGTCAGTTAAGATACAAAAATAAACAAAATTAAATAATATTTTGAATGAAAATTGTTTTCCAAATATTAATATATTCCTTCAAAACTTTGGATCCAGCCACACAGAGTTGACTAAATTCAACAATTATCATTCCAATTTATTCTAGCCCTTCTCATTTTGAACTAAATACAGGATTTTTTCAGGACTTCTAGAAAAGTCAACACTATCTTAACAAAAGGAATTCACAAGATGTATAATTTATACCATGTAGGAGACATTATTTGAAATGTACCTTATCATTATATTATATGTATTTTATATCACTGCAGAAAAAAACAAAATATTGCAAAACTCATTCTAAAGCTCAATTTCAAAATGGAAAAAGAACATAGTCTAGAGACAAAATATGTTTTCAAAATAATGAAATTACAGGTATGCCATCTATTTCTGTATAATGAGAACAGAAAAGATGCTTTAACTTTATGTTAGTATACTGGAGATAGTTATCATTCCTATTATAGACGTTTAGATTATTTTTCAAACACTGCTAAAATAGAGAAAGCTCTAACAAACTACAAAAGTAACTTTGTGTCCCTCAAACATTAAGGTAAGATCAAGTAAAAAAGCAGCAAGCAAAAATTAGCAGTTATATGATAGAATCACGTTCATACATTATCTTAATCCCCCAAGAGGTAACTTTTAATACAACTATTTGATCTTTCCTCACATAATTTTGTTAATGATATTATTTGAAATGTCATTTTAAACTATGGATTTCAGCATGTCTCTATGAAGGCTTCTGTATGGCTATATTTTGATTAATCCCATAGTGTATTTTTTTAATTGCCAAAACAAAAAAAAAAAATCAGAAAGAAAAGAAAGTATATTAGGTTGTGAAAACAGTAAGTGGAATTATATATATATATATATATATATATAAAATTATTAGTATGTATATATTACATACACACACACATTGTGTGTGCGTGTGTGTGTGTGTGCGTGCATGAGTGCGCACACGTGCACAGTTACAGCTAATGAACTAAACAGAATCACACTGGTTTGGTTACCAAAATGAATTCGCAGGTGTTCATGCACTTTCTGATCCCTCAATTAATTTTGGTTGATTTTTCTACTTAATTATCTCCTTCAAGGCTTTGGAAGCTACTTGACTCTTGTACTTTATCGCAATGTATTTTCTTCTCCCCATGAGCTCTCAGCAAACATCCAATATTGATAGGAGAGGTGTGCGAAACGTGTATGAACCAGTGAAAGCTGAGGCTGTGGAATTAGTCAGAATGGAGGTCCCTCATCCTAGCCTAGATAACCCCCTGGGACCACCTGTTATTAATCGTGTTTGTTCCTCTTCCATTAAACGTAGCTCCTGATATTTTTAAAGCATTTGCTGAATATATGTCTATACATGAAGGAGAAAGTGGATGAACAAATAGACAAATGTGTATGTTCACTAATAGAATTAGACTTTGACAACTTATGTTTTTGGTTGTTTTTGTTATTACTGATGCTGACGCTGTTTTTATAATAACTGCATTTATTCATCGACCCTATGTTAATGTTTAATGGTTTATTTATTATTTTTCAGTAACTGAGAGGATGCAGGTGATGGCTTACAATAATAGAAATAATGATGATGATGATAAGAACGTATTACCTTTCTATTAAATGAACTTCTTACTACAGAAATTACAACAAACACAAAGAGAAGACTGACATGCAGTATAGCCTAAGAAACGTCATGGTAATCCAAACATTTGGTAATACCAAACATCCATGGTAATATCCAAGACTAGTTATATATTCCTCTCCCCCCTCGCCCTTCCTGATATCAATAATTGTTAGAAAAGTCTGCCTAAGGGCACCTGGGTGGCTCAGTCAGTTAAGTGCCCGACTCTTTGATTTCAGCTCAGGTCATGATCTCACAGTTCATGGGTACAAGCCCTGTGTCAGGGTCTATACTAATTGTGCACAGCCTGCTTGTAATTCTTTCTCTGTCCCTCTCTCTCTGTCCCTCCCCAGCTTGAGCATGCATGCTCTTTTTTGCAAAATAAATAAATATTTTAAAAAGAAAGAAGGGCCCCTGGGTGGCTCAGTCCATTAAACGTCCGACTCTTGGTTTCGGCTCAGGTCATGATCTCACGGTTTCTGCTGCCAGCGCAGGGCCCGCTTGGGATTTTCTCTCTCTCTCTCTCTCTCTCTCTCTCTCTCTCTCTCTCTCTCTCTCTCTCTCTGCCCCTCCCCCGCTCGTGCTGTCTCTGTCTCTCTCAAATAAATGAGTAAAAACTTTAAAACAAAAGTCTGCCTAAATGAAGTGATTAACCGGCTTATTCTTAAAAACAAGGAATATTTGGGGCACCTGGGTGGCTCAGTCAGTTGAGCGTCCACTTCGGCTCAGGTCATGATCTCGCAGTCCGTGAGTTCGAGCCCCGCGTCGGGCTCTGTGCTGACAGCTCAGAGACTGGAGCCTGTTTCGGATTCTGCGTCTCCCTCTCTCTCTGACCCTCCCCCGTTCATGCTCTGCCTCTCTCTGTCTCAAAAATAAATAAATGTTAAAAAAAAAACAAACAAGAAATATTTAATTCTTTGGTATTTGGAAGATGAATAGTGAGTAGGAAATGAACTGAAAAAGGACACCAGATTCAGTTGTGGAAGGTTTTATGTCAAATTAATTAGCTTAGACTGTGCTTCATAGCTAGTAATTTGTTTAATTTTAAATTTATTATTTAATTTTATTTTTATTTTAATTTATTTTATTATTTTATTATTTTATTTTATTATATAATTTCATTTCATTTTTGCATCCAGTCCACACCAATGTCTGGCTTGAACTCACAACACTAAGATCAAGAGTCAAATGCTCTACTGGCTGAGCCAGTCAGGTATCCCTGGTGATTGATTTTAAACAGAGCTGTGGCAGTGGAGATGAATATTTTGATTGACAAATTACTTAACATTTAAAAAATTAAAGAAAGTATTAACTTTTATTGATCAACATTCCAAAGTAATTTTAAAAAGTCCATAATATAATACATAAATATGAAAGTGAAGCTATATTTACCTTTAAGTTTACCTTTGCATTGTTACCTGTTATACTTACATGTCTTTAAATAAAGGTAATTCTTCCCTTCCTTTCTTTCCAGTTTATTAAGACATAATTGACATATAACACTGTGTAAGTTTAATGTGCACAGTACAATGACTTGACATGGGTACATATTGCAAAATAATTATAATAAGTTTAGTTAACATCAATTACCTCATATAGTTGCAATTTTTTTTTCCTTGGGATAGAAAGTTTTAGGATCTACTCTTACCAACTTTCAAATGTAACACACAGCACTGTTAATCTATAATCATCACGTTGTATACTGCATCCCAGTATTACAGATCCTATAACTGGAAGTTTGTACTTTTTGACAACTTTTACCCAATTGTCTCACCACCACCACCCCTCCTCTGGCAACAACAAATCTGTTATTTTTTTTCCATGAGTTTGTTTTCATTTTAGATTCCACATGTAAGTGAAATCATACAATATTTGTCTCACTTACATAATGCCCTCAAGATCCACCTATGTTTTCCCTAAGGGCAAGATTTTCCTCTTTTTTATGGCTTAATAGCATTCCTATACATTTCTATAGGTGTTGTGATGATAGATACATAGATACATGGATAGATAAGATAATGATAGATAGATACATAGATAGATATGACAGATAGATATGACAGATAGATGACAGATAAACAGTACATTGCCTTTACCCATTATTCTGTTGATACACACTTAGATTGTTTCCATGTCTGGACTATTGTAAATAATGCTGCAGTGAACATGGGTGTGCAGAAATCTCTTCAACATAGTGATTTCATTCTACTTGGATAAATAACAAAAAGTGAACTTGCTGAATCATACGGTATTTCTAATTTTAATTTTTTGAGAAATCCCCATACTGTTTTCTGTAGTGGCAGCACTAATTTACATTGCCACCAAGAGTGCCCAAGGCTTCCTTCTTCTTCACATCCTCACCAGCACATGTTATCTCCTTTTAGATGGTAGCCATTCTAAGAGGTGTTCTGTGATATCTTATGGTGGTTTTGATTTGCAATTTCCTAATTATTAGTGATGTTGAGGACATTTTCATGTACCTGTTGGCCAGTTAAATATCTTCTTTAGAAAAATGTCTATTAAGGTCCTTTGCCCATTTTTTAAATTGTATTATTTGGTTTTGGTTTTTGCTATAGAGTTGTAGGAGTTCTTTATATGTTTTGGATATTAACCCTTTATTAGATAGAGGATTTATAAATATTTTCTCACATTCTATAGATGTCTTTCACTTTGTTGATTATTTGTTTGCTGTACAGGCAATTTTTAATTTTTTAATCCTTGACTTTTGATTTTGTTACTTGTGCCTTAGGTTTTATATCCAAAAAATCATTGCCAAGACCCATGTCAAGACAATTTTACCCTATATTTTCTTCTGTGAGTTTCATGGTTTCAGGCATTACAGGAATGCCTTTAATCCATTTTTAGTTAATTTTTATGAGAGGTGTAAGATAGGGGTCTAATTGCATTCTTTTTTTTTTTTCTTTTTTTTTTTTTTTTGTTGAGAAAGAAAGAAAGAGAGAGTGTGAGCACGGGAAGTGGGCACAGGGAGAGACAGAATCTTAAGCAGGCTCTATGTTCAGCATGTAGTCTGATGCAGGGCTCAATTCCACAACCCTGGATCATGCCCTGAGTTGAAATCAAGAGTCGGATGCTTAACTGACTGAGCCACCCACATGCCCTAGTTTCATTCTTTTACATGTGAATATCCAATTTCCCTAGTACCATTTATTGAAGAGACTGTCTTTTGTTTAATGACTATTCTTGGCTCCCTTTTCAAATATTAGTTGGCCATATATCTATGGGTTTATTGGATATATTTTCTAAGATTGTACATGGTAAAAACCTAGATAAAAGAAAATTCAGATAATAGAAATGGAGACATATGTATGGCTTATGGCTGATGATAATAACATTTCTTGTGTGAGTTAGAAAATTGCTGCTTTTTTTGGATATGATGTGTCAAACCTAATTTTATGCCCTTGAACAATGGACAATATGCAATATGTTATCAAAAATGGTATGTCTTTTAATTCCCATAAGAGATACTCACCTTTTTTTCACAGAGATCTGTATTTGCTGAATAAATGAAAAACTGTCATTAATAATTCTACTGATAGTCTAAATCCTCTGAATTGAAGAAGGAATTGACCTTAATCACTGTCTGTTTTTAGGAGGTTAGGAACATCACTTACTGATACCACAAGGGGAGTTCACTGTTGAGAATTATTTCAGAAAGACCTGTGGCAAAACTCCGCTTCAGAAACTGCATTTGATTATGTGCTGAAATTGCATTTTTCCGTAAATTCACAAAGACCTTATCTTATACTTTTATAATCTGTTCTTAAATATACTGTCCCTATTTAAAACACTTAAATTATTTTAAAAATTAGATTATAGTATCAACATTTACTTTTCCAAAGATGCTGAGAAGAGCACATTATGAGTAATTTACTCTATCAATGTTTTATCTAAAATCAAGGAATTAAGGTAATAAAAGCAGGAACTCATAAATCTCCCCAAGTAATCAAAGCATTTTCACATTATGATCAATTTTACAGATTTTGTCTGAATTCCTAAAGAAAGCAATGTCTTTCTTTTTCTTACCTTTACAAAATCCTCCAACTATACAGATACATCTACCCAAGACATTTTCAATTTGTTTTGGATTATGTTTTACTGCCTTAAGGACTGAAATCTATATAAGCCATGATGATTTAGAACTGGAAAAGAAGAAAGATTAAGATGCAGAATGGCAGCATTTGTAATTTAAGTTTTTAAAAAATCTATTTATGATAGCATATAAATTCAAGAAATTCTAATCTCAAGGTAATGGCTCCATAACAAATTTGTTAAATATCAGTTTTGGATTAATTGAGTAGAAAATAAAATTGAATAAAATATTTTCTCCGATCTTCTAGGAGACATGAATTAATATTAACATAAATTTAGCAGCTAAATTAGGAGTACCCACAGAAAAGCCTTGTGGTATATATTATAAAGTTGTGTTTTTATGAAGCCTGAGACTTTCTGTAGGTCCTTGTCTTATTTGAAAAAAGTAAATTATATATGAGTAATGAAAATATTACAATATAATTTGTACACCTATATCATCATAATGAAATACTTGAAAATGTAATTCTTTCTTTAAAGTGCATATCTGAAGGACATTACCGTAATAACTTATGTATGCTTACCTGGGTTTTGATATGCATTTAGGAAAAGTATTAGCTACTGGATAAATTATCACTACTATGAATAGATGATGATTTCTATATGTTTTCAAGCAGAAAAATATTAAATTTAAATTTATTGCATTTTTAGCTCCTAAAAATAATGTTTCTGTGGCTAGGGATTTCAATTACAATAGAAGTGAACTGATGTTTCTGCCCACTTCCTCAAGCTAAAATACACTGTGGAAAAAAAGAATGAAGGAAAAACAGAAAATAAAGGTAATTTCCCATAAAGCAAGAAAACCCATAATTCTAACAAGAAATTATATATGAATAACTGTTAAAAGATGTGAAATAACAAACCAGGAACAGGGAGGGGAGTATGCATGTGAGGAAGTATGTGGAAATCATGGGCATAAACAAAAATAGAAAAAGTCAGATGCAAACTAAGACCCACAAAAATTATACTAGGAAACAGCTCTATGATGATTACAGACATTAATGATTTATATTGAATAATACATAAATACTGTATATATAATAACTGTTATAATTTACAACAGATACAAATTACAAACAATGGGATGATGCCCTCGAAGTTGGCGGAGTAGGGAGCTCTAAGAATTGGTTCCCGCACTGAAATAACTGGTGCGCTAGCTAGAACTGTTAGAATAAACTATTTCAGAACTTTTTTGTCTAGTCGAATGCTTGTGGTGTCCAGGGGAGTGCTTACTGAAGAAAGAAACTGGTATTATTTTGAATTTTGGTATTTCAGCAAGCAGCTCCTCGTCCCTGATTCCCAGCCTATTGCAGACAGTCTTGGGATGGTAGTTTGCATTTCTGATGTGGTTTGCTGATGCCACAGTGAATATAAAGATCTTGTCCTCCAAAAATTTGAGTTGTGTGTTTTGACCAGCCTGAATGTTTGCTGGCACACAGGGTGGACATCATTTCAACCACACTGGGTTAAAGTGACTTCTTGGGAGGCATCTATCAAAATAATGTAAAAAAGCAGAACAATTTTTTGTTTAGCTTTTCTTATTGAATCCAGACACTTAAGAATATTGCTCTGAGGTCACTGACTGCCAAGTGAATGAAACAGAGATGTGAGTAACCACACACAAGGAATACAGGTCGGAAATCAGGTAGAAATTGATATTGCAGCCTTGAGTCTCAATTCCAGAATGCAGAGATAAGCCAAACATCCACGGTCAACTGAATTTTTCCAAGGGTACCAAGACCATTCATTGGGAAAGAAGAGGCTCTTAAATAAATAGTGCCAAAACTTCATAAGGACATGCAAAATAATGAAATTGGATCCCTACCTAAATGCATATGCAAAGATGAACTCAAAACTGATTAACAGCCTAAATCTAAGTTATACACCTATAAAAATCTTAAAGAATACAGAGGTAAATCTTCATGACATCTGATTTGAAAGTGGATTCTTAGAAGTGACACCAAAACTTAAAAAAAAAGAAAAGAAAACATAGATAAGTTGGACTATATAAAAACGTCAAAGATTTCTGCATCAAAGAATATTATCAAGAAACGGAAAAGACAACCTAGAGAATGGGAAAATACTTACCAATTATTTATCTGGTAAAAGTTTAATAACATAAGGAAGATTAAAGTGCTGCAACTTATTAACAAAAAGACAACCCAAATTAAAAATGTACAAAAGACTTGAATAGACATTTCTCAAAAAAGAAATACAAAAAAACCAACAAGTACTTGAAAAAAGATGTTCAACATCATTGGTCATTAAGAAAATGCAAATTAAAACCATAATGAGATGCCACTTCACACTCACTGGAATGGCTAAAGTAAAAATAAAGAAAAACAGCAAATGGTGGTATGTCTCCTCCCTTAATCCTCCCATTTGATTAATTAGACCAATCATTATCAATCCTCAGTCTGTTTCTATCCAGTTACCACTCAAACCAGATTTTCAGGCTTCAGTGACCATGAACTCCACAATCACCTGGTTGAAAAATGACCTACTGGGATGCCTGGGTGGCTCAGTCAGTTGAGCGTACACTTCGGCTCAGGTCATGATCTTGTGGTCTGTGAGTTCAAACCCCGTGTCCGGCTCTGTGCTGACAGCTCGGAGCCTGGAGCCTGCTTCAGAGTCTGTGTTTCCCTCTCACCCTGCCCCTTCCCTGATCATGCTCTGTCTTCCTCTCTGTCAAAAATAAATAAAACATTAAAAAAAATTTTTTTAAATAAAAGTGACCTACCAAATCTTGGGCGTTGTGGCGCAAGGATCTGTGACCTCTGTATCTGCTCCAGGCAACCTGTACTCTGTATATAATCCAGCCACCTGGCCAATAAGAGCTGTTAGTCCTCACTAACCTGTCCTCTCAAGAGTATTAATGACTCACTGACAATGTGTACCCATCTCCTTATGGGCTTTTCTGAAGAAATATTCCATCGTTATGGGGAGGTGGGGGCATTCAATTCCTTCAGCCATACAATGGCATTGAAATCCACTCCATATGAGCAGTCACTGTGTGTTGCCTATGAATGCCATCAACAAGTATCACATCAAAGAATCAGGCTGTTACTCATCAGCAGAAGAGTTGGCAGGTAGATGGACACCATCCTTTCCACCTCCTGTGAAGAAATATGCTTCAACTTATACACAAGAGTGTGTACTATGGTTCTGAAGTCCACAGAGAACCATCTGTCTGTGGCTCCTTCATTTCATAAAACATACTTGAGTAGTAGAGTTGGGCTGTGGGAGATATTTGTTTGGGGTTAAGGCAATAAGCAGTCTGAGCTTAGGAAATGCATGTTTAGGAAGTTCTTAGAAATACTCACAAAAAAGAAAATTAAATTTTTGTGCCATGGGAAATTGAATCTAGGGAGGAGTAGTGAAGAACTGATTTTGTTGGGAGGCAAAGAGAAGAATGGCTCAGCAATTATATTTTCCTCCAAAATATTCCACTGTAGTTTGTGAATTTAACATCATAAAAAACAATTATGTATTTTAATTTTTTTTAATTTTTTAAGATTAATTTACTTTTGAGAGAGAGAGAAAGAGAGAGAGAGAGACAGCCATGGCGTGAGGATGGGAGGGGCAGAGAGAGAGGGAGACACACAACCTGAAGCAGGCTTCAGGTTCTGAGCTGTCAGTCCAGAGCCTGATGTGGGGCTTGAACCCCAAAACTGCAATATCACGACCTGAACAAAAATCAGACACTTAACTGACTGAACCACCCAGGAGCCCCAAAACAATTATGTATTTTAAAAGTCAAAATAAATCAAAATTTTACTTTTTTTAAACATCAAACTTTTTATAGAGTTTGAGTTGCCTTTATAATCTATTAAATATCTACAATCTTTTGATATTTCAGTAAAGAATTATACATAGTAGGATGGTGTATTTAAAACAAGGGAGAGTGAATTAAATTAGCATACTTTTGGGATACAAAGTATAATTGAATGCACTTTCATATTAACAACTTAGCTCTGAGGCCTAATTGTTCACAGGGCCTCCAACTTTCCAGTTTCTTTCAGTGCAGTGCATGGGAAAACAGCATGGAAATGCAATGACTAAATGCTTTTACTTTGAACCACTTAAACAAGTGAAGGGATATTTACTCTAGCTATTTCTGTTACTGTATAAAGGCAATGCTTTTGATAGAACATTGCAATTCATTCATGCTAACTATAAAAAAACCATACAATAAAACTAACTTAGAAGCCAGCAGGGAAAGAACTAAATCCTCTTCAAATGTAGTATTATCTGAGTAACTATCCTCCAAAGACAATGTTGAAAACAGACCTAAGTTTAAACTGTGACACCAACACTTCCTCTTCCTTAGAAAACTTTCCTACATCTCTAAATTTTGTCTTTAAACTGGCACTGTGACTCTTACTGTACTGTATTACTCAGAGTTCGCCAGAGAAACAGAACCATCAGGATATGTATACATACAGAGAGAAAAATTTATTTTAAGGAATTGGCTAACACCACTGTTAAAGGCTAACAAGTCCAAAATCAACCAGGTGGGCTGGCAGGCTGGAGATGCTGGGAAAGGTTGATGTTGTAGCTTGATTCCAAGGGCAATCTGGAGACAGAATTCTCTCTTCCTTAGGGGATCTCAGTCTGTTTTCTGCTAAGGCTTTCAAGTGACTGGATGAGGCCCACTCACATTATGGAAAGTAATCTGCTTTACTCAAAGTTGGCTTATTTAAATGCTAATCTCATGTAAAAAATGCCTTCACAGCAACAACCAGACTGTATTTGACCAAATGTCTGGATGCCATGGCCCAGTCAAGTCGACACATAACATTAACTATCACATATACCTAAAGTAAAGTAGACTAATGAATACCTGTTCTTCTTCTCTAGACCTTTAGTATGCAGAGCTTAAAGTACGTAAACCTACAGGAGAACCAGCTAGTGTCGATAGTGCCTTCAGATGTATTCGCTAAAAGTCAGAGAACAATGTAAGGCACCAATGGCAAGCATTTATATTTTAAAGGAAAAGAAACAAGGAAAAAAATTAAGAAGCTACTAGAAAGGGGGTGCCTGGGTAGCTCAGTCGGTTAAGTGTCCAACTTCAGCTCAGGTTATGATCTCATGGTTCGTGGGTTTGAGCCCCGCATCGGGCTCTGTGCTGAACACTTGCTCAGAGCCTGGACCCTGCTTCAGATTCTGTGTCTCCTCTCTCTCTCTCTCTCTGCCCCTCCTCCACTCGTGCTCTGTCTCACTCTGTCTTTCAAAAATAAATAAATGAAATAAAAATTTTTTTAAGAAATTACTAGATAGATTTTTTTCAAAATGTGGGAGGAAATATACCTATGATAGCAAATCAAATGGAATCAACAACTTCTGGTCTTGTTACAGAAAGTATGCATTGTCAGCTTTTATCTATCTTCCTTTTCATACTTCTAAGTTATTTACATTTTCATGGCATACAAATAACTTTCAAGCATTTTTGTGGGAGGATACATGAAGGATTGATAACAACTGAATTAAAACTTCAGTGGTTAGGTACTTCTCTACTTTAATAAACCGTATCAGCTTTAAGCAGATGCTACCATCTGTTTTAAAGCCTCTAGGAAAACTTAAACTAGGTTTAAACTATAAACAGAGGATGACTAATTTCTCATTAAAGAGAGGGAGAAGTTGATTTTGTAGGTAAAATCATTTAGAACAATTTGCCAATGTTCCTCTAATTAAAATACTGTCAATCACAATTGGTTATAGAGATTCCACAATGTGAAAATTTTTACTTCATTTTATGCTCACTCAGTTGCAACCTTTTGCCTTTAGATCTGAATGTTCTCAAAATCTTTGCTTTCCATACACTTATGTGCTATACAAAAATAGGGAGAAAAAAAGAAAGATAAAGACATGATATCTTTATATCAAATACATTCTAGAAAAGAAATGAAGGAAATACATCCTGGAAAAGAAATAAAAATGACTCAAGAAAATGTAAGAGTGTCTTGGAGAAATAAATAGAGATCAACCCATGCAGACAATAACAGAAAGACAAAGAAATCTAGAAGGGACCAAATAAGTAGAATATCTGATATAGACAATCTCATAGATGTTTCAAAAGTCTATCAAAGAGCCAGGGATATATTAATGAAAAAATATATAGGTATATGTATATGACCACATAGAAAATGTACAAGAAAATGAATGTGATATTACTTCAGTTGGCAACAAACAATGTTTAAACTTAGAACAAATAATAAATATCAATATAACCAAGAGCTGTCATTAAGTTATATTGTGAGGACAGGGGAAAATGAAATGTTCTTGCTTGTATTGAAACATGTAGAAGAGAGTAAAATTCAAATTGACTATTGGTGAGATTCAACAGATAATGTATAAAAGAAAAAATAAGAAACAACTGTGTAAGATAAAGGAGGTAAATAGCAAAAGAGTAAGAGGTAATGATGCTAAAGGACAACTCCATTTCCTGTAAGTCTAGCATCAGAGCCGTGAATGTCCTCCAATAAATTTTATATATTTAATTTTAGTGGGAGAGATACAGCAGTTCCTGTTTGGAATGACAAATGGTGACTGCTCTTTAGTGACACCTTTTATCACCCTCAAATCTATCTAACTTGGCTTTATTCTTCATGTTTATCTTAATGGCTAAGACTATACAAATTCTCTAGAATCTTATCTATATGGTACAGATAGATTGTGGCCCAACAGGTGAGTTACATTTGAAGCTTTTCCAATAATTTGTCTTTTAATTAGCTTTTTGGTAATTAGAGGAACACCCTAAGACATGGCTTTTGCAGACCTATTTAATATTATATATTTACATATTTTTCCTATATGTATTCCTGATACCCCTTGACAGTTTATAACTGTCCTTCTTGCTGATCAGAATACTTCCTATAAGATTATAAACATTATAAATTAAAAAATAATGCAACTATCTCATAATTCCCATTCATTTCAACACTGAATTGTAAAAAGGCTCTGTTAGGGGTTGCTTAGATTAACAACAACTTATGAAAAAGCATACTATTGGGCTTTTAAACTTCTCCAGGTTTACTGAGATATAATATAGTGTATGTAAGTTTAAGGTGTACGAGTTGATTTGATAAACTTAGATGTTATAAACTTCCTTTTAAAAACTGGTTTTAAAGCATTTCTGGATGTTAAAAATTTAGGCAATATTATATGCACAGAACATGCATAATTCAGTGAAAGTAACACAGCTGAGCCATGAGATTTTTCTTTTTTGGGCAGGAAAGTAAAATTTTCAGTGGGAAACAGTCATACAAATATAAGAAATATTGGAGTAAAAATTGCCAAATAAGAACTATAAACTATATCACCACTAACAAACAAAATATTTTGAAAATCAAGCAATATCTGGAAAAACAAATGCAACTGAATTAGGCTAGCTTGACACGAGTACTGCATATTCCTCATTATTCAACATATAAGAATTTATTAATTCCTAAATAACTGATTAATTGATCCCTGAATAATCATTTTATTGGTAGAACAATAAAAGAATTAAACTTTAAACTTTCTGAAGTCTTGAATTTTTTCTTTATAGTCATGTAATTTAAGAAATTTTAAAATGTGATGTTGAACTTAAGTATCTTGAATTGTAACTGATAACAGACTTCCTAATTGTCATGCAAGATAAGTCAAATCTAGGTCACTACTTATATATACAATAGCATATTTGGTGAATTCCACAATGTCACATAGCATGGGTAAGAAACTGGTTCACCTGGGGGAAGAAAAAATCTCAGAGCCAGTTCAGGAAGTAAAAGATTCAGATTCCCAACTTTCCCATTATTTGCATAAAGAGAAGTGTCAGGGTTCAGGTCATCTGTTGGGCAGTAAGTGTATGTATCTGATTTAGCAAATGAACTCTATTCCATATTGTTATAATTGTCTATTCTACTAGTGCAATTGTATAGTCTATTAGTATGAGTGACTTTATCCATGAAATGTTCTACTAGACAACCTGGTACTAGCTTCATCTGGATTCTGGTACCAGTAATTCACTAGAGATGTCTGGTATCAGCTGTTGCCCAGATCATGGAAGTCTCGGTGACCATGGGATACTGAAGTCCCCCTACGAGAATGTGGAAGCCACAGGACATATGGGAAACAGAGGTGATGTGCATGGTCTCTGTTGAGAAGTGAAAGGCAAGCTCCCTTCAACTAACATTGTCCAGACAACCCAGATTAAGTACACAGAGCTATTTTTGGATAACCTGCTTTTTGAATCAAGTAACATCACCATTAATGGTGACATACTTAAGATCTAACATTCTGACACAAAAGCACTCCAGTTACTAGTATGTGTAACAATCCACCCCAAACTTAGCAGTATAAATCAACATTTCATATTTCTTATGAATTCTTTGGTCAGGAAATTAGGCAGAGTGATGTGTTTCTGCAATACAACTCATCACCATCGCACTGTAATCATCAAGTGTCTTCAATCATAGGTCTAAAAGTATATATGTGCTGAAATCTGCAACCTCCAGTAAGCTGTCAATCCCAACCACCACACCTACCTATTCCATATGCGCTTTGTACATAGGCTAGTTTAAGTTTCCTCACTCAACTGTGTACAGGTTCAAAGAATAAGCATGCCATTTTTATAATATCGTCCCAGAATTCAAAAAATCACTTTTGTCATATTCTATTGATCAAAACAGACAGAAGAGTTCACCGAATTCAAGGGAGGGTGAAACCAAGGTGATCCTCCCAATAGAAGAGTGTCAAAGTTCTAGAGCTTTGTATTTATTCAAAGAGCTAAAGGATCTGGGGATATTGTTTTGGCATCTTTGGGAAATATAATATGCCACTGAGATTTAGAAGCATTTATATAATTATGCTCAAACTATTCTAAAGACATTTGAACCAGCTCCATTTCCCACCTTTGAGTTTATTTTGGTTTTGCCTGGAAAGCATTACTGTCACATAGGTCATAGATATCTAAAAGAGACCATTCTGCAAAAGCAAAATAACTGAAAATTCTGAAAGTGCTAGGCACAGAATATTCTGTATTTGTTCACTAACACTGAATTAAACCTAAAACAGATACTAACCCCGGGGTTAACAGGGTGATAAAACTTCCTTCCCTTCCTTTTTTTCTGTGTCTTTTTGTGCAAAGTAAAAAAAAAAAAAAAATCTGTTCATCAGTCTTTAACTTTGGAGTTGTTTTTGAACTTCTGGAAAAACTTGTGAGAAGCTTTATTAAGGAAAAGATTTTGTCATCTGGGATTTCTGTTGTCTTTGTTTTTTTCTTAGCATTTAATCTTCAGTTTTTTGGGTTTTAGAGGAAACAAGGCCATCACAATCTTTCTTATGGGAGTTAATTATGAAAGATTTGTTTTACTTAGTAAGAAGGTAGCAAATAAATATGTGTCTGATGAATTGTGTTCTAGATTTCCTTTCAGATTGCTTGGCTCAAATCAAGAAGGAGGAAGGCAGACAATGGCTGATTTTATTTGCCCAGATCATGGAAATTAGTACATAAAGGTAGAGAAGCATAAGAAAGTCTAATAATAAACATAATAGGTAAATATTATTGAATACTATTATTGAATTTATCAACAGATCACATGACACATACTGTAGAGATTAAGAACATATCTAAATACTGTTGTTTATACTTTTAATCAAAATAAGTTGTCAGATTTCAGTTGTTTCAGTCAACAATACAATTCCACTTGACAGATTCTTGGTATTTAAAATTGAAAAGAATTGTGGATTGAGTGGCAAATGATCAAATGCATCAAACCAGTAGTAGCAAAAAATGATGATTTTAAAAACTGCTATTTTTATTTTGATATAATTTGTATAGTTTGTCCTCCAGATCTTTAAATTTCCTTCAATATAAATGATAATATGCAATCTCTGTAACCCATACGTATTTTAAACTGTAAACTCATGCTAATGGATACAAACTGCCCTCCAAGGCTTTGACTTCCCATAGGTATGTCAGAGTCTACTTTCAAGGAGGGCAGCCGGTTGACCTTCCTCATCAACTGGCATGCACCCATTATTGTGTAATTGCAAGTTAATTAAGATACATTTGTGTCTTTACTGCTCTAATTAAATATTTTGGATATCGCTGTATCTCACTGTGGATTATTTTATTTATAAACTATGCTCTACTTCAATCCCAATTCAGCCCACTATTAATTTTGGTTTGAATCAAAATATATTTTGTACACCCTAATGGTACATATAATTTCATATGAAAAAGGCCCTTCCATTTAGCAAAAAAAAAAAAAAAAAAAATTCTCTCACACTTTTGATTCCCACAAAACCTTTCAAGGAGTATGCGTAATTCCCATAAAATAAGGGCTTTTGGAAATGAGGCATTCATATGTACCAAGATTTGACTACTGTTCATCAAAATTAAAAGAAAAAAAATAACTAGGAATAAATAAAATATTGAATAGATTTTACAATTTTGCCTAAATTTACCAAAGAATAACTATTTCCTGTAAAATTGTATTTGTAATGTGATACATAGGTTACCCACCTTATCAAAGATAAAGCCACAATATTTGATTACAAAATTTAATCAGCAGCAGCAAAAAATGTAGTTTAAACTAGCAAGATATTATAATCTTCTGAAGCTCCTCTGTTAAAAGCAATATTCCACAAGGTGTCTGACATCCACGAGTCCCAAAGGACTTCTTAATTTTATAATCCATTGCTGAAATGAATGAGTACACCTACCTAAGGATCAACATTTTTCAGAGATGTGAATTTAAGTGTCCTCATTGACATTCATAGTTACCCATGGTTACACTGAAGGACACATATGACATTGGCAGTTCTGATCCTTAAGATCATGCCCATTTAGACTTTACAAGCATTGAGATTTTTCCTGTTTCTAAATTAAACCTTTTATTGTATCATATTCCTAGTCCTATAATATACTGACATATGTTTAGATTACATGACATATCTCACCCTAATAGCTATAAAGTATATCATTATTTCCCTTGCATTTTTTTTTTAATTTTTTAATGTTTGTTTATTTTTGAGAGAGAGAGAGAGACAGAGCATGAGCAGGAGAAGGGGCAGAGAGAAAGGGAGACACAGAATCCAAAGCAGGCTCCAGGCTCCAAGCTGTCAGCACAGAGCCCAATGTGGGGCTTGGACTCACAGACTGTGAGATCATGACCTGAGCTTAAGTTAGACGCTCAACCGATTGAGCCAACCAGGCACCTGTCCCTTGCATTTCTAATGGCACCATGTATTACCTTATACTAACTCCCTTTTACTAACTACTCAGGATCCCATCTTTCCTAACATCAAAGAATTCTGTTGCCTCCAGTGATCATTTCTAAGGACATAATGACTGTATTACATTATCTTACCTCTTGGAAAACATTTAGGGGGCTTTTATACTCTATTAAAGAAAAAATCCTACTCTCTTCACCGACTCTAGTGCAAAAGAGTTGCACAGAAAAGATATGGCCTTTGTATTTTCTTTTTTTAAGACATTTTTAAATTTATTATTTATTTATTTATTTATTTACTTTTTTTAGAGAGAGAGAGAGAGAATGAGTGGGGAAGAGAGGCAGAGGGAGACAGAGACAGAAAAACCTTAAGTAGGTTCCATGTTCAGTGCAGAGCCCAAGGCAGGGCTTGATCCCATGACCCTGGGATTATAACTTGAGCCAAAATCAAGAGTTGGATGCTCAATCAACTGAACCACCCATGTGTGCCTCATGGCCTTTTTATTTTCTATGCCTCCATTATCCCTTCAGCCAAATCTGCTTCTCAAGAATCTACTCTAACTCATGTTGTTGAATGAACACTGAAAAAAAGGAAATCCTACAGGGCTAGTGTTTCTCTACCAGGAATTAGTAATTTGATCATGGCAATTCCAGTCTGTTTCGTGAATATTCAACCTCAGAGATAATTTAGAAACCTGGAGTAAGCACTTTCCATGTTTTGTGTAGAGAGACGCTGGACCACTAAACTGTATTTACTGAGCAGCCAATATGTACCAAACACCATATTAAATGGTATTAGTACAGTAGCACCCTCAAAATAGTCTCTCCCTTTTTAAGCTTGTGTTGAAACCCAATCTTCAAACAGTGAGAAGAATGTAGTAACCACTAAGAGAGAAGAAAGAGTGACAGTTTTGCTAAGCAGGTGAAATTTTTAGCTGGTTCTTTAGCTTCTGGTTACTTTCTAGTTTCATGTTCCAGTCTCTCATGAAGTCTGGCTTAAGCTGATTCCTTCATTTTTTTGGTGAGATGCCAGAATTCATCTCACAGATGAACCTATTGTCCATTTACCCAATACAGAATATGCAGGATATTTCCAGTGTCTCTCACATTGCTGTTTCCCTGCTGCTGTACACGAGTATTATTACAGCCAGTGATGGGATATAAGTGGAAGAGCATTTTGCCTCTGGGACATCTGGATGTCCACTCAATTATGACTATGTTATTTTGCATCCAGATTCAATTTAAGTATCACAATGTGTGACCTAACCAGCCAGACTCATGCTATGAACTCCAGGCTTAAGAGCAACATTTTCCTCTTAAAATATTGTTTTTTGGAAACCTGCCTCCTCTTTCTAGGGGAAAACATTTCATGTAACTAGTTCCCCTTAAAAAATATTATAGAGTTACAGTGATGAGACATAGAGACATTTAGGATGGGGGAGGAGAAACACAGGGATACCGGACTTTATGAAATTAAATACATCATTAGAAGTGAGTAAAGCTTGGTCATCAGAGATCAACAACCTAACAAAGATATTATTCTACTTTTTTTTTAATTTTCTTACAACCAAATGATTCCTGACTACAATGATATCAATAAGTGTTATCAAATTACTTTTAGAATAATATATGTTATCAAAATAAGTTAACACCACATTACTCATCTCCCTGATACTATATCCCACAGACACCCTCATTTACTACCTATCCCTTTTCACTAATATGAATCCCACCTATGTTGAAATTAGTTCATCTTTCTCATCATTGATTTCACCTAGAATACATATTTTGTCTGTTTGTTGACTAGGGCTTTTAATGGGCTAATTTCTCTTCTTTTTGTAAACTATGGGTCTCATATTATCTACCTGACATTTCTGACCACACACTCTTCCCCAATTTACATTCATAAATTTTTCCTAAATGTCTCTCTTATGTACAGCCATAGCACCCTTTCCATACGTATACCATAACAGTGAAAAAAGGTATACATTCCTCTCCTTTTGCCTATTTATGTCATTTGACTGAGATAGTATAGAAAATGAATTATACTAATTTTTTGTATTATCTCTATGAAGTACATTAGGCAGACAGGCATTTGCTAATTACCTGTTGAATGACAGAACATTCTGCCTTAATCACACTGGTCTAGATGAGGTCATTGCATACTTTTCCATTAAATTCTATATTGCTGCCTTTGGATTAACCCTGCCTTGGATTTTAATTTCATCATAGCAACTAACCGTAGGGCTTTGAGCAAAACTTTTACACCAATGAATCCTAGTTTTACCATCTATAAAAATAAATAGCTGGTTTTGATTCTTTCGTATTTGAAGTGATCAAGCTACCAAAGATGAATGGGAGAGGAGAGAGAACAATATAAAGCATATAACGTAAAACTGCAAAGCAACTGAAGCAATATCTTAACTCCTAAGCTGTATGAAAAGTCTTCATTTTATAAAGTGTGTAGTTATAATGCAGTGATGTAGAAGATAAAGGATAATGAAGGATGTAGGGGATGATTTAAGGGAATGAACAATGGAATAATATCATCCTTTCTTTTATATTCCCCATCTCTATTCCACACTATCCTTAATGTCTTATGTAACCTCTTATTATTTATTGCATTCTTCACTTTGCTAACTTCTTCAAAGTGTGGCTAGTACTAGGTCTTTATATATAATGTTTTATTTTCTCATTTTCCTTTGTTGTACTTGCAGATTCATCTTTAATTTCTTTTGTCTTCCTCTTGTACTTCCTATTTTCCTGTTGTCAAGAATGAAATTCAGAGCTGGTGAAAAGATCTGTTTGAACACTGCAATTCCTCAAAGAATTCTGTGTCTCTATGTATTTGAAAAATTACTACTGCATTTGATCAAATTGGAATGATTTATAACTTACTAGCCATACTTATTCTAGAAGTATTTCAAAATAAAACCTACAAGAATATTTAACATGCAGGGGTGCCTGGGTGGCTCAGCGGGGTAAGTGTCTGACTTAGGCTTAGGTCATGATCTCACTGTTTGTTAGTTTGAGTCCTACATCAGGATCTGTGCTACAGTATGGAGCCTGCTTAGGATTCTTTCTCCCTCTCTGCCCCTCCCCCACTTGCTCGCTCTCTCTCACTCTTTCTCTCTCAAAATAAATACATTTTTAAAAAGTAAATTTAATTTAAAAAATGAATATTTAACATCTTATAGTGGTATAAAATCTGGACACACAAAAGTTGTTACCGCATTTTCTTATTTCCAAGAGTGTGGAGACCAATAATCTATAACAAAATAATTTTACTTATTTGCTATTAAACAGTGAATATAGTTTTACATGATTATTTAATATATAAAAGGACAATTAACTTTATAAATAATCAGGAGAATACAAATTAAATTCACAATAGGAGTGTGCAGTACTGATCCTGCCTGAAAATATACCGGCACTAAATATACAGTAGCTAAGTTTTCATTCAGTAAGAATCCATACTGTTTTCCAGTTCTTCACCTCCAAAGAAGACATACTATTAACTTGTATTTCCATGAGGCCTCTCCAGACTGCCCTCATATTTTTATTTATACTGTTCACTATTAATTTAATTTAGATGATTAAGTCACATTGCCCTTCCCAGTTTGTAAAATCTTTAGATATTTCTTAGAAGCTAACTTATTACCTTATACTACACAAATATTGGTTGAATCACTAACTACTTTATCCATCTATTTTAGTTAGCATGATCAAAATTTTTAGTTAATTATTCCTCTTTCCTCAAGAGCTAATCTCTACTCCTGTCTTATGGTATCCCCAACTGGTCATGCATTATTTAATTTTCTCCAAAGTTACACAAATAAACCTTTAATAAACCTCTTGGGTTCCACTTATCATTCCACTTGTAGCTAAGCAATAGGGGAGATATTTCTATGAAGAAGATCCAAAGGTAATATCCTTCTCACCTTACAGCTTTCACCTTCTTTCACATTATCACTTTGTTTAATCTCCACAGAAATTAAGATTACTATTGCTAACTTTATTTTGCAAAGAAACAAAAAGTCTTACTTTTTAAAAGTACTTACTTTTTAAAAGTACTTCAAAATATATACTTATCTTTAGGCATTCCTTTACTCCTATACTATGTGTAAATCTTTCTAATATAGTAACTCACATATTTCTTTGGACACTTTGAGCACTTACTTAGTTAAAACTTTTTGTCAAGATAGTAAGTATGAATGAAGGTGTCTCTGTTTTCTTTTAAATGATAACTATTTTTGGTAATCTTTATTAATATGAAAGCGTAACTAGGTTAAAGTCCAATCCAAGTAATTAAAAGACATCACTTTGGAAGTAATTAAAAGATAACTCATGCTAATTCTGAAACCAAACCACTAAAGTCTGTCACTTAATAATAGTATCTACTTTTATAGCTAGATAAGGTGCTAATTATTTAAAGATTTAACAACACTAGATCATGTCAAATTCCTCAATGTTTACAGAATCTTGTGAATAACAATGTAGAAAAATCCTTTCACTTTAGTATGACTATGAGTTCTAAGAAAATATACCAAGATTCAAATTGGGAGTCTAGGAACCAATGAGTTAGTGTAATGCTAAATGTACATAAAATTCAATTCTGTAATTTCCCGTGAGTGATGATTCATTACTCTGAAGATGTCAATCAGACAGATGTTACATTGAGTTATTTCCTCCAGTTTCTCTCATTTATCCCTCACTTGTGAGAAATAGTTTTTCTGGACTGATATTCCTCCCTAATGTTCATCTTTCGCTCTCAGTTCCTGGGGCTTTGAACATGCATGCATCTATTTTTGCAAGAAAATGATGGTATAATTAATTTTTAAATAGTAATATTCTCCGAGTAATTATTCAGTAAATAATCATCTAGCATTATTCACAACTGTATATATATGCAAGAGAAACCGTTATACTTTGAAATCTTGTCTGAGGTACATCAACACCTTACGAGTGAATTATTTTATGTGTTAAGTCTATATCTGTTTACAATTTCAGTTTTTATTTCATTTAATTTCATTAAGGATATTTATTATGTTCATTATCATCCCTGCCCAGGATTTTTTTTCTATTTCTGTCAAAAATGCCATCGGGATTTTGATAGGGATAGCATTGATTCTGTAGATTTTTGATAGTATGGAGATTTTAACAACATTAAATCCTCCAAACTATGAACATGGATGTCTTCCTATTTGTCTTCAATTTCTTACAACATTTTGTAGTTTTCAGTGTACAAGGTCTTTCACTTCCTTGGTTAAGTTTATTCCTAAGTATTTTATTTTTTTGGATGATATTGTAAATGGGATTGTTTTCTTAGTAAGTGTTGTTAGTTCATAGTGTATGGAAATACAACTGATTTCTGTATGTTAATTTCTGTATTTTACAACTTTAATGAATTTGTTTATTAGTTCAAATAGTATTTTTGCAGAATCCTTAGGATTTTCTGCACATAGTAACATGTTCCCTGAAAATATCATGTAATTTTACTTCCTTCTTCGTGATATGGATGCCTTTTATTTCTTTTCCTCACCTAGTTATCCTGGTTAGGATTTCCGGTACATTGAATAGAAGTGGTAAGAGTGGCCATCCTTGCCTTGTTCTTGATCTGAAAGGACAAGATTTCAGTTTTTCTGCACTGAGTATGATATCAGCTATGGACTTTCCATATATGGCATGTTTACAATTTTTGTTTTGTTTTTCAAAAAAGGGTGCTAAATTTTTGTCCATGCTTTTTCAAGTTTATTTATTTTGAGAGAGAGCGTGAGAGCAGGGGAGGGGCAGAAAAAGAGGGAGAGAGAGAGAATACCAAGCAGGCTGTGCACTGCCAGCATGGAGCCAGCTGCAGGGCTCAAACTCATGAACCATGAGATCATGACCTGAACCTAAACCAAGAGTTGGACTCTTAACTGACTGAGCCACCCAGGTATCCCTCAAATGCTTTTTCTACATCTATTGAGATGACTGTGTGATTTTTATCATATATTCTATTACTGTGGTATACTGCATTATTTGATTTGCCTCTGTTGAACATCCTTGCATCCCAGTGACAAATCCTACTTTGTCATGACGTATGATCCTTTAATGTGCTGGCCAATTTGATTTGCTGACTTGGAACCACAAAAGACAACAAAAGTCAAAGCAATCTTGAGAAAAAAGAACAAAGTTAGAGGCATCGCACTTCCTGAATTCAAATATATTACAAAGCTACAGTAATTAAAACAGTATGGGGGTGCCCGGGTGGCTCAGTCAGTTAAGTGTCCAACTCTTGATCTTGGCTCAGGTCATGATCTGGTTCATGAGATTGAGCTCTGCATGGGGCTCTGTGCTCACAGCATGGAGCCTGCTTGGGATCCTCTCTCTCCCCCCTCTCTCTCAAAACAATAAACATTTTTTTTAAATAATAAAAAAAAAAGACAGTATGGCTCTGGAATAAAAACAGACATATAAACCAATGGAACAGAACAGAACACAGAAAGGAACTCATAAATATGTAGCCTACTAAACTCTGACAACAGTGCCAAGAAGGAGAAAAGGAGTCTCTTCCATAATAATGTTGGGAAAACTGCATACCCACATGCAAAAGAATGTTAATTGGGTCATTATTTTAAAACATAAACAAAAAGGAACTGAAAATAGATTAAAGATTTAAACTAAGATCTGAAACTATAAAATTCCTGGAAGAAAATAAAGAGGGAAAACTTCATGACATGAGTCCTGGCAATGAGTTCTTGAATACAACATCAAAAGCACAAGACAAAAAGCAAAAACAGACACATGAAAGTGCATCAAACTAAAAAGCTTCTGCAAGCACAGGAAACAATTAAGAGTTAAAAAAACCCTACAAAAATGGGAGAAAATATTTTCAAATTATGTGTCTGATAAGAGATTAGTCTCCAAAATATATAAGTAACTTCTACAACTTAATATCAAAGAAATGAAATATCCCTATTTTAAAAATGTGCAAAGGACATGACCATAAGTGTATAAAATATACTAAATATGACTAGTCATTGGAAAATGCAAATCAAAGCAATGAGATACCACTTCCCACCTGTTAAAATGGCAGGAAAGGAAGGAAGGAAATAGAAGAAAGGAAAAGGAAAAGGAAAAGGAAAAGGAAAAGGAAAAGGAAGGAAGGAAAGAAGGAAGGAAGGAAAGAAGGAAGGAAGGAAGGAAGGAAGGAAGGAAGAAGGAAAGAAAGAAAGAAAGAAAGAAAGAAAGAAAGAAAGAAAGAAAGAAAGGAGAAAGGGAAAGAAAACAAGCATTGGTTAGGATGTGAAGAAAATGGAACATTCATACACTGTTAGTGGGAATGTAAATGGTACAGCTACTATGGAAATTAGTATGGAGATTCCCCCCAAGTTAAAAATAGACTACCATATTATCTAGCAATCCAATGTGGGGGCATATATTCAGAAGAATTACAATCAGAATCTCTAAAAGTTATCTGTACTGTCATGTTCATTGCAGTATTATTCACAGTAGCCAAAATACTGAACCACTAAATGTCCATCAGTAGTAAAGTAAATAAAGTAAATGTGGTACAGGCATACCATGGAATATAATTTGTGCTTTAAAAAAATAAGGAAATCTTGCCATATGTGATAACATGAGTGAATCAGGAGGACATTATGCTAAGTGAAATAAGCCAGTTACAGGACAAATGCTGAAAAACTGCTGTTATGTAAGTGATCTAAAATAGTCAAACTCACAGAAACAGACAGTGGAGTAATAGTTTGCCAGGGATGAGGAAGTAGGAAATGGGCAGTTGCTGTTCAATGTGTTTCTACTGCCGTTCAATGTGTTTTTTAGATACAGTTAATGCAAGATGAGTAAGTTCTGGATAACTACTGTACAACACTATGTCCATAGTTAGCAATACTGTATTGTACACTTAAAAATTTGTCAAGAGAATTTCTCATGTATTATACTCCAAATAATAATAATAATAATAATAATAATAATAAATCATCCATGCCTAGCCCAGAACAAAGATAGAATGTTATCCATTGAAATGTATGAATGAATATGGTTTTACAAGATAGTGGTCTTTAGTACCACTAAATATAAGTACACATCCTAAATTGCACATTAGCTAAAATATAAATCTCACTGAAATACCAGTTAATCAATTAAGGTATGTTTCAGAAAGGAGGAGCAGTGTGGAAATTACGCTAATCCTGAGGTAGCTAGTTACAGAAAACTGAACTGTAAATCAGGACAACTGTTTCCTCGAAGGAGCTGAAGCTAATTTCTGAAGGAGGAGTGACCATGTCCTCACTTCTACTTGAGGCTCTTGATCCAACTTACCTTCAATAAGCTTTCCCTTGTGATGATTTCAGTTTTCCAGAAAACTATGTTTGTATAATTCACCCTCGTGTTTTTCGTCAACATAAAAGTCATTTTTAAAAAATCTATACCGAGTTGAGTCTGCTGAAGTGCATATTGATCTCTATCATAATGGAATGTGTTTAGAAACTTTAAATATTTCTCTTCAGAAAGTCCTCCATTCAAAGAGCATGCAGTTTGGGACTATGGAAACCTGTGTTTAAACCATGGCTTTCTTTGCTACTTGTCTGTCACTAAATTACACTGAACAACTTGCCCTTCTGAGACTTAGGATTTTATCTCCAAACTACAGAAAAGAAGGAATACATTTTAGAGGTACTGGGAAGACTAGCGGTATTGTATATGTAATGACATAATAGAACTTAAGATATTATAAATGATTACCAAAATTAATAATCTGGGGTGAATATAAAAAGGTGCCTTCAAGATTAAACCCTTATAACACTAAATTGTTTGGCTTGGATTAAGAAAGTCTATCTTAATAACCTTAATAGCTATAAGAATATCTATACCAGACAATTTTACCTATGTTAATCATACTATCTTATGAGTAGCTATTTGGAATAAAATTGGGAAAAAACAGCAAATCACCAAATATAGCTCATCTCCTCAGAGCCCGTCCTCCCCACTAGAAACTATGTTTATTCACTATAGAAAACCTTCAGGGAGCTGTTTTCTATGCTATGTTCAGAATTTATAGTTGTTATCTGTAAGGTCTGCCTGATAAGACCTTACTAAGGGGTAGAAATTCCACCGATCTCTTCTTAAAATGTAAATCTGATCATTTTTAAAAGACACATCATTCTTAAAATAAAGCTCAAAGTATTAGATTTGCCTGATTCTTAATAATTCTAACACAGCAGAGGCTTCTGCTTCCTGCCCCTGAATTTCTCAACATGATTCATTTATGCCAGCCTCTGTCTTGCAATTTCCTTTTGTCTGTCTAGGGCTTTCACTTATGTAGTTCACATTACAAGATTTCCTTTCCTTTTTTTTCTCCACATAACTGCTTGGCTGAAATGTGTTTTCCTCAGAAAAGTAACTCTGTTCTCCCATTCAAGATTAGGATCCACTCAAAATCTCCTCATAGCACTTTACAGTATTTCCTCAGTCCTGCATAGTTACTCAGGTAATCTCTTATATTGACATGGTTAGATATGGTCATCATTGCAAGGAATGTGTTATATGCAGTTGCTCTCACACAGTAAAAGCATAACAACTATTTGTGAAATGAATGGATGAATGATTGAATCCTAAATGAGACCTCATGATTATACCTCATGTGTTTGTTCATCTGGTATGGTTTGGTTTTATATTTCAACATTATTTTTAATGCATTAACACACTTAAAGAACTTTGAATAAAATGACTTATTGAAGCTATCCTTCTAGTTACCTTTCTTCTGAAAGAGACTGAAATAAAATAAGAGTTTGAGTGTATTCTATATTCTCACATTTTAATATTCCACTTGTGTGGAAACTTAGGGAAAAATCAAATAATGACTTTTAGTATAATTTAAGTGAAATAAGGTTGGTTTCATTAATTTTATTAGTAAATTTGGGGGAATATGATAATTTTTATTTCAGTATCACATGTTTTTTTCAAAAGTTATCAAATTTTCAAGTATGCTACAGGAAATTAATTTTAAATTAACTAACTCTACTTAAGACTAGAGAAGATTTATCCAAAAGAAATGAAAATATAGTGTGTAAATAATATATTACATTATAAAGTTGTGAAAAACTCTGATGAAATCTTCTGTTTTCAGATTTAATTATTAATTTATTAATTGATCTTTACATGTATTTCCTACAAAGTAGCATAGATAGATCTTTGCAACAGCTTCTCTGTATATCAACATATAGTATATATAAAATATATAAACTGATGAGGCTCCTGGGTGGCTTAGTCTATTGAATGTCTATTGATTTCAGCTTAGATCATGATCCCAGGGTTGTGGGATCAAGCCTGCCGCACATGGACCTGCCTGAGATCCTCTCTCTGTCTCTCCCTCTGACCCCTTCCCTGCTCATGCACTCTATCTGTATATAAAATATAAAATATAAAATAAAATAAAATAATAAAAGTAAAGTAAAATAAAATAAGGTGGTTCCATTAAAATATATATATATATATACACACACACACACACACACACACACACATATATATACATACACACACACGCATACCTATATATATAAACTGAATTCTCTGTCTTGTTCTTTGATAAAGCCATCCTCCTAGACCTTTGCATTATGTGGATTGGAGTTTTGTGAAGATGCCTTTGTTCCCACAGCACCCTGTGCTTCAACCTTTCATTAAAATTCTCAGCTTCATTCAGTTAAGTTCCTATCCTGACTCCTTCCCTCATTGAGTATGATCTACTTGAAGATAACAAATGACTGTTATTTTATTTATCTTAAAATCTAACACTTTCATTGTTATACTAACTGAAATCAGGGCTTATAGGCAAAATCATGCAAGAAGATGACAGTAATAAAAAGATTTATATGTGTTAAAATACCCTCCAGACATCTATGAAAGCATGAGGTTGGAGGCTCTGGTGAATGTGGATGAGAAGAAAACACAAAAATCTGAGAGCAATTTAGCAAGCAACCAGGAAAAGACTGAAGCAAATACAGTTGCTTAATGATGTGAGAGGAAATGAAAGCTAACCATGGATGGACTCTCTCTGTCTCAACAGCCCTCTCTGCTTCTTCATGCTCCTTAATGACACTTTGAGGAACTACACACCAATCTGCTTTGGAAGAAGGTGACAGACAAAGGAATAAGAGACAATAAACCTTGAGTTAAGTCAGATGATATCTGTGATTATGACATAAATTACTTAAAAGGACATGAAAGTTAGCAAAAAACAAGTTTCCTCACTTGTTTCCAGATGGAAAACCTAGGAGGAGAAAAGTCTAAGATAAATATAAACACAGAAATTAGAAGTTGCTGGAGGGGAATTTGGGAAAGATGACATTGACAGAGACAAAAGCGTATTTTTTTCCAAACACTGAATTTTTACATAACAAAAAGAGCAAAACCTAAAACTGGACATCATTTACAACAAAACTAAGTGAAAATTATTCCAAAATATGAGCAGATATTGGTAAACTGTCAATACATACAAGATATGTGCAGTTAAAAACATCTGTGTACTAAAGAAAGCATTCAGATAGAATTTGGTGTACCTGAGGAAAGGAAAATACTGGGACAGCCAACAGATATTTACTAAAAAGCAGGTGAAAATGACAGAGTTTTGCCTTCTCCAATGCTAGGTGAAGGCAAAGGGATCACTTAAGAACTGAAGGAGCTAGAGACATGTGGTGCCTTAGGAGTCTGAAAACTGAACCAGTGGCTCCTTTCTATACAGAAGGGAAGAAGAGATCCAGCCCAAAAGGCGGTTATGTAACAGTACCAGAAAATCTGAGGACACAAGCAAAAATATTTTGAAAACTACCCAAAATAAATATAAGGAGGGAAGTCTGTGACATTAGAAAAATGTCCTGAACCTTGCTCCATTATGAGAGCAAGAAATTAGAAAACCTAATTTCAAATGGAAATGAGAAACATAATAGTATCAATGTAAATCTTAAAGAAAAGTGCTATAAGAACAGAGAATCAAAGGAAAATTACCTCCCTATGAACAAACAATAAAATATGCCAGAAAGATGTTTGCACAAAAATGATTTAAAATATTAACATACTCTCTCAAAATGAGTTAAAGTAAGATAGCAAAAAAAAAGTACAACATAAATCAAAATTAAATAAACTCAGAATGAGATGACAAAATGAAGTAGATACAAATGAAAATCATTTAAAAAATAAAGATGTAACACAAGAGCAAAGAAGCCTAAGAAATAAGGGGGGGGGGAGGAAATTAAAAAATTGAAAATAAAAAAGCTTCCAGCAAGAAGATGTCATTGATTGCATATCCCCTCCTATCTGAAACAAACGAACAGAAAGAAAGAAATATATACAAAATTGTTTTTCAAAGCATGGGAGAACAGGCAAAGGACGTTCCTAAGAGATGAGAAATGCAGGAGATAAGTAACCCCTACAGGGGCGCCTGGGTGGCTCAGTCGGTTAAGCGTCAGACTTCGGCTCAGGTCACGATCTCGCGGTCTGCGGGTTCGAGCCCCGCGTCGGGCTCTGGGCTGATGGCTCAGAGCCTGGAGCCTGCTTCCGATTCTGTGTTTCCCTCTCTCTCTGCCCCTCCCCCGTTCATGCTGTGTCTCTCTCTGTCTCAAAAATAAATAAACATTAAAAAAAAAAATTAAAAAAAAAGAAAGTAACCCCTACAAGTGGTTCAGCCTAGTGCCTTAGGGCTTATAGGATGCAGTACAGAGGGGAACCAGCACAGACAACAGCAGACTCCCACAGCTGAAGAGATGAAATTAAGAATGGCACCATGTTGCACAACTGATCTCTATAATTTATTCATCTTGTATTGCATCCCCCTCCCTCAATCCCTCAGCAACCACCATTATGTCATCTGCCTCAGTAAGTTTGACTATTAGATATACTTCATATAAGAATCACAGGTCTGTGCATATCCATCTCATCAGAACATATACATTATATACACACAATGTTCTGTATATCAATAATACCTCAATAAAAGCGGAACAAGGGGAACTTTGCCAATTTGATAGACTAAAAAAAGAGAGAAAGAGAGAGTCTGGGAACACCAAGGAAGCTAGTCTCACAAAATAAGAGAAACAAAGGTGTACAAAGAGAACCCCTAGAGAACTGCAGACAGTATTCAGCAGAGTTCTGATCAGCACATGCGGAAATGACCTAAGGCTGGGTAAATAACTATCTGAAAGGATTAGAGAGAACTATGCAGCAGAACTGACATGGGGCTATGGATAGTACCTATTCCTACCAACCTTATTGGCAAATCTCAAAATTCATATGACACTGAGTATTCATCGTGGTCTTTCCCCAGTAGTGAGAAATAATTAGTCAGATTCAATGCTTAATTAACATTAGGTCCCATCTAACATACACAAAATATGTATGCACCTAATCACAGAGTTTCAAAATGAACCTAACAGAGATGCAAAAATCAAGCAAACTGGAAAAAAAAAAAAAATCAATCCTACTCAGGGATTTCAAAATCCTTCTCTCAGTACTTTATAGAATAACAGATCTTGCATTAAATCAGCAAGGTTACAGTACACCTGAATGGTACCATCAACCAACATGACCTAACAGGTATTTATAAAACTCTCCACAACAGAATACATATTCTTTCAAAGGGATAACTGAATATTAGTAAAGACTGACCATGTTCTGAGCCACAAAGCATGTCTCAATGAATTTAACAGATGTCCTGTAATAGAAGATATGATCCTTTAGACTAATTAACTTAGAAATAAGTAACATAAGCATATCTCAAAATGCCCTAATATGTGGATAGTAAATAACACACACTTTTAACTAACCAATGGGTAAAAGAGAAATCAAAAGGGAAGAAAGTTCTTTGAAATTAATTAAAATAAAAGCTAAACATACCAATATTTTCTGGATGCCATTTAAATAGCCTTTGTGGTGTCTCATACCACTAAATATCTACATTCACAAGAAAAGTTCTGAAATCATTGTCAGGGAATCAGTAAAGAAATAAATTTAATCAAATCTATCGGCCAAGCTGACCTAATAGATATTTGTAAATACACCACCACAAAGGCGTGTAGAGTATGCTACTCTTTCAAGTGCACATGGAACACTAAGACAGACCATACAGTGACCCATAATATATATCTCAATGAATTTAAAATAATTTAAGGCACATAAAGTATGTTTTCTGATCACAATGGAATTACATTAAAAATCAGTAACAGGTGGTTGGAATGCAAACTAGTGTAACCACTGTGAAAAACAGTATGAAGTTTTCTCAAAAAGTTAAAAACAGAAATACCCTACAATCCAGGAACCACACTACTGGGTATTTACCCAAATAATACAAAGACACTAATTCATAGGGATACATACACTCCTAGCTTTATAGCAGCATTATTTACAATAACCAAATTATGGAAGCAGCCCAAGTATCTATCAATAGACAGATAAAGAAGATATGGCATATATACGCAATGGAATGCAACTCAGCCATAAAAAAGAATGAAATCTTGTCATTTGCAACATGGATAGAGTGAGAGAGTATAAAGCTAAGCAAAATAAGTCAAAGAAAGACAAATACAGTATGATTTCACTCATATGTGGAATTCAAGAAACAAAACAAATGAGCAAGGTGAAAAAAAGAGAGAGACAAACCAAGGAACAGGCTCTTAACCACAGAATACAAATTCATGGTTACCAGAGGGGAAGTAGGTGGGGTTGGGGGAAATAAAGAATGGAGATAAAAGAGTACACTTATCATGATAAAAAAATAAATAAAATCATAAAATCTCTATATGATGATTTTCCAGTAAGTTTTGGTTATCTATTTTTCCAAGCACTTGTAAAAATTTCATGGTCATTTTCTGGACTTCTATTTGTTTGCCCACTTTTTTCCCCACCCAGTTCCAAAAAAAGAAAAACACTGCCACAAACGTTAGGTTTCTGTTACATCAGCACCCCACTTACAGACCAATTTTTGGATAGGTTAGATATGTTTACCAAACCAAGTCAAAATTCAGTAGCATTAAACACTTTTTTTTATGACTCAAAGTGACTTTAGGATGGCTGGAGTTAAATGGTCTAGGATGAGCCCACGATGGAGGCTCCGCTTCAAGCTACAGATTATCTGGATCTGTCTCTTCTTTGAGTCTGGACTCAGGTCTATTCCAAATGTAAATACTCTGGGGCTCAGACTGGGCCCAGGAAGCAGCTCTGAAAGTTTTATGTCAAAGACAAAGACATTAAAAGACAAGGGGAGGAGCACCTGGGTGTCTCAGTTGGTTAAGTGTCTGACTCTTGATCTCTGCTCAGGTCATGATTTCACAGTTCATGAAATCAAGCCCCATATTAGGCTCTGTGCTGACAGTGCAAAGCCTGCTGGGAATTCTCTCTCTCCCTCACTCTCTGCCCCTCCCCACACTTGCATGTGCTCTCTCTCTCTTTCAAAATAAGTACATAAACACTAAAAAATAATAAAATAAAATAAAATAAAATAAAATAAAATAAAATAAAATAAAATAAATAAAATAAAATAAAATAAAATAAAATAAAATAAAATAAAATGACAAGTGGAAACATACAAGAATTCCTGAAGTCTAGCATCTTGACTAGACCATTTTCACCAAAAGCTACAGGTGACTTTGGATACTTTGGACAACTCATGTCAAAGGACCAGCAGACAAGAAGGTGAAGCATCATTCAGGGAGGGTTAACTGATATGGATCATTAGATATAAGGCTTCTGTTATACATTAGAGTTAGGGGAAAATATGTTTGGTACCATTTTGGTTCACTTGCACATTCTTAATATTCAGTTGTCTAACTCTGATGGTAAAAGGCAAGTGCAATAATCTTGGCCTGGGAATGGCCTAATATGAGGTTCAGGGTCACACCACCAGTTAAGGTACTGAGACCAGGAGAGGTATTTGTTAAGGTTTTGGGGATTCTAGAATGAACAGTAGAGAATGGATATGTGGAGAAATCTAAGAGCATAAATAGGGGGAAAGTAGTCCCATATTTATGAAATTGAATTTGTAGCTAAAACCTGTGTTTCAAAGAGAACTTTTTCTTAAATTTTTATTATTTTTGAGAGAGAGAGAGAAAGAGAGAGAGTACATGTGTTGAGTGGGGGAGGGGCAGAGAGAAAGGGAGACAATCCCAACCAGGCTCCGCAGTGCTGTCAGCACAGAGGCCAACATGGGGCTTGAAACCAGGAACTGTAAGATCAGGACCCGAGCTGAAACCAAGAGTCAGAAACTTAACCAACTGAGTCACCCTGGTGCGCCTCAAAGAGAACATCTGACCCTAATGGCTTCATAGTGAACTATCAAACATTTAAGAAAGGAACAATAAAAATTCTATAAAAATCTTCAATAAATCTGATGAGGCTTCCCAACTTATTCTATGAGCACAGCTCTAAACCAGACAGACATTATAAGAAATATCCCTCATGAACATATAGGCAAACATTCTAAACAAAAGTTAACGTAGTCAAATCCAACAAAATATAAAATGACAATAAACATACCATGACCAAGTGGAGTTTATGTCATAAATACAAGATTGGCTTAACATTTAAAACTCTATCAATACATTTTGCCATATTAAAATGTTTTTAAGAAGGAAAAAGATACACTCATCTGCATAGACGCAGGAAAAAACATTTGGCAAAATCAAATATCTATTTCTAATAAATACTCTAAGCAAATTATGAATAGAAGGAAACTTACTGGGGGTGCCTAGGTGGCTCAGTCGATTAGCCTCCGACTTAGGCTCAGGTCATGATCTGGTGGTCTGCGAGTCAACCTCCATGTCTGTCTGGCTCTGTGCTGACAGCTCAGAGCCTGGAGCCTGCTTCAGATTCTGGGTCTCCCTCTCTTTCTGCCCCTCCCCTGCTCGCTCTCGCTCTCTCTCTCTCTCTCTCTCTCTCTCTCAAAAAAATAAATAAATAAACATAAAAAAAAAGGAAGGAGAAAAACTGTTCCTATTTACAGAGGAAAATGTTGTATGTAGAAAAATCTGATAAAATAGTTATATTTCTATACACCAATAATGAAGCAACAGAAACAGATACCAAGGAATCGATCCCATTCATTATTGCACCCAAAACAATAAAATACCTAGAAATAAACCTAACCAAAGAGGTAAATGATCTCTATGCTGAAAACTATAGAAAGCTAATGAAATAACTTGAAGAAGACACAAAGAAATGAAAAAACATTCCATGCTCATAGATTGGAAGAAAATATTGTTAAAATGTTAATGTTACCCAAAGACATCTACACACTGAATGCAAACCCAATCCAAATAGCACCAGCATTCTTCACAGAGCTAGAACAAACAATCCTAAAATTTACAGGAATCACAAAAGACCCCAAATAACCAAAGTAATGTTGAAAAAGAAAACCAAAGCTGGAGGCATCACAATCCCAGACATCAGCCTATACTACAAAGCTGTAATCATCAAGACAATATGGTATTGGCACAAAACAGACACATAGACTAATGGAAAAGAATAGAGAACCCAGAAATGGACCCACAAATATATGGCCAACTAACCTTCAACAAAGCAGGAAAAGAGTATCCAATGAAAAAAAGAGTGTCTCTTTAGCAAATGGTGCTGGGGGAACTGGACAGCAATATGCAGAAGAATGAAACTGTACCACTTTCATACACCATAAACAAAAATAAATTCAAAATGGATGAAAGACCTAAATGTGAGACAGGAAACCATCAAAATCCTACAGGAGAAAACAGGCAGCAACCTCTTCGACCTCAACCACAGCAACTTCTTACTTGACGTTGTCTCTGAAGGCAAGGGAAATAAAAGCAAAAATGAACTATTGGGACCTCATCAAGATAAAAAGCTTTTGCACAGCAAAGGAAACAATCAACAAAACTAAAAGACAACTGATGGAATGGGAGAAGATAGTTGCAAAATACATATCAGATAAAGGGTTAGTATCAAAATTCTATAAAGAATTTATCAATCTTGGGGCTCCTGGGTGGCTTGGTCGGTTAAGCGTCCGACTTTGGCTCAGGTCATGATCTCATGGTCTGTGAGTTCGAGCCCCGCGTCGGGCTCTGTGCTGACAGCTCAGAGCCTGGAGCCTGTTTCGGATTCTGTGTCTCCCTCTCTCTCTGCCCCTCCCCTGTTCATGCTCTGTCTCTCTCTGTCTCAAAAATAAATAAATTAAAAAAAAAAAAAAAAAAGAATTTATCAATCTCAACACCCAAAAAACAATCCAGGAAAGAAATGGGTAGAAGAAATGAACAGCCACTTTTCCAAAGAAGACATCCAGATGGTGTACAGACACATGAAAAGATATTCAACATCACTCATCATCAGGGAGATACAAATCAAAACCACATTGAGATAACATCTCACACTGGTCAGAGTGGCTAAAATTAACAAGTCAGGAAACAATAGATGTTGGCGAGGACATGGAGAAAAGGGAACCCTCTTGCACTGTTGGTGGGAAGGCAAACAGGTGCAGTCACTCTGGAAAACAGGACGCAAGTTCCTCAAAAAATTAAAAGTAGAATTACCCTACAACCCAGCAGTTGCACTACTAGGAATTTATCCAAAGGATATAGGAGTGCTGATTCAAAGGGGCACATGCACCCCAATGTTTACAGCAGCACTATCAACAATAGCCAATTATGGGCACTTGTTGGGATGAGCACTGGGTGTTGTAGGTATGTGATGAATCATGAGAATCTACTCTGGAAGCCAAGACTACACTGTATGTTAGCTAATTTGAGAAAAAACTTAAAAGCAAAAAAAAAAAAAAAAAAAGGAAAAATCTGATAAAATTAACAAAAATTTATTAGAATAAATGAATTTAGTGTGGTTTCAGAAAACAAAATCAAGATATAGAGATCAATTATATTTCTGTATATTACAAACATTTAAATAACACTAAAATACTTTAAACATTTTTAGAGATATATCTGACAAAAATGTTGATAATTTTTCTGACAGTCTTTCATTGAAAACTATATAATACTGCCCTGAGAACTTAAAGAAGACCTAAATAAATGGAGATGTATACTATGTTAATGGGTCAGAACACTCAAGTGTTAAGGTGTTAATTCTCTCACAATAGATCTACATAAATTCAATAAAATCACTCAAAATCCCAGCAGGTTTCTTTGTAGAAATTAACAAGCTGACCCTAAATTTCATATGAAAATACAAAAGATATCAAACTACAAATAACTTTAAAAAGATGAACTAACACTACTTGATCTTAAGACATCATAAAACAAATATTTAAGACTGGTATTGGAGTAAACATACCAAAAGTGATCCACAAACAAAACGCAGGTTTCAGAAATAGACAATCGATAAATAATTGATGTTTGACAAACGCATAAAGCTAACTCAGTGGAAAAATGTATAGAAAATATTTTCACCATGGGGCGCCTGGGTGGCTCAGTTGGTTGGGTGGCCGACTACAGCTCAGGTCATGATCTCACAGTCTGTGAGTTCGAGCCTGTGAGTTCACAGTCTGTGCTGACAGCTCAGAGCCTGGAGCCTGCTTCCAGTTCTGTGTCTCCCTCTCTCTCTGCCCCTTCCCTGCTTGCTCTCTGTCTCTCTCTCTCAAAATAATAAACATTAAAAAAAAATTTTTTTTAAAGAAAAAAAAAAAAAGAAAATATTTTCACCAAACAGAGCTGCAACTTTCAAGGTATTCGTATGTAAAAAAATTAACTGTGCTCCACACTTAGCCTAACACTATACACAAAATTTAATTCAAATGTATCACAGACCTAAATGTAAAATCTAAAACTATAAAACGTTGTAGAAGACACCCTTGGAGAAAACTCTTGTAATTTTGGTCAAACAATGACTTCTTAGACAAGACACCATGGCCCCGAAAAGACCAATTCGATTATTGGGCCTCATCAAAATTAAAAACAAAATGAAAAAACAAACCCATAGACTGAGGAAAATCTTTGCAAGTCATATATGATAAAAGGCTTGTATCCACACTATATGAAGAATTCTTAAAACTCAATGAGAAAATACCTAACCAAATAAAAATAGACAAAACATATATTTTAGACATGACTATCAAAGAAAATATATAGATGGCAAGGGAGCTCACAAAATGATGCTACATCTTGTTTGTCATTAATGACATAAAATGAAAAACAAATCAAAATCCCCTCCAAAGTCGATAGAATGGTTAAAATTAAAAAGACACTTCTGATGTTGATGAGGATATGTAAGAATTGAAACTGTCACATAACTCTGGTGGGAACAGAAATGAGAATGGTACAATCACCTTGGAAAACTATTTTGTCATGTTCTTAAGAAGCTAAGCTAAGCATATTATATAATACAGCCATTCCACTCCTAGGTATTTAGTCAAAAAAATTGAAAGCGCATGTGCATAAAAGACTTATAAACAAATATTCATAGCAACTTTCCTTGTAACACCACACAACTGGAAATAACCAAATGTTCATCCATAGGTCAGTAAATAAAACTGTGGTACACTGTGGAATACTGCTCAACAATACAAATGAATGAAATATGTACCTGGAAACATGGAGGAATCTCAAAATAACTTTGCTCAGTTAAGGAGGCCAAACAGAAGGAGCACGCTCTATATAATTCCACTGATAGAAAATTATAGGAAATGCAAACACATGTATAATGGCAGAAAACAGAGAGTGATTAGCTAGGGAGGGGAGCAGTTTGGGGCAGGCAGAGGTGAAAGAGAGGGAGCGCAAAGGGGTCTGAGGAAACTTTAGGGAGCTAATGAATATGTTTATCATTTTGATTTTGGTGATGGTTTCCTAGGTGTATACTTATGTCAAAACATTTCACCTCAATATGTGAAGAAGTACTATGTGTTATACTCTCTGTTAAGACACACTTTCATTAAGAGGGATGAAGGTTATGACATATTTAACCACAAATTCCTTTTAGATATAAAATGCTAAAACTCATTTATGATGAGTTTTCAAAAAAAAATCTGTATCAAAGATGCAAAGGCTTAAATAAACATTTCAGTATACATAGTTAACAAACTACACAATACACTCACTGCAAAACAGCGTCAGAACACCAGGCCAAACACAAACTCTAAATATAACAAGGTACATACTGTATATTGTCCTCTATAAACAGAAAATCCCACATTAATATGGACTTTCAAATTTAAGGAAACTTTATTTTTTAAGATACTGGGAATTCTGTGTCCTATGAAGAATCATATGACATATAGTTCAAAAGTCCAGGGCATCAATCCAAAATATTCACTAAAACATTGAAATTGATTTAATTAAAGCATTAAGTGTAATCAAAATGGTCTAACAGTAGACTGTGTTTTATTTTATCTTACTAGCAAGTGCTTAAGGAAATTTAATTGTGGGAACTGGTACAGGAAAGCATTACTGAAAATCTGAGACAAATCATAGGTGTTAAGAAGATAATGCTACAGATCTACTAATCTAATTTCACTGGAAATATATGCCTTTCTTTTTCCTTGATAAATGCATATTGAGTTAAAGACCTCTGTGTGTCATAAAACTAAAATATTGTAACACTGACCTTACCTTTTTTTTTTTTTTTTCAGGATTACTAAGGCAGCATAGTAATGGACACACATTCTACCTGATGTTCAAGTATTACAACTCTTCAAATACATGCACATGTAATCAAGTTAGGTATTAGTAACTGGAAATTGCTGGTTATAAATATTCATTATTTTTAGAGGAAAGAAAGGCATTTTCAGATGTGGCCCCAAAAGCAAGTCCGTGGAGTTTCCGACACATTTTGCCAAGCGGTTAGAAGAGAGGTATACGAAGGTGAATCACCAGAACTCGCTTCTTTAATAGTTTGTTTTTAAAACTGGGATTGTGAAATGATTTCAAAATGAGAGGCAACAGCACAGAGCTGAAAAACAAAGGTACGTTATGGCAACATGTAATAGAATATTACGAATAAAGGGCACTGTTCACATTTACTGTGCTAAAAAATACTCTGGTAAACTCCAAAACTATTAACATCCCAAATAAGTGAAAGTTTACTTTCTGTTTTTAGTTTCACAGACTCTGAACAAATTATTGAGACTAGCACTCTCTTTATAAATGTTTATGTATCTATAAAGGATATTTGGTAAAACTTTCAAGCTCAATGTAGCCGTATCTCCAGGCACATTCTGAAACCATCCAGTTAGGAGTCCTAGAAATAGTATTAGTTTTGCTTTGGGAAAATAAAAACAAAGACAAATTCCAATTTTTATTCAGGATAATCCTAGTGACAATTTGTTCACTTCTATTTCAAAGATTCCATGGGATTAAACAAGTTGGCTGCTCTAGTTACATATTCCAAACATTTCTTTTAAACGTTATTTTAGGAAGTACATTTACAGATAGTAAGCACCACAGTAAATTAAAGGAAATAAAACCAATAGTTTAAAATACCTGAAGCTATTTTGTTTGGTTTTGTTTTACTGTTTGTTTCTTCTTTATTATTTCAGATTGTACTTTCAGTCTATTGTAAATGTAGCATTTTGGCAGCATAGTGATTTTATCTTCTTTTAAGGAATGATTACTTTTCAAACAAAAAAGAAAAAAAATTACCTTATAGAAGTTTTACTCTCACAACTACCTAAGACTACCTAAGTCACATTTAACTTACTCCATCTCGCCTCTGGATGACTAGAGCGGGTCATACTTTAGAGAAAGGAGGGGTGCTGGTTGAAACAGATGGCTTTGTGTCATCTCTGATTCATGAGGAACCATGGCAACAGGCAAAGAGGGGGTGTTGCTTAGCAACTGGAAACAATGAAGAGATTTCCAAACTACTTCCAAAAAGTGCTTTGGAAGAACTTCTGTACTTGGCACAAATGTACACCAAAATTCATTTATGAAACATGCTGAGTACATAATCACAAAGCTGGAAAGCACAATGCTTTATAAGAGAAAAAATTTCAAATAAGTGCCTTATCAGATATTTTGTCTAAAACGTATTTCCATATTAATAGCATTTGACAAAATATAGCAAAACTACTAAAACACAAATATTTTATCTTGAGATGTCATAATAAGAAAAGCTAAGTTACTAGCAAAATCTATTACTATCATGTAATATAATACAATTCGAGATTTAACATAGGATCAGAAATTTATTTAGTTGAGCTGCTGTGTGATGCCACATTTGCAAATGTGCATGATCCAGCCACCCAAAACATTTCGGGGTGTTCTTTCTCAAGTTAGAATAGGCACTGCTGTTACAAACTGTCAGGGACTGTGTCTTGAAAATGATTTTATTAGCATTTCCCCATGTCTTAAAAGTTAATATTGAAAAAATGGCTCATGCAATATTCGTTTATAGTAGTTGTGAAAATAAAGCCAAACTGGGTCTCTAAGATAGATATGTAACTATTTTATTATCGTTTGCTTTATGTGTTCCTGTATTTAAATAATAATTTTAATGGATAAGCTGTGTCAGGTTTGACATCAAAATGTGTGTATACACACACAACTTAGGTTTTGTCAAGTGTCTGTCATTATATCAACATTTGTTTTACAATAATTATTTTGTCACCTGCTTCCTATCTTAAAATTCTTTCGATGACTTATAGGCACTTAAAACGCACCAACATTGTGCGAGGCGCTATGGTAAATGTTAAACGTATCACAGAGGAAAAATACCCTTCTGTGTTCCTCCTCCACTACCACGCTCACCACTTCCGTGCTCTGGTCACCAAAAGTGCGGAGATTTTTCTCAAACCAAGCAGTTCTGCAACCCCAGCTGGGTGTCCTACAGCAGTTTAACTCAATTCTGATACAATAGTTCTCTCGCATCCGTGGAAAAATGTTCCCAAGACCCAATTTACGATGACATGAAGACTAAGAAAGGTTAACCACAGGGACATCAGCTCAAAACTCACCTCTGTGCAGTCTTCTGCAAGTTATGAAACCTCTCTGCTCCTCCGTTTCAGTTTAAAATACGCCTACGAGTACTAACTCGTCATAAAACAAGACCATTAGCCTGACGTACCTCTAACACCCGGCGGCTGAGGTAAACAAACCAAATCGAAACCGCAAAAGCTTCAAAGTTACCAGAGCGAAACCTAAGGACAACCAATCACAAGCCGCTATCTAGGCTATAGCCAATCAATGAGGCCCTTGCTTTGCTTCCGCCTTTTCTCCCCCTGCCTGGCTCCACTTGCTGGATCATTCCTCGCTTCTCGTGGTTTGACGCGTTCTTTATTCAAATTCATAAATGCACAACTAAAAGAATTTTTAACATGCCCCACTTTGTCTCTTAACACTACATAAAGCTATTAGGGGTTAGTACACAAAAAGCGCAAATAAATGGACGATGAGAATGGCATGAATTCATACATACAAAGTTCTCCATGTTGGCATATGCGTTGTTGTGTTTCTTTCTGTTGCTTTTTTACGTTGGTATTTGTATTCTTTTTTAATTTTTTTTTCAACGTTTTTTATTTATTTTTGGGACAGAGAGAGACAGAGCATGAACGGGGGAGGGGCAGAGAGAGAGGGAGACACAGAATCGGAAACAGGCTCCAGGCTCCGAGCCATCAGCCCAGAGCCTGACGCGGGGCTCGAACTCATGGACCGCGAGATCGTGACCTGGCTGAAGTCGGATGCTTAACCGACTGCGCCACCCAGGCGCCCCTGGTATTTGTATTCTTATTGTGTACACTTTCTATATAAGGGGCTCTTCTGGGATTTAGAAGCAGTTGTGATTATCTCTATAAACTATCAGTTTAATTCAATACATACTAGTTTAACAATAGAATAGGAAATGTTTAGCATTAAGACCATTTTAACGCTTAGTTTAAGATTTTCTTCTTGTGTATAATACATGATTCATTTAAAGTAAAGGTCTATATTTTTCTTCTTAGCTCATTTTCTTTATTTTTATGTTCCATTATGCTATGCACTTCAACGTATTTTCCCTTCTCTGTATCCCCCATAATATCCCCATAACTCCTTAAGTTACCCTGTTTGTACTCCTAAGAAGTGGCAGAAGCTGGATTCATACCTGTATCAGTTTTCTATTATCACAAACTCAAAGGATTAAAGCAATACCCATTTATTGGTCTTATAACTAGGTCAGGATTGGATCAGCTGGACTGAGTTCTCTTATGTTCTCACAGTCTGAAATCAGTGAATTGGCAGTTCCAGGCGCTTGCTTAGAGTCTCAGGAGAAGAATCTGCTTCCACACTTACCTAGATTGTCAACAGAATCCAGTTGTTTGTGGCTATAAATCTGGGGTACCGTTTTGTTTTGTTTTGTTTTGTTTTGTTTTGTTTTGTTTTGTTTTGTTTTGTTGTTTTGTTTTGTTTTGTCAGCTCTCTGCCAGGAGGCCATTCTCCACTCCTAGAGGCTGGCCTGTGTTCCTTCTCCCAAGGCCCTCTGCACCTGCAAAGGCAGCAGGGAAGCGCCCTTCTCATACCTACAATCTCTCTCCTTTTCATTCTTAACTAAACAAAAGAAACTGTTTTTAAAGAGCTTTGTCATTTGATGAGCTGACCAAAATAATCTCACTATTTTAAGGTTAACTGATTAACAATGTTTATTACATCTGCAAAATTACTTGTGCCAGGTAATGTAACATTAATCATGGAGTAACATCTAGTCATATTCATAAATTCTGTCCACAGATAAACGAGCGATGATACAAGGAAAGGGCCATTGAGGGTTATTTTTAGAATTCTTCTATCCCAGCACCCAAGTCCATGACATGAGACCATTTCTTAAAAACTTGTAATAATGTGGAACCATATTCAAGGTGGTCCTAATAGCTGTTTGAATCCATAGGCGTTAGAGGAATCTATTACATTGAATATACAACTAGATTAAAATAGAATTACCCCTAACTTCACAGGTTTATTTTGCTACAAATATCACTTTTTTTTTTAATGCTTTGAGAATGCTGTCAAGATGTCAAAATAAGTTGGGTTTTTTGGCTCCAGGTTTAAGATACAAATACGTCATTGGACAATTAATGGAATAAAAAATATAGTCTAGATGGCTAGAAACTGTCATTAGTCTCACAGAGCTCTCTTTTTCTGAGTTGTAAAAAATTTATTCTATCATAAAAACAATATATAATTATGTACTGTGTTGGACATAAACGATGAACCCACTTTATTCTCTTAATTTCATATGCTAAATAAGATGTTTTTATTATTAAAGGAAAATTAATTTTTCATCATTTCTCTTCTTTCAAGTAATTATATCTTTTATTATGGTGTCTTTCAAATACTAATCAGAATTGACATCTAATAAAACATTACTGAAACTTACACCCTAAAATTAGTAACACTGATTATAATTGTGTGGACCGTTTATTATTACTTTTGGTATGTAAGTGTAGGTGAGAAGTATCAGTCTCTATTATGTGCCACCAGTACATAATACAGCGCCTAGAGTACATCAGTTGTCCAACAACAACAACAAAGTTGCAAGTAAAAAACAATAAATAAGTGAAATTAGGTTTATTTTTTAAATTAATTAAAATGATTAAAATTATCAAAATGTTGAATGCAGGTGTATATAATTTTTAGAATAAACTATAGGCTGGTTTAAACATTATCTTCAGAACAATTTTTCCCAGCTAAATCTGAAACATAATTAACAGCACCATTGCTTATTTTATCATCTTATTTTAACATTTTGCTGTGTATTTGCCATATTGTTATTGTACATAAAATCTAATTCAAGCTCTATTGTCTATTAAATATTGTTCAAATTATGCTGATGTATCTGTGAAATAATCAGAGATAAATATTGGCTATGTGTATTAAGGATCAATATATAGACTGTATTTTTATTGTTTTAATTGTTTTTAATTTTTTTAAATGTTCACTTATTTTTGAGAGAGAGAGAGAGACAGAGCGTGAGTGGGGAAGCAGCAGAGAAAGAGGGAGACACAGAATCCGAAGCAGTCTCTAGCCTCTGAGCCCGATACAGGGCTCAAACCCACAAACCGTATCATGACCTGATATGAGCTGAAGTTGGATGCTTAACTGAGCCACCCAAGGACCCCATCTTGTTTTAATTTTTAACCTTATATTTTTATTATTGTTTTAAAAACATTTGCCCACTGGAATTACATGTAATGAACTAGATGCACCTAAAAACAACTAAATCAAAAACTCTGTAGTTGAGGACCAGGTTTTCACAGTGTTTTTGTCTTCTCTCATGACTCTAATACCTGGCATTGACAGCCAATGACCAGTACTCTCAACTGTGATATTTAAGTATCCTTTAGACACAGCAGAAAAAAATGTCACAATCAAAGAAGTTAAAAAGACTAACGCTCCTTCTAAATAAATGCCAAAACAAACTAACAAACAACTTTTCCTCCTTTCCATCCTTTATTCACTCCACAAGTAGGAACTTTACCTATGGTATGACAGTTACTATGGTAGTTACTGAGAATAAAAAGAAACAAGATTCAAAACATGTTCTCAAGAATTTCACAGTTTGCTAATAATACTTATTAATCATATATCAATCACTTAATATATATGAAAGTTCATATATTTTCTTATTTAAATCATTTAAATGCATTTTCACAATCGGTACGTACACATTTCTGTTGTAAAGATAAGGAAACTGAAACTCTGTTCCTTAAGGTAATACTAAATATATGTGTTCATACTAGATATTTAATTTAGCCCTATTTGATTCCTGGGAAGGAAGCACATACAATCCAGAACTGGTGCAGGGGAAATTCCTCCCACCCCCCAAAGATAGAAAGCCAATTCATAATTAAGTTCATGCAAGGAAGTTCTAATTCTAGATATAAACATACAGAATATGTAACACCTGCAAAAAGTGATAAACAGAATTATACTTACAAAGAAAATTATAAAACTCATATATTTAAAATTCATAAATTCAAAATGGAACCAAGCGCTGTAAAGATAGGAGACTGTGTAAAATGAAAATTTGTTATAAAACAGGAAAAGTAAGAAATCTTGGAAATTGAATAATAAATATTAAAATGACCAAAGCAGCAACAAATCATTAAGATCAAGTGTGAAGACAACACAGTTAACAAAATCATGTTAAACTAGATCATGGTATAGTCCAAAGGAAACAAGGAAAATATGAAAAGGGTTTCGAGCAATAGTGTCAACCCAAAAGCTTCAAAATACTTTTAATTAAAGTTTTAAAAGTACAAATAGTGAGTATGGATGACAAGAAACCTGTACAGAAATAAAGGTCTCAAGTTTTACATAATAAATGTGATGAGTCTTCAGAATTCGATACTACTTAAAACAACATCTACAACAACACTAATACAATAATACGTGCAAACAAATTCCAGCAAAAACAAGCATGTAGGCATTGTAATGAAACTTCAGTATATTAAGGATAAACGGACAACCCTAAGAGTTGAGAGAGAAAGAGTGCATCACATATAACAGTTGGGAATCAGTTTTGTTTGTTGTTAGCAAAAGTTGAATCTTACTATGCTGGGCACCATTTTAAATGAATGGGACATATAAACTATCAGAATAAATATGGCAGATCCCTGCCAATCTTTTAATCTAGGGGAAGGAGAAAGAGGACAATCTATAGAGATAATAAGTACATTATATACATTATACTGTCATGGAAAGTGCTTCTGGATCATGGACTGGGTAAACTGGACAAGATTGTAAGGGTCAGGCGCAAGGCAGAAGTTAGGGTGCTCTGCTTTGAGTAAGTGACATTGAACAAAATCATGAAGGTAGTCAGAAAGATATCTATGCAGATGCCTAGGTGAAGGTTATCCCAAGTAGAAGAAATAGGTGGTATAAAGGCTCACAATAGGAGTTTACCAAGCATAGTTGAAGAGTAAGAGGCCAGTAGGCTTGGAGCAAGTATGAGGGGGAAATAATAGGAGATAAGATAAGAAAAGGATCTTGTTTTAGGATCAGGATGGCCTTTTTAGATGACTATAAGTGTGCTTTTACTCTGAATAAAATAAGGAGTTTGAGGAAGATTCTAGATGCAGGCATGAATGCCATTAGACTTAGATTTTTAAAAGGACCACTCTCAATATTTCATTGAGAACTGATTTTGGGAATTTGGCAAAGATGGAAGTAGAAGACAACTGTAATTGTATACCTGAGGGATTAAAATGACAAACACTGACAAGGTAGCAGGGGACATAGTAGGAAGTGGCTAAATTCTGGGTTTTAAGAAATGAATTAAATAGGTAAGAAAAGATTCAAGGAGAGTTCCAACTTGAAAAACAGAATGGCCATCAAATGGAATAGGAATGTCTATGACTGTAAAAGATTTGGCACAGAAGATCAGAGCTCTATCTTGGACATGTTAAATTAGAAAAGCGATTATTTGGGTGCCTGGATGGCTCAGTTGTTTAGAATCTAACTTCAGCTCTGGTCATGATCTCACAGTTCTTGAGCTCGTGCCCTGGGTAAGCACAAGCCTGGCTTTGGGTAAAACATGAGCCCCTGATGAGCCCCACTTCTCTCTCTCTCTCTCTCTCTGCCCCTGATGGGATTTTCCCTCTATCTCTGTTTCTTGCTCACTTGAACTCTCTCCCTCTTTCTCCTTAACTCAAAAGAAAGAGAAAGAAAGAAAGAAAGAAAGAAAGAAAGAAAGAAAGAAAGAAAGGGAAGGAAGAAAGGCAAGCAATTATTTGATACATAAGAGGAGAATTCAGGTAAGAAGTTGAGTGTATGTGTTGAGTTTGTGAGAAAGATTTGTGCTGAAGATACAAATTTGGAAGTTCTGTAAAAACGTGTTTCAGGTGTTAAGTGCATATCAGTCACCTGATGTATGGTCTGAGTGTACATAGCTAAGAAAAAAAAAAAAAAACATCATGAAGTCATAGGATACTCTAAACTTAAGGTATCTGGAAGAAGAGGAATGACCCATAAGGCAGACTTTGAGGAGGCAGCCATGGAAATAGGAGACAAAATAATATGTGTTATCCTAGTGATTAAATTTATTAAGGAGTGTGTGACTAACTCTGAAGACTATTGCTATTAGGTTAGATATACTGAGAATTGAGAAGTGGCCTTTGGAAATAGCAACATAGGTATCATGACAAAAGCAAGTTAGATTGGTAACATGGTAAACTTGACAAAAGCGAGTTAGATTGCTTTGTGATGAAAAAGTCTTTAAAGAGATACTAGAAAAGATTAGAGACAATGTATATAGTATATTCATTTGAGAAGTGCTATTTGAAGGGAGGGAAGCAAAATGTGACAAGTGGGGGTTAGGAAATTCTTCCTCCTTTTCTTCCCCCTCCACCACTTTCCTCCTCTTCCTTCTCCTCTTTTACTTTGGAAGAATAATATTTTATTTTATAGCAGTGTAAATGATTTGATAGAAATAAAAACAGGCTGTATTAGAAATATGGGACATTGCTGAAGCTATATGCTGGAGTAGGCAAAAAGGGAAGCAAATTAATGCCTGAGTTAGGACATTAACTATAAAGAGGATCATGAATGGTTCATATATAATAACAAGCAGTAAAAGAGATTATATGAGTTAGGAGGTAGGAGATATGCTGATATGCAGAGGAATCTGGAAAAATTCTCTTTCAAGTGCTTCAATTTCCTTAATAAAAGTATGTTTACCAATTTAGACAAAAGACAGAGAAGTTGGTATAAATCACTGGAGGAGAAAAGAAGAATGAAAATAGTTATCTAAGACAACTAGGAAAAATAATGGAATAAAAAATATAGTTACGATGTCTGGACACATAAAGACACACTCCAGGTTCCAGATTTCGAATTTAAAATGTATTTTTCAGGCTGCCATCGCCCTGGCGGAGAAGCTGAGGTCATCACTGAATTTGAAATATTTAAAGTGGATACAAAACTGTTTCAGCAATGCAGACAATTAGGTGTGCTGTTGTGGGCAACGGTGCCGTTGGTAAAACTTGTCTCCTGATATCCTACACAACAAATATTTTCCATCGGAGTATGTACCGACTGTTTTTGACAACTGTGCAGTCACAGTTAAGATTAGTGGAGAGCTACATACTCTTGGACTTTTCGATACTGCAGGGAAAGATGATTATGACAGATTACGATCGCTGAGTTATCCACAAACAGATGTATTTCTAGTCTTTCAGTGGTGTCTCCATCCTCATTTGAAAGTGTGAAGGAGAAGTGGGTGCCTGAGATAACTCACCACTGGCCAAAGACTCCTTTCTTGCTTGTTGGGACCCAAATTGATCTCCGAGATGACCCCTATACGATTGAGAAACTTGCCAAGAACAAACAGGAGCCTGTCACTCCAGAGACTGCTGAAAAGCTGGCCCGTGACCTGAAGGCGGTCAAGTATGTGGAGTGTTCTGCACTCACACAGCAAGGCCTAAAGAATGTATTTGACGAAGCAATATTGGCTGCCCTGGAGCCTCCAGAACCGAAGAAGACCCACAGGCGTGTGCTGCCATGAACATCTCCAGAGCCCTTTCCACACAGCTGGTGTCGGCATGGTACCGAAATCGATGTTAAATCAAACTAAAGATTAAAAATTAAAATTCGATTTGGCAATAATGACAAATGCCCTGCACCTACCCACATGCACTCGTGTGAGACAAGGCCCATAGTTATGGGCCCCTTCCCCTCCTCAGTACTAGTTAATTTGAGTAACTGTGTATTGTCAGAAGAGGGGTTAGTACTAGTTTTTGTTTTGTCATTTCAAAAAAAAAATTTTTTTTTTTTTGTTTTGTTTAAAAGGAAGGCATGCTTGTGATGACTCTGTAACAGACTAATTTGGGTTGTTGAAGCTGCTCCTGGGGCTCCATCCACTCTGGAGAATAATCTGGGACATTTAGGGGTTTTGTTTTTGTTTTTGTTCTTTTTGTTTTTGTTTTCTTTTTTTGGGGGGGGGGAGTGTGTATGGGTTTTGTTTTTATTTAGTAATGTTTTTAAAATTCAGTAACCATTGGACAGCCTTTAAGGGAAGGAGGATGGACTGACTCTACATTCCACTTCCTAGATCTAGTCTAGAACACTTGTCCGCCACCTGGTGCTCTTAGGAAGGAGTATAGTAAATGCCTCATTTAATAACACACTCCTTTTTGAAAGTTGCCTTTCTCTCCACCCTTGAGTAGGTCTAGTACTTGATGAAACTCATGAAAGCGGGTGGAACCTGTCCTGCCCCTCCTCTTTTCTAGGATGCACTCTATATGTGACTGTGACTTTCAAGGAAATTTGTTTGCCATTTGCTGATTGTTTTTTTAAAGTTAATTTCTAACTTCTTTCACTGAAAAATGAAGAAAAGTATTGCACCTAAATGGATTGAGTATGTAATTAAAAAACATTTTTTCCCTGTCAAGAAAATAAAAAAAAAAAAACTAAAAAAAATTTTTAAAAATGTATTTTTCAGCATTCCAAAAAGCCACACTAACAGAGGTTCAGAAAAAGTGTTTCCATGGTGTGATTTTTTTTTTTTTTCCAAGCAAGTGGCATGGAGTGAGAGAAGTAAGGGAGAATGATTATAATGATCAACCATAGAATTTGACCTGGGCAAAGAGAGACAAGATAGTCCCACAGAATCGTGGGAGGGGAAAAAGTTGGTTTTCTCAAAGGACTGGAGATTCAAGGGGTATAGAAAGTTCCTGAGGATTGTGGTATAAGAGGGAATGAGCACTACCTGGCTGAGCCCCTTTACTTCAAAATCCAGTGGGTCATTTTATTCATCAGCATTTACCTAGCTTAATTTCTTTGTGGATGTGGTTGGTGTTAGTAAATTTTTTTTCCCTGAATTGAAAATTAAGACATTACAATATTTGGGGAGTAGGCAAAATGTAATGCATAATAAATTTGCCATATTAACATTCTTTCTTTCACCACTAACAGTCACCTGTCTCTCTTTTTTACAGTTCGATCCCCCTGTTTTTTTCTCTCTCTTTCCTTTCTTTCTCTCTCTCTCTCAAGCGCACACATATATTTACAAAGGTATAATTTCAAAGAGAATTTTTCTTGGTCGAAAAATGTCTAACCCATAATTTTGGTATGCCAAATTTTTGGTAATTTAATCTAAAGAATTGAATCAAATTTTTAAAAATGTATATCCATGCTTTGATAAGACTGACATTGATTCATCTTTCCTTAAGGTATATAACTGGTTTTCTCATCTCACTTTTTGGTAACTTATCAGGTATTATAAAGCATATAGTTGCTATTAGATTGAGATTAAAATTGACACCTATTTATGTCACAAAATTTTAAGGTATAATATTCACGCACATCTTCCAATAGTAGTTTCATTACAGTTGTAAAATTACTAGCCAGAAATTGAAGTGGAGAAATGATGACATCAAGCATGAGATATCCCAGGGAGAGAATTAATGTCAAAATAATTACATGGTTCACAGTCAAGGCTGTATGGTTATTAGCAACTCTAGAGAAGCTAATTAAGTAAGTCAAAAATTGTGTTTAAGCCAGTTAAATCGAAGTGTTTCTATGGCTTCTGAACAAATAGGTAACACCTAAGAGCTGAGAATGCACTCATTAATCAAAGGAACTGAAAATTATATCACACTGATTAAAACCACATGTAGTAAAAATGCCTATTTAGTCTTCTTTTAAAATAAGATCTTTAGCCAAAGCTGAACTGCTACTAACTTTAATTCGATCCTACAATCAGACAAGTTTTTCATTGTGTTATTCTCTCACAAGTATTTTTGATAATTACCTAATTTTCTTTAACACCTCAGCCTCTTTTTTTTTTTATCAATACCTATTTCTAGTTTTTAAATTAGAAAAAAAATCACTCTTCTTTAAAATAGAGACTCAACTTCTTGTTTGAAGACTGAAAACACGGAAAAAAAATAGAATGTGCAGTGGGGTATCAAATGTAACAAAAGAGCTAACATGCAAAATGTACTCAGCACTGAAACAAAGGTTATTCTAGTTAGGTTTAAACCAATTTGCTTTTAAGTATTCCAAAGGTTTTTATTTAGAAAAGAAAACAGAAATTTCTGTCCTTACAACTAAGGCAGAATCACACACTTTGGGGAGAGGGGAGGCAGAATTTGAAGGGTGCAAAAAGACGCAGTGTCAGTGTCAGACTTTAAAACTTGATGTTTGCAGGTCATGAATCTTGCTCCTTTACTGGACTGTCTTGATGATTGTGATTTATTTTTGGAATACACCACTGCAAAAAGTTTGGGAAGGTAATACTCGGGTTCTCATGAAATAAATACAACATGATAAATTAACTTCCCAAATATTTACAAGCTTTACATCCCATGATTTTAGTTCATAACCAGAGAGGAGAATACTAGGAATTATACCAGAAATACACTTGTTTTCAATAATATTTCAAATATTTTTTAAGTGAAGTAAATCAAATTTTAACTTCGTATATTCAAATAAAAATTGGGAGACAATCTGGAGTTATACTTTTATGTTGAATACTATAAAGATAAGATAAATTAGAAGTGGCAGAGGGTATATCTCCTTAAAAGAATATTGTGTGTTAAAGATTTCATGACACTATGGTTCAGTTAGGAAAGCATACCTGAAGAGTAGAAATGGATATTCTGTAATTTTTTTTCAATGTTTATTTATTTATTTTTGAGAGAGAAAGAAAGAGAGTGAGAGAGAGAGAGCTCACTTGCCTGTGTGAGCAGGTCAGGGGCAGAGAAAGAGGGAGAGAGAGAATCCCAAGCAGGCTTCATGCTGTCAGCACCGAGCCCAGTGTGGGGCTCAATCTCATGAACCGTGAGATCATGACCTGAGTGGAAATGAAGAGTCAGAAGATTGACCTACTGAGCCACTCAGATGCCCCTTTTCTATAATGTTTTTATTCTTAAAGTAATATTTTGTTGTCAATCTATTTAAATATATTTGTATTTATATTTTAGTGCTATTCCAAATATGAATATTTTCATTTTGCATATGCATAGACTTTGGTGAAGAGTAGGTATACTTAAGAATACTAGCACAAACGGATTTATGGGCAATAGTTTACTTGGATTTTAATGGCCCCTAGGTCCCAGAGATTGTGCTAGCTTCTAGAGGATAGAATATTGCAAAGGATGAGTTTTTTAATCTGGCACATTTTTCTTCTAACCCTGGTGTTTAAAAATATTAGATGTGTGACTTTGAACATATCACGTTAATTTTCTTAATGTCTGTGTTTCATCTGTAAAGTGGGGATAATATCATCTATCTTACTGAGCCACTTTGACAACTGAAGAGAATTTATTTCAAACAAGTGACAATGTACTTGGTATAGAAGGGAATTAAAAAATTCCTAGGGTTGACATATTCACTGCTTCCTTCAATGATTTTCTATCTGAGCAGCCTACTAGAAGCACCTGAAGAGCTTTTAAAATGTTGAAATTGCCATGCCATTCCGCAGGCTAATTAGAACCCCTGTGGGAGGAGCCAAAGCACTCCTATCCGTTCAAAACTTCTCAAATGATTATACATTGCAGTCAGATTTGAGGATAACTGATTTAATGCAAAGCAAATTGGTCCTGTTGCTTCATTGCGCTAGTCATTTCTTTCTTATGTAAAGGAACGAAAAATAAAATTTCCCTCAACCCTCCTAGGTTCTTGACTGAAATACCTACCTAATAAAAGAAAAATTAACAGGAGAAAGATACATAAAAGTTTAATAACATGTATACCTCCTATATCCGTGGGAGATACCCAGAAAAACTGAGCAACTCTCTGAAATGGCAGAAGCCACCACCTTAAATAACCTCCTCAGCTAAAAAGAAGAGAAGGTGAGGTGACCAGGAAAACCACTGTAAACAAAGGTAGTTGTTATGCAGATTAAGCCCTTGTCATCTCTGAGTTTCTAGAGATTTAGATTGGTCCCTCCCTTCCCCCCAGAGAGAGATGGACACCTTACAAAAGGGAGATTTTCCTTATAAATGCAAATGTCTTACAAAAGGATCACTTCCACTGGTTCTCAGAGCTTCTCCTGTGTCTGCAGTTTCTGAAAAATAATCAGCCCTAAATATGGCGAAGAGGCATTTTTGGGGTGTTATGTGCCGCTCCCCTTCACTTACATCTATAACAAATTCAGTGTTAACCATCCTAAACATGGTCAACAACAACATACACAAAAGATCTTTATAGTTAACAAATGGAGGAAGAGAGGCTGCTTGGGGAAAAGGCAGAATAAAATTTTAAAAATGAGAGAAAGCAAGATGAATCCATTGCTTTTCATTGAAAGGAAAAATAATAGTCAAGAGCAGTGATTTTTATTTTATTTTAGTTTTTTAATGTTTTATTTAGTTTTGAGAGAGAAGGCAAAGTGTGAGAAGGGGAGGAGCAGAGAGCACGAGACACAGAATCCAAAGCAGGCTCCAGGCTCTGAGACATCAGCACGGAGCCTAATATGGGCTCCACCCGAAAACCAGGAGATAATGACCTGAGCCTAAGTTGGGCACTCAACGAGCTGAGCCCCAAGGACTTAATCTGCATAACAGCTACCTTTGTTTACAGTGGTTTTCCTGGTCACCTTCACTGTATCCTTTCCTTTTTATCTGAAGATGTTATTTAAGGTGGTGGCTTGGGCCATTTCAGAGTTGCTCAGTTTTTCTGGGTATCTCCCATGGATATAGGAAGTATACATATTATTAAACTTTTATGTATCTTTCTCCTGTTAATTTTTCTTTTATTAGGTAGGTGTTTCAGTCAAGAACCTAGGAGGGTAGAGGGAAATTTTATTTTTCGTTCCTTTACATAAGAAAGAAATGACTAGTGCAATGAAGCAACAGGACCAATTTGCTTTGCATTAAATCAGTGATTTGAAGGAAAATTGAGGCATAATAGTATTAGGGCAAGTCTTTTGTATATTTATATATTTCTGATCAAAATAGGCAAATGCTAAGGCTAAATTTCCTAAGTTGTATCTAATGATGCAAAAAAAATAAATAAATAAAACCCATGTAATTACGTATGCAAAATGGGTAATTTTGTTTGCAATCGGTAATTTTCTATTGTTTAATTTGAAGGTTAGCTAAAGTACTTTCTCTGCCTGTAGAGTTTTAGGTTGCTATTTTTCTCCCCATTTAAGATGTTCTTAAGTTATTCACCTATATTTGCCTTGAAGATTTAAAAACTGATTTTAATTCAATATTTACCTGTTCCAGGTGGATCCAGGTGGATTTTAATAGCCTTTTTGAAATGGAAAAGGGCTTGACTACAAATTTTCCATGTATGATTTTGTCAAAGAAATTATGAATTACTAAAGACTTTGTAGAGAACAAAGGCAAAAGGAAAGGTAGATAAAATTAAATTTCCTGGTAGCTTGCAGCCCATTGACAAATATATGAGACCTGCAGAGGATGCCTTTTCTTTGGAACTCCAACTATCTTAATGCTAATGCTTTGCCTAAAGGCAAAAAAGCAACCTTAACTTGACCCCAGCGGGGCCTCCAGGATCCTTAAGTCTTCTTCAACATATGAAAATGCTTCTGGAATCCTTTTGTCGCTACTCTCCCCAACTTAAAACTGTATAACCAATTGCTCCTCACTATCCGTAGCTCTTTCTGCCCAAGGATCCCATCCCCGTGCTTTAATAAAACCACTTTTTTTTGTACCAAAAATGTCTCAAGAATTCTTTGTTGACCATTCACTCTTGGACCCTAAATCAAATCACATCGAAGACACTGGGACAACTATATGATTTGTACTCATACACAAACAGAAGTAACAGTTTTTAGAAACAGGATATTGTACATCTGCTTTTTGAAATATTCCTGGAAAAAAATATATATATACACACACATACACACAAGATGCCTTTGTTTACTTAGTAATTTGAGGAATAACCCGATTATCTATTTATTTTAAACTGTAGTAGAAAAACATATTTGTGAATGAAATATTTGTTTATGTATAACATTTACTTTAAGGTTAGTATAGTATTTATATTGCCATATATTTTGCGTGTATTTTATTCAAATATCCAACCCTGGAGCACCATTTTTCTTATAATTTCTCTTCTAACATTCTAATAATATGAAAGAACTAATGCTTATTTAAAGGTAGACCTTCCAGTTCACTGGAGCAGTCATTTATTAAATAGCACCCTGTGGACTTAAAAATAAAACACACCTCTACCAATTTTTTACTTTCAGGCAAGAATTAGATTCTTCACACAAAAACTGTTGCCCATTAAATAATTCCAGTTTGCAGATTTTTAAAAATGTATTATAGAATACACATACACATACAGAATAATGCCTGATGTGGAAACAAAGGCAAAAGAAAAAATTAAATTTCCTTACTGTCTACAGCCCATTAACAAGTCCTTTAATTAGGCAGAGTGACCTTCCCTTAGGAGCTCAGCTGCCCAGATGATGACACTTTGCTAAGGGCAAAAGGCTCTTAGTTTAACATTATCTTAAACCCCCAGGATCCTGTAAGTCTACTTTAACATATAAAAATTCCTTTGGAAACTTCTTTTATCTCTACCCCTCCCAAGATAGATGTTCGCAATCATACTCCAAGTTTATGCCCCACTGATACACATCTGAAGAGTCTCATGACTGAGGTTTTACTAAACACTAATCGATGACATTTTCCTCACAGCAGCTGGTCCCATTAAGGTCCTAGAAACCTAGCTTCCAAAATTCTATAGAGACTTATGTTACCCCTAACTCCCTCCCACTTGAAAGTATATAATCTAGCCACCTGTCACAACCCCAGGGCAGCTCATTCTGACCATGTGTCCTGTCCCTGTGATTTAATAAAACTGCCTTTTGCATGGAACACGTCTCAAGAATTCTTTCTTGGCCATTGACTCTGAACCCCAACAATTTCCACATCACAGCCCTCATAATATGTCTACATCTTAATTCCTGGAATCTGTGAATATCTTACTTTACACGACAAGAGGAATATTACAGACGTGATTATCGTTAAGAATTTTGGGGTAGGGAGATTATCCTGGGTTATCCAGTTTGACCCAAAGAAATCACAACATTTCTTAAAAATGGAAGTGAGAGACAGGAGAAGAGTCAATGTCAGAATAATGTCATATGAGACAGTGACTATTGCTGATTTTGATGATGGGAGATACGAGTCAAGGAATGTGGGTATCCTCTAGAGACTGGAAGAGGCAAGTAAACAGATTCCTCCCTAGAGCTTCCAGAGAGAGCATAGACCTGCCAAAACCTTGATTTGGGTCCAGTAGAAGCTGTTTTCAGTTTCTGACCTACAGAACTGTAAGATAAAAAAATTGTGTAATTTGAAATCGCTTTGATTTGATAGTTTGCTACAGCTGCAATAGGAACATAACACCTGTGTATGTATAGTTGTAGCTATATATACATATAGATGCCTGATAGTGTCTTGTACACATTTATTTATTTGCATTTATATAGTGTTCTTAAAGAACACTTCTCAATAGGGAAGATGAAGCCTGACTTACCATTTTATGATGAAACTTTCAATTGAAGCCTAGGTAAATTTGGAAGCAAAACTCCTAGGAAGCTGGAAGAAGGAACTGCATAACATTGTCATATTGTTTATTTTATTATTATTATTATTATGTAATCAAGCATCTGCCTGTATGCAGGGAAAATTTTTTGAGCGGAAGCCATGCTATCCTCAAAGTTCGAGCATGGTAGAAGGAAACTGACAGGCCAACTTCCTGATGGGGGTTGAGGGACCAGTAATAGTGACATCCTGAAGTGACATTTAGTAAGTCCTTTTTGAATAAAAAGAAAAGCGTGTGGTTAGATTTCAGAGTGCTTTTAAAAAATAGTATGCTTGAAAGGCTAGATTCTCAGTCAACAAGTTCTAGTTAGTCTTTTGAGAATGGCGAATTAGTAAGAATGTTTTGCCCTTGAATAAGTTAATCAGCTTCTGCCTTCTCATCTGTAAAATAAGAATGGTAACATCAGTCTCAAAGATAATTGTGAATATAAAATAAAATGATTACTCTGGTATATAACACATGACCCAAAATGTTTGATCCTTTTGCTTCTATATCCTAACAGTGCCTAGTTCTATATTGAGTAGACACAATAAAAATGATGTATATAGTTAAGAAAAATAAGCCTCAGTTGGCTGACTTTTAAAGGTGTGTAACTGCTTGAGATTTAATACAATATTCTAAGAGAGTTGAGCATAAGTGATGGGAAGTATTTCAAGTTGAATTCTATCTTTCATTTCAGGAAGTTAGCCGTTCATCTTACCTTCACCTAAATATACATGTTACTCGAGGAGTATATTTTTTTCCATAAATGAGGAACATGAAAAATATCGGATCTACCAAATTGTCAAAGGCTCATTCAGTTTTAAGCTCTATTACACCCCATTTTTCATAATGGGATAAACCCTGAGAACAGATACAACTGGCAATAGAGAAACACAATTTTGTACTTCACATAATATTTGTGAAAAACAATATTTGAGAAATGCTTAGGACACCCCATATTTTCTACTTAAGAGTCATATCTCAAAAAAAAGAATCCTATCTCTCAGAATAAATATTCAGTTATATAATCTCCAGAATTTATAAAATAATATTTATAGAACACCGATGGAAGCCACCAGGTTTAAATATCTTTTATAGTCCATCTTTATTTCACAATTAGGAAAATTTTCAAGTAAAAAATCTTGGCTTATTCTATAAAGTGACACTGAAAGTCATGTTATGTACTAATTCTGCTATCCATAATTTGTTTATTTACCCATTTATATCTTAGGTTAACCTTTTTTTTTTTTTTTTTTTTTTTTTTTTTTTTTTTTTTTTTTATTTATTTTTGGGACAGAGAGAGACAGAGCATGAACGGGGGAGGGGCAGAGAGAGAGGGAGACACAGAATCGGAAACAGGCTCCAGGCTCCGAGCCATCAGCCCAGAGCCTGACGCGGGGCTCGAACTCACGGATCGTGAGATCGTGACCTGGCTGAAGTCGGACGCTTAACCGACTGCGCCACCCAGGCGCCCCTAGGTTAACCTTTCAATATGTCCTGGATAACTTCACAATTTGCTATTGTGTTCATATGAGAATAAGAAAAAAATAGAATTAGAATCACTGAAAAAAAAAATAAGAAAAGAAAAGAAAAAAAAATAAGAAAATAAATTTATTCATAAATAAATATTTATTAAGGGCCTACCATTTATTATATGCTCATATTAGCTCTTGGCAAACATCATTTGACTAAAATAGACAAAGATCTTTGTCCTCAAGTCCTAAAATTTCAGCAAGGGAAACTGACAGTTAAAAAATAAGCATAATTAATAATTTAACTGTGGTGTATTTTTAAAAATTGGAAAAAAACTAAAAGAGCAGATAAAGAATATAGGATTTTGTTCTTGTAGACTGACACAATAAAAAAATTAAAAGTACTTATCAACTTATATCCAGAAATGTTTCCACATATATTATCTTTTTTGATCTCCAAAACTCTGCACTAATAATATCCTTATCAATAAGGACATTTTAACTAAAAGTTCAAAAACTGAATTAAAATTAAAATAACCTGGCCCAGGACACTCAGTCTGCTATGAACATGTGTTTTTGTTTGTATCACATGACGTTTTGTTACACATTTTGTTGTTGATTTATGTTGGTTTTTAGAAGTTTAATATGACAGAAGGGATAGAAAATGATGGTTTTTGAATACCCTTTTTCTATATCTTTATGTTCTGAATCCTACCATCCTGGCAAAGGTATCAAGACTCACATTTCCAAATTCCTCTGCATCTGGAGCAGAGTCGTCTGTCACTCAGATATGCCCACATGAGACTTCTCTCCAGCACAGAAGAGCACGAGTAAAGAAACTCAGGACAGGATTTCCTTTTTTTGCAGATGTGAGCAACGATGGTGTTAACTTTTCTATTTAGCTGCAACACAAGTTCCTAATGGTTCCCAGTTTGCAAAATGGTATCTGGTGACAGTAGCTCTGCAGTCTAGTCAACATAGTTGTTTGATGCTCCATAGAAGCAAAGGTGACAGTTGACCCCCCGGGTGAGCTCTTGTTGTGTGGCTCTGAAGAGGCAGGTGGAAGGGAAGCAGAATCTCAATGTATGTGTTCCTCCTGATGAATCTGCAAGTTCCCAAATAACCAAGGATGACTTCTTTTTCCACTTACATAGGATGCTTTTGGTTATTTAATAAAGAGGAAGAAACCTTCTGACTCTCTTTCCCTTGTATGAAAGTGGTCCTTTTCCTCCCCCACCCCCCTTAAGGATCCCCACTTGAGGGCACGAGTGAGCGAATCTGAATTTATTGTATCTAATCCCATCTCCCAAATCTATCACTGTCCACTTTACACCTGCCTCTTACCATCATATGTATCTCTCTCACCTTCGCTTGTTTCCACCAAGGTACCCACCCTGCTCACCAGTTTCTTCAGCCACCTTTGCTCAGCTCTCCAAGAAAGGAAGAGGAAATAGACATTTTACCACTCAATATGCTTCTCACCAGATTCAAGATTATTTTTTAGGACTTTATGGTGTGGCTTCTTCTGTATGAGGTGCTTTAGGATCCTTAATGTGCTGGTTCTGCTTTGTGTCATCTTTCTTTCAGTCACCAGGCTTTGAGTTACATTCCACAGAAATGAGCCCCATTTCTTCCGTAGCTGTTCATGGTGAACTGGTTTTGTGATATTCTGCTTTTTATTTTATGTTATTCAACAAATAATTTAACAATGTTTGCTATGTGCCAAAGCTGTTTTCTTTCCGAGGACCTTATCGATAACAACTTATTTAAAATTTATGCAAGTATGATGAGGTAGGTAATATTTTATTCCATTTTGCAAATATCTAGATTGAGATGGAAAAAGGTTAGGTAACTTATCAAAGTCCCTCAGGCAGTACATGGAGAAGCCATAGTCAAAAGCAGAGTGTGACCCAGGGTCTACATTGTTCTTAACTATGTTGCCATTTCCCTCCTTTATCTCATTAGCAATCAACAAGAAGGAAATAATAATTTAGGCTCATTCTATTTTTACTGAAAAAATTATGTGTATTTTATTTTCCCATATTGATCTTTATCACTTAGGAAATATAAAAATGTTCTGTAATTCTCCATTTTATTATTTTCTTTGTCCCAGATGTACCTTTTCCCCAGATACAGTAATTATTCTCAAAATTCATATTAAATCCTAAAGAGTTATATGATTCTCACCTGCTCTGAGTCCATGTCTTGTTCCCAAACTCTAATAAGAACCTGTATGAACTGATTGAAATAAAGCACCTTTATTTCTTAAGAAATAAGAAATAAGCACCTTTATAGCTCTTAAGACAAATGCCTATTTATTGGGGAAGAGTGCATTAATGCATAAATAGTGCCACTTACCACTCAAGTAATGTATTTTTTTAGTGTGGTCATTTTCTTTGACACAGATTAATCTAGTTCAAACTCCATCTTGGTTATTTATGTAGGGAAGTTAGGATGCTATGGAGAATTAAGAGCCAAGATGTGTTTTAAAATATCCTCTAAATAAGGAAGATATTCACTTGAAGCAGCTCAGATCTGTACATAGGATTTAATCTTATACGAAATTTTCATCCCATGTTAGCACGTTCTTTTCCCAGTCCAACTTCCAAATTTATTATTTTGCTGGCGGAGACTGATTCCCCATTGGCTCATACGACCTCAGTTTGCCACACTAACAGAACAGCGCACTCAGTTTTAATATAAAACTATAATATGTTTCCAGTATAGTGTGTACTATAGTTATGCAATACCAATGTAATACTAATAATTATATTCTAATAGAAGAGTATATTGCATATTATTAGAACATATAATTATATATGCCATTATAATTTATATAATTTTAATTTCTAGTATAAACCAAGGTAGGAACCCTCTCTAAAGGAAATTAGCATTCCCTGAATTGTATGGGTCACTTTTTTTTTTTTTTTTTGCTAACTGGTGTTTATCAAAGTGAGGCTCCTGACTTTTCACAGAAACTGGGAGGAGATAAGGCTCTGTATCTTGATGATTACATTTTAGAGGGATAGTCAGTAGGTCCTTACAAAAACAAATACAAAAAACAGTCCTGAATTGTAAAACTGGCAAACCTCTGGGAGAAGATTTACATTTCAGAGGAGCAGAGAAAAAAATTACAATGGAGACATTGTGTGTGTGTTTTGTTGTTTTGTTTTGTTTTTCATTTTTGTTTGTTTTGTTTCTAAGTAAGTAAGATAAGGGAGGGCAGGGGTCTATAACCTGGAGGAAATTTGTCTACAATTCAGTCAAGCTTAGGGCACTGTTAAGGCCATTTTACTCAATATATGTGAAAAGCCAGCAAGGCACTTACCTCTCTTCACACAGCAAACCTAGGCACCTCAGAGTGAGGAATGAACATCTGGGAGAAAGAACAGAGGCACTTGAGTTCCGTGTCAAACACAGACTGGTTCTTAGTACATCATGGCTAATTGTTCCGGCAACCCTCTGTCTTGGCTTCTCTTTCACTGCCCATCCCCTGAGTCCTCTGAGGAAGCCTGAGAAGTCTATAACAAGAAATAAATAAATAGATCATTAAAATAGCTGTGAGATAATGAGTGCTTAGAGCAATTCCAAATTGTTGTCACTGTAACAGAGTGAAATAAAAGCCAGGAAAAAAAAATGGGTTTGCTCTAGTTCAGTGGGAACAGAAGGCAGCAGCGTTAGAGGAGCAGAGTGCTGGACAATGAGAAGGGTCAAGGATACGAAGGAAGAGGAAGCCACAATGACGTTGACAAACATCTGAGCAGTAAGCCAAGTAGATTCTTTCTGGAGCAGAGAAGACGAAAAACAAAGCTAATATAGAACTTAACTGGCATGTCAGTGGATTGAAGCCACAGCCATCTCAGAATTTGAGGTTGATCCACATTTGTAACAAATACTTAATGGTGGTCCTTAAAACCTTAGACAATTCCTTAGCTAGTTCTTGAATCACCCTGCTACTACCCTTATTACACCAGACTAGCTAAAGCCAAAGAAATCTGTTACATATATGACTATTCATCATAGATCAGAGATGTTGAAAACTGATCATCATCTTTTTACTAATACTGTTTTATGCGTTTCACAAAGAATACACACATATGTGTGTGTGTATATATATATATATACACACACACACACACACACACAATCTTGAGATAGTCAAATAAACTACCCTGATCATGACAGTCTTTGAATGTCTTAGGAACAGAAACATTAAATTGCATGTATTTTAAGCCACAATGAAAAGATCAGGATATGCGTAATGCTAAACTGCATGATATTCCCAATAAATCTTGGCTTTTAGGAGAAGTAATTACTAATGCTCTTCTGAACTTTTGGTACTTGCTATTAACCCAGTAGGAAATTTTAAATTGTAACTTACCCTGAAGTCAACCACTCACAGAAATGAATGCAGTCCTCCTTCTAATAGAAATAATAACATTCTTCTACTCCTTTTGAACTCAAGGGGCTGAGCATTGCATATAAATAGCATGTGTATTGTTTTCATTTAAGTATTCTTTTTTTGCTATATTATTTCACTTAAACCATTGTAAAGTAAAAGAAAAAAGTAGTGGGCATACTGTTTTCATTTTAATTGTTGTTATTTTGTACTAGAACTAAAGGTAGACTAAGTATAATAAGGATCAGCAAAATAGGCATTTGTAAGTTTTTTGTCTAGAACATTTACAAAAGAAACATAAAACTGTGTCTATTCTAAAATAGGACCCACTGGCTAGTCACTGCATCTTCTCACTAGTATCATTTTTCATAGTTTGATGATTAAATACTTTACAGAAGCACAACCATACCAGTCACACTTTTTAGGGGGCGATTTCAAGTACACATTTATATCACTTTCTGACTGGATACTTAGGAGAACACTGAAAAGCTATAATTTGGGGAAAACTGCACTTAGGATTTCAGAAAATAACCAATGATTTCTGATTTAAGAAAAAAATCTTATAAAATCTCACTGAGTGTTGTGTCCACACACATGCACAAGTCTGAATGATTGTACTTCTGCATCTCAAACCAACATCTTCCAAACAACATTGTTACATGTCTTATTACTTTATTTGTGAAGTAGCTAACATCGACTATATTCTCTGACATAGTCTCAAATTAATTTTTGGCGTGGGCTCGTAGGAGGAGATTGATGGTTGAATGAGGAATTGAGTATCCTTACAGGGAAGAATCAAAGGATCAAGGCTCAGATAAGTTGCTGTTTCATAATTTGAAAATTGTAATGTAGGATTTAGCACTGGAAAGAATGTTGCACTTAGGCAGCTTATATGAAATAAATAGACCCAAGGGAATTTTTATTTGCCTCAATATCTCATTTTCCAATCCTTTATTTGTTCATAGGGATGCACAGGGACAGCAGAAATCTTTCTCAAAGAGTTTTGTATTTAAAGTTAGTGTCAGTTTCTGATATAGGTATGATACTATTCATGATACAATTTGTCTTCTATGCTCAAATGGGAGACGTTTCACTGAAAGCATATACTATGTCATAAAAAGGAAAAATCTTACATGGAAATGCCAATTTCTTCTCTTTTCTTCCATCTTTATTTAATCAATACTGTGAAATATGTTTTACAGCAACTCTGGGAAAACATCCCCATGTTTCATAGGTACTTGTAAGGAAGTAATAAATTTGCTTAGTGCAATATAAGACATCCTGCGAGAGCTCAATAAGTACTTGTTGACTTTCTGACTAAAATAAAATATACCTTTCTCATGAGAATGCAAGTGTTAAACAGGTATTGAAAACATTCTAATTGAAATAATTTTAAAAATGTTTTGAATTGGTGGAATTCTACTTTATAGGTAGAAACCTTCATCAAAGTCTTATAGCAGTAAAATTAAGAAACATAAAACATATCAAAAAGACTATACTACATTAGTGGCAGTAGAATAGAGTAGGTTTTACTCCAATAATTGTATTATTAAGAAAAGACTAGTTTTTGAATGAACAGCCTATTATTATTGTGTAAGTGGGATATGGGATTGACTTGAACATTTTTATTCCTACATATGTGATTTCATCACCTATTTTATAATTAAAACTTATGTTGCAAATAAGATGCCAAAAATTGCAACATCATAAACTGTTAACACAATTCTGAAACATCAAATGGAAGCAGAAGAGTATATGCAAAGCTATTAAATAGTGAAGCATATGTAGTAAGCAATGAATGAATATTAGTACTTTTGAAAATGTAAGTCAACGTTATTGAGGTATAATTTACATGTAAAAAACCACAACCATTTTAAGTGTGCCTTTAAAACGAGTTTTGATAACTGCATATACCATGGTTTTCACCACCCCTAATTAAAATACAGAGCATTTTTACAACTTCTAAAAGTGTCCTCATGCTCTTTTCCCTTAGTTCCAAGTAATGGCTGATACGCCTTCTGACACTGTAGATTAATTTCCAGTTCTACAATGTCATATAAATGTAATTGAACAAAACATGGTTTTGTGCCTGGCTTATTTTGCCCAACATAATATGATCATAAATGCTTTCAAATTTATTGGCAGCTCACTACTTTCTATTGCTGATTAGTATTTCAATATATTGGATTTATTGCAATTTGTCCATTAGCTCATTGATTGGTGTTTGGGTCATTACCAGGTTTTGGCTACTGTGGAGAAAGTTGCTATGAACTTTCATGTGAGTCTTTGTGTGCCTCTATGTTTTATTTAGTTTGGATAAATATGTGTGCGTTAAATTGCTAGGTCATGTAGTAATTTTATGTTTGATTGTACACATTTTTTTTCGGATTTTCAAATTCTTATATGACATGAGTTTTATTAGAGTTTTTGATATAGGCCTTACTAAATATAATTTGGCATCAATAGCTAAGAATTAAACATTGTGTTTAGGTAGAAAATAGACTCATTTTAAACACTTAATATTTTGTGTTTCTGGGATTTGGAAATAATAACAGAATATGGGGCTCTTAGGTATGACTAAGTGGAGGAAGGATTGTCTCCCTTGTAATACGGAATGAAAAAATTACTGCTATATTTTTTGTCACTCAGAGGACATTCAAAGGCTTTTCTGGAATACCTTACACTAGAATAATTAAGGGGAACAGATCTGTGTTTACTTAATTTTAAGGGTTTATGAGTAGTGCAGAAGCATATGACATTTAATGCAGTTGAGGAGGTCTTCTACTCTGAACACTCAAATTTGCCATTGAGGGCTCTAACATTTTGTTATCAATGCATCTGCTGTGAAGCCAAGAGGTTATCAGTGGGACACTAAATTTGATCAGCACATTACCGAAATGAAAATGGGAGATGAGCTAAAATATTAAAGACATATTTTTCTTCACCACAATGAGCTTTTCATCAAGCTATGGAGGGTGGAATAAATGGTTAACACCAGAATACTCATATCACCACTGGGCACACATATAACACAAACTGGGCAGCACACTTATTTGTAACAATCGTTTAAAATTCTATGGAAAGAATTTGTAGAGTTTACAGCATCTTAACTCTTTTTAAAGGTTATTTATTTTGAGAGAGGGGAGAAAGTGAGAGAGAGAGAGAGAGAGAGAGAGAGAGAGGATTCCAAGCAGCCTCCTTGCTGTCAGCACAGAGCCCGATGCAGGGCTTGATCTTATGAACTGTGAGATCATGACCTGAGCCAAGATCAACATTGGCAGCTTGACCAACTGAGCCACGCAAGCACCAAAAAACATCTTAACTTTAAAAAATAATGTATTTAATTTAAAAAGGAAAAACATGTCAACTGTTATGGTTAGGTAAGTGAATCTAAAAATTGTATTTACTATGTTGGTGCCATGTCTGGATACATAAACTAAGCATTTTTATTTTTATTTATTTATTTTTTAAATGTTTATTTATTTTTGAGACAAAGAGAGACAGAGCATGAATGGGGGAGGGTCAGAGAGAGAGGGAGACACAGAATCTGAGGCAGGCTCCAGGCTCTGAGCTGTCAGCACAGAGACCGACCCGGGGCTCAAACTCACGGACTGTGAGATCATGACCTGAGCTGAAGTCAGACGCTTAACCTACGGATCCATCCAGGTGCCCCAAACTAAGCATTTTTAAAAGAAATAATGTTTTCAACACAAGGTCAATTTTAATTTGGATATCTTACTCTCAGTATAATTATATAGTTGATTTTAGGTAATAATGATTAATCTGAAAATTTTCATATGTATGTTTAGATTGATATTAATTTTATACTCTACTTAAAGCTATATTTGAATTGCAAGATGGAAAAGGGTCATATTTGTTTATCTAGTACCAAAAATGAACAAAAAATGTTGGATTAATTAAAACTATATAAAACATATCCTATAAAATATAGTTCAAAATATTCAAGCATGACATGATAATATTAACAGGAAGACTTCCAGCAAAAACAGTTAATTAGCACTGAATCATGATGTTACTATCTTTGTGTGTGTTTCTTTAGTTGTGAACTGTCAATAGGCTATATGTAAATGATGAATAAAGTGTGATAGCCCTGACACATTTTTAGCTTAATCAAGGATGCAACTGGTCTTATCTTTATCATTAATGAAGCAGTAGGAAAATGTTTTCAACTATATTATAAAATATTGCTGTTAATTCATTATTGATTAAGGTTATATTTATGAGTCATTTAAAGTCTAGGTTATACCATACAACAGGGAATTTTGAGGCATTAGCTAGAACTATTTTCATTTAATTTTAAAGTGTACCCATATATTAATTTAAATGAAAGAGAATCGCCAATTGTGAAAATGTTGAGTGAAGCACATTTTTAAATTTTACCTACTGCTTTATTTCTGATAGAAACCAATATTAATAATGTCAATTTGATGTAAATTTTTTTATGTAAAAAAGTGGTTTTATTAAAACACAGGGACAGGATCCACTGGGCAGAAAGAGCTATCTGATATGTAATTATTTAAACAGTAAAATATTAAGAACCATAAGCAAAGTATATAAATATAAGATATTAATGACTTTTCCTATTTGTCTTCTATGTTTTTTTCTCTGTCTGGTAATTAGCCTAAGTTTAGATCCAAAATATATAAAATATTTTTGGGCATTTTGCAATATTTCAGTTACCTAGTTCACTTTATTCTATTATATCTTCATAAAAGCAGGGCCAATGTTTTCTTTTACTGTAAGAGTAATTTAACATGCACACTCACTTGACTATCATAAAACATACAAACAAAGAGTTTAAAATATATTTGATTATAATAGGGATGTATACAATTTTGTTTGATCAAAAGTATTTATATGGATACCATAATAAATGGATTGATCTAATCTCAGAGTTTTTATGCCATTCAAAATAGTTACTTTAGTTTGTAAAAGCTAAGCAAATTAGCATTGCCCTTGTTTTCTTTCAAATATTTTCATTTATTTTCTACACCAATAACAGACATACATAAACACAAATTCACACATGCGCACACACACACACACACACACACACACATGCTATTTCCCACAGGACATGGTTTGTGGCATCAACTTATAATCTCTAATATCCATCAAACAATACTCTGAAATTATGTTTGCATATATACATGTATGTGTATTTATATGTGTGTATATGAAGAGATGTGAGAAGTTGGAATGGGATAATTAAGTGAGAAGTTGGAATGGGATAATTAAGTTTATAGAGGAGGATAAATTTAATCAAAATTGAGCTTCAAAATGTGTTTAAAATGAATTCTGTAAATATTATTAAATAATCTATACAAAGATTCAGACAAATAACAATTATATTATATAATTGATTTTGCATACTTATTTGTATAAATACATTGCATAGTTTCATAATTTGATTCAAAATAATTCATTATATGTCTCTCATTTTTAAAAAATAGGAAATAACAAAGTAAAAGATAGAATTCATTCAACTAAAATTTACTGATATTTAAAAATAAAGTTAAATAAAGTATACAGTACTATTCTCAAAGATCTAACAGATATTTGAAGAAATAGATATTAAATAATGCATTATATAATATTTCAAATGTTAGGAAAAATTCTAGATGTCAACTCCTATTATCTGGCACTTTTTAACCCATTCCGCAAAGGCTCCAACTCATCCTGGAAAATGATGGTACATAGAAAAGACTGATTTAATTTTTTTCCCTGTCATTCCATCAGAATGGTGTGCAGTAGGAAATCCAGTTGTTATATACTTATAAAAGCTTATTTCTTCCTCTAAGGTCAGGAACAAGACAGGAATGTCCACTCTCACCATTGTTATTTAACATAGTACTGGAAGTCTTAGCCTCAGCAATCAGATAACAAAGAGAAATAAAAGGCATCCAAATCAACAAGGAAGAAGTCAAACTTCCACTATCCGTAGATGACATGATACTCTATGTAGAAAACTCAAAACACTTGACCAAAAAATTACTAGAACTTATACATGAATTCAGTGAAGTCACAATATATAAAATCAACATATAGAAATCTGTTGCATTTATATACACCAATAATGAAGCAGCAGAAAGAGAAATCAGGGAAATGATCCCATTGACAATTGCACCAAAAACCGTAAGATGCCTAGGAATGAACCTAGCCAAAGAGGTAAAAGATCTGTACTCTGAAAACTATAGAACACTTTTGAAAGAAATGGAAGAGGACACAAAGAAATGTAAAAGCATTCCATGTTCATGGAATCGAAGAACAAATATTGTTAAAATATCTTCACTACCCAAAGTAATCTACACATTTAATGTAATCCCTCTCAAAATACCACCAGCATTTTTCAGAGCTAGATTCTAAAATTTGTATGGAACCACAAAAGGCTCCAAATAGCCAAAGCCATCTTGAAAAAGAAAAGCAGAGCTGGAGGCATCACAATTCCAGACTTCAAGCTATATTACAAAGCTGTAGTCATCAAGACAGTATGGTATTGGCACAAAAACAGACGTATAGATCAAAAACAGACATATGGAACAGAATAGAGAACTCAGAAATAGATCTACAACTCTATGTTCAACTAAACTTCAAAAAGCAAGAAAGAATATCCAGTGGAAAAAAAAACAATCTCTTCAACAAATGGTACTGGGAAAACTAGACAGTAACATGCAGAAGAATGAAACTGGACTACTTTCTTATACCATACACAAAAAGAAATTCAAAACGGATGAAAGGCCTAAATGTGAGGCAGAAGACCATCAGAATCCTAGAGGAGAACACAGGCAGCAACCTCTTTGACATGGGTCAAGGTAACTTCTTACTAGACACATTGCCAAAGACAAGGGAAACAAATATAAAAATGAAATATTGGGACTTCACAAAGATAAAAACCTTCTGCACAATGAAGGAAACAATCAACAAAACTAAAAGGCAGCCTATGATTTGGGAGAAGATATTTGCAAATGACATATCTGATGAAGGGCTAGTTTCCAAAATCTGTAAAGAACTTATCAAACTTAGCACCCAAAAAAACAATCTGGTTAAGAAATGGGCAGGAACATGAATAGACATGTTTCCAAAGAAGACATCCAGATGGCTAACAGACACATGAAAAGATGCTCAACATCACCCATCATGAGTGAAATGTAAATCAAAACCACAATGAGATATCACTTTATACCTGTAAGAATGGTTAAACTTAACAATACAAGAAACAACAGATGGTGAAAATGTGGAGAAAAGGGAAACCTCTTACACTGTTGCTGGGAATGCAAACTAATGAAGCCACTCTGGAAAACAGTATGGAGGTTCCGCAAAAAGTTAAAAATAGAAATACCCATGGCCCAGCAATAGCACTACTAGATATTTATCCAAAGGATACAAAAAAATATTGATTTGAAGGTGCACATGCACGCCAATGTTTGTAGCAGTATTATCAACGGTGGCCAAATTATGGAAAGAACCCAAGTGTTCAGTGTCCATCAACTAATGAATGGGTAATGAAGTGGTATATACATACATACATATATATATATATATACACACACACACACACACACACACATACATACATATATATGGTATATATATGTGTATATATACATATATATACACATATATACACATGTGTATGTATACACAAACACCTACATATGAATATTACTCAGCCATCAAAAAGAATAAAATCTTGTCAATTACACCAACATGAATGGAGCTAGAATGTATTATGCTAAGTAAAATTTCAGAGAAAGACAAATATCATATGGCTTTACTTCACTCATGTCTGAACTTTAAGAAATAAAACAGATGAACGTAGAGGAAGGGGAAAAAAAGAGAAGGAGGCAAACCATAAGTGACTCTTAACTATAGAGAACAAACTGAGGGTTACTAGAGGGGAGGTGGATGGTGGTAGGTTAAATGGGTGATGGGTATTAAGGAGGGCACTTGTGATGAGCACTGGGTTTTATATGTAAGTAATGAATTACTAAATTCTACTCCTGAAACCAATATTACACTATATATTAACTAACTAGAATTTAAATAACAATTTTAAAAAAATAGAAAAAAGCTTATTTCTTGCAAATCTCAATTGGAAGGCTGAGATCTACTCCCAATTCATGTGGGGACTTAGCAAATCACAGTTAAAAATTTCTAGAATCACAGATATGCACAAAGAGCTTATTAACAACATCTAGAATTATAATCAGTTGCTTTTGAGGGAGCAATCAAGAGCCTTTTTCATAACATATGTAGAGTATAAGGTTGTAATAAATTACAGCCATTGTGAGGAGACCAGGGGACCACTCTGAGACTGAGTTGACAATATTGTGATCTAATAAATGCGTGTTTTTTTTCAAATTTTTAAAATGTTTATTGATTTTTCAGAGACAGACCATGAGTGGGGGAGGGGCAGATAGAGAGAGAGGGAGACACAGAATCAGCACAGAGCCTCCCTCATGGGGCTTAAACTCATGAAATGCAAGATCAAGATCTGGAGCCTAAGTGAGACACTTAACTGACTGAGCCACCCAGGCGCCCCATGAATGTATGCTTTAAAAATCTCTGGGTGAGAACAGTGTGGCTGGGAAAGAAAGAAAGAGAGATAAAGAGAGAGGAGGGAAGGAGCGAGGGAGGGAGGGGGGAGGGAGGGAGGAAGGAAGGAAGGAAGGAAGGAAGGAAGAGAGAGAGAGGGAGGGAAGGAAGAAGGGCAGAAGAAAGGAAGGAAGGGAGGAAGGAAGAGAAAAAGGAGAGAAAAAGCAAGTTGTTTAGATTTGTTAATAAGAATATATTTTCTAGTTACCTCAGTAAATTATCTGAAAAGAGAAGGCATAGGATTAGTTTTTTTAAGACCCCTCCTTTGGAATTAGAATTTTGCCGCTGAGTAAAGATCTCCCTAAATGAATAGGGCACAGCTCAAGCTCAAGCTTGACAAGTGCAGATGGAATTTACAAATCTAGAGTGGCCCTTTTGTATATTCAACCTAGCTGTCTATGCAATGTAATACATGTTGGAATCCTTTCTCCAGCTATTTTACAACACAATATTTCAAAAGCAATATTACAACACAATTGTGTTGGGATTTCACCAGGAATATATGTCCATTAGTACTCTGTAGTATGGATACATGAAAGTACACTATGCCTTGGAGAAGACTAAAATCTAGAAGAGTAGCAAGTTCAAAGAGATGTGTGCCCTGCCTCTGGTTAGTAGGGGAAATGATGGCTTTAATTCTAAGTTATCTATTATGTGTTTAGGAAAAAAAACTTTCCCTCTTTTTTTGAGAGTTCATGCTAAACTATGCCCATTAAAGAGCCACCAGGTCTGCAAAGGTCAAAACTAAGGAAAACTTAACTGAGAAGGGGTAAGGCTAAGTAGTCTTGGAAATCAGACAACTAAAATTGTTTGCTGCCATTCTAGCCAGGCAAACATAAGTGATCAATCAGCACCCATTTCCATTCTCCAGGCAAACATTGTGGTCTAGAAGAAATGAGAAAGGGACAAGAAATTCCATCTTGTGATTACATTAGGTAGGTACTGTTCACATAGTAGTTTTCTGCTTGATCTATTCCCCACCTTGGACATACATGAACAGAGGACATCTTGTTTGTTAAATCCAGAGACTAAATGCAGAATAATGTTTCAGAAGAGAAATTGTGTATAGCTGGGATAATGGATTAGGGAACCAGATGCTTATATGTAAAAATCTAAAAACTGAACAAGCCAGTTGTTCAAGTATTTTCCTATTTTTCACCTACTAGTCACTTGCTATGGAGCTCATCTATTTTGGAGAATGATTACACCTGGGCTAAGGGTAATCTCAGTGAGAAATAAGATAATATAAATATAGAAGGATATAGATATTTAGCCAATACATAAGTTCATTCTTCAAACACTTAGAGACCATAAGGAAAAAAAAAATATGTACCTCGTAGAATGACACTGCTTTGTGTTTAAGCACTACTGTTTGGAAGGATACATTAAATTTCTCTATGGAAGGAAGACACAATGAAAAGTAATTCAACTTTATTTGCTAGATAGAAAGGTTTGTTGTGAGGGACTGTGTCTGGCATACTACATTGTGATTTGAATACTTTCCCATTGACTCCTTCTCCCTCTTCCATGGAAACATTTTGTTTCCTGTGTGCACAGTTCACAACATAAATGAGCAGAAGGCAAATACAACTTTGATGCCAAACACAGACTTATCTAACATCATTTGCACCATGCAAGAGAAAATTGCCAGAGAAAAAACATACTGCTGAAACCCTAGACAGGAAAAGCATATTCCTAGACAGAAAATAGATGTCTGCCTGGGCTGGATGGAAGAAAAGGGAGAGAAGTCTATGAAATTTAAAAGTAGAGAAAATTTCCTCTCCTTTTTCAGGCAGCGGAAAAGAAAAAAAACATAGAAAGAGGACGATGAGGTGCATCTAGACGGAGAGAACCATGGTTAACATTTGCAAATATTTCCCACACACAAATTAGAGACATGATAAAATAGAACATCTTCTGAATCTGAATTATGTGAGCATAAGAAATTCTTAGGTGTTACGAAGAAAGAAACCTTCTGGCTGGTGGGTTTTTTTTTTAATATTGTTTGTTTTTTAGCAAGTGTATTATAAGAAAGGTTTTAGAAAGAAATAGAACCTGAAATAGGTAAGTAACCAACATTTTGTTTTGGTAGAAAAAAAAGTTACAGCAATCTATACAGGAATATATTTATGATTTCATTTTTAGCCTGGAGAATATGCATAGAATGTAAAATATAAATAAATACTCTTGACTGCTTTGGGAAGAACATCTATCGTGAATACAATGATCCTGAAAGTGGATAAGCTTGGGCTCTAGATTTGGAAAGTGTGGATGAATTTCTGTATACACTTATGTGTCTCTGGGGAAGTCATTGAACTTTTTAAATCCTCTCTGTTCTCATTTATATAATGGAGATAATAATCTTATCTACTAAATAAAAGGCAGCATAACTCAAGCAATAGCTTTCAAATATGTAATATGTAATAAGCAACCAACACATTGTTTTTTTATTTTTTTGAAACACATTAGTTTTTTTTAAAAACACATTAGTTTTTACTTTTAATTTTTTTATGATGAAATTTCCTGGATTTTTAGTTTAAACATTATTCTATCGGCAATAAGGAATAACAAAAAAGTTTTCAATCTAGCAAATGAAATTACCAAGTTGCTCTCCAGTGAAAAATTTCTTAGCTCTAAGAAGTGTGAAATCGAATGGAGAATGGATGATATACTCAGAAAAATCAGTTTATGGCTTTAAAAACATGAATTGCACATTGTTCATACTAATAAATTATTAGATAATATCCTGATTATGACTGTAGGAAAAACTATGGAAATGTTGAAAAAAGATACTCACTATCAAGGCACCTGGCTGATTCAAACGGTGCGGCGTATGACTCTTGACCTCACAGTCGTAAGTTTAAGCCTCACATTGGGCGTGGAGCCTACTTAAAAATAGAAAATAAAAGATACTTGCTATTTTTTCTTTTTTCTTTTTCTTTAACTTTTATTTAGTTTTGAGAGAGAGAGAGAGAGAGAGATTACTAAAAAATGAATTAAAAATTACAATGTATAATTACCAACTCATGTTATCTTTTCATATATAATTATATACAAAGCAATCTTGGATAATACACATATTAAGCAGTTAATCTAGAAGTTATTTCACTGTATCTTCTTTCCTAAATCACATACTTACAAGTGTTTTTTAATACTTTTTCATTTTTATCCATCAAAACATTTTGAAATTGACAAATGAAACATTTGTCGATTAATTTAAAATTTATTTCAGATAATTTTACCATCTTAACAGCATAGTGCACAATCTGAAATCTTAAAATCTGAGTTGTTTTAATCCAATCTAAGATTGAAGTAACTATTGTGCTTCTCAAATATGAATCTTTTCATTTCAGAAAAGGATAAAATATCACAGAAAACAAAAATCTGAAGCTTCTTATTGACTTATGGGGGGGGGAGATACCATTAGTTTATTATAAAAGAGAGACATGCAAATTGTCTACATGATGAATAATTTCACAGCTTCAGTGGAATGGGCAGCTTTCACGTGATGCCGGTTCAGTAATGGTTTATTTCAGTCCACATACTTTCTGAGAATGTCACTGTCTCTACATAAGAAATAATCCTTGTCAACCAGAACTACTTTGGTGTCTCCACATTCTGGGAGAAGAACTTTATCTATTTTCAACTTTCATGCTAACTGGTTGAAGTTCTCCACCCTTTCCTTTAGAGCCCAATCCAACAGCTAACTGCTAGTGCTTGCAATAGTTTTCCTTAAGATTTTTCTGGAAGCATGATGCCTCCTTTGGTTACTGTTAAGCTGCACTCTTTACAACTAAAACTCAGTCAAGGAGGGGAAGAAACTTTTTAAAGGCCTGTCCTGCCATAACTCTGGCCACCACAGTTCCTACTCTGCTCTCAAGCTGCTGCAGCCACAGGAAGACCTGCAGTTTCACCCTTGAACCATGTGAACTTGAAGCTTTTTAATACAGAATGAAATTAGGCACCATAAATTGGGCTTTTGAAGACCATTTTAGAAATTACAGATAGCAAATTAAAGGCAAGTCAATTTACCCTCAAAGCGGTAAATGCAAGTATTGTTAATGAAAATATAGATATCAGCCAACACTAAATAAGATGGAGTTATATATAAATGACACACAGATAGTATGCAAAATAGTACGTACTATTTGTTCTCAATGATTTCATTTATATAAAGTTCAAATTTTGACAAACCTAATCTATAATCCAGAAGTCAGGGTTATTAAACTACTCTTTGATATGAGTGTTGGATCTCTGCAAATGATATTTTTCTTTTTACCTGTTGACTCTTTTGTTAGGTGTTAGTACCAGGAAGGTGGCACTGAAGGAAGACTGGACAGCAGGGGGACAGAGAAACAATTTTCTCCATTTTTTTTTTCTTTGCTTTCCTAACGGACTTAGCACAGAAATGCCTCTTTACTCAATCAGTGGTTGCTTTTTTCCTAGCACTTCCAGAAATAGCATCATTGCGTGTGTGTGTGTGTGTGTGTGTGTGTGTGTGTGTGATTATAAATACTGGCAGGTTCCAAGATCTGCATTCACCAAACTGGAGACCAGGAAACCTATAGAGTATTTCCAGTGCAAATCCAAAGACCTGAGGCTTTCCACTATAAGCCAATGGTGGTTCCAGTCCATAAGCCTGTAGACTAGAAACCCAGGAAAAATTGATGTCTCAGCTCAAGGCAGTCAGACAGGAGTTCCCTCTCATTCAGCCTTTTTGTTCTGTTCAGATGTTTAATTAATTCCATGAGGCCCACCCACAATCTGCTGTACTCAGCTCATCAATGTAAATGTTAAACTCATTCAAAAACATCCTCACAAAAACATCCAGAAAAATATTGAACTAAACATCTGGGCATGCCATGGCCCAGTAAAGTTGACACGTAAAATTAAGCACTACATCAATTCTTTAAGTTTCTACATAGTAATAACCAAAAGCTTTCTCCTTTGTCACTCCACGTAGTAACTTCTTCCTGAAGTTACTATTTCAGTGTTCCCTCATGTGCCTGTTTCACATTTCATTTCTCCAATAACTCATATTAAATCCACATATTAACCTCTCTGGTTTGACATAATTAACTTAGATTTTGCTTTTCTGATGAGACGTGGCTGGCTCATCATATGGTTCAAAGAGTGGTCCCAGAAAACAGGCCCTTAAAAATGAGATCCAGGAATTCATTTACATGTGATCCTTGGACTTGGTATCAGTAACAGCTAATGAGAAATGGGATAATAGCAATTAGTGACATACAGTAGTAGCATTATGAATAATTAATTCTGAAGCATGAGTCTTGATGATCAAAGAACTCCTGCACTTGCCTGTTCTGGTAAGAATAATGACTACCAGGACTGTGAGATGCAGTGGCTTTTCCTGACCATCCTGGAAAGCTTACAAGTCAGGACAGTGGCTGTCCGGAGGACTGTAATTGGGAGAGGATATCAGAATTGTTTAGATTTTTACAAAGGTCATTTCCTTAATCTGATTAACAGATAAAAATATTTATTCCCTTTGTGAAAATGAATCAAGGAGTAAAATTGCTTATGAATTTTCTTTATGTGTTTCATATTTCAATAACATATCCAAAAAAAATAAGACATAAGACTATGATGAAAAGGGATGAAAAGCTGACCATGATCATGTTGAGGACAATTTGAGTATAAAGAAGAATCATGGCAGTAATGTATTATAACAAACTGAATTAACTAAAAAATTACTTGAATCCATAAGGAGAAAAAGAAACAAAAGTGAAGAAAGTTTCTTTTTTGTAGGGATGTGACAGTTTACAAACGTATAATTGATAGTCTTTAAAAATCATCAATTATTAAAGATTCAGACAAAGATACTCAAGAGATACTAAAAATCATTGTGTGAATGAATGTTTGTTAAAGAAAAGATTCTTTACATGATCTTAAAGAATAATCCTACAGTTTACTTCTTAATTACAAATTGAAAAATATACTCTAATAATAATGAAATCTGTCAGTCTCTTCCTTAACTAAATGTTCAATTTTCCATCACAAATGTGGGACACCCTCGTATGCATGTTGGATAGAAGGAGTTCAACAGCATCATCTATTTAATGTGATTTTTAGAAATTGTTGACAGAATCTAGTCAAAAGGAAATAGATAATTCACAATGCAGGACACGTTTTCAGTGTAACTGGTGTGTACTTTTCAAAAGTCATGAAGAATAGAGAGGAGCAACGGTGATGATGTAGGTTGGGTGAGATAAAAGAGACTTCACAGAAACATGCTGTATAGGAATCTGGACGGAAAAGTTAGAAGATAAAAAGGGAATTGTGGAGCCAGCCAAGGAAAATAGGGAGGTCTATTTTGCTTGGTTATATTTTTATGTCGCTTGATTTTTGTAGGTAATTTATAGTAACTTTGTTATGGTTACATAGACCTGATGGCCTTTTCCTGAGACATACATGGATGGAATTTCCTCCCATCTGCAGTGATTTGGCAAAAGGAAAGATAAAGAGAGGAGGGACAGGTGTGGCAAGATGCTAACATTTGATGCATCTGTTTGAAGGGTGTATAGGTGTTAACTGTGCATTTGAAATTTAATAAAATAAAATAAATAATTTAATAAAAAATATACACACTTATTTTCCTCCTCAGAGCTTTTTAAAAATGTTTTTAAGTTTATTTATTTATTTTGAGAGAGACAGAGACAGTGTGAGTGGTGGAGGGGCAGAGAGAGAGAATCCCAAGCAAGCTCTGTGCTTCCAGCGCAGAGTCTGACACAGGGCTCGAACTCACAAAACCGTGAGATCATGACCTGAGCCAAAACCAGTTTACAAATGTATAATTGATAGTGATAAATACAATGATTAATTGGCTTAGCATCTTTGTATCTCTACCAATATTAAGTTAATATATGAGTTCTAGATTTATATAAAGCTTAAATTTCATGGAAGAAAATATGAGAATGAAACACTTTTCAAGTTCTCAACTGAATATATAAATTGAGAACTTAAATTATATATTTATTATTCTGAAAATACTGAAGCTATTAAACAACATTTTAAGAGGTGACTCATGTCTAAAATTAAATTTTTCACATATGACAGTGTCACATACAAAGAAACAGAATAAAAAATAAAATTATTGTGGTGGACATCTTTCTTTGTGAATAAAGTTAAATGTTTATTAAAAATAATTTTGGTCTGGTTAGAATGTAGTAAGTTATAAGTGACTGTCACTCCTACTATAACAATACGATCAAGCCAAATAAATTATAAAGTCATAGCTTTCTCTTCCCTGTCAGAGCACGAAGCATTTACAAAATCTAAACGAAACAAATTCTAGAAAAAGAATTGCCCTTTATCAGAGATAATATTCCCTTAGTTACTTATCCCAGAAATCTTTTGTTCTGGATGCAGAACAGAATGGGAACACATGGGAAAAGAAAAAGAAAAGGGAGAAAAACAACAGATTTTAAGGGCTATGTGTCGGTGTATAGGCCAGCATGATGAATTAGAGCCCTAAGGATTCCCAGCCATGGAGTGAGTGTCTTCCAACTTGGCAGCACTTTCCCTGATGGTCTTCACCAAGTAAATATGAAGAGAATGCCAATAGGTGGGCACCAGGAGCCAGAGCTGACACAGTTCTCCATAAAGTGGCATAAGGCACTCCAGCATCTAAGGCAACAGCCCAAGTGTCAGGACAAGGCAGAAAAGCCGAGAAGCACTTTCAAAGCACCAATGGCTGGCACTGAGTGCCAGGCAGCAGCCTGATGAAGGCCATGAACAGGCGAGTGTCATGAAGAGAGGACATATGAGACAGTTAAAAATTGAGCAGAGCAGAGAGCATAGAAAACACCCACACCGAAAAATCTAGAAGTAGGTTGAAAATCAAAAAGAATCTCCCACAGTAGAGATGAATTTTATCAGAACTATAAATCCAAGTGAGATACTCAGATCCCATTCCTATGAAAGGGCAGGTACTGATCATGGTCTCAAAATATTTGAAGTGAGTGGTGAAGTAAATCTAACAAAACCTGTGTAAAAAAAAGTCAAATGCAGCTAAGCTACTGACTAGATGTCAGTCATATAATCTAGCAGCCTGATAGAATATGGGGTATGTTCTGGAAATCACATTTTTTGTGTCAACCTCCACTGTTTGTTCTTTTTAAAGACAGTAATCTACCTACAATTAACATTGTGAAATTCCAAAGTAACACAAACATATGCCCATATTGAAGAGAGAAAAGTTCAAAAGAAGATTTTGAAATAATCAGAAAAAAAAACTTTAAATAAGTCTGAAAAATATTAGATAAAAAGTTTGAAAAAAGTTGATACATAAACAGATGGCAATTTTCAATGCAGAAATGGAGACTATTAAACAAATGAAAAGGCTAGAACTAACAAATATAATAATGTTAAAAACCCATTATTGAAATTCAGAATGAGACACAACGGAAAAAAAAAAGAATCAGTCAACTTAAAGCCAATCTATAAATTATGTCAAAGATGAAGAGTAAAAACAATAAAATTAAAGAGAATACCCAAGATCTGTGGAAAACATCAAATGTTCTAGCATTCATTTAATTTGAGTCCCAAGGGAGCAGAAAGAAATTGGACCCAAGACATATTTAAGAAAAGAGTGGCCAAGAATTTTCCCAAAGTGTTATAATGACTCAACTCAAAAATTCAGGAAGCTCAGTCTGTCCAAAACAGGATAAACACAAAGAAAATCAAACGACTCATCACAGTCAAAGGTCTGTGCACTAAATACAAAGAGGAAATGACAGAAAATATTGGGGAAGGACATATTGCAAATAAATAAGTAAACAAAAATGATGCTTAAATTTTTATCAGAAAAAAAAAATCTGAGAAAGAAGACATTGGAATTACATCTTTATAGTGCTGGGGGCAAAACAGAATTCTTTTATTTTTCTTTTTTTAATTCTAGTTAGTTAGTATACAGTGTTATATTAGTTTCAGGTGTACAGTATAGTGATTCACTAATTCCATACATCATCCTGTGCTCATCACGGTAAGTGCCCTCCTTAATCTCCAACACTCGCTTCAACCATCCTCCCACCCACTTCCCCTCTGGTAACCATCAGTTTGTTGTCTTTTGTTAAGAGTCTGTTTCTTGGTTTCTCTTTCTCTTTGCTCTTTTGTTTTGTTTCTTAAAGTCCACGTATGAGTGAAGTCATATGGTATTTGTCTTTCACTGACTGATTTCACTTAGCAGAGTGCACTCTAGTTCTATCCATGTCATTACAAATGGCAAGGCTTTATCGCTTTTTATGGTTGAATAATATTCCATTGTATATATCTACCACATCTTCTTTAACTATTCATTGATTGATGGACACTTGGGCTGCATCCATATATTTATGTTTTATTTATTATGTAAATAATGCTGCTATAAACATAGGAATGCATGTATCCCTTTGGACTAGTATTTTTATGTTCTTTGGGTAAATACCCAGTAGTGTCACTGCTGGATCATAGGGTAGTTCTATTTTTTTTTTTTTAATGTTTGTCTTTATTTTTGAAGGAAAGAGTGAGACAGAGCATGAGCAGGGGAGGAACAGAGAGAGAAGGAGACACAGAATCTGAAGCAGGCTCCAGGCTCTGAGCTGTCAGCACAGAGCCCAATGCGGGGCTCGAACCCACAGACTGTGAGATCATGACCTGAGGTGAAGTCGGACGCTTAACCGACTGAGCCACCCAGGCGCCCCATAGCGTAGTTCTACTTTTAACATTTTGAGGAAACTCCATGCTACTTTCACAGTAGCTGTGCCTGTTTATATTCTCCCCAACAATACATAAATAAACCTAGAATTCTTTACCTTAGAACATCATTTTTAAAATGAAGCAAAATAAATACATTAAAATAAATTTTAAAAATCTACTTTAATTGTCTCAGGAGAACTGTGCAACAATCAATGATGAAAATTTCTCTATTCTGAAGTTAAATGACACCAGATGGAAGTCCAAATGTGTAGGAGGAAATAAAGATTAAAATAAAAGGTAAATATGTAAATATATGAATGAGCATAGCTAATCTGCTCATCAAAAGACACCATAAGAAAAACGAATGTATAAGCTACACACTGGGAGAAAATATTCATTGTAGGTTTATCTGAAAAAACACATTTCTGAGATATAAAGAACTTTTAGAAATCAGTATTTAGAAGACAGCCATTGAATTTAATAAATAAATAAGTAAATAGGTAAACAGTGCAAAACTTGAGCAGATGTCACTAAAAAAACATACAAATGTTGAAAAAGCACATGAAAAATTATGAATATCATTAGTTATCAAGGACATGCAAACTGAACCACAATGGATCATGCTTTCCTACCACTAGAACAACTACTATTAAGCAAACTATTATAATGCAAAATGTTGGAGAGGATGTAGAACAAGTTAACTTCTTATATATTGTTAACGGGTGTGTGAAAAAGGAAATGTAGTTTAAAAAGACAATGTATTTATGTGTTCTGACGAAGGAACAAAAAACCCAATTTTTACTCAGTCTTATTCATACTAGACCAAAAGAGGAAATGGTTAAAATTCCAACAACTGGGGATGATAAAAATTCTAGCAATTTCACAGAATGTAATGCTACTTAGGTATAGCAAAATATCAACTACTGCTACATATTGTAACACGGATGAATTCCAAATACATGTTATCTTGAAAACATGTTGAACACAAGAAAACCCAAACCTGCATCATATATGTATTAGTTATTTATTGTTGCTTATCAAATTACAGGAATACCTAGTGGCCTAAAACAACAATTTCTTATTTCACAGTTTGTGTGGGTCAGGAATCTGAGCACAACTTAACTAGGTACCTCTGACTTCAAGTTCCCAGTTTTGCAGTCAGTATTGACTGGGGATGTGACATCTGAAGGCTCAATAAGGGGAGGATCTGTTTTCAAACTCACTCATGTGGATGTTGCGGGGAGTTGTTTCCTGCTGAAGTATTGGATTGTGAGTCTTCCTTCAGTTCTTTGCTCTGTGGAGCTCGGTGGAGGCTGACTTTCTAGGGAGGTAGCAAGAACTCCCAATGTAGAAGACACAGTCTCTTTGTAACCTAATGTTGGAAGTAACCTTCTTTTTTTAAAAAAAAAATTTTTTTTTTAATGTTTATTTATTTTTGAGACAGAGAGAGACAGAGCATGAACGGGGGAGGGTCAGAGAGAGGGAGACACAGAATCTGAAACAGGCTCCAGGCTCTGAGCTGTCAGCACAGAGCCCGACGCGGGGCTTGAACTCACAGACCGTGAGATCATGACCTGAGCCGAAGTCGGTGGCTTAACCGACTGAGCCACCCAGGCGCCCCTGAAGTAACCTTCTTTTGACATATTCCAGTCACTAGAAGCAAATTACTAAGTCCAGCCTACACCAAGGGGAGGGAAATACCTCAGGGCATGAAGATCAGGAAGTGGGAATTGTTAGTGGTCATGTTAGAGACTGTCTACTACACCTATGATTCCATTTATATAAAATAAATGGACAAGCAAACTGATTCATGCTGACTAAAATCAGTCAATGGATGGCAGGCAAAGTTTAGCTGGAAAGAAGAATGAAGGAATTTTCTGGATTACAGAAATGATCTCCATCTTGGTGGTTATAATAGGGTATTTTCAATTTTTAAAATTTAGTACATTGGTGAACCTGAAACATTACATATATATAATATTTTAGTATTATAATTATAACATATATAATCTATAACAATATGCATATAAATATTATATCATATGTAATGTATATATATTTCCTTATCAGTTATACTTTAATAAATTATGAAAACAAAAACAGTACAATTAAAAATTTGAACTATTTGAATATTGTAGAACTCATAAAATCAAAATTATTTAGATGATACGAAATGTCAATATATTACGTTTAATTTTCTGCAAAAAGTATCTACCAATTTTTTGTTGAAACATACTTTTATCACAACATATTTTTTGTAAACAGAAATATTCACTTGGATTCTAGTCTCATCAAGAATGTATAATAAGAATTTCTGTTAAAAGAATGTGCAGCAATATTTGGCATATATTGCTAGATCATAAATTTGTTTTTTAGCCTAAATGTGCATAGAGGTGGTATTCACTGCATGTTTATGTACGGATGGATGTATATATGTATCTGTCACAAAATTCCAAATTACATATAAAAGGGTAAATAAATATACATATTAATAATGCAGCTTTCCTGTTCTTGCCTCATATGTACTTTCTGTTCTCAGCTCATTGCAAAACTTCCCTTCCTATCAACCACATGTGAGTTTGTGATTTTTTTCCTGATTACCTTTTGTTACCTAACAAATGACCCTGATTTAAGGTATAAAGCACCGTTTGATTATGGCCATGGTTTCTCTGCATCGGGATTTAGAGGGGACACAGTAGGGACAGCTTTTTCTTGCTCCACAAAGACTGGGTCCTCATCTGAGAAGACTCTAAAACCTGACAGGGACACAAATGATGTGGCTGAAATTAACTGAAGTTTTTTTCTTTTTCTTTAATATGTCTGATGACAGGGCTGGGATTACTCTTAGGCTGAACTCAGCTGGGACTGTTGATCAGAGTACCTATGTGACGTTTTTTTTGGTGGCTTGGAATTTCATAGCCTGAAATGGGGGCCAGAAAGGGAACATCTGGAAGGCCCATTAAAAGGGACTATTCTTTCTTTTTTTTCTAATATTTAGTTTTGAGGGAGAGAGAGACAGACAGACAGAGAGAGAGAGAGAGAGAGAGAGAGAGAGATAGGGCATGAGTGAGGGAGGTGCAGAGAAGGGGACACAGAATCTGAAGCAGGCTCCACGCTCTGAGCTGTCAGCACAGAGCCCAACGTGGGGCTTGAACTCACAGACTGGGAGATCATGACCTGAGATGAGGCCGGATGCTCCACCAACTGAGTCACCCCGGTTCCCCACAGAGGGACCATTCCAAAAGTGTAAGTTTGGCAGAAGACCAAGATGAAGCTCGAGGGCCTTTTGTAATCTTTCTTTGGATGTCATAGCATTATTACTCCTGCTACACTGTATTAATCAAAACAGACAGAAGCTTACTTCAAGAGGAGTTGACACAGACTCCAACTCTATGAGAAAAGAGGCAAATAAGTCATAACTTTTTTTTTCTGCTGCTACTACCTCATATGCTACTACATACCTCATGCTTACATATCACACCCAGGGTTGTTAGGCAGTTAGTTAGGCAGGAGGGAGGAGGGATAAAGCAGGTGCTGGCCACACCCTCAGTGCTACCCCTGAGGAGATGCCTTACAAACTTTCATTTCCAGAACATTCCAAGGTAAAGGACTGTCCCAGGTGATTCAACAAATAACCTCCTCTTACCCCACCTGAACATATACCAGCCCTGAGGGCATCCATTGGCTTCAATTCATCTAACTGATACAGAGGCACACTGGCAGATGGATTTTACTCAGATGCCACCCTGCAGAGGATACAAATACCTCCTCATGCAGTTGAGACCTTCATAGGATGGATAGAGGCATACCCCACACAGACCAAAAGGGTAACTGAAGTAGTCCGCAAACTTCTACATGGAAATAATCCCCTGATTTGGCCTCCCCAAGTCACTTCGAAGTGACAAGGGACACTCGTTTGTGGCCACCGTAGTTCAATCTGTCTCCAAAGCACTGGGTATCAAATACCACCTTTATTGTGCTTAGAGGCCACAGGTATAAAGGTATAAAGGGCCAGCCTATACCCAAAAATTATCATTAAAAACCTCACACAAGAAATATCACTAAACTGGAAAGAAACCTAGCCACGTTCTCTTCTCTGTAGTCACATAGCTCCCAAGGAGGCCCTGGGTTGAAGTCCTTTTGAGGCCCTGTGCTGGCAACTCTTCCTCACCACAGACTTCTTGGTAGATCCAGAGACCCTAGGAATACAAACTCATATCATCTCTCTCTCCAAATTTCAGCAGGCTTTAAAGGAATACATCCGAACAGTTTCCACTACCAAATAAGAGACACCTTCTCTATTTGAACCTGATGACCAAGTTCTAATCAAAATCTGAGAAGATGGCTGCCCTAAGTCCAAACTGGAACGTACTTAGAAAGGGCCTTTTCCAGTTCTTTTGTCTTCCCCTATAGCCATCAAGGTACCAGGAATCCCTAGCTTGATCCATCATTCCAGAGTTAAACCCTGGAATCAACCCCCAGCAGACACCACAGATGTCTACTCCTAGTGAATCCCTCAAACACTTGAAGTTAACTCTTCAAAAAGATTCTTCATGGGGGCATGAGTGGCTCATTCAATTAAGCAACTGAATCTTATTTTGGCTCAGGTCATGATCTCGTGGTTTGTGGGTTCAAGCCATGCATCAGGCTCATACTGACAGCGCAGAGCCTGCTTGGGATTCTCTCTCTCCTCTCTCTCTGCCCCTCCCCCATGCATGTTTTTTCTCTCTCTCTCTCTCTCTCAAAATAAATAAACTTAAAAAAAAGATTCCATGACAAATAAGTCTTCTGTCTTTCTCTGTGTTATCTCATTAAGAAAAGAGCTTGCCAGGGGCACCTGGGTGACTCAGTCAGTTAACCCTCCAACTTTGGCTCAGGTTGTGATCTCATGGTTTGTGGGTTTGAGCCCTGCATTGGGCTCTGAGCTAACGGCTCAGAGCCTGGAGCCTGCTTCAGATTCTGTGTCTCCCTCTCTCTCTGCTTCTCTCTCTCTCTCTCCCTCAGAAATAAATAAACATAAAAAAAAAAAAAGGAATAGAGTTTGCCATAGCCACCTTATCCTTTTTACAGCTCAATTCTTTGTCCCTGATTTGGGATCATTTGTCCTCCAAATCCTTTACTTCCTTCTTTGCCTTACTTAAAAATCTCCATACTAAGGGAACACTTGTCTTCCTGGGTCATCTGTCCACAACTGTTTACAATTACACCCTTACTTCCTTTAGTCCCCTCATTATAGGGGCTCTCTTAATGTTACTCTTTAAACCAAAACTAATCAAAATGTTGGTATTCTTTGTCTCCTCCAGGTTAAGTGTAGTCAATTTCCAACTGGTCCTCAAGCAAAGATACTAACCTTAGATGCTTAAACCCTTTCCCTTTTGGAAGTCTCTTGGTTGGACACTTCCAGCCACCACTGCCTTCTCTCTGGACAGTCAGCAAGTGATGAACTCTCAAAACCTTCACAATGCCTCCTAACAGCTTGAAGAAGCCATTATCCCATTTCCCAATGATTTGGGGTTCAATCACTTGAGGACGGAGTGTTAGGCAGTTAGTTAGGCATGAACAAGGAGGGATAAAGCAGGAGATGGCAACACCCTCGGTGACACCTCCCAGGGTTGACAGCCACAACTTCAGAGCCACTCTATGGACTTAACAGAACAGGTAGGGGCTAACCACAGAGCTGGCTCAAAAGCCACAAGAGGACTTCCAAGATCTGAGCATGCACACAAAGGGTACAACTTGCCTTTAAGTACCTTTAAAGTCACAACAAAAGCTCATTAGACACTCATAAATGTACAATACATAAATAAATACAATTATAAGAGAATGCATCATGGGTAGGTGCCATGTGCAGAGGCCAAAATGTTCTATAACCACCAGCTTACAATCAAAAATGTCAATCAAAGCCAAATTTATGTGTACACAAAGCAGGCTTAAAAGGATGAAGCTAGAGCTTCTTGGGGCCATTGCCACTCTTGCTCCAACAGTGGCCCACTTTCACTCTTGAAAGTGTAACTTATCAGATCAATGAATTTTATCTCCTGAATCTTGTCTCAGGTCTCCAATCCTTTGGTGCATCTGGGACGAGCATTGAGTGACCAGGGAACAGAGTCACTATGTGTTGATCTGCATCTATCTTGTATGTAGGTGTTACTTGTAGCAGCTCTTTGTTCTTATATCAATTCAAGGATTTTGCTTGATTCTCTGTGAAATTGTTCACTATTAGACCCTTTACTACTGATCCGCAATTCCTTGAGTTGACAGATTGTTTTGTTTTCTGTATATAAGAAAAGCATAACTCATCTTCCTATCATATCTCCATCAATATGATAACCTTATTATTTTGTGCCCTGAATGACCCATGTAGATCTTGGTTTCCTTTTCCCATGTTCCACTCCCTCTCCTCCACTCTATCTTAAAGAGTCCTTCATAAAAACATCATTGATGTCTTTCCAAATATTCTACAAATATTTTGCCTAATGAAAATAAAAAAACTGTAGCCTATAGATCCAATTCCTTCCTTTTCATCACGCTTCAGAAAAAGGAAGTCATATGAAAATATATCTCAACACTGAAATGAACCTTAAAAAACATTTACATTTTCAAAGGATTACTCTGCTCTACTTCCACAACTTCCAGTTGTTTGCATCCTTGCAAAAGGGCATACCTTATGTATCAGACATCTATAATTTCTTTCTCTAAGGATTAAAAAGAGGCACATTTCTGTCTACCAAGACTCTTATGCTACCTACCATTCATGGACTTGTATCCCAGTGCCATATAACCTCACAAAATAAACAACACAAAGTTCTATGTGTGATTTATATTCTTTCCTCAGACAACTCAGCAGTGATAAATATGAGCCTCAATTTGATAAGTAAATACAGCAGCTTGTTTGTTTTTTAAATAAAATAGATAAGTGTTTGACAATCCAATAAACAAAAAATGCAAAACTACCAATGGAAACAGAATTAGAAATGAGAAGTGCAGAAATAGATATGAGGAAGACAAACTGTAAAAAAAAACACCAAAACAATGCAAGGTGCAATCGATGCCAAAATCTAGCTGATTTTTAAATATAATTTTAATGCTCAATAGAGACTTTGTATTAGCCATGATTTGTGCATGTGGATGTATAATTTTGAAATATATTTGAGATAAATAAATACTGAACATTTCACATTCATTTTGTGATAATTAAGTTTTCTTTCCAAAACTCTTAAAATGCTTGAAAAGGATAACACATATAAAACTAAGTTGCAGATTTATCTTTATACATTCATATATATATGAATATACATTTAGTTTCATGCATTATACCTATTACATAAAATTCTAAATAAAATCTTATGAAATTAATTTAACAGATAATTTACATATGTTCCACTCCTAATTCAGAAAAGAAATATTGTTTCAGAACAAAGATAATATTAAATATAGCAGTTTCTAGCAGTAGATTCAAGGGCAAGAAGAAGAATCTGATATACAAGCAAACACTGAGTAAATGTCACTCAATGGTTCTAATTAAAACAACAACAAACTTTTAAATAACTGGGGATCCAAACTTACAGAGAATACTAATTGTTCATAATAGGCTTTTTCTTTCCTTCTTCCCTTCCTTCCTCCCTCCCTCCCTTCCTTCCTTCCTTCCATCTTTCTTTCTCGTTTTCTCCTTTTCTTTCTCGTTTTCTCCTTTTCTTTCTATTTTTCTTTTCCTCTTTCTTTTTCTTTCTTTCTTTCTTTCTTTCTTTCTTTCTTTCTTTCTTTCTTTCTTTCTTTCTTTCTTTCTTTCTCATCTTTATTAAATTCCCCACCCCCCCACCAGACACATATCTACTAAAAGAAACATGTTTTCGAAGCCTGACTTCTAGATACAAGTGGATGTGATATTAAATTCTAGATGGAAATGGAAGTGCAGAGTGTCAACTTCCTGCTGGGTTTTACATTTTATCCATGTTTTTAAAACTTCCTCCTACATCCTGTTGTTTTTAATGTGGATCACAACATGTAGGGCACATTTGTTTTAGCATTAGAATAGAAGGACTCTGGATCTCTGAAACCACGGAGCATTAAATCAGTCTTTTACTTTTAAGACAGTGTATTACTTTTTTACACAAAATACAATTTGCTTACATTTTTAAACATTTAAGTGGTTGGGAATAAATGAAATGGAAAATCTTGATAGATATAGAAATTATGAAGTTGAAACCCAAGGAAAAAAGGCAGAAAAGAAAGGAAGAAAAATATTTTAAAAGGTGGTTTGGATTAATTTTGAACAACTAGAAACGATGACAGTGGGCAGTTTCCACTTGAACAAGAAACAGCAATTACTACAAGAAAAAGAAAAGGATAGTGTAAACTACACAATAGTTATTCAACAAAGTTATATTGGTATAGATCATTGACATGCTGTACTTAAAATATAACGTATGTCTAACTTTTAGTAAATCATAATGGTAATTATTATAGTACTAATCATTCACTATTTCCAGGAAACAATATACGTTTTCTGGTTTTTGTAGAAGTAATTTCAAAATTTGATGCTTGAATACCAAATCATTTTAGATAAAATGTGATAAAACAAAGGACTACTCTTTAGGATGGAGAACTCAAACAAGATTATAGTTTAATTATTAGTAAAATTGTATAATATACATGAAGTTTTAAAAGAAACTATTGCTCAAGTCAAGTAGATTATAACAAGGTCAATACCATGTTAAACAACTGATTTCTATCACATATTTTTGAACTACAAGAGGAAGAAAACAACTAAGTATACATTCATGACTGCTTCATTGATTTCTTTTACTTGTGAAAACACAGACTTTTGGCTTAAATGAAGATTGAGAGGCAAACAGTCATCATAATCCTTGATTAAAATGTTAATAATGAGGGGCGCCTGGGTGACTCATTCAGTTAAGAGTCTAACTTCACTTCAGGTCATGATCTCATGGTTCGTGGTTTTGAGACCCGTATCGGGCTCTGTGCTGATAACTCAGATACTGGAGCCTGCTCGGATTCTGTGTCTCCCTCTCTTTCTCTGCCCCTCCCCCACTCACATTCTGTGTGTGTGTGTGTGTGTGTGTGTGTGCATGTGAAAAATAAATAAACATTAAAAAAATGCTATAATGATGCTGAGAAAAATAAAAAAAAGAAACATTACAAGCCAGAATTTGGCTAAAATTTGAGATTTCTTTGTGACATGTATGGTGTGTAATTGAATGCATTGCTAGGAAACATGATCACAGCTGTGCTAATTACAGTGACAGCCTTTAGAATATTCAAATATCATTTATGATATTTTCTGGAATCTTTGACAGTTGGAATAATTTAATGAACCATGTTTCAAAGACCAGCTTATAACTACTTTCAGACACCCAATGGCAAGAATTACTAAATGCAAAGCACTAGATTTAATTTAGACATATTCAGTAGAACAAATAAAAACAAAAGATCTTTTTAAAAAGGAGCAAATCGCGGGGCGCCTGGGTGGCTCAGTCGGTTGAGTGTCCGACTTCAGCTCAGGTCACGATCTCACGGTCCGTGAGTTCGAGCCCCGCGTCGGGCTCTGGGCTGGTGGCCCAGAGCCTGGAGCCTGCTTCCGATTCTGTGTCTCCCTCTCTCTCTGCTCCTCCCCCGTTCATGCTCTGTCTCCCTCTGTCTCAAAAATAAATAAACGTAAAAAACATAAATAAATAAATAAATAAATAAAAAGGAGCAAATCATGGCTACTGTTGGGGAAAACTCTGAATAGCCCCGGTAGGCTCTCATTTAATGTGAACTGTTGTTTGATATTTTTTTATGACAACATACACTTGCAAAAAACAACCCTATGTATATTTTATTGTGTGACTCTTAATAGGCTGAAAATATTTTTAAAGATGGAAAAAGTTATTTATAACAAAAAGAAAATGTTTATGAAATATTGAACAGAGTGGCATTCCAATAGATTATAAGTAAATTAGAATAAATGAAATCCTTTGCATGACTGTAAAATAGAAAATTCACATAAACTAATCCAAAAAGAAATGTTTAGTGAGACTATAATCAAAGTATAGTCTCAACAGAAAGGAGAGGAGATGTAAACACAGAGCAACATACTGCTTTTTTAGAAGTTTTCTTTATATTACCCAGGATTGAAATTCTGATGGAAAATTAATATTCCATGGATCTAGATGTTATGTTACTTTAAGAATCAGTAATAGTTTTGATAAAAGTAAATTATATGCTAGAAATAAAACAATAATAATAATGATATGAAATATTTTTATGAAGATCCAGGAATCATTTGTGGATCTAAATATTGCTTACTAATTCTATTAACAAATCTGATTATAATCCTCAGCATACAAAATTTCTCCAAATTGAAATTATAAGACAATTTTTAGAACTACTGTGACACAAGGCATATCTAGTTTGGTGATACATCAGTTTAACCTAATCATGTGAAAACCTTATCACAATATAATGAGATTTTGTGAACACTAAGGCAATATAATATACACTAAAATAAATTATATCAATTTTGATTTCGATATTTATCCAAATGCCCTCCTATCAATACAACATCTAGGTATGGGCAATTGCTCTTTACCACCTCCCTTAGCACAAGAAATACTTCACAAACAGTTAAGAACAGTTATATCAGTGTCATCATATACTTCCGTGAAGAAAGCCAATTAATTCAATAATGGTTTTATTTCCCCCCCCCCATCCAATTAATACAAACAAATGAAAACTTCTGGGAATCCATTACACCAAAGGAAAAAATCTGACATTTGTGTATATGTTATTATAAATCCAGTCTAAAAAGTAATAGTAAAGAAACAGAAGTATTTTGTGCTAATATGAACGCAAATTTTTGTGCTAATAGGAAAATTTGCGTTTTGATGGAACACAGAATCATATGAAAACGTATTTTTATTGAATTAAGGAACTTATGAAGCAAAAATGTACTTTGAATGGATAATGACATAAATATGCAATTCATAATTGCCTCAAAAAAATAGCAAAACCTTTTGATTTTCTACCTACTGAGATAAAACTCTTAGTTGTTTGACCAGAAGCATATTCTTATGTAAGTTAGTTACAGAAACTGAACATAAAACTTTTGTAATAGTGCAAAGTGGGATGAAAAACAGCGTGGACAGCAAGTTTTCTCTTTGCTGCCCATATATGTGCAATATAAAAACAATCATACAAAAAAACCCTGCAAATCAATCTAAGATCTACAATGGCATTGGATTACTATTGAACTGACCCTTTTATAAAAAAAATATTTATGGAAAAAATTAGGTATTTTAAATCAAAATAATTAAAAATGGTACATTAAACTTCAGATTTGAAGTTTTTATAATTATGAAAATAAAACTTGCAAATGGCAAAAACTGATATGTAGGTTTAAATCATGCAAGTTTTCTTGCATGAAATGAAAGACTGTATATGATTTTATTATGACATTTACAAGTGTGCTTTAAAATATCTCAGCTTGTGAGAGTAATCTTTTGAAGGAACTCTTTTTAATTGGATACATTTATTCTAATACCAATTGAATAAAACATATCAGGCCTATAATTTTGCAGAATCTGAAATCAAATAACGTAATATAGTCAACTTATTTTAGTAGTTTTCCTTACAGAAATATTTATCTAATTGCTAAGACAGTGGACCTTAAAATTCTCATCACAAGGGAAAAATGTAATTATGTGGGATGATAGATATTAAATAAACTTATTCTGACAATTATTTTGCAATATATACATACAAATATCAAATCATTATTTTGTATACCTAAAACTATGTTATATGTCAATTATATCTCAGTTGGAAAAAAAAGGATATAACTCTTGAAACCACCTTCTAGCACTCAGACCTGCTTAGGAAAATTCTCTAGACACTTCACCTTTGGGTTTGGAACAAAATTTCAGCCCCAATAGTAATGAATGGTCTCAGAAAGTTACCAACCCTTGAAAATGAGAGTAGAGAATGAAAATACTATTTCAGCCTTAACTGGAAATAATTAAATACCAAAACTGTCTATCCTGTTTCCATTACTGAGAATAAACTGTGTTAGAGGAAAGAAATGTCACCCGGAAAGGCACGCTGCAGCTTTCCAGATCTGCAGAGTTCCCTGGACATCTGTGATTCTTTGGTGTGAAGAGGGCCACTGTGGCCTGTCACAGGGCAGGAAAGAGGGATTAGAGACTTCCACATCCAGTGGGGCTCAGTGACCCTCTTTCTGTGTTTAAATTCTCATTTCAGGGGCATCAGGGTGGTTCAGTCGGTTAAGTGTCTGACTTCGGCTCTGTGCTGACTGTCTGCTCAGAGCCTGGAGCCTGTTTCAGAGACAGCCCTGCTCTCTGCCCTCCCCTGTCCGTGCTGTCTCTCCCTCTCAAAAACAAATAAACATTTAAATATATATATTCTCAATTAAATGGGATTAACTTTAGGATTAAGGGATAAAAGGAAGATTCTTTTTGAAAGGGATAGTCTTTTTTTTTTTTGTAAGACTTTACATAAAAAACATGAAATTTTTACATTTTAAAATTTTACATAGGAACATTTGAAGTTTGTTCTCAAAGTCTCCTGAGGGACTCAACTCTGACTTTCCCAAGTCTCAGTGCCAGGTGACCCCAGCTAAAGCATCTTGTACAGAATGTAGGATTGGTGAGATCACAATCCAGTGAGACCAGGGCCTGTTCCTCTCAGTCCTGCTCTTGGCTGGGTGGTGGGAGGGGGCACGCTTTTTCATAGAGACACATTGAGATACTTGACCTTGACCCTGGCCTGCCAAGTCTGTGTTCATGGGACACAGAAGCTCAGATAGGAGTAAGAGTGACAAGGCAGGACAAATCGTCACCTCTGCCAGAAACACCAAGAGTGATGTGGAAGACAAGGCAGACACCGAGGGTTTCAATCCTTCTTCACTAGCAGTGGAACCTCCCTCAATCTACATTTTTAAATGTGTAAAACGGAGATTTTAATAATACACAGGTTTATCAAATGAGATAGTGTAGGTAAAACTGTTTTACAATTTGTCTAGTGCCATAAGAGTACAAGGAAACCATAAAAAAAAAAGAAAAGAAAAAATAGTTTCTAAAACTTTAAAAAAAAAATTTTTTTTTTAATGTTTATTTATTTTTGAGACAGAGAGAGACAGAGCATGAACAGGGGAGGGTCAGAGAGAGAGGGAGACACAGAATCTGAAACAGGCTCCAGGCTCTGAGCTGTCATCACAGAGCCCGACGCGGGGCTCAAACTCACGGACCGTGAGATCATGACCTGAGCTGAAGTCGGATGCTTAACCGACAAGCCACCCAGGCGCCCCGCTAAAACGTTTTTAAATCTACAAATGGAGATACTATGAAAATATGCAATCTGGAGTATTTATACATTTTAATATGAAAAATGTTAGAATAGGGAATATGCTCTACATAGCAAAATTTACTCTCAGTTTATGTGATGCCTCTGTCTTCTAGGGAAAGTATATTCTCAATTAAAAAAAATATTATGCTTATAAAGAAGAGTCATTTGAAGGGGTCAAAGACTAAGAGTTGCAAATTCAAGAAGGTAATTATTTTAATTTAAACAGTTAACATATAAAGCCAGACTAAGAAAAGATTTTTCTTCTAGAAATTACCAGTGAAAGTATAGTATAGGTACATGAATGCTTGTCAAGAATATATGTACTGCTTATTTATTTTTAAGTGTTTCATATTTTATTTATAATATTTTTATTTGAGGGGCACATGGGTGGCTCAGTCGGTTAAGCGTCCGACCTCGGCTCAGGTCATGATCTCATGGTTCGTGAGTTCCAGCCCCGTGTCAAGCTCTGTGCTGACAGCTTAGAACCTGGAGCCTGCTTTGGATTCTGTGTCTCACTCTCTCTCTGCCCCTCCCCCACTCATGATCTGTCTCTGTCTCTCTCAAAAATAAACATTATAAAAGAAATTTTTAAAAAATTGTATTTGATTTGTATATCATATTTGTAACTTAGCACCATAGAAAGTTTCCTTTTTACTTTATTTAAATGTAAATGGGTTCCATGAGATAATAGAACCAATTTATTAATGATTTAGTTATTTCAAGTATTGTATAATTTTAATTTTTTATTTTTTATTGTTCTTTTTCTCACTTTCCATATTTAGACAATTAATTTATGGCCCACATCTACTTATTACTTCCTGTTTATCAATTCCAATCAACATCTTCTTCAGTCTAATGCCTGAAGGGCCACTCCCATATGGATTATTTCTTCTACCAGTAGTATTAGGCAAGTCCCGCATTCTTCCCATGATAATTTTCTTCTGAAAGCAATGAGGGTAAATGGATTAAGATCACCAAGAAATGTATTTCTTATGTATTTCTTTCTTTTTTTTAATGTTTATTTATTTTTGAGAGAGAGAGAGAGAGAGAGAACACAAGCAGGCTAGGGACAGAGAGAGAGATACAGAATCTAAAGCAGGCTCCAGGCTCTGAGCTCTCAGCCCAGAGCCCAACATGGGGCTCAAAGCCACCAACCACGAGATCATGATCTGAGCCAAACTCTGATACTCAACTGACTGAGCCACCTAAGTGCTCCAAGGAATGTATTTCTTAAGGTTGGATCTTTTCTGAGTCTTCAGACAAGAAGTAGCTGATCTCCAGCAAGTGGGTTGCAATGCTTTCTGCTCTCCTACAGTTCATGGTAATCTAGAGAATTTACAGGTTTTAAGTGCATCCATTCAAAAATCTCCAACCCAAAAGTAATGGTCCTAAAATTTTCCATTTCAAGTCTTTAACCTTAGCATTGGACACCTATCAAGTTTGTATATTTTGCTTTCTTTGCATCTGGATGTGATTTACTCCAGAATCTGATTCAGATGCAGCAGAGGAGGGTCTATCTTTCCAGACTTCTGCAAGTGAGTTCTTAGTCATTGTGGTGCCACAGTAGGTCAGGGATTATTAACAGCCACTTCAAAAGATTTTTCTTGCCATCTGACGAGTCATTTGACCCAGATAAAGAATTCTACACTGAAAGTCTGCTCTTTGGGGCCACTTTTAACACAAATTGTTAATTGGAATTTCTTCCAAAAGCCAAGCCTGGTACATGGGCCAGATAGTGTATTTGGGAGCAAAAAAGTATTTGGGAGTTTAGCCCGGGAGGAAGGAGTGAGGGACCAAGCAGAATAAGACAGAAAGGGAAAAAAGCCAATTTTGTTTATTAAGATAATTGTTTTAGTCAATATTTTACTTTTCATGTACCTCTAAAAATTTTAAAGTGTCTCTCAAATTGTTACTGTTAAAGCTTTTTGGTTGGGGCACTTAACCATTGGTGCGTATTCACCAGTGTTGACTATCTGCATGCATGCAGGTACCTTCTTCCATGCAGCACCTAGGTGTATCTACCCAGAGAAGAGTGACAATCCCCACCCCCAACCCCAACTAGCCCTCTAGCCATGATTGGCCTCCTCTATCACTGTCACCTGAAAAGCTCACATGGTTCTAGATTGCTGTATATGAATCTGTTCTCTGGGTCTTGAGTAACTCCTGTCTTCCTTTTTTTCCTGTAGTATAGAGGTGGTAGTGGCTTCTGTTGATAATATCTTGATTTGGGCATCATCTTGCTTGACCTTTGAATTTCCATTACCTAAGGAACCAATTCCCTGCAATAAATTTACCCACTATTATTGATTTTACACCCATTTCTCCACTTAAACGTCTCTTAGTAACAGCATTGATGTAACCCATGTTCTCAAGCACTTATTATTCATTTGACTCATGTAGTTTGTATCAGCATTTGATATTGTTTATAATAGCCTACTATTAAAACATTTTCTTTGCTTGCACACACTAAACGAATTATTTCCATTGATATTTCTCCATATCAGTGTCTTTTACAGACTAAGTCTTTTCCATCCACCATTTAATGTTGACCTTTATCAAGACTTAGTCCTGGATCTGATTTCCTTTCATTCTATAGTACTCCCACCTGCATAGACAGCTTTAATTCCTTTCCATTGGCACAAGACTCACAAATTTGTACCTCCAGCCATAATTCCTTTAATTTATATTTTAATATTTAAATTTAATATTTAAATTTTCATTTGTAATTTATATTCTTCTAATTTATATTAAAATTCTACTTTGACTTTTACTCAAATGCTTCAAAAAAACCCCTAAAATTAAACATGTGAACTATTTCTATTTCATCATACCTTCACCACAAATCTGCTTGAATTATGGTCGGAATCTAGTATCATAGAGTGGTTGATTTTGTTTCATGGAAATGGGTTGTTATTTTTTCTCTGACCTCAAAAACTTTGTCACATTAATAATTCCAATCCATCTCCACCATGTATATAATCTAGAGACGGAAGCTCCACTTAATATGTTTTATTGTAAACTATAGACATAACTATTTCTCACAGATTTCTTGATAAACATCAGTGAATGATTTGGATAGTGGACATATATCAATCTAAAATTTTATTATTTTTTAATTTTTATTTTTTTAATTTTTAATGTTTGTTTGTTTATTTATTTATTTATTTTGAGAGAGAGAGAGAGAGAGAGAGAGAGAGAGCAAAATCACATGAGCAGGGGAGGAGCTGACAGGGGGAGAGAAAGAAAGAATCCTAAGCAGGTTCCACCCTGCCAGCATAGAGCCCAACATGAGGCTTGAACCCACAAACTGTGAGATCATGACCTGAGTAGAAATCAAGAGTTGGATGTTTAACCAGCTGAGCCTCCCAACAGCCCCTAAAATCTTATTATTATTTGGAAAGAGAAGGGCACAAATAATATCTTTTTTAATTTCCTATGAAAATAGAAAATGAAAAAAAATGGGTTATTTTAAGTTAGCCAGCTTTTATGTTCCTTAGACTGTACTATGGAGATTAGAATTAAAGCACTTCAGATTATAAATATTCATACCCCATACCTAGTTTTGAGTTTCACATTTTATTGAATGCACTTTGTTTATTTGGAAAGAATGTGGATATTTAAGGTAGAAACATATGAACTAAATATTAACTACTATTATGTAGCTTTTGATTACTCTAAATAAACTTTTTAGGACAGTAGTTCCATAGGAAATAATATAAAAGGTATCTATATTAAAAACTAGACTTACTATGTATTAATTGCCTTCAAACTTAATAGAAGAGCTGCAAACAGTAGTTATTGCTACTAATACTACTAATAATTTTATTTCTGGTTTTATCATGTTAGTTTTACTAATTTTTACTTTCTACTCATGACTATACTACCAACATGTATAAACCTACTGTGTCTTCCTTTGAATTGAATTTGGAATACAAATGAAATTGATTTTATGTATATTAATAACATAAAATTTATTTTTGCAATATTTTGTTGCCCATGAGAATTTTAAGACATTCTTAGGTGATACAAGTGAAAACATATTTCCCCTCCACATTAATTCTTGTGTTTTGGGTTTTTTTTTCAATCATTGTTTTTGTGATCCCACTGTATAAATCCATCATTAATAAAATAGAAACAAATGAATTAAATTTAAACTCTGGTAAGATGTATCATATACTTTACAGTTTCTCTAGAGGAAAGCTGTCAACCCTCCCTTTAATTCTAATTGTCCTATGAAAGATCATGGTAATTACAGAATTCCTGGCATGGCATTTATGTTGCCATTCATTGTGATGGATGTACGTTAATCAAGTTGTAAATTCCGAAATATATAAAGAGTATTTTAATATGTATTTGTTTTAACGATTTCTTCTGCAGCAAGTTATAACATCATACAAATATTGCACTATAAAGTATTTGTCATGAATAATACAAAGTCATTTGTCTTTCAATCATAGCATAGATTTGAAACAGAAAGGACTATGAAATTTTATGCAGATGAAGGCAATTCATACCACAATTGGGTTTCTTTGCACTATGATGTAGACACCACCCAAATATCTTCTTTCAGTTGTGAAGCTAAGTCTGTAGAAAGCTGCCCCTAGGAGAGGGAGTAGTATTCATGGATTGCTCTGTGATGGGAAGTGGCAGCTTCCCATTGTGTCAAATTTCCTACTGACACGATTATTCCAATAGTTATCTTCTGTGACTCTCAATACAAACTATTAGTACAGATTGTTAACTATAGTGTCCTGCTATTGTGCTGAGTCTAGATTCATAGAGAATCACTGAATATTCAAAACCATGACTGCTATTTAATTTAGGACAGTGCTATGGGAGTAGCAAACTTAACATAACATAGCATCAGGGTTAGTTTTTGACTTTTCTGTATCTTTGTGCTGCTTTTATAAGTATCCAAAAAAAGAGTAGAGAATTTTTGCTTTTTACCTAGACTGTTGCACACTCTAACTATATTCTAACTCCATTCTAAGACATTTTATGCATGATTTCCAAGTTATATTATCTACTTTAGCAATTTAATTGTATTAATTCCCCAATGTAAGCACTGACAATGACTTCGTCTTTTCTGGGTTTGTGGATTATGGAATATCAGTGAGAAATTAGCAGAGAGCTTAACCAGCACAGATCAAAGCTTAGAAGTACCAAAATAGCAAAAAATTTGTCTGAAGTTACACAGCTGAAAAATGACAGACTCAGACCTTGATTTATATGATTATGAAAGCATTATTAGTTTCGCCTATTATTCTGCCTTAAACTACTGTATAAATGGCATTTGTTTAGACTTCAACTCAATCTGATACACTTTCTCTATCTAAACCAGTTCATTTTATTGTAATAAGAAATTTCTTTTCTAATCATATTATATTCTTCATTTTATCCTTTCATACTTTGGCTGTCTACATGATGGGTTTTTTCCTTATACTCCCACAGAATACCACCTTCAGTGCCTAAAACCTTGTATTTCCTCAGTAACTATTTAAAGATTGTGTGGATATACAAATAAATACTTCTAGTATTCCTTTTAAAAAATGTAACTCCAGCAGACGCACCAGTATGAGCACTCAGCAATCTTATGTTTAGACTTAATTCTAATGTTCTAGTGCTGGCAGAAAGTGTAATATATGTTTTAATTTTACATGCACTGTGTAAACGTTTTTCTTCCCCTTGGAATTACCTAATTAAATTCCTTATCCAGTCAAATTTGAATACAAGAGTTAAATACGAACTAGGTCTTACAATGAAAATAAACCTCATATTATGGGACAATTTAAAGGTGAAAGAAAGACTGCAGTGAATAAAAAAAATATATTTTTAAAATTTATTTATTTATTGTGGGAGAGAGACAGACAGAGCATGAGTCAGGGAGGGACAGAGAGAGAGAAAGGGAGAGAGAATCCCAAGCAGTCTTTACTACGTCAGCGTAAGGAGTCAGTCGTGAGGCTTGATCTTGTGAAACTGAGAGATCATAACCTGAGCTGAAATCAAGAGTTGGATGCTTAACCGACTGAGTCACCCAGGCATCTCCAAAATATTTTTTTTTCAAACAAATTTCCTCAGGTTAGACATAGTTTCATTTAACCTCTACATGTGCCCTGTTTCACCAACAAGAATTAAATTTCTGTGAGGGATAAACTAAAAAATCAATTTTAATATTTATGTTGGCTCAAGAAGTGAAAAATGTCAAGTATTACTGTTCTCCAAAGTAGACAAGTTATGAAAATGTTTTTTTCTGGGTCTAGAATGTAAAAATAGTGTTCTATGATCAGTCTTAAATTATTCTGACAAAACACAAAATTGAAGTTGTCCCCACAATAAGTTCTGAAACACAATCTATACAATAACAGTTAAATACATAAACGCAGCAAGTTTTCTAATTTGTATTGGAGTCATCAATTCAAATTGAACAGGAAGATACTCAAATTCTACTAAAAGAAGGCACTATAGCTAGTATATAGTGTTTCAAGCATAATTTAAAGTTAATTTGAAATAATATCAATCTAGAGAAAATAGAGTGAAATATTTATATGAGGGGTAATGTTCAGAAATAAGGACTGTAGAACTTTCCCCCTCTTCCTCCCAGGCCACTGCCCTCCAGAAACTATGAGTTATCTTTCAATGTTACATAATCTATCTGGCTCTTGTTGCCTCACTTATAACATACGGATAAAATCCCATTTTTGTCTGAGTCTTTGAGGACTAGAACAAATGGCGTTGTTAGAGATCCTTGCTAACTTCAAAATCACTGATTCTTTAGTTAAATTTATGCCTGCTAAGAAAAACGATTTTAAGCTAACTTTTATATACTCTATTTTATTGTCAAGTATTTTTTAAATACCATTTTTAAAAAGATAGTTTTTAAAAGTTATATTTATTTGTTTACTTACTTATTATTTATTTCCAGATACCTTTCACTAAAGCTTTTAGAATGCATACTGATTTGAAGTTTTTCAACAAAACATTGAAAATCTTCATGACAATTCTAATTTAAAATTATTTTGCTATATTATATAAATAAAGTTTTGAATTATGACAAAAACATGTAAGTTCTACCAAATATAAATGTTGCTTCATTTTTTTAGTGTAGGAGCAATAGAAGAATTTCTTTCTTTCTTCCATTTATTTAGAAGGAAATGAGAAAGAATTATTTTTAAGAAATTTCTATAGTAGAAAGGTATGATTTATGTTGTGTATAGGACACTTAAGGGAGAAAGCATAAGGAGGAAAGAAAAACCAAAGTACTGCATCCAATGCAGGCATATCTAGAGGCGTTGTGGATTTGGTTCCAGACCACCACGATAAAGTGAATATTGCAATAAAGCAAATATGGCAATAAAAAGAGTCAAATGGATTTTTGGTTTCTTTAGTGCATTCAAGAGTTATGTTTACACTTGACTATAATTAAGTGTGCAATAGCGTTATGTCTAAAAAGTACATACCTTGATTAAAAAATGTTTTATTGCTAACTATTACTAACTATCATCTGAGCTTTCATCCAGTTGTAATCTTTTTGCTGATGGAGGGTCTTGTCTCGATGTTGACGGCTGCTGACTGATCACAGTGGTGGTTGCTGAAGGTTGGGGTGATTATGACAATTTCTTAAAATAAGACAACAATAAAATTTGCCACATTGCTTGACTCTTCCTTTCACGCGTGATTTCTTTGTAGCATGTAACATTGTTTGATAGCGTTTTACCCACAGTAGAACATCTTTCAAAATTGGAGTCAGTGCTCTCAAACTGTGCCACTGCCACTGTGCTAAGTTTATGAAGTATTCTAAATCTTTTGTTGTCATTTCAACAATCTTCAGAGCGTCTTTACCAGAAGTAGATTCCATCTCAGGAAACCAATTTCTTTGTTCATCCATAAGAAGCAACTCTTTATCCACTCAAGTTTTATCATAAGATTGCAGCAACTCAGGCATAGCTTCTAATTGTAGTCTCTTGCTCTTTCTACCACATCCACTGAAGTCGAACCCCTCAAAGACATGCACGAGGGTTGAAATCAACTTCTTCCAAATTCCCGTTAATGTTGGTATTTTGACCTTTTCCTATGAATCCTAAATGTTCTTAATGGGATATAGAATGGTCAATCATTTCCAGAAGGTTTTCAATTTTCTTTGTGCAGATGCATCCAAGGAATCACTATCTATGCCAGCTATAACCTAACACAATGTACTTCTTAAATTATAAGACTTGAAAGTCACAATTATATAATCCCTGAGCTGCAGAATGGACATTGTGTTAGCAGGCTTGAAAACAACATTAATCTCATTGTACATCTCCAACAGAGCTCTTAGGTGATCAGGTGCATTGTCAATGCTTTGAAAGGATTTTTTTTTTTCTCTGAGCAATAGGAGTCAATAATTGGCTTAAAATATTCAGTAAACCATGTTGTAAGCAGATGGACTGTCATCCACGCTTTGTTATACCATTTATAGAACATGAACAGAAGAGAATACCATAATTCTTAAGGGGTCCTTGAAGTTTCAGAATGGTAAATGAGCATTGTTTTCAACTTAAAATCACCACCTTATTAGCCCCAAACAAGAGAGTCACCAGTTCTTTATTGCTCTGAAACTAGGCATTGACTTCTCTCCAGCTATAAAGTCCTGGAGGGCATCTTCTTCCAAAACTGCTTTCTCAGAATGTTGAAAATCTGTTGTTTAGTGTATCAACTTTTATTAATTATCTGAGTAGGTCTTCTGGATAACCTGCTTCAGCTTCTACATCAGCACTTGCTCCTTTATCTTGCACTTTATGTTATAGAGAAGCCTTCTCATGAACCAATGTCTGCCACTTTCAAATTTCTCTTCTGCAGGTTCATTACTTCTCTCAGCCTTCATATAATTGAAGAGAGTTAGGGTCTGGCTCTGGATTAGGCTTTAGCTAAAGGAAATGTTATGGCTGGTTTGACCTTCTATCCAGACCACTAAACCTTCTCCTGTATCAGCAATTAGGCTGTTTCACTTTCCTATCATTTGTGTGTTCACTGGAGTAGTACTTTTAATTTCCTTTAAGAACTTTTCCTTTACATTCACAACTTGGCCAATTGGTGCAAGAGGTCTAGCTTTTGTCTTGTCTTGGCTCTTGACATATCTCCCACACAGCTAATCATTTCTAGTTTTTGATGTAAAGTGACAGTCATGAAACTCTTTGTTTCACTTGGACACTTAGAGGCCTTTGTAGGGTTATTAACTGGCCTGATTTCAATATTGTTGTGTCACAATAGTAACATCAAAGATCACTGGTCACAGATAACCATAACAAATGCAATAAAAATGACAAAGTTTAAAAATATTTGGAAATTGTGAGCATTTCCAAAATGTGACATGCAGACATAAAGTAAGCAAATGCTGTTGGAAAAAATGGCATTGACAGACTTGCTCAATGCAGGGTGGCTACAAGTCCTCAATTTGCAAACAATGCAATTATCTGCAAAGTGCAAGAGAGCCAAGTGCAATAAAATGAGGTATGCCTTTATAGTCAAGTCAAATAGATAAGAACAAAACAAGAAAACAGAAATTTAAGGGAAATGTAACTCATGTTGATCTTCATTCTTTTATAGTCTCAATAGGCATGATTTTCTGAAATCACAGATAAATCTGTAATAATATTTGCAAATAAAACATTCTTCATGTATCTGTTCTTCTTCACAGCACCATGGATATTACCTTTAGTAATTTTATATAAATAGCTTTACTATAAGCATAAATTATTTTTTCATGGTTTTTTATAACAAGATGACACATTTGAATATATATGTGTATACATATATAATAAATACACAAATACATATATTTACTAAATATTTGCATATATTTAGCATTTATGGATTTGTTTTTCATTTCAGGTGGAGAATTTAGTGACATATCGCTGTCAGTATATCACTGACATACAACACGTTGTGCTCATCACAAATGCCCTCCTTAATGCCCATCATCCATTTAACCCATCTCCCTGCCCACCTCCCTTCTAGCAACCCTCAGTTTGTTCTCTATAGTTAAGAGTCTGTTTTCTTGTTTCCCTGTCTCTCTTTTTTTCCCCTGTATGCTCATCTGTTTTGTTCTTTAAATTACATGTATGGGTGAAATCATATGGTATTTGTATCTTTCTGACTTATTTCGCTTAGCATAATATACTCTAGTTCAATCAACGTTGTTACAAATCTTTGCAGGATATATTTTTTAAAATTCTTTTTAAATTTTATTTTTTATTTTGAGAGAGAGAGAGAGAGAGAGTGAGAGAGGAAGAGAGAAAATCCCAAACAGGCTCCACACTGTCAGCACAGAGCCTGATGCAGGGCTCAAACTCAGGAAGCATGAGATCATGACCTGAGCTGAAATCAAGAGTCAGATGCTTAATTGACTGAGCCACGCAGGCACACCTCTTGCATGGTTTTTAAAGTAATGAATTTTGGAACCAGATTGCTAAAGTTGAAATCTGAGTTGCATCACTTACAATTTCCTCACTTGAAAATTAATAATAAAAACAGTGCATTCCTGCCTAATCATAAAGGGAATGTGAGGGTAAAATGTATGTATACATACACACATCACACCACATCACATAAATATGTCTTATTTGGAATACTGTCTGGTGAGTATAAGCACTATAAAATGTGTTATTATATTCTATATTTCTATCAACTGAGATATTATTCCTCAGAAAATATAAAAGTAATATATTGTTTGTTTGATTTAAAATAAAACGTTTTATATGATTATGGCTAATTAAAAGAGAAAACCTATATTTAGATACATGAAAGTAATTGAAAGCATGTTTATGTCAACACCATTTTTGTTTAGACAGAGGCAATATCATAGGCTTTTGAATTCACAAAGTTAATACAAAGTTAGTTCATGATGACATAACCATTGTGATGCCTCATTGTCTTGATATTATTTTGTTGCTAAAATTGCTTTCATTTTCTTATACACAACTCTGAATATGAGATAGAATAATTTTAGTTTCTGATTATTCTAAAAGTAAATCCTAAGATGCTATGGGCATTTTAATTAAATTTTCTGAATAGTAATACAAAGTTTATGATTTCCCCCCAAAAAATTACGTAATCAATCACAGTTATACTTACATTGTTTAATGTACAAGTGAAATTCTAATATTAGTATTAGAGGACTATGCACTGTGGTGCTATCTTTGAGTACATAGATTTCTAAGTCCTTCAAATTAATAGTATTTTTTCTGTTAACAATAAAGCCTTCCTCCTCTTTATTTCTAAATACTTGGATAATGAGTGTACAGAAATAGAAATAAAGATACAATTTAGATAGAGATAAATATAGACATAGAAATAGGGATCAGGACAGGGATAGAGATATACATGTAGTACCCAAAACAGCAACATGTCTCATTTTACTTCCCATCTTGCTTATATTAAATCTCTTTTTGGACCATTATTTGATGAGTCAATTTTAATGCAATCTCCATGATTCTGAAAATCTTTAGATGATGATGATGATGTGCATTTTGCTGGTCAAGTTATGTAAATACAGAGGGACCCTGAATCTTATGATCCAATATTATATAAAATTACCTGAGGTAAAATGCTAAGAACATATCAGGCCAGGTCTAGGACAGTAAGTTATGTTGTCTTTCTCATGTTGGCTTTCTGTTAGTTTCCCAGGGCTTCCATAACAAATTACCAATAGCTTGGTGATGTAAAACAACAGATATTTACTGTCTTATAGTTCTGGAGACTAGAAGTACAAAATCAAGGAGACAGCAGGGTCATGCTCCCTCTGTGATTTGTAGAGGATGTCTTCTTTGCCTCTTACAGTTTCTAGTTGCCCCAGACATTTCTTGGGTTGTAGCAGCATAATTTCAATCTTTGCCTTCAGCTTCACATGGTGTTTTTCCTGTATCTCTTCACATTGCCTTCTTTCTATTTGTGTCTGTTCTCTGTCTAAATGTCCATCTTTAGGAAGGACACCAGGCATATAGAATTATGGCCCACCCTAATAACCTAATTTTAACCTGATTACCTCTGTAAAGATCCTATGTCCATATAAGGTCACATTTTGAGGTACTGTGATTTAGACTTCAATATATCTTTATTGGGGGATAGGATTCAACCCATAACAGGCTTCAGTGTTCATATAAGAGGGTCTTTTTCTTCCCAAATAACTGGATCTGGTCAGTTAAACAATTACATTTGAAGCAGAAGGCAAGGAGTGGAGTCTTTGTTAAGAGCATGATACATGGTAAATCCTCAATACATATTTGTTGAGTGAATGAATTAATCAGCTTAAGGAGTAAATATTACAAAGAAGTAAAGCAAAGGAGCAACTATTTACAGTGTTTTGGGGTTCCTGGGTGGCTCAGTCAAACATCCAACTTCAGCTCACGTCATGTTCTCACAGTTTGTGGGTTTGAGCCCTGCATTAGGCTCTGTGCTGACAGCTCAGAGCCTGGAGCCTGGTTTGGAGTCTGTGTCTCCCTCTCTCTCTCTGCCCCTCCCCTGCTCACATTCTCTCTCTCTCTCTCTCTCTCAAAAATAAATAAACATTTAAAAAAATTAAAAATTATAGTGTTTCACATTAAAACAAAAAACCCTACATTAACAGTTTTGTATTTTAAAAGGATCAAATTCAGGATAGTACTAAATACACTGGGCACTGGACAAATTTCCAGACATGCTGAAAAATATATGCATATGCACTATTAATTCAGGATGTTATTTTAAAGAAAAAATAGATTTTATGGCTGCACACTTTGTACTGGTTGCCAAATTATAAAGTGGTCAGATGTCAATGCTTCACTTAATTTTGTGTTGCTTGATCTGATGTTTTCTAGGGTTTTTAGGTTTAGAAAAAAAAAGACACGCAATTAAATTTGAAACTAAACAAATAATTTTAATATGAATGCTACATTCAATGTATATTTGATAACCCTTTATTTTCCTTTACTGCCAAAGTGATTTATATTGTATTATTTTTGTAAGAATTAATTTTAGAAAAGATGTGGTAAACTCCATCTACTGTTGTTGAGGTAGAAAAAAGAAAATAGAGAAATATAATTTGAAGGAAATTAACCTCTTTACAATATAAGATAATTTTTTTCTTATGAGTCACTTTAAGAATTTAGACTTCATAGGAGCTGTAAACATATACTAAGCAATTAAAATGCATTTTAAAATTATACCTTTAAAGTCTATTTTGACTTGATCATCTAATTATAATTATTCAATTATATATATACTCTTTTCTATTGTGGCTGTACCAGTATTCATTCCCATCAACAGTGCACAAGGAGTCCCTTTTCTTCATATTCTGACCAACCCTTGCTACCTCTTGTCTTTTTGATATAGCTACTCTAATGGGTGTAAAGTGACATCAGGTTGTGGTCTTTATTTGCATTTATCTGATGATTAGTGATGTTGAGCACCTTTTCATGTACCTGTTGGCCAGATCCCCAGACTGATGGGACTGCATCTGGGGTCTTAGACAAGCAGGGCTGGAGTTAGGTCATATGGCTGTAACCAGGTCTGCAGTTGGGTCTGCAGGTAGCAGGCCTGTTACTAGACATGGACAGATGTGGTTGCTGTCAGATCCCCAGGTGGATGAGACTCCTCTGAGACCACAGGCCAGCAGGGCTGGAGCCAGCGAATGGGCCCACCTACGGGGCTGCAGTGGAGTCCATCTTCAGTGGGCCTTTTACAGGGAAATGTATGGGGGTGGCTCCTCTGGGCCTCTGCACAGTCTCCTGCCAACTGCCCGGACAGGCTCCTAGCCATGCAGGATTGCCTTTGGGATTGTGATAGAATGGTACAAGAGCCAGGTCGCAGGGTCATTTCAAGATCTGCAATCAGGTCTGCACACATTGGGCCAATCACCAAGGGTATGGATAGGTATGCTGGGTCCCTAACTGGACGGGATTCATTGCAGACCAATGATGAGTAGGGTTGAAGACAAGTCTACAGAGGAATAGATCTGCTTTGATCTGCAGAAGGGACCATTTTGGTAAGCATGCCACCAGAGCACAGGCTTTTTCAAAGCTGCTCTCCTTGTTCTTGGGCTTCGCTGAAGTTTTGCGTCTTCCTACCTAGACTCCAAAACTCCCACCAATGCACTTTGTCCATGTATTATTACCAGATTATTGTTTATGTGGGGTAACAGGAGTTGAGAACCTCTTATTCTGCCATCTCACTAACATCACTCCCTAGGAAGTGATTTTTCATGTACTTATACGCAGTGGAATTTTGAAGGGTTAATCACTATATATTTGCCCAAAGAAAATAGAAAATACTTTGGAAAACTCATCTATAATTTCCAGAATTCTTATGCCTTCCAGAGAGTCTCACTCTTTTCCTTAAATAACGCTGAAAGAGTCATTACTCAGATTTTATCGTGAGTTCTCCATCATGTAGACTGAATGAACAACATGTCCAAGCACATTTGTTATTAACCTGGAAAGGTTTCTAAGATCCTTCTCATTTTATATTAATTTACATTTAGATTAATGGGGCTTTGAGAACATTGGTGGGGGCAAACTATCCTCATGAGTATCTAATTTACTACACATCACTTGCAATGAAATTATACCTGCAGAAAGCTTGTCTTATCTATTTTATATTGTTTGCTCTTCACTTTGTTATCAAGAAGAAATGATATTTCCTTTTACCTCCATATTACTAATATATACTGTAAAAGGTGTAAAATATACTATTTAACACACCAAGAGAAAAGGTAGGCATTAGATATTAAGACTGTTTTATTCAAGCTTATTATTGGAACTCACTGTGGCTTTCTAAATACGTGGGAAAATAATATCATGTAAATAATAAATTTTGGATAGGAATAGTATGGACTATTAGTATGGACTGATAGTATGGAGTAAAGAAAAGCAAACATATACACCTAAGGAGCCAACGTAATTTTTAAAATTGAACTTCAGTTGTTATCTTGATTTACAAGGTAAAATAAAAAATGACGGAATAAATACCTTTCAATTATTGAATTCATAATCATTCTCTTGTAAAATTTGATGCATTATCTTCAGAGACAATTCAGAAAATGGAATAATTTCTGTGGGAAGTATGGCAAAACAGTAAAGGATTATGCAGTGACAGCATTTTCTGCAATGAATGCTTGAGTACATTCCATGATGCTGCTTTTTATATGAGCCTACTGTTAATGATGAGCACAAAACATTAAGCATAACTCAGTGAAGCAATTCCGTAAGGTGCTAGAATTATATAGACCAGATGTGTAGCCTTCTGGTGGTGAAACTAAACTCAAAGACATAATTTAGAGTAGGAATAAGTATATATAGCAATTATATCTCTTTGTATATACCCTAGAGTTATTTCCACATATGTGCACAAATTAGCATATATAAGAATAATAATTGTACAATTGTTTGCAACACCAAAAGTAAATTATAAAATAAAATAAATGTATATAAATTATGAACTGGGTAAATCATATATTTTATATCTTGAAAATATTTTGTATTGACAACAAGACAATTTAGTTCTAAATAAATAGATACATACTAGTAATTAATCAAAACACAGTATTGAGTAAAAAAAAATAAAGACAGGAAGCAGGAAAAAATGATAGTACTCATATTAATTAAGGAAGTACAACTGTCAATCATAATTCCTGGGTTTATAGGTCACAATAATCAAATACCAGCAATTTACCACAGTTATAAGTTTTTAATATATTTAATATCTCTAATTTATAATATGCACATGTTTGTAAACTATTTAAAAAATAAATACGCATTCCAATCAGAATAGTTATTACTGAAGTTGAGGTTAGCAGAGGTCCATCAGAAGGCAAACATTGAAGCCCACTTTACCATTCTTGTGATGCAGTGTTTTCAAACATTTTTTCGTATGTATTATCTTTGATAGAATCTAAAAAACAAAGTCTTGACGTGATTTTCTGAAGATAGCATGGAGTCTGTATTGCTGATTAATTGTTGAAAGTATATCCACATGTGAAAATTGTTAACTTGATATTCCTTTCTTATTAAAAAGTCGAGGAGCTTGACATATGCCTGGATAAAAACCCATTGACTTCTAAAGGTATAGTTAAATAATTTTTTCAATCGAATAGAAATTTTCCTGGTGAATATGTAAAAAGCCCACTCCTTCAAACTTATAAGAAACAAATAAATTTCAAATTTCTGCATCAAAGAGTATGGATAAACCATTTTTTAGAAGAATCTGCATAAAGCATGCATTCCAGGTGTTAATTCTCTCTGAAACATGCATGTACAGGTAAATCAATTAGCTTATATTAATCCTCATCTCTGAGTAAAAATCTTTAAAATCTTAAAATTTCACATGAAACTAGAAGAAAATAATTAAAAAGAAAAAAACAATATAAAGACTTCTTAGCAGTAGGAAAGAAAGTGAATAGAATAAGTATGGTATAGAAATAGAATTTAGCAAAAACTTAAAAAATAGATCAGATATGAATATTCAGTTTTAGCCACAGAAACTAACCCATCAAGAAAAAAAAAGGGATATTCCACATCTAATTAGGATCAACTGCTTTTCAACATAATTACAATGTGCAGCAAATCTAAGTATGTGATCCAGATATGAAAATCAAAGCTTCACATTTTCAGGACGTAAGTCCATTTTTTAGTTTACTTTTCAGTGAATTTTATTCTTACAACTGAATTTTTATTTTAGCATACAACCATTCAATATTTAATATTTGATTTTTAAAATGTTCTAATGGTATTCTTTGCCAAACAAATTATCGAAGTGGAATATTAGTGTTTACTTGGTTTTTTTGTATGTAAGTTTTTAAAATTTCCATTGCAGATATTTGAGTCCAATTTACATGTTAAAGAAAATATTCTATGGGCATAAGTTTTTAGATCAATATGGAAAATTATGTTAAGTAATGCAGTATTGGGTTATTTGTCTTTTCTTATTTCTTATGAATTTCCCGAATTTGTTTTCAGATACTAAAACTTTAAGATTTAATCTAAGGCTGAAGGAAACACTAAACAATGGCTAAATTTCATTACTATTAGAGTCTAATATCTGTTGTTGAAGCCAAGATTTATTCACAGAAATTTAAAATTTAAGTGTAAATTTTATCCTTAACTATTAGATAGGTATTTCAATTATTTTTAAAGTAAACATATAAACTTACTAACTCATTGTCTTTTTAGCATTAAGCCAAGTATTTCACTTAAGCTAGATAATTTTATTTTATATAGAGGTTATAAAGTATGATCCATTTTTAAATTATAAAATAAAATATTTCATTGCTCCTTTTTTCTCCTTTGCTTCTAATTATCACAATGAAGGTAATTAACACATCCATTAACTAACAGATGTACCCGCTCCTCTTTTTTTTTTGTGATGAGAACATTTGAGATCTCTTTTTAGCAAATTTCAAATGTACAATATATTATTATTGACTATAGTCACCATGTTGTACCTGAAGTTCCATTGATTACTTACTTATCTCATAAAGGGTTAAGTCATCATGTTTCATTACTTTTCATATTAGTAATGCAGGAGTTTGTATTTTTACATGCATGAGTATATGTGCATATTTGCAAGTAGATGCTGTTTCTCAGTATTTTAATATTGAAATATTCATAAATTACATGCAGATTTGAAATACATGAATACATCAATATATTTTTAAGATCTTCGAATGACAATACTTATTCTAAACATAAATTTGATCATGTAAATTACTGTCAGTCTAACGATCAAAGAATCATATACAGTATAGTAAATATCTGTCATGTTTCTGATTACCCAGCAGGTTGAACATCCTTTGTTATAACGGGAAGATTCCCAGTCTGTGGACTTGTATACCAAAGCAAACCCCAAGAATAGGAATTCCTAGAATCACTGCCAGCTAGTACACAGACTTGGAAAAGGACTCTCAAATCAGAAACATTACTAACTTAAGTTTGGAAATGAGTCAGGTGATAAAGGCTTCGTCACATTCATTTTAGATGATGGTCAAATTATCAGCCTTGATGCCAGCAGGGATGTCAGTCTGGTATTCTTTTTATTTCAAGATTGAGTACTTGATGACGAAATAGCTTCAGCTGGAAAAGAGCAGGTGTGTTGTCTTTGGGTCATCTTTAAGATATATGTTCTTAGGCACAGTTCCCGATATTTGTTTTCTACCCCATGCAACAATTATGTGAACTACCTCATATTATTGAATCCATTTTTGCTTATTCATAGACAGTCACCTTCTGTTGCTTGCAACTGAGACTTCTTCGTGAAACAGAAAAATCTCAAGTCCACTAAAGAGGTATGTTTGCTATAAGCTAGAAATGATGGAAAATCTGACAATAGCTTAAAAATGGCTCTTCCCCTCACCCCCAATGTCCTAAGATGTCAAATAGCAGATTATTGCAATGATTCAAAAGCCCAAAGCTAACAGGCCACGATTTTTATATTTCTCTTAGCTTTTTTCCACATGATGATTGTTACAGATTCAGGCATTAAGACAGATGTCCTGCAGTAAAAGAAGTTAAACAAAATAATAATGCAAAAGGCAATAGGAAGCAGGCCAGTTAGGGGCAGAAAACTTAAGCAGAATTTTACAGTACACTTATACTTATGCCTAATTGGCTCACATTGTGTCATTGAGTCACTATATTCGCAATATAGGCCAATGACTGTAATTTTGTAGCAAAGTGCATTTCTGCCCCAAATTAAATTGGGATTGATTTTCAGAAAATAATTTAGCCTGACCATATCATTTAGAATCAAATGAAGATAATATAAAGCCCTCTACCTATTTTATACCAAAAGGTATATATCCAGTAGAGAGCCTATGTTTGTAATAATTACCAAAAGCTAGAGGAATGTGTATATTTTCTTTTTAGGAATGACTTAAAATTTTTTTTAATGTTTATTTATTTTGTGTGTGTGAGAGAGAGAGGCAGAGCTCCAGTGGGGGAGGGGCAGAGAGAGAGAGAGAGAGAGAGAGAGAGAGAGAGACAAAATCTGAAGCAGGCTCCAGGCTCTGAGCTGTCAGTACAGAGCCTATGCGGGACCCTAAGCCGGGACCCTCAAGATCATGACCTGGGCTGAAGTTGGATGCTTAACTGACTGAGTCACCCAGGAGCCCTTTTAGAAATGACTTTTAAACAATAGTTATATCAACAGAAGTAGCCTACCGAGGATGTGCTTCTTCCGCTTCAGTCAGAAAAATGCTAACCCAGCTGCTGGACTATGAGTCACCCTATTAGTTATAATCTTGGAAATGAGAATCTAATATCTGATACCTAATACCTAATACCTGTGAATGTTGGAACCAAAAATCACACTGCTCCAGCACTAGTGGATGGCTGACACTCATCTTCCAACCATCCCACTTGAACTGGTCCTGAATTCAAATCTCATATAGAACCAAATGAAACAGAACCAAAATCACATCATAAAGATGATATAAAGAGAAGCTTAGAAATGTAGTTTTTAACTTTTAAGCCTCTATTTTACAGAAAGAAATAGCAGAAAACTGTTGAGAGATATGTATGACCCTATCTGCTACAGTTGTGTAAAAATAAAATGTATTTCAATAAGTTCTATTCCGTGCCTTTCAGTTACATTTTGCAAAAGATCAAATCACACTGCAACTCACTCTTTGGAAGCATAGTGACATAAGGAATAATGTAGAAAACAATCTGCTCTATCTAATTCTATGACCTTCCAATGTGGTTCCCTTCCCTTATAAAGCCATGTCTAAGCTACCAGAGCATTCTTCTGATTAATTCCCTCTTTTCTTATTTTCTTCAAATTCATCCATCCTCCTTATAGGAACTAGAGAGGAAAACAGGTAAACATTAAAAAGTTAATTTTACTATTATATTTAAAATTCTCCAGTACTCCCTTATCATTACAGATTGGCAACGAGTTCCCACCTGAGCAAATAAGGTTCTGCCAAACTCTTTACTACCAGCACCTCTTGCTCCATCTAACAACATTATTGACCACTTTACGTTCCAAGTGAAGACATTTTACAGACATTTTACAAACTTCTTTGCTTTCTAAATCCATAAATTTACTGCTGTAGTATTTTACGTGTCTCGTATGTTCCCGCAGCTAAATTCTATTCACCACTTAAGATACAACTAGGACACCCCATTCTACTAGATACTGTCCCAACATGATATTCTGTCACTTTTTCTCTCTTTCTTCTTCCCCTTAGGAACATTTCTTAATACCCTTTCAGTATATCTATCATTGCACCTACCACATTTTATTTAATCATCTATTTGGGAAACATATTTCCTGTGACATTATGAGTTACTTGAAGAATTGTTTTACATTTGCTTGTATGTTGGCAACACGTTATTTAGTGCCAGATGCTTATAAGTAATCAATAAATGTTCATGATAGAAAACAAAATCAAATGGTAAGGAACACCTTCAGTCATAATATTGACTACACATTTTAAAGAAAAGCTTTTATTCAAGTGCTGCTTGATCTGTTTGTATATGAAGATCAACTGGAATAAAGTTGATAGTTAAAATGAATGCTTAGACATAGTTAAAAATTTACTTGTATTCCTACAAATAAGAACTAAGATTTGCTGCTGTTGTTTTTATGAACAATAAGTTCAACTTTCTTTAAAGGATGCATATGTACTCATGCCATGAAACAGTAGTTACTTGAATAAGCGAAGTAGTTTTTAATACCTTAAATTTGTAACTCACTTTTTTCTATGTCTGTTGTGACAGACAATGCTAAAGCATTTTTTTATATATAATCAAAGGTTTGGAGATTTTCAGGACAAACTTTCAGAATCTGATTTCACAGTTAGAGTTTTTTAAATGCTATAGTTACATTCTACATAAGTAGCATAAGTTTTCAGTAGAGAAATATCTTTAAAAAGATTACACTTTATTTATACCTTCTTGTTTTCCTATCAAAAGCACAGACTTTGTCTACTTTTTTTAGAGACAAATATAAACATAACTAATTATTCAATTAAAGTTTCTAAGAAGTAACAAATGAATTCTTGAAAAAGAATGCCTTCTGTGATTAGTTATACCCTTTGGAAGATCTCTATGATTAATTGTCTCACAACAATTACTTGTCTTCATTAATTAGGAATATACCTTTTCTCCACCTTCTCAACTCAGTTAAAAGTAAAACAGAAGTGCAATATCCATATGGACTTATTGGTACTAAGCGGCCTTTTAGAAAATGCTCTCTGAAAAAAGTAACTGTTCAGAAGTTATTTAGTTTGCTTTAAAGTTACTTTGATTAGTAATTTTGAGGATTGATCCTTAAAGAGTTAATCTAATAAACTGCCGTCCCAATAATGGAAATTTAAAAAAATCACTAACAAGATATCCCAATATAGAATTATTTTATGTGTGGCAATCAGTAACCATTTTCATTTGAATACCACCCAACATTTTCTCCCAGGAAGAGGAACTCTGTCCACGTTTTTTTGCAATCAAAGCTTCGGGATGGTTCCCATTTAAGACACTCATATGGTTCTGTAGATTTTTAGCACTGGTTGCTTTTCCCTGAGCATTTGAATTCTGGACTCTGAAGGCTGGGGTAAAAGCCTACTATAAATGTAATTGAGTTTTTAAAGGTTTCTCTAAAGTTCAGCAGGGATTTAAAATGAAGAATTTCAAGCCTGCCTGGCTATAAATAAAATATGTTCTTTAATGTTGGAACCAAGCACTTTTTTTTTTCTTGTCAGCAGAAGGAGAAAAAAATCACCATTGGAGAAAAATGAAATATGACTGATAAGTCAAAATAGTTTTCATCATTGCCTTGATGTTTTTTTTTACTAGAGGTCAAAGTTCTTATGATATTACTCCTCCTTTTCTTTGGTCATCAGAGGGATTGGGTGGGACCAGATTAAAATACCTCAATTAGGAATTTTTTCAATTATTCGGCTCAAAATGAGTTGGAAAGAAAAATATATACACACATACATGTGTATACATACATACATATATAAAACACACACATACGTATATATCTAAAGCTTCTGTACTATTATTCTGTATTCTTATATAACAAATATTCAAATATTTATAGCAGGATATGGCTACCTAAAAATAGGAAATAATATCCTAAACAAAAATAAAAAAGGCAAAGTACATGTAATAAAATGTAAATATTTATAATGTTTATGACTGAATGAAGAATAGAGAACATGTCAAAGAATTAAATAGCTTTATGGGAAGAATATAGAGAACAGTAGGGTATCTAGTTACTGTTTTTATGTAATTAATTTTATATTAAAAGATAGAAGTTAAAGGCACTAGAACTCAAATAATGTGCCAATTTTTAACCACAGAATTATATTGATTTCATAAAAGACAGGAACATTATTGAACATCAGTTTCTATTGTACCGGAACAATCATATCAATACAAAAAAATGATCTCTACTTTTGCATAGAATTTACCTTGCATGAAATGTTAACTCAAATCTGAGTCAAGAAGTCATCGTTCCATTAACGCTAAAGAACACATATCCTATTAGAAGATCATTTTAATCATTTTGTTATTTTCTTATCTATTCAATGAGGACTTCCATTTATTTCCCAATGATAAGCATGCATACTTATATTTAAAATAAATGTCATAAAAATAATCTGAGTATTAACTTGCTTTTGGAAGTACTATTACTATAGATATACTTCCAATAAGTCTATTCTACCACACTGGGGTGCCTGGGTGGCTTAGTCAGTACAGCATCTGACTCGATTTCAGCTCAGGTCATGATCTTGTGGTTTATGAGATGGAACCCACATTGACAGCACTGACAGTTTGGAGCCTCCTTCGGATTCCGGTTTCTCTCTTTATCTCTCTGCCCCTCCCCGGCTCATGCTATTTTCTCACTCACCCAAAATAAATAAATAAATGAATAAGTTAAAGAAAAGACCATCCTACCACCACCACTACTAATATTAAAGAGAAAGATGAACAATGATGTTAACATTTGTTGATGTTGTAAGATTTGAAGTCTTAAATATTTTTCATGAATTACCTCTAATATAAGCATTAAATAATGTTAGAATGCCATTAGGTTTGAATATGAGGTCTAGGAGATAAATATATTGTAAAACAATAGCACAAAAATCTCTGTGTCTCTCTTTTTTAAAGTTCTAGTTAATTTGACAACCAAATTGGTCACAACCACTATTGACATCCACTGTTAAATAAGAACAATGAAAAAAAAATATAACTCCAATTAATCAAACCTCCAAAATGATTTCTTTTGTCATTTTTGTAGTGCTAACAAATGTCTGGGCAACAAATATTTCACAATATAAATTCTCCCCTGCATCAATTTTGTAGCTCGTCACAAAACTGTAGTTGAAACCAACAATGACATAAGCAGAAGACTGACTTCTTGTTAATTTTTTCAAAAGTATATTTCAAAGCAGAAGTAAATTTAGCGTTTTCTTATATGTTGATGAGGCAAAAGGAGATGAAACATACCTTATCAGTCAAAATTTTACTTTGGTATCTAATAAATCTCTAAAAATATTTCTACTAAGAATGAAGATATACAAGTGAAATATTTGCACATTTTTATTTGGTTTGCAAATAAGAAACAATAAATAAGACATATTTTAAATATTTACAGAATGTAAGTCCAGATTTTGGAAAGGAAATTGGCTAAACTTAAGGTATATAAGGCAAAAATTTGTCTGAAATATGATGAACTAATTAAAACATAACAAACTGAATTTAGTTTGTGGGTGCTTCCATTTTTTTAAAGTAGTGGGTCAGCTAAAATTGTCATAATAAGTACATCTTTAACAGTTATGATATATTGTTTCATGCATAATAATAACTGTTATTTTCTCGCTAAATTTCCTGATAGTATTTACCAGATAAATGTTATTGTGTAGTTTAATATCGCATCAAGTAATCTATAGATTTATAATCAAGGGTCTTTAATCTGCTGCTTCTAACACTTTAAAGCATTATCATTAAGATTATGTTTACTAGAAAGTGCAATTGGTGGTTTTTATAACTTCTTACTTTTTTACTCCTTCACCTGAGATTAGTGTATAAATACAATCTTTATAAAGATTTATAAAAATAAAATCGTTATAAAGAAAAACGCTATGCAAAGCATTAGTCTCACATGGAAAAAAACTCATTTCTTGCTGTCTTTCAATATTTCAGGTATCAGTACTGTTGTATTGGATATGACTTTGGATTTGTCCCACTGCATTATCTAGATTATATTTATATTACATTCTTAACCAAATCATTTCGTAACCTTCACAAAAGAATTAGAAAGCATGATTCTGTTATCTTTTATATGGCTAAAGTAGGGTAGAAAAAAGTAGGTGAAGGAAAGACATACAAATCCCCACGAATAAATATTTGGGTGGGGATTGCCAATTACTATGGGGTTGGATTGACCATCAGCCCAGTTGATGAGAAATACATATTGATGAGATTTTCCACTTTACACTACAGAGAATCTTAAATGTTGATCAATACTGAAGTATCTGTTTTTCCCTTACTTGCTTCAAATCCTAGCTAAGAGTATGGCTCAAATATTTTGTTTGCTTTCACAACTAGGTTGGATATCTGTAGCTTCCTTATCCATTTATGTTACAGGGAAAATATACTGCTAACAGCTTATGCACTGGCCTTAGTTAAGTTTCAAAAAATAGTTAATTATTATTATTTTCAGAGAGAGAGAGAGACCAGGGGAGGGTCAGAGAGAGAGGGAGACACAGAATCTGAAGCAGGCTCCAGGCTCTGAGCTGTCAACACAGAGCCTGACGCGGGGCTCGAACTCACGAACCGCAAGATCATGACCTGAGCTGAAGTCTGACTCTCAACCAACTGAGCCCCCCAGATGCCCCCAAAACAGTTTAATTATTTAATCTATTGACTGTTCCAATGTAAATTAATGCTTGATATATCTGCTACCCAAAATAATCAAGGAAAAGAAAACATAGAATAAAAATGTTAACCTAGAAGCACAAAGCAGGTAAAGTTCTAAATTGAGAGCTGTAGGAAAGTCTAGCATGAATTCAACGTACACTAGAGAGCTAGAAAAATATGATTAAAAAGTTGTATTGTTTTATGTAGAGTATAATGAAAGAAAACTAGGAGCCTATTTCACTGAGACATTCTGATTCAATTGAATTTATAAACTGCATTCTGAGTTTGACAGTGTATTAAATAATAACACATCATGATCAACTAACATTTATCCTGGAAATGTATGGCTCTTTTCCCAACAGAAAACCTAAGAATATAAATCAAAAAATTAATTGACAATGCACAGTCTTATAATTATCTCAAATAATGCACACAAATTATTTGATGGATTCAATGCTTATGATTTAAAATATTTACCAAATATAGATTGAAAGAAAATATTTTAACTTGTTAATATTTATAAAGAAAAAAATGACAGCAAATATACTAATTGGAGATATACATGCATTTTTAATTTTTTAAAAAGAAATTTAAAAATTTTATTTAAATCCAAGTTAGTTAACATATAGTGTACTAATGATTTCAGGAATATAATTTAGTGATTCATCACTCACATGTAACACCCAGTGCCCATCCCAGCAAGTGCCCTCCTTAATGTCCATCATCAATTTAGCCCATCCCCCGACCCAACACCCCTCCAGCAACCCTCAATTTGTTCTCTGTATTTAAGAGTCTCTTATGGTTTGCCTCCCCTCTCTGTTTTTGGAGCTATTAAATGCATTTTTTGAGAGCAAGAAAATAAATGTTTATTATTATTCAATTTTTTTCATTGGAGGTATTTGCAGTTAAAAAAAGGAAAAGTAAAACATTGTGAGGATTACAAGAGGAAGGACCCACTGTCCTTATTTGTTGAGAATAGTATCTTAATTAGAAAATCGACACTCTAATGAAAAAAATAAAAAATGTGGCAAATTTTCCAAATGGAGCCAAGATCACAAATACTGATAGCATATTTCTAATCACCTACAAAATTTAAATTATAAAAATATACCTCTAAGTACCAATAAGGCCCCTGAGTATGTAATAATTAACTTAGGCAAGAATACAGAAGTTTCTTACAAAAATAAGTTTAGATTCCAGTAAAAACATTATGATTTGAATTAATAGGGAAATATTCCAAAGGCCTAATCTAAATGAGAAAAGTCTTTATGAGAGACATAACCCTCATGGGGAAAAGGCATTTATATGCTACTACTCCCCTCTAGGCTTCCTGTCTTGTCTAAAAGGAGGGGTGGAGGAGTGAAGAGCTAAGAACACTTGTTAAGGTTAAAACTCCACAACAGAGTCTAGTAAAAGACAGAATTAATCATAATTACTACTCCTACCCAGTGCTTCCTTTACTACCACATTAACAACACTCAAGTGTATTTATAGGGGATCACAGCTGAAAGTGAGGCAAGACAAATATTCTTTCTTAGTAGGTGTCCTTAGTAGATATACTTAAATAAGAGAAAGGTAATTGGAAAATTCTCCAAATATTGGGAAATTAAATCATACATCTGTAAATGATAATGGTCTCCAGGTGCCTGGGTGACTCAGTGGGTTAAGTGTCTGACTCTTGATTTGGGCTCAGGTCATGATCTTGCAGTTTGTGGGATTGAGCCCTGGGTTGGGCTCTGTGCTGACAGTATGGAGCCTGCTTGGAATTCTCTCTCTCAGTCTCTCTCTGCCCCTCCTCTACTTGGTGTGCTCTCTCTCTTTTGAAATAAATAAATAAACATTAAAAAGACCCCGAATCATCTCAAGAGAACTTAACAGATATTTTGAAGTAAATGAAATTAAAAATACAACAGATCTAAATCTGTGGAATATAGTGAAATCAGTAATCTATAACACTTAAAAATGTATTTTGTTAATGAAGCAATATCTAAAATTAATAACCTAAGACCCATCTTAGGTTAAAGAAACTAAGCCTAAGGCAAGCAAAAGAAAATGAATAATGAAGATTAAATTCAGGAAAAAATAAAAATGAAAACAGAACAATAGTGAACATTAATGAAACTAAAATATTTATTTTTTAAGAGATCAATACAATTTATAAATATCTAGTCAGGCTAAGAAAGGAAAAAATAGATATTAAATAATAATTAATATTAGAAATGAAATAGGTTGTGATTACTAATCTAATGGACATTAAGAGGATAATAAAGGATTACTACAAACTCTTAGCTCAAATACAAAAATGGACAGAACTGAAAAGATGTAAATAGTACATGTTAAAGACATTGAACAAATGGACTTTTCATAAACTGTTAAAAGTACACATCAACACATGTACTTTGGAAAGCTGTTTGGCTGCATGTCCACTAATGATGAACTTATAAATACCCAAGACCAAGTAAATAGAAGTTAGATATATATGGAACATATGTGCATATATTTGTACACAAATAGAGATGTCAAGAATGACATAGAAGCCATATTTTTAAAAGCCTCCAAGTGGAAATTATGCATATGGTCATAAGCAATACAATTTATAAATCCATTGTAGTATATTCATAAAATGAAAAAGAAGGAACTACTCCCTGCAGCAGCATGAATGGACCCTACAATTATGTTGAGCAAAAGTTGCCAGACATTTCTATTTCTGCATTAAGTTATTCTTCAAAAACAGGCAAAAATAATTAATGGTGAACAATGAGAGAACAGAATTAGTGAAGAAGAATGATTGGTTGGTAATATACCATTTTTTATGTGGTGTGTGTATTTTGTGAAAATTAATTCTTCTTTTATCTATAAATCAAAATGAATTATATAGACAAAATGAATTTTAGCAGAAATAAACAGAGAAGGCATTCAGCTGGATTAAGGTAAATTTTAAGTATCAAAAACTAGAGTTGCACAGTATTTATGAATGTAGACACAAAGGTGAATGGAGTAGAATGAAAAACTCAGTTTAAATCCAGTAAATTTAAACCATTTTGGAAATTTAGCGTATCTAAATCCAACACAGAGAGGACAGATGATTCACTGAAGTGTAATGTGACAACTGACTAACCATTTGGGAAAAAAATAAAATAAAGTTATATCTATATCCCGCATTGCATACAGGGATAAAAACTAATGAACCAAATATTTCATTGAAAAATGAAAAAAAAAAAATACTAGAAGAAAATATGTGAGAATTGCTCACTTTTTAGATGGACATTTCAATTGATTTTGTTTACATTTGAGGATTCAAGAAAAAGGGTAGTACCATATTAGAAGAAAAGAAAAACATTCAAACAACTGAAATAGGCAAAGGTAGATTACTCTGGGGGACAGGTCCTATCAAAGGACATGAGGGCTGCAAGACTTTTAGTTTTTTACCTATTAGTCAATTTAGACTTTCATTTTGATATGTGTATTTTACTTAATGAAAATAAAAATTCAAATTGATCTCTGGAGATTGTATGCAGACCACATAAAATGCAATCATGGAGATAAAGAACAATGGAGAATCACAATTCATATTTTGGAATCAAAAAGTGTTTTTGGATTATTTACTTTTACATTTCAGTCTCGATAAATGTGTAAAACCAGACACAGTGGAAAGATTTCAGTTCGTGTGTGTACTGTGCTCAATTAGTTCATGGCTGTCAGGGGATGCATTGAGAGAATCTCTGAAATGTTTCTGGGATTAGTAAGAAGGGGAATGGGGTAATTTAGCTGTCTTTTAGGAACTTAGGGAAGTAAAAAGATGATGTGCTCCATATTTCTCCTTTCTTTTATCAGCCAACATAGTGATATGCAATGTGCATTGATGAGATCATTCTGTAAAATAAGTGAACTTTTAAATAAGGTGCCTCAGTTACAGCCTATTCAGTTTGAGTGTGGCATACATTAAAAATATGTTTTCACAATGTTTCAATATAGAATGAATTGTTAATAAAGTATATAGAGATTATGTGTTGATGAACCATATTTGACATGCGGCTTGGTATTTTTTTTAACATATATAATGTCCCTTACAATCCCTCAGTTCTTTGTTAAAGTTGGGAAAATAATTAGACCTGAAAGTATATTTTTCCCATTGTATTAAAAAGGAATCATGTTAGGTGAAGCTATCTTGAAATTCCATTTATTTCTTTGTAATCTATCCAAAGCTACCATAAAACAAATTACTACCATCAGGATAGAAATAGCTACCTCTTCCGGTTAACTTGTTTACCAGACTATGGTGCATCCTTAACTCGGCACATTCTGTGGCTATTGTTTATCCAGAATTTCTTGTTACTTTTTGTTCATTTTATATGTCTCTCAACCTATATTTGAGTATCATTTTCACTCTGAAGTTTTCCTAAACATTACTCTCTTTGATGACTTTGCAAACCACACATTAGTTGTATTAAATATCTAATGTGATAGAAGTTAAAATTTAATCATATACATACCACCATAACTATTTATAAAGTGTGCTCCCTTAGCAAGGGTGTAGCCTACACACTGGGTAAAATATTTCCAAGTCCATGTTTTGTGACCTTAATGTTGCCTATATTCAAGGCATATTATATTAACACAGTGATTTGCCATTGGTTATTAGAGGATGCATATTTATTGCTATACAGTAAAAAAAAATCATGAGAAATCCATATTTTCCACACTCAGGATTTTTAAAATGCTAATTTTATAAAATAAATTGTAATTTTTAATTTAGTTTCATGCAATGTAAAGTGGTATTCCATTTTTTTGTAGAAGAAGGGTGGTAAATTTACTGCAGGCTCAAATATAGTTTGCAACTATGACCAGCTCTATGATGATTTGCTAAGGTCTTCTGCATTTGAAAGCTAAAAACTCATCTGGTTTCAAGTTAAGCTGACTAGGACATAATTTCCAACCGGGAAAACATGGTTTCATAGACAAATTTTAAGAGAGCATGTGAGGCACAGGAGAGAAAACTATCCTTCTAAATTATACACACTTTACTCTGTCCACAACATTTGGGTTTTTTTCTCCTCTTTTCTCCCTTTATTTTTTTTTTCCTTTTAGAAATAAAAACTCAGAGGTTTTCTGGTAAAAAAGCTAAAAGGAAAACAGCAGCTATAAAGGAGAATATCTGAGTTATTGGCAAATACTTAAGTTAAAAATGAAGCTAATGTGAAACAGAATTTGCATTCTAGTCATTTGTGTGGTATATAATCATGTACTGTATGCAGTTAAATGAGTCTGTTGTCTGGCTGTAATGAATATCTACATCCATCCTAACAGTTAATGAGGAATAAATGACTTATTATCCATGAATGGCTGTATCTAAATAGCTCTGCAACAAAAACAGAATATTAAAATGTGTAGCTAAAATAGATCTTAAATGATAATGAACTTACTTAGATTATTAATTAATTTTTAAAGCATCATAAGATTCACTGCTTTAGGATGAAATCAGCAATAGACAAAGTTCAAGCACAATGACAGATTCAAAGTATGAATTTTAAACTGGATTTAAATACATATGTATGTGTTTGTGTATGTGCAGGTATATATGTATATACATGTGTATATACACTCATACATATTATACATTTACACACACACACACACTGACACACATTTAAAGGAAAACTGTCTTTTGTAAGATATCTTTGCAACCTTAAAAATAACAGCACATAATTTTTACCTACCCCAACTTCACTTAACATGTTCATTTATAACGTATAAATATAATTTTAAAAATTTTAAATGAATATATATAATGCATAAGTCTAATATTTAAAGGAGAGAATGTCATATTAGAACTATGTTTTTGTTAAGTCTGAAATTCATGCATAAATTTTGAAATAATGAGGGAAGTACTTTTTGTGAAAGCTAAGAGTGTCTTTTGGAAAATAATTTTTAAAAAGAACTACAACTTTTATTATTATTTTTGCATAATGGTCCATTATATTATTTTACTCAACTAATATGAAATAGATTTTTAAAAACAATCCACAGTGCTCTGAGGTGAGAGATTCAAAGGCAGTTCTTTTAATCTGTAAATGATAAGCTGAGCAAGTTCTAAAAATAGCTAAATACACCCTCCAAAAGTCAAAAAAGCTATTTACTATTTTATCATCTAAATAGATGTTAGTGTATCCATTCCCTTTATTTTACTGCAACACAACACAATTTCAACTACGTTTATCTCTAACTCAGGAAATTGATGTCCCCTCCAAATGACTTGACAAAACTCTATCCTCAACCCACATTCTTACCCTCAAAATCTATTTCTCTCCCTGAAGACAAAGTAATCTATTAAAGTAGCATGTCTGAGTGTTTCCTCCCCTCTCCCAATCCATTATTTACATTCAGGTCTTCCCATTGCTTTCTGGGTTGGACCCAGATCCTTTCCTTCCTGTTCTCTCTCTTCTACACTATGCCTTCCTTTGCTCTTTTCATCACTGATACAAGTACATTTGAAATGTCTTACTGAGCCATGTACCCTTTCCAGGAGACTTTTTCATATCCTGTTATAATCATACTTTATTTTTTTCTGAATCATCAGTTTTCCAGGGAAAATTACTCTGTACTTGCAGATCAGTTAAATCTCTGTCGTATGTGTCCGTATACAATCTACACACCTCTAAAGAAATTTCCAGTTTTAATTTTACACATATTTGTGAGCACGAAGCAGAGTTTACACAAAACTGCAGGACAAATTTATGTAAATCAGAAATTATGACTCTGTATAGCATTGTGTGGCAAACAAACACATTAAATTTCAGACACTTCTTGCCACACATAGTAGTAACACAATAAATACTAAGTGACATTTGAGCCGTGCATCTATGGCTAGCAAACTGTCTTAGTTTTCTGATACCTATTTCGGGAAAGGATAGCAATATTTAAAAATGGTCTACCAGTATCAGTAATATATACTCTAAATTGTTATTATGATTTATTTCATGAGTAAATAACTGAAATACCAGAAACATAGAAAACTGTGCCTTGCAGTAGCTGACCATTTCCAAGATTAATTACATTTGACCAAGATTTGGCAGACAGCTGGATGTCTGAGAAGACTTCAAAGTGATTTCATGTTCTTTCTTCTGTCAAGTGTCAATGTTTTAAGGTATCTCTAATTTGATGCAAATATTACGTGGTGTTTATGGATAAATTAACACACACTGGGTCCCTGCTAAGTGCTGAGACAATGCTAGAAAAATACAAATGATATTTTTTTGTGTGTTGATGTACTTAATGATCAAGGGGAAATGAATGTAAAATTATACATAAAACAAAGACAAATAAATGTTTATGATTATACATGAAGAAGAAATTTGGCCAAAAAGAGAATGAATATGTTGTATATGATTTTTATTGTAATTTTTATTACATATCATGGTCTTGTCATGTTAATTGTTATAGTGGAACGACCTGAGAAGTAACATTCTTATTTTAAATCCTCAGATCTGAAAAAGATCAAAAAGTACAAATTCATTTTAAATAAATGTAAACTTAAAACAGATGTGTAATTCCTTTTTCATAAATTGATTTTCCCATAAAATCCTTGTGTCTCTATGAAATTTTAAAATGGAATGCTGCAGGTTTTTTTTTTTTAAATGAGAGAAATGATTGAAATTTCTAAAAAAGTCTAGCAGACATAATGCATTTAGACATGACTGGCCTGAATGAAAAGTACACGAGATATTTCAGGGGTAAGCAATGGTAGAAAGGAGGAAATAAAAGTGTAAGGATACCATGCACATGCCATATTTTTATGAATTTCTATCTGATAACAGATAATGATAGGCATAGGTTTGAACCAGTGACCCTGATATGAGAATCTCCCTACCTGTCCAAATTTATTTTGACTAAGTCAGTTTTCAAATTAGGTTTAATTTGTATTTTTGAAAATCTAAATTTGTTTTAAAATTAAATTATTCACAGGAATATCTGAAAAGTGTACTAGGTTCTGAAATGGAACTGCTCAACTTGGCCATAAAACAAAAAGTTAGAACAGAAATGGTAATCTAGGAAAAACCCAGGGAGCACAAGTCAGGGAGAGATGTTTGCCTAGCATACTTACAAGGCTACTTTAATTTTTTTTTTTATTGTTCATTTTTTGAGAGACAGAGGCAGAGGAGAGAAGGGGCAGAGAGAGAGAGAGAGAGAGAGAGAGAGAGAGTCACAGACTCCAAAGCAGGCTCCAGGCTCCCAGCTGTCAGCACAGAGCCCAACGTGGGGCTGGAATCCACGAACTGTGAGACCATGAGCGGAGCCAAAGTCAGAAGCCCAACCCACTGAGCCACCCAGGTGCCCCACAAGGCTACTTTAAATCACACAGTGCTGATGGTTACAAATAAAATGCTGGATTTCAATCAGGAACAGGAAATTATTTGTAAGTATTATTTGTGCTTCTACCTTGTTTTATTCTCAGATACATCATTTCCAAAAATAATTCTCTTAATGGGGAATATCTCATACAGCAAAATACAGAAACCTCTAAATTACTACCTATTTTAAGCCACTGAAACTTCTTATAAATGCCACATATACCATTTGTTTGCATTTAATAATGAAAACAATCAAAATATATGAAGATTTAGAGGTAAAAAAGAAAACATTCAATTCTAGGGTAAGTGGATAAACAATAGCAACATATAATTCACCTACATACTTTTCATTGTTCAAAGTCCTCCAAGGTCTATATTTTATAACCATGTTTTGATTATTTTCTCCCAGAAGCATGTTCAATGAAACAAAGTTGTTTAATTGATGCTTTGTAAGTGTCCTCTAATCAAATAAGCATGGGACACACTGCATAACTTATTCCTCTTGAATATCTTGAGAAGTACTACGTAAATTTATTTAATCATAAAATTTGTTTTCTAAACCAAATAACATGAAAATCCACAAAAATCTAGCCTTGGATAAAGCCTCACCAATTAGCAAGATGCCCAATGTTTACCCAGATCTGTCTTGGTATTTTTATATGCTGTTTATCATCTTGTCTTACCCTGTTCAGTTTCAGCCACCTAATGTGTTTGTAATTTGCAGCATCTTTGATCTCTTGTAAAAGTTGGTGTTTCATAGGCTACTCATTCTTTTCCCACTTTTCCAACTGAAATGTTACCTTCTCTTTAAGCCTAGTCTTCTTTGGAAACAGGAACCATAGCTTATCTATACATATAAACTATCATAGTATCTAGAATATACAAGCTCATAACTTTATCCAATATATGTTAAAACAAATAATTTTTAAAAAGAAAGAAAATTATGTTAGATTTATTTCCTTTGTAATAATTGTGATATAAAAAGAAAGAGACTGAAGAAATCTATAATGTTAAGGAAATTTGAGGAGAATGAGAAGAAAACCTAAACATATATATTTAGGGCAATGCTCTAATGACTGCTTGAATCACACCCATATAGAAAATAGTCTGCCGACAACCTTCGTTTGATAGGATGCTTTTTTGTGGAATGTACGTCTTAAACTTTTGTTAGCTTCATCACTCAAATGACATTTTGAGCCAGACAAAAAGAAGTGAAAGGTTTAAATAAGTCAATATTCTCGGGAAAATACATAGGAACACAGAAGCCAGAAAGGATTGTGTGTGTGTGTGTGTGTGTGTGTGTGTGTGTGTGTGTGTATTTTCATCAATTATTCTATTCCTTTTCTAAAAATCACGATTATCTGGGTGTTTTTTTTTTAAGTTTATTTATTTCTTTTGAGAGAGAGACAGAAAGGGAGACAGAGAGAGAGAGAGAGAATAAGGGGAGGGTCAGAGAAAGGGAGAGAGAATCCCAAGCAGGGTCCACACTGTTAGCATAGAGCCCAACTTGGAGCTCAAACCCATGAATTGTGAGATCATGACCTGAACTGAAATCAAGAGTCTGATGCTTAACGGACTGAGCCACCCAGGTGCCCCTTACTTGTATTTTTTAAAATTTTACTTTATTAAAAATCTTTCTTAGTCAATATAATTAATATTCATACTTAGATACAATATAGTGAATATGATCATGATATATTAAAATAGACTTAGATTAAAAATTAAAAAAAATTAGATGAAAATTATTGTATTAATTTAGATTTTTCCCACAATGATCTCACCTAAGAAATCAATATATATAAGCTGCTGTATGTCACAATTATTCGTGACTTTTATATATATACAAACTTTTTATATATACAAACTTTAAAAATAATTAAAATAATTTAAAAATAATTAAAAGAATATCATTTTCAATGCCTTTAACTATATACATAGTAATATGCTCTGCATATTAAAGAAAAATTGTTAGGAATGTTTGATTGATGAGTCTTTGAAAATACCAATAGATATCTATCTGTATTTATATGTAACACTAAAGAGTAATACATTACAAAAATTGTACAAACTCTAATGCACAGCTAGTTTTTAGCTACTAACTTTGTAGACTTTAATGGTCTAAAGCGTCTTGCAACCCTCTAAGAGAGATCTTGCAACCCTCTGAGAGAGATTTTTTAATAAAGTCTTTTCATACCAGGAAAACTATTACCATTGCAACATGGGAATTCTATTTGCTGTTATCCCACCTCCTGGATGTTTTTACTTGGCACCTACTTCCTTTCTGATGTCACACTAAAGAAGATTATATCTAGCAAATTTTTATTTCAATATAGGTTTATTTCTAAAGAAGAGTTCCCAGAGTGAATGTAAAAGATAACTGGAAAAATTGTTCACTTCAATTTGTGTACAACAAATAACTTTACCAGAAATGGGCCCAGCTGAGATGAATCTTTTGGAATTATTGTCTTGACATCTACATCAAGAAGATTAGTATCTCCCGTATTCCAATTCTATCTTTGAAAATCAGGAGAGTAGGGATGCAAGGCTAGGAGATTTACATTAAAATGTAAATACAGCAGGGCCTTGGCTCTCCAGTCCTATTTATTTTTATAACCTGTTTCCCCTCTTCCTTCTTCTCTCCTCCCCTACTCATCATACCATGTCTAAGAAAACACAGAATGGACATAGTTCAGAGCTTCCAGGCTGGGAAACACGTGGAGATCTGGGGGGAGTGGTGCGCGTGGAGAGGGCCCTGTGCCTTCTTCCCATGCCTAGTCCTGTGTATCTCTTCATCTGGCTGTTGATTCATATCTTTTATCATATCCTTTAAAAAACTGGTGAACGTAAAACAAACAAAACAAAACCACAACAAACAAACAACAAAAACACACGGAGAATGACTTACAATTTCTCTGAAACCTCACATGGGTTTGAGTTACTTGAGTTTATTCTCCTTGCCAGAAAATACTTTTAGCCTGGAGTTGAATACATCTTGTGTTCACCTTGTTTTTAAAACAAGATATTGATTAATTTATTCTCAAGATATCAGTGGTATAAGTTATAGCATCATTTACTTATCCAATTATTTGAAGAATAATGAAATTTGTGTTGAAAAATAAAAGATCCAAGACTCCATGCCTCACCTTTACTAAATAACTCAACATTGTTTAGAGTAAAAAAATTATGTTGGAGTAAAAAATTCTCCAAATCTAAAAAGGTATCCATGATGTTTGTGCTTAGAAATATTCTCCTTGGGGCGCCTGGGTGGCTCAGTTGGTTAAGCGGCCGACTTCGGCTCAGGTCATGATCTCATGGTCCGTGAGTTCAAGCCCCGCGTCAGGCTCTTTGCTGACAGCTCAGAGCCTGGAGCCTGTTTCAGATTCTGTGTCTCCCTCTCTCTGACCCTGCCCCATTCATGCTCTGTCTCTCTCTGTCTCAAAAATAAATAAACGTTAAAAAAAATTAAAAAAAAAAAAGAAATATTCTCCTTAATTGCTGCTTCACAGTCTCTCTGTCCAGGACTTTCTCTACAATGTCTTGCCTTCATCCAGAATATGTGGCATTTTCAAAACAGAGACTATGTTTGCTATTTATAACAACAAAGACAAAGGGGGTAATGATGCCAGATTATCAGGCATTATGTATCATAGGAAAATTTCCTGCTCAACTGCAGAAAGGGAATAAACTTTGGAAACCTAATGTACACAATTAATCTACAGTCTGAAAAACAATTAGTCCAGCAAGGTTGTGGCAAAGAGGAATACAAACTAACACAGATGGATATAAACTTTGAGCAAATCAGGTGGGAGTTAAATAAAGAAGAACTAAGATTCTTCTACTGAGAATGCAACAAATCCTCCTGTAAAGGGAATGGAAACTATTCCAAAGGTTGTTTCTATATTAGATAGAAGAAATACTATATTCCATTGTTAAAGAGACTCTTCTTACGTAAAAAGTTCTTGTTAAAATGGAAGATTTTATGAGCCAACCAGTAAGGAAAAACATGGTAAAAACCACTTACATGCACAGTGGCGTTTTAATATATATTGAAAGCAATTTTCATTCTCTAATATATGAAAAAAGCTTCTGTGCTTCTTCAAGTAAGTTAAAGGTTGTATAGAAATGGCAGTCATATATAAATTCCAGTATGTATAAAAATTAAAAGGGATGCCTGGGTGGCTCAGTTGGTTAAGCGTCCAACTCCTGATTTTAGCTCAGGTCATGATCTCACATTTGTGAGTTTGCCTTGGGCTCGGTGCTGACAGTGTGGAGCCTGCTTGAGAGTCTCTCTCTCCCTCCCCTGCTTATACTCTCTCTCTCAAAATAAATAAAACTTAAAAAAAATTAAAATATATGTATTCACATGGAAAAATAAACTACACAAAATGATACATACAGATGTATCATGGTGGGAATAGTTATGAATTTATTAAAGTATCAGGGAGAAAAATAATACAGTAGAATTAGAACTTGCTTAAAATAATTTGGAATATTAATACATACATTTATTATATGAGAACAATGTTATGAAACCTAACATGGCTAATTCACAACAGACATTGATCTTGGTGCGTATTTACTTTTACAGAGTAATCTTTTCTAACCTCTTTTTGTCTTTTTGCTGTCAGTTACCATCAATCAGTTAAACCTTTTAAAGCAAACTGCGAGAGAATTCTTAGGTCACCTTTATTTTGTGTTTTTCAAAAGAAGTATATAAAAAGGACATGTGCTTCTGTTGAATGACTGAGTGTCCTGTATATTAAATATATCTTTTAAATATGCCAGACACTTTCATTGGCCTTGCATATTCTTATTCTTATTTTATTAGAAAGCTGACATTAGTGCCTCAGGGACTGAACTTGTCATAAACATTTTTTTCTGAAATTAGAAAAAGTAAATCTGAGTGCCTGGAAATGAACACTCACCTTGATTAAAATAAGAAAATACAACCATCTTTCATTTTCAATCTTTCTTTACTAGAAGAATGGTTTTTACTTAGTGATTTTAGACTCACCTGTGGTATGCATACAAGAATATTTTGAATCAGTGGTTCAACTAAGAGTTCCCAAGCATAATTCATAAAAATACTGGATTTCAGATTTTGTAGACTAAAAAAAAAGAGCAGATGGTGATAATGGAATAGCCAAATATTTTTAAAAGGTGGATTTTTAAAATAATTGCATGCTTTTATTTTTAAAAAATAAAGCAGCATGAACACATTAGTTAAATTTTAATATTCTTTAATTTATAAAATTAAAAAAAATTATAGTATGTCTAACACAAAAACATGATTTTTGAGCAAATAAGCTAAAACCAAATGATTACGTAAAACTAAATGATAGCACAGGAAATAAAGTAACTTCATTGTGTCTACTTTAACATTATACACATTTAATGTCTATTGTTATTAATGGCATTAATCCTGCATTATAATTAATGAATATTAATTATAAATATAAACATAACACCACCATCAATATTTTTCTTATTCAGTGAGAAGAGCAATGAATCATTTATGCTCAATTACTCTTTTTTAGAAAACAGCTTTATTAAGGTATAATTGTGATACAAAAGACCACATATATTTAATGTATACAACTTGATGAGTTTAGATGTATGCATACCCCTGTGATACTATGCTCAATTTCTCTTAAGGACTCTATATATGCAAACTATATATGAGTTCATAGGGAAAAATTGAGCATCATAAATTTTTCTATATGTAAAAGAGAACCAAAAAAATGGAAAAGCCTTACATTGAAAGCAAACTACCTGTTTTTCCATCAGACATTGAAAATCTATGAGTATTAGAATACTAATGTATCCCACGGAAAGGAGATCTTCTGTAGGTATTGGCTTCCCCAGTAGACACACAATTTGATTGAACCAAATCTTTTTGGCTTTCATGCAATGTATAATTTTACATTTAAAAAAAGTTTAAATGAACATGTTTAGGGTAAGATGCTGGATAAAACTTCATAAAACATAATTGACAATTGACTGAGGAACATTCATTTCTAATCCATATTCCTGATTTGCCACATAAGGATTGCTACACATGTTTATGAAACATAAATGTGAACCTCAGGACAAATTATGTATTTTATTTTTCCTGTTGGAATCAGAATAAAAAGTAGGTATGTGTAGTTATAGAAAAATAATGACATATTTCTTGTGCACTTAACTTTGCAACTGAAATAACTTCCTGCCAGTTTTACACAGGATTTAATAAGTAAAGGGGTACCTGGGTATCTCATTCAGTAAGTGACGGACTCCAGGTTTCAGCTCAGATCATGATCTCACGGTTCATGAGATTGAGTCCTGAGTTGGGCTCTGCACTGACAGCACAGAGCCTGCTTGGGATTCTCTCCCTCCATCTGTCTGCTCCTCCCACACATGGTCTCTCTTTCTTTCAAAAAAAAAATTTAAAAAGTAACACACTGCATTTCTAATAAGCAGACAAGCTTTATTTTCAAGGTAAATATAATACATGTATCACTAATCAAAAGCTGATTCCCTGAATCTCATCAAAAGATGAAAATAATAACTTTCTTTATATATCAATGAAAGTAAGAATCACAGATTGTTCTTACATTCATGTGGATGTCTAAAAACACATATTGGATTATCAGGGCTGGGTACTTGGTTCTTATCTGGAAATTTGCTCTCTCTAAAGGGTAGCTATGGATTTATCTTCTAAACTACAGTAGTCTCCAGGTTGCTGGGTATTATAATAATTAATTCAAGCAAGCTATCTTCAAAAGTATTTTTGAGTTCAAATCAATTTTAGAGCCCTCTGAGAAAGAGGTGGATAAAAGGAAGTGGCCCTCACCTGTTGGTGATATTAATGAATAAATAGGAGTACTGGAAATGATAGTCAGGGTTGGCAAATGGCAAACAGGACCAAAATTAGTAGCTAGGAACCAAAACTTAGTTTCTATTTTGTTTTATAACAGCATAGATGAGAGAGTTAAATATCCATGCCTCTGGACACTGAAAGTATATTAAATAATCGTGTGACACATTTTTATAAGTAAATGTAACTTTATCAAACCCACATTTAAAAATGGCAATTAACAGGGGCGCCTGGGTGGCTCAGTCAGTGAAGCGTCAGACCTTGGCTCAGGTCACGATCTGGTGGTCAGTCAGTTTGAGCCCCATGTCGGGCTCTGTGCCGTCAGCTCAGAGCCTGGAGCCTGCTTGGCCCCTCCCCCACTCACGCTCTGTCTCTCTCTGTCTCTCAAGAATGAATAAACCTTTCAAAAATGGCAATTAACAGTATTATTCACATAGACCCAAATAAATCAAAATAGTTAACAATAAAATGATTACTAATTTTTGTACTTTATACTATAAATCAATATAAGTAATCATTGCTGAATTTTTCTTCTCAGAGTTCAATATTTCTGGTAGTACCTTTCCTTGTTGAAAAGACAATCATGTACTTTTAATGGATTTGTTTTTGGATTTCCTGAAGTACTTGGATTTCATGGTAACATTAAGTGGCCTTTCATTTACATATGGTCAGTCATACTTAATCTATAATCAGATATTTTAAATATATTACTATATAGCATTAATCTAACTTGTTAGATAATAAAAAAATAGCAAAGTTTTACTCTGTGCAAAAAAGTGTATTTGTTTAAATATCTAAACATGAGATCATCAAGAATATCATTTTATAAACAACAGAAGTAAAGCACAAGGAAATAAAATAATCCATAAATGCAGAAGGATATACTGTGAGACAAAAGGAACAAAGATTCTGATTTCTAAATTCTTAATGTGCTATCTACCAAAGCAGGACACCAGACATAGCATCACCATCACACATTAGCTCTGCATACAACATCTCTGCATTATGACCTCTTACCAACATTATTTAAAATGGATATTTTTCTGCACACCTGGGTGGCTCCCTAGGTGAAGCATGGACTCTTGATTTCAGCTCAGGTCATGATCCCAGGGTCACGGGATGGAGCCTCATGCGGGGCTCTATGCTGAGCTTGGACCCTGTTTGAGACTCTCTCTCCCCCTCTCCCTCCGCCCCTCCCCTCTCTCTCTGGCCTTCCCCAGCTCGTACTATCTCTCTCTTAAAAAATAAAAATATAAATAAATAAATAAAATAGATATTTTTCTTCTAGAGCACGTTATTATCTTTCATTTATTTATTTATTTATTTATTTATTTATTTATTTATTTATTTTTCCAGTTTTTATTTAAATTCCAGTTAGTTAACATACAGTGTCATATTAGTTTCAGACAGAGCACTTATTTATAGTTCATCAAAAAGTGAATACTTCTGTTACTATTTATTTAATATGTACTCATTATATAAGTTGCAGAAGCCTGACAACTACCTCTGTCCAAATGGAAGTCAATGGCTGGAAGCCATTCCATGGCTGGCTGGAAGTCAATGATCACTATTGAATGAATGAATGAATGAATTAGCAGGCAACTATTTGAGAAGAAGCAATATGAACCTCTGCATGCCTTTTCCATTTGTGTTTTGTCACTCTATACCCTCTTGCCTATGTCCCATCAGGAATACACTCTTCTTTGTGGTAAGGAAATACTTCCCTTCATTGCCATAAAGGATAATACCTATTTAGGGAGGGATTTGCAGATGTCACCAGGAGCTTATGTTCATTACTCCACATGATATTTTACCTGCTTCGGAGATATTTTATTCATGGATTTATCTTTTAATTAAAACACTTTATTTGTCTATATTTCAAGTTTTTCTCTAATCAGTTTCTTCTAAATTTTTAAATTGTAAGTTTTGCTCTGTTTTAAATTATCTTTTATTTTTGATGAATGGGCAAGATCCTCATATAACACTGGTAGAGAAGACCTTTAAAAACATATTTTATACTGGAAATGATGTTGATTCTTAATACATTGAGATGATGTCATTTCGACTTCCTGTGCATTACGTTAACTATTTAACGTAAATATTTGACAACTGTATTGCTTAAATATTCTTAATTCTATTCCGTTTTTTCAAGTAATCTCTATGCCCAATGTAGGGCTGGAAGTCATTACCCCAAGATTAGGATTGCATACTCCACTGATGAAGCCTACCCGGCAACCCAAAATTTTCTTAATTTTCAACACATAATAACCTTACATATTTCTTTGGATTAAACATTAAGGATCTCATCTATTATCTTGAATAGATTTGTGTTCAACATCAGTAGTTGAAAAAGTAATTTCAAAGAAACAGTTATATCATAAAATGCTCAAAGACATGTATCAAACTTCAAATCATGGAAACATACTTTTACAAACAAATATAAAATTAGTTGTTAAAAGTCATTAAAATCAAATTTGATTTGCTGATCTCAAATAGTATATAGTTTTATTTTTTTACTAACATTTTGAACATGCTATTTATGCATATGTATACAGGAAAAGATACTTTATTTTTATTTTTATTTGCCCACTGGGTGGTCATAAAACAAAAACCAACAGAAAAGCATTTCATTATATTCAATTGAGCATCAAATTCCCCACTGACTAATTGTAATTCGAACTGAATCACATTCAACAGCAAGGATACTAATAAAACAAAATGTTTCAATCACTGATAACATACATTTGTCACTGAAATAATTTTGGAATATCCAACTTGTGGACTGTTTATGCTCTTGGTTCTAATATCACTCTCTGATGTATGTAAAGTTGCATTTTATTTATTATTGCATTTAATACAATTTGATAAGCTTCAAATAAAACTGAAAATGCATATGTATATATTAGTCTCACATCAAAATGCAATGTGGTAAAATGCAGGGCAATTAATTGATACTTCTAATTAATTTTAACTTGATATAATCAAATAGTGTCACTATATACATGCAGTTTTGGATGGGAAAGTTACCATTCCTCATTGAAACTACTGGTTATTTATTTACTTATTTATTTACTTATTTATATTCATTAATTTTATTTATTTATTTTATTTATATACAACTTTTATTTTGGAATAATATTAGATTTAGATTTAAAAATGTCAGAGACATTGATCAAGCTTGGTTATTTTACTAATAATAGGTGCACAATGATTATATTTTGAATTTCTAAGAATACATTTAACACTTTTGCTTTGAATGACAGCAGAACAATGTTCCACCCAAAAATGCCCATGTTCTAATGCCCCAAACCTGTGAATATGTTACTTTACTTGACAACATGGACTTTGCAGAGGTAATTAATTCAAAGGCCTTATGATGGGAATGTTATCCCGGATTTTAAGAAGAAGGCAGGAAGATCAGAGTAGATATATAACCATGAAAGCAGAGGCTGAAGTGATGAGCTTTGAAAACAGAGAAGGGGCTGTAAGTCAAGAAGTTCAGGCAGGCTCTAAAAGCTGGAAAAGGCAAAGAAATGTCTTCTTCCCTAGAACTTCCAGAAAACAAATGCAGCCCTGCTGATGCCTTTTAGATATCTGAAACCCAGGATGGTAAGATAAACTCGTGTTGTTTCAAGACACTAAGTGTGTGACCATTTGTTGTGGCAGCAGTAGGAAACGAATACAGCATCCTGACTGACAGTGTCTGAGGTCAGTCTTTGTAGAATGTTCCCCTATTGAATTGATCACAAACCCTGCTGACCCTGCTTTTCTTTAAGGAGCATTTATACCGCTTCTGTTCACTCCTTTCTCTCATGTTCTATTATGTTCACTGCATTAAACATTTTCCACTATGTCTTCTTGTCTACTTCCTGCCACATCAGGAATGTTAAAGTAATTATTTCCACACATATATATTTTTTCCTTTATAACCAAGACTTAATTTTCCTTTTTCTTCTTGGAGGCCTTTCTATTTTTCTTTCCCTCATTAAATCTTATTAATTCTTTAAGACCCATCTCAGCAATCCAAGCAATCCATTGCTGACCCATGCCCAGCAATCATGGGCATGGGAGTCTTCCTTTGGGGCCGATTGACTTTTTAGTTACTAGTACAGTGTCTGACTCATCATAGATACATAATACATGTTTTTAAATTATTTTTAAAATTTTTACATCTTCTTTTAAATGTGAATTAAAATTATTTTTAAGCTAAAATTTACTGGGAATTATACATATATAATATAGTAAAGAACAGAGTTACCTCTCTTTATACAATAAATATATTTTAAACAAATGTTGTACTATAACTACTTTTCAAGTACCATTGCTGGTGGCTTATCAGAATAATACTATGAGCATATTTATTCAAACAGTATTTGACATGTTCTGGCAACACTTTATACACTTAACTATCAACAATATGTAGGATCAAAATTATCTCCCTAAAAATAAGATAATATTTGCCATTTCTTTCTCATTTTCTAAAGAGTGTATAGTGGTGTTTACTAAAGGCTACATGACATCAATATTCCAATGGATGAATATGGAAGCAGATTTAAGAATCCAGCTGTCTTCTAATTGTCAGTCATTAAGGAGATTGGGGGAAAGGAATAAAATGTGCCTACTTTTCTCATTATTTTTATTGGATTGTAGATTATGGTTATTTTTCTTAAAATGCTATTTTGTTAGCATACAATGGGTTTATTACTGCAATTATAAACTGAACAAATAGCTTTAAGTTTTCTCAGTTTTAATTTCTAATACAACAAGTGCTCACCTATATAATCTATCTTAATAAAAACACTTTGGGGTTCTCAATAATTTTTAAGAATTCAAAGAACTTTTGAGACCCAAAAGCTTAAGAACTGACGACACATGTCAAAGCATATATGTAATACCACTGGATCTAATCCTAGCTGCACATAAGAATCTCCTAGGGAGCTGTTAAAAAATAGCAATGTATAGGTTCCATCCACAAAACTTCTGTGAGTCTTTGAAAATATTTATGTTCAATTACATATTTCTTGTTTGTATAAGCTAAATGCATTCAGTGGTTCTTCTACCTGTATGGAAATACTGAAAGTAGATATATTTAGTGTGTATATTCCATTTTATTCAAACCATGCCAAAAATGCTTGCAGACCCTTTGAAAATATAAAATGTAGGGTAGAAAGATTTGCAAGAAAACTGAATGTTGAAGAGAATGCATGGTTTAAACCCTGATGCTGAACAGAAATAACAACAAAAGTGACAAGAAAGGTAGATGACATAGAGAATTAATTCTGCATTCAGCACCTGAAGATAATTGAAATCACTGAGACTGAGTAATGACTTGACACAGTTTTTATGGGTAACGGTTGATAGATTGAATACATTTGCACAAGCTGGGGATTTTCCCCCTGGTAATATCTGTGATGTTTCTAAAATGGAAAAATCCTGAAGTCTCATCATCCATATTATTATCTGAAGACTCATACCACTTGAAAATAAAGTGTGGAATTCGACTTTAAGGATGATTTTTGTCTTGTATGGAGAATTAAAAATAATAACAAGTAAGAGATATAGCCCAAACAAGTGAATACTTTAAATACTAATTATATTATATATCTGTTAATTTATCCCATTACTAGTACCTACATAGTAATTGCCTTTTTAGTATGCATTGATAATATTTATATTTGAGCTATGTTCACATTCCTCTTTATAAAATAGAGTCAAATAGGATTTTAAAATATTATTTTGCTAAGAATTATTCTCCAAACATCAAGTAATATAGTGCCCCCCCTTGGCAAAGTTTAAGTTCAGATGTTAATAAAAGTAAGAGTTGTAAAACTTTTATATCTTTTGGTATTTTACTAGCTTAACTTTAAACCATGGAGAATATCTTAAAACTAGGTATTACTTTGTGTGCCTATTGACTATACACTATCAGAGTTAGTATTGTCAATGCAAATTTATGTTTGGATAATGTATAGTTTTGTGGTATGGGAATCATGAAAAAATGAACATGAAAAATTATTTTAATCACCAGACCCATCTCTTCCTAAAAGGTGCATCTGCAATGCAGTTTATCTTTTAACAGTCATTAAAAATGGCATAATGTTAGACTTATGAAATTACAAAACTAGTATAGAGAGTTCCCACTAACATTTTATAGAATTTTGCTTTAACATTTTGCATAACCACAAAACATTTATCAAATTTAAGAAACCATTCTTAATACAGTACCAATAACTAAGATACAGAGCTTATTTGGATTCATCACATTTTCTATTAATGTCTTTTTTTTTAAACCACTTTACTGAGGTAATTGGCATGTGAAAAAAGTCAACTGTATGAGTTTAGGGAAAATATATACCCACGAAGCCATCACTACAATCAAGGCCATTGAGATATCTATCACCTCCCAAAGTTTCCTCCTACCCACTTTTTATTATTTCTGTGTGTATGTGATAAGAACATTTAACATAAGATCTACTCCCTTAGCAAATTTTAAATGTACAATACAGTGTTGTTAGCCCCAGGCAGTTTGCTGTGTAGTAGATCTCCAGAACTTAGATACCTTGCGTAACTCAAATTTGGTACCCTTTGACCATTGACTCCACCATTCCCACCTTATCCTAGCTCCTGGAAACCACCATTCCATTCTCTGCTTCTGTGAGTTTAACTACTTTTAGATACCTCATATAAGTGGAATCATACAGTATTTGTCCTTTGTGACTAGCTTATTTCACTTACAATGATATTCTCTGGGAAAACTGGGAACAGCCACAATGAAAGGGGTTTCAAGAGCAAATCCTGTGCTCACTGCTTTCAGCAGCTTTTATCAGTTATTTTATTTATTTATTTATTTTATTTTTGAGAGAGAGCATGAGCAAGTAAATGAGGGAGGTAGGGGCAGAGGGAGACAGAGAATCTTAAGCAGGTTCCATGTCCAGCATGGAACCTGATCTCATGACCATTAAGATCATGACCTGCGTCAAAATCAAGTGTTGGTCGCTTAACTGGCTGAGCCACCCAGTTGCCCCAAGTTAATCCTACTAATAGCACTGTTTTTTGTTGTGTGTTATCATGCATCTGATCATTCCCTACCATTCAACTTGCTGAGATTGTATTTAAACACCCACAGCTTTTCACCAATCCTCTATCCAGCTTTGCCAGGAGAATCTTTTAAAAGTAACTCAGTTCATTGAGTTTCAGCCCAAAACTCTCCAATACTTTCTAAATTCAAAGTAAATACCAAAGTCTTTTGAAAGGCCTGCTAACATTTCTTATAGCATCTGATCCCCCTTTACCCTTAGCAACTTATACCTTGCTACATCTTAAAGATTTTTTTTTAACGGTTATTTTTATTTTTAAGAGAGACAGAGCATGAGTGGGGGAGGGGCAGAGAGAGAGGGAGACACAGAATTGGAAGCAGGCTCCAGGCTCTGAGCCGTCAGCACAGAGCCCAACACCGGCCTTGAACTCACAAACTGTGAGATCATGACCTGAGCCAAAGGCAGACACTCAACTGACTGAGACATCCAGGCATCCCAATACTTGGCTACATCTTTATCTTTCTCTCCACTCTGGTCGCAGCAAGCCTCTGATGTGTCTCACAAACACGTTAGGTAAACTCCTATGTTAGTGAACTTACAATGGTTATACCTTCTGCCTGTAAATCCTTCCTCTCATAGAAGCACAACCAGGTAATAATTCTTTCCAGTCATTTGTCAAATGAAACTTTCTCATTCAGGATTCTTAGAATATCTAAAATTTTTTCCTCCATTCTTTTAATCCTTACATGCTTATCCTGTTTTATTTATGTCTTGTAATCATCCCTTATGTCATAGATTTATCTTTATTATGATGTGTATCCCTTAGTAGAATATAAACTTCATAAAGGAAATATGTTTGGTTCATTTGGTTCCTTATGTTATGTATGGCTTCTTAAAAAGTGAGCCATGAATGCTTTTTAACTAGATTAATTAAAAACATATTATAGTTATTACTTAATTATGAATTTGAACTATATTTTAAAACAAGAAATAACCTCTTTTATTTGGAGTAACAAAATGCATTTTGAAAATCATTAACTTTATTTTGAACTTTATCTTACTAATTACTTATGGACTAGAAAGTAAGGGTATGTTTCCCTATGCCTTTAATTCCATAACCATTTTTCTATTTACAATAAAAGTCAAAGAAACATTTTTTTGTGTCTTCCAAGAGAAGTTACTGTTTTCTCTAACTAATCCAGGCGTTTAGTTTAAGTGACTTTAATTAGATTACTCATGGGATAATCTTCAAATTATCATCATCACCAAACTAGTTCTTAAGTTCCAAGGTTTTTAAATGTTTTGTTAGAAGTTAAAAGCCAGTGTGTGTTACTTGCTAAACTTTAAAATATGTAATTACAATTTTGTTAAAATACTTTAAAATATGTTCATTAACATATTTATTTTTAACCATTTTGTAGAAAGAATGTTTAGATAATAAATAAAAATAGGCTTTGTGGAGATGCCAAATATTATGTGAAAACATTGCTATAGTATCTCCACTCTAGTAGAAGGCTTGGCAAACTACTGACCATGGACCAAATCCAGTCTGCCACCTGTTTTTGTTAATAATATTTTTCTGGAGCACAGCCAGACCCATCAGTTTTTGCATTGTCTATGGCTGCTTTTGTGTTTTAATAGTAGAGTTTGAGTCATTGCAATAGAGATATATGGCCTAGAAAGCTGAAAATATTGACCCTATCTGACCCTTTACAGATAAAGTTTGCCAAGTGCTATACCACTAGATGATAAGGGTTAAATTGTATAAAATGGAAAGGAGTAAATCTCTGTGATAACCTTGAAATTTCTGGAACATTTATAGTGGTTGTCACAAGCCATATTTGCAAATAGACTGAGACCCCCAAGAGAAATTAATATAGAGAGACATTAAAACTGGGAGTTATCCTGAATGCTGGATTATATTTTTTATCTAGAGTAGATCCAAATGCATTGAGTAGATCTCAATGTTGGGATAAAGAAATGAAGTAAAAATAGATTGTAACCGACAAAAATGTAAAGAGCAATATCACGTTACATGGCCATTGCTTTGTGCCATGGTTTGCTATCTCCCAAGGAATGTAAACATAAGTTATTAAATATCCCTACACCACCAGTCCCAAATTTTCTTCAAAGTTTCTTTTCAAAGTAAACTAATACTTAAAAGCATTATGTGCCTAATAGAGAAATCTATTGACCATTATATTCATCCTCATTTTTAAGAATTATTTTTTAGCATTCAGAAAAATAATAATCCTGACAGTATTTGCTTAAAGACATACTGTGATTTTGGTCACTTTTTGTCTATAGGGGTGGTAAAAAGAGAGAAAACTACAGAATGAAGCAAAACAACAACAAAAAAATTGGAATAGTCATGCAATTGACTTTAGTAAAGTATGTGTTATCTAACACTCCTGGTGATAAATAGAAGAGTGTGAAAGGCACAGACTATCAAAATGTTACTCTGTAAACATACTACTTACCCCTTTATAACAAATCACCATAAGATGTATTGCTGTAAACCAATAATAATCTTTTATTAACTCATGGATCTGTAACTTTGGCAGACATTGGTGGGGAAAAGGACCTTCAGTACTCCATGTATCACCTGGAGTTGTTCAAAGGACAGCAGGGGTACAGAGTTATTTGAACGCTCACTCACCCACATGTCTGATGGTTTGGCATTGCCTCTTGGCTGGTGCCTCCCAAAAGGGTTGTCAGCAAGAACATCTCCATGTAGCTGCTTGGCTTCCTCACGGCGTGATGATTTGGTTCCAAAACTGAGCATTCTGAGAGAGAACCAGGAAAAGCTACATTGTCTTTTAGCCTCAACAATCGTATTTTATCTCCACTGCCATCGCGCAATAGGAAGGTACGTATCGTCTACCATTTAGTAGTAGAGTGTCAACGTTCTAAAAAGAACATAGAGAACTGGAGATGTTGTTTTGATCATTTTTGGAATATAATCTGACACTTGGAGGGTTAAACATTATTTTAAGTGTTATTTAGGCCACCACTTGTATCCAAATCTTGTTTACATAAGAAAAATTGACTATACCTTACACTCTATTGCATCTTATAAAAAATAGTTGTTGGAAAAAAAGACACGAAACAACCCATGCTACAGTACCAAAAGTGTTCTAGGCATCAAATTAATTTCTTTTACTAAATTATAGTAGTCACTCAACGAACAGATAAAAAATAAAATGATTCAGAGAGCTTCGCTGCTGATTTTCACACACCATAACCAATGAATGGTTGTTACAAAGGTAAGTAGAAACAAAAGGAGTCATAGTGTATAAGTTCTTTTGTAGTTGGTGAGGATATAACTCACGATTAGCAAATGACTGGCTGCACAAAGGCATATCTCAGTAGCATAGGTACATGCCCTCCTGGCCTTCAATCCCTAATAAAGAGTTCAAGATGCCAAAGATATTGTTAGATTGGGGTTCATAAAGGATGATTCTTTTTTGCATTTCATGAATGTTTTATGTCTTTTAGTCCCTGCCAATGGATGCTGGCCACTATCAGGGATATGCAAGTGAGTGTTAATAGGCTCTTCATATTCCTGAGTACTTAGGGAGAAACTGGGTGAATCAAAGGTCAAGATTCCTTTGTATTAGCTCCCTACTAGGTCAGAGGTTGCTGAAGTTTATTGTTGTGCTACAAACACCACAAAACATTACAAACATAAATTGATTAAATATTTTTAAAATTCCTGCTCAATTTTAGATAAAAACCTCAGGAAAATGAAAGAATGGACATAGGAGATATGATGAAGCAGGAACTGTTGATGCTTATCATTTTTCGTTTGAAACACCAAATCACATAGTGACCTCATGTCCAAAAGCAGACAGGAGAGGGATTGTATTTTGGAAATAAAGCATGGTACAGTGTTTTACATGTTCTCTATTATTTGTAGCAAAGTAGGAAAATCAGTGAAGAGATTGACTTGGCTAATAACACACACACGATACTTGAAGCACTAAAGACGTGTGACATTACTCTGGTGTCAACACACATCATCAGCTCCTCAGTTCCACTAAGATAGAATATGCCTGGTTTTTTTTCCCCAGGTATTCTAGTTAATTTTACCAAAACCTAGTCATGAAAAACTGATTTTGATCAACATCATAATTTATCATATGTTACAGGATATCTTCTCTTCTCTGTAGTTGTGTGCTGATCAAGTCCTTCAGTATATCTGAAAACCTTGGGAATCATTCTGTCTCTACTATCATAAAGAATTAAAATGGAATATTTTCCCAAGAAAACGAGGAACATAATGGAGAAAGCTTTAAAAAAATGAAATATTGGAACAGAAAAGTCACACTGTTGAATATCTGGTTTGTACATATTAGGGTAGAGAGGAGTGGGTGAAGATACTGAATTTTATGAGTATATGGAAGCAGAATAGTGTTTATTATGTGCTTTGGCAGCCAACATTTTCTATTTATACTACATATTCTGTAAATTATTATTATGGCCAGCAATACATAACACACAAATTTGAGGAAGGGAGGTCTTTGCCCTGATATACCAAATAAAAAAAAATTAGTCCTGAAAATGAAATCTTTCTCTGAAAACAGAAGAGTTTTCATGTACTGTCAACCGTGTTATTTTTTTTCTGGGAACACAGAGTATATATCTAGGTCTGAATATAAATGTAAATTAAATATACATTGAATTGTAAATAGTTGAAATAACATAAAAGATTGCCAGTTAAAAGCAGAGAAATTGTATGATTAATTTGCTGTTGCTTGAATGATCTTTTGTAGCTGAATTGTAAGTACAGTAACTTGGACATATTGACAGATTATTAACTCCATTTGTGCTGGAGGCAGTACATATTAAAATATTTGTTCTACTTACTTTTCAATGTCATGCTCATATCCTTAATAACTAAAAGGATATTTGTTGTATCCAAATATTTATGTATTTGTTGGAAGTTTTGTTTATCTAGGTATATGAATTGCTAATTTTGATAGATAAGGAACTGAGAACTGATTCAATTGTGCAAATATTCAGAATTTTTATTAGGGTGCCAAGTATAATAAACTATATGTCTACATTTTTTTATCTGTTCCTGAGGAGGAGATGATTTTAAAAAATGGACTGTCACTAAATATTTCAGTTTATCTCCATGGATCTCAATGAAATCAAATCATGTAATAAAGGCTGAAACTTCATCTAGCAGCATAATATGCTCCTGTCACCCTTTATTAACATGACAAGGTTTAAACCATAATTCATGTTTACAGGTTTGTTTCTCATTATTCATAGGTATTCTTTTGTCCTTAAGATTTCTAACTCAGAAATGATACTCAAAATTTAGGACAGTCTGTAAATCTCTGACAATTACACCCAAAGTATAATTTGTTTCCTGTTGAATAATTTACATTTATAGGAAAAGACCTTGCATTTCTTCCAAATGCTGATTTTTTGGAAGTATTTTATACATACTATATATTATGTACATATAATATATAGTACATTATATGTTGTATATTATAGATAGATATCTAGAAATAAAGCAAAATGTCACTACATTAACACAGCTATTTTACCTTGGGAAATGAATATTAAAAACATAAACTTATTTATAATGATGACAATTTAATATTCATCTTTTATATGCTACATTTTAGATTTTCCTAAGAATATTCAGGATAGTTAAGTTCTTGGTTTGAAATATTTGGGGGTTAGCAGTCATATTCCCAAGAAAAATTCCAATGAATCAACTTGATATAATTGAAATAAAGTAGTTTTATTTTTATTTAGATATATAAACTGTAAGACGATCTGAAGGAAGACTGATCAATTTATCATAAATTTCTTAGGAAAAAAAGTATACTAATGAAAACCTTGTAAAAAGAAACATAGTGGGTGTGACCAACCTGGTCAAATGTTAAAATATATTTTAAAGCCTCAAAGATTAAAAACATGTGCCACTACTACAGCGTAACCAAATAGATGAACAATGAAATAAAATAGAAAGTCCAGAAATTGACTTAAATGTATGTGGAAAGTTAATGATAAAATAGCATCCCAAATCAGTGGTCAGCTATGCAGAGAACTCTAAAGATCTTATTAAAATTCAATTAGAAATAAGAAGTGAGATAAGCAATGCTATGGGGTGCAAAATCAATATATTATTTATAAAAAATTGTGAGTAAAAGCTTTTCTTTCCACCTTCCTTTCTAATCTTTGTGTCCTATAGTCGTTCTTCCCATGTAATTTCATTGGCTGGGCTCTCCAATACAACGTTGAATAAAAGCAATGAGAGGAGATATCCTTGTTTTGTTCCTGAGCTCAAAAGAAACCATTCAGTCTTTAGTATTAAATATAATCTTAGCTTTAGTATTTTTTTCTGTAAATGTATTTAATCATGTTAAGGAAGTTCTCTTCTCTTTGTAATAATACTAATAATTGAGAGTTTCATCTTTCACATGATTTTTCTTCATGTATTCAGATAATAGAATATTTTTAAAAGTCCCTTTATGTTGTGAATTACCACGATTAATTATTGAATATTAAATCCTGTACTGCTTGAATGAACAGCACTTAGTCACAATATATTTTAATCTTTATATTTTACTGCATTCAATGTATCCAGCAGCATAATTCGTGGGACCCAGTGCAAAATGAAAACATTCGGCCTCTTCTTCAAAAATGCAGGAAAAGTGTGCCTTTAAAAGTACTAAGCAACACAGCTTTTCCTTTTCTTCCGCATCTCTCTCAATATACTTGTCATTGTGTTTTTTCCTTTGTTCGTTAATATTGTCCTACATAAAGAAACTTTAAAAATTTAAATCATTTGCAAGATGTTTATCATCACACCTATATTGTGCAATACCAGTTTTAAACGAAAACACATGAGCACTTAACTCTAATTGCAGAATCATCAAAATTGCACATTTCATATTATGTGGCTCTTATGTATATATGCATTTCATTATTAACATAAAAAAATGAAAACACTACAGAAATCTACCTCAACTATAGCTACTCTTGATGTAGTACATACTACCAAAAGTCTCTACATTTGGCTTAATGTTGGATATGAATGGAATGAAAGGAAAACCAAACCAAAAATAAATAAATAAATAAATAAATAAATAAATAAATAAAATAAATAGAATAAAATAAAATAAAACTATGGTTGCTCTATTTTTCCCTTCATTTTTATGTCATGATATTTAGCATAAGTGGTTGGTCAACACAGAAAAGTTTATATGGAAAGTGTAGCCTCTTAGGGCTATCAGTGACCTGGGTTATTCAGTCCTGGCTATCGATGAAATGAACACAGAATTCCCCAAAGGCCCCCACAGGACCCCCAAAGCATACTAGTTCAGCAAGATTCAAAGTGCACACAAGATGAGCTACAATAAAAGCTTACCTCATATTCTCCTTGATTCTCACTGAACTACTCTGCGTTTTGGATTCATCAGAATCTGGTGCTTACTGGATATACAATGGGGGCATCAAAAAAGTGGGACATGCATATCGTGTGTATCTCCTCTGCTCACATGCAAGCTCAATGGTCATGTCAGACTTTGCTTGCAAAACAATTTCAAAAGGAAATGATTAAGAATTTCAGGATGGTGATATCAGAGCATTAAAAGGTATGCTGAATACTGGGTTCTGTGCATCTGTACAAGTCACAGGCCTATGATGTTTATCCTTTTATATATGTGATACACACGTTCATGTTCTTCAAGCTTAAATTGTGTTAAAAAGAGAAAATGAGCATCTACAGACTTTGTCCCTCTCTGTGGGAAATCAAATAGCTATGTCCTGGTTAAGAAGATTATAGGGAACACATTACACTGCTTTCTGGCCATGCTAAAAATAGCTGGCCAGTACCTAGTTAATGCATATTTAGGGGGTGGGTCCTGCCTGTGCGCATGATTTCCTTAGACCATGTTATCTATGGAATATTTTATCTTGTTCTCCACCCTGCTTTCAGCGTCTGCTCTTTTGTAGTCTTGGGAATGCCTTGTTTTATTGCATGCTTTCTATACATTCTTACTGGCATGTAGCCAGTGACATATTGTGCATATTTTCCCTATAATGTATGCCTGATAAATATGGGAAATTGAGAGGATCTCGGGGAGACTTCCCTTAGCCTCCTGTTCACCTCTCCTGATTTGCATGTAGTCTTGAGTAATCCTTTCTGCAGTCCTTGGCTTTGCTGGACAAAGCCAAAAGTGGAACCCACAATTGGTGACCCCAATGTGATTGCCAAATCCACACCTCTCTTTTTAAAATTTAAATATATATAAACACATCTTATTCTAGTTATGTTTCTTCAATTATACATTTTCCTTTTTAAGTATTTTACATTGACTTTTCTTATTTGAACATCACTAGGGTATCAATCTTTCACACACTTAACTAGTTGTAGCATTATTATTGTTGTTACTGCTTATATTATTGTTACAACTACTGACATTTCCAAATATTGGATAATGAGACTCACTTAAACTATCTCTTTTGTACTTCATCTATTACCTTTTATAGCACCCATGTTTTCTAACAACAACATTGCTACCAGATCCAATCTGACATTTTCCTTGTTTTCTAGGGACATGGATGATCAGTGACATTCAAGGTGTTCCTTTAGAGGACATGAGAGTATGAGAGACATATTAAAAATACTACAGATGGACTTGAGAATGGGTCGTAAGCAAGAGTGCTCTGATATTTTCAGCCACGAGTAATAGGGATTGCATAGGTGGAAATGTCTTATAAAAGATGGGGATTCACATTGATTAGTCCAATCTATTTTTCTCTCAGAGAATATTCTTCATCTATCACCAAAACTTTCTATAATAGTGACATTCAAAAAGATACATTTGCAAAAATCTTATACATTACAGAAGATTACTTTTTTGATTTTCCTTAGATTTGATGAAAAAATGGGTTCATATTTCTTATTTCTTTACCTCTTTTTACTACCACTCCTGAAGTATAGAATAACTAATCTTGCATTTTAGCCATATATAATTCTTATTTTTGTATAATATACTATCTTCAACTTTTGAATGTTATTTAAGGTTTTTGTATTATGTTTTGATCTAAATTTATAATGGAATCTCTAAATTCAAATAGTTATAATTACCTTATTTATTTATTTTATTAAAATTTTTTTATTAGTTTATTTTTTTTAGAGAGAGAGAGAGAGAGAGAGAGAGAGAGCAGGGGAGGGCTGGAGAAAGAGGGAGAGAGAAAATCCCAAGCAGTCTCCATACCATCAGCACAGAGCCCGACGTGGGGCTTGAACCCATGAACCATGAGATCATGACCTGAGCTGAAATCAAGAGTTGGATGCTTAACCAATTGAGCCACTTAAGTGCCCTATAATTACCCTATTTAGATGAAAGGTGAAGTTACAAAAACAAAAACAAAAACACACTTCATTTTAATGCCAGATTTACTAGAAACTAAGCTCTTAACATCAATAGCCCTATGAAGGAATTAACAAAGACAGAGGGAGCAGAATCCCTTTCTGAGTCCTGACATAATGACAAGCATGACTGAGCATTTTAAAAAATGTACCAAATACCCAGGCACATTTGCCACTTCTCACTTTCTTGAGAGAGATCCTAAAGGCATTGCTGCATCTATAACTCCTATCAAGATGTAGAATTTTCTGGTCAGCAGCCTTAAGACTATTGTTTATTTAGGAGTTGTTCATGTTATCTCATAGTGGCTGTGATGTGGAAGTCAGCCAAAAACAGGGTAATAAAAAGGAACGAGGCAATTATCTAAAGAATGAAAGTAACAATATGCACTTGTGACAAGAGGGAAGAAAATGACTGGATGCTTGTCTCAAATAAAGAGATTACATTATGAGTTCAAGAGAAGAGGCAGTAATATATTGCTTTATACCTTATATATATGCACCATAAAGAGAAAATAGTGTGATACTAGGGAATGAGAGAATGAGAATTTGTAGGGAGTCAGCTTTGGACATTTTGAGACAGTCTCTTTAAAATGATGCACATCTTCTCAAGGACACGCTTTGCGTCCCAGATATATATCAGAGAACAGAAAATTTAATCCCTTAGTAACATCACAATTCTGGGATAATGCCTTTCCATATTACCATATTTACATAATTAGGAAGAATGATCTTTTTCAGGTGAACTGTGCTGTACACGTATGGGCGAGGTTGGCATTTTATTACTCCTCGTAATGACAAGAATAACTTAGGAATCTCTGTTAATCTTGATAGTCTTTTTGTTGTTTTTTTCCCTTTACAATAATAACTACTTTGTGGGGAAATCCTTAGATACTCTATAAATATGTGGCTCCTGTTATGATAGATATTATATTTTCCAAAACAATGTCTCTGGTCTCATGTGCTCTTTTACCATGTTACCTGGTTAACCTCCCATCAAATGGTGGAATCTAAAAACTTCCCCCTGATCTGTTCGGGCTTACAAATGCTTTGACAAATACTGGTGGTAGTGGTGACACTGTGTGACTTCCAAATAATAGATGATGTAGGCTTTCCATGTTTTACTGGAACATGCTCACTTAGGGTGCTGAACTACAATATAAGGAATCTAACTTCCAGAATCCACGCTTCTGTGAGGAATTGAACTGGTACAGAGACTATATGTGGTGACTTTGCTTCTAGGAGATTCCAATAGTGATGGCATCTCATTGTGGTGTTCATTTTCATGTCTCTAATGTCTAATGATGTCGAGTATCTTTCCATATGCTTATATGTCATCCATACATCTTCTTTGCTACGTGTCTATTTAAATCTTCTGCCTTTATTATTAAGTATCGGGAGTTCTTTATAAATTCTGAGTATAAATGCATTATCAGATATAGGAATTGCAAATATATTTCCCAGTCTTATGTAGTTATTTCATTCTTTTAACAGTATTTTTCAAAGGGCAGACACTTTCAATTTTGGTGAAGTTCAATGTGTAAGTTCGATTTACTTTTATGGAATGGGTTTTTGGTATTGTAAGTAAAGGCATCTTTCACCAACCCAGGATTACAAATACTTTTTCTAGGTTTACTTTCAGGAGTACATGGTTTTAAGTTTTAGATTTAGGACCATGATCCATTGTCAGTTAATTTTTGGACATAATGCAAGGTATGGAGCGAAATTCATTGTTTTTCCAGGATCATTTCTTTATCTTTCTTCTTTCTTTCTTTCTTTCTTTCTTTCTTTCTTTCTTTCTTTCTTTCTTTCTTTCTTTCTTTCAATTTTCTTGATTTATTTTGAGAGAGACAACAGAGACAGGGGAGGGGCAGAGAGAGAGGGAGAAAAAGAGAATCCCAAGCAGGCTCCATACTGACAGCACAGGGCCCGAGATGGAGCTTGATGTCACAAACCATGAGACCATGACCTGAGCTGAAACCAAGAGTCTGTTGCTTAATGGACTGAGCCACAGAGGTGTCCCTCCAGGGTCATTTCTTAAGAATATATACTTTCTCCACTGAATTGCCTTTGCAATTTTGTTAAAAATAAGCAAGTTGGTCTCTTTCTTTCTTTTTTTTTTTTTTGGTGTTTATTTATTTTTGAGAGAGAGAGAGAGCGAGAGAGCAAGTGGGGTAAGGGGCAGAAAGGGAGACATAGAATCTGAATCAGGCTTCAGGCTCCGAGCTGTCAGCACAGAGCCCCACGTGGAGCCGAAACCCATCAACTGTGAGGTCATGGCCTGAGCTGAAGTTAGATGCTTAACAACTGAGACATCCAGTTGTCCCGAAGTGGGTATATTTCCTGACTCAGTTATCTGATTTCTTGGGTGATGTGTCTAAATTAATGACACTAAGGCACTATCTTTCTTGAATATTGTACCCATTTAGCAACTCCTCAGGGAAGGAAAATAATTCCTCCTGCTTTTTCAAAATTGTTTTGGTAACTTTAGTGACTTTGCATTTTAAATGGATTTTGGAGTCACATTTTCAATTTCTAAACTCTAGCTCATATTTTAATTATGATTGCTTTCCATCGATAGGTGGTTTAGAAAAAAACCTGGTATTTTAAATTATTGAGTTTTCCAGTCAATAAACAGTGTATCTCTCCATTTATCTAGATTTTCTTTATTTCATAGATAATAGTTTGCATTCTTCAGAAAAAAAACCTGTAAACAATTTGAGTTTGGTTCTTAAATGTTTTATATTTTTGTGATATTGTTAATGTCATTCTTCTCTAAATTTCAATATCCAAGATTTTATTGTTAGTATTGGAGCAAATAATGGTTATTTTTATATTAATCTTGTATCCTAAAACTTCACAAAACTAATATTTTTTTACTTAAAAATTTTTAATGTTTATTTATTTTTAGGAGAGAGAGACAGAGCACAAGCAGGGGAGGGGCAGAGAGAGGAAGACACAGAATCTGAGGTAGGCTCTAGGCTCTGAGCTGTCAGCACAGAGCCCAATGTGGGGCTCAGACCCACAAACCATGAGATATTGACCTGAGCCAAAGTTGGACGCTTAACCAGCTGAGCCACCCAGGTGCCTCACAAAACTAATATTCTCATTCTCACCGCCCCTTCTTACTCTTTCGAGGAGTTTTTTGGAGATTGCATTGGATATTTTTACATCAACAATCACAGCATCTGAAAATGAAGATATCTTCATTTCCTCTCTTGCAATCTGGGTACCTTTTTCTTTTTTTTTTCTTTTTCTTTTTCTTTTTCTTTTTTTTTTTTTAGTTTCAAATACTTTATTTTGTAGAGCAATTGTTTTAGTATTCTAAAAAATTTGAGAAGATAGTGCCAAGAGTCCCCATCCTGCATAGTTTCCTCTATTAACATTTTATATCCATATGTTGTATTTGTACCAATTAATGAACTGATGTTGATGCATTGTTATTAACTAAAGACTATACTTTTTTCAGGTTTTCTTACTTTTTACCTAGTTCTTACCTTTTCCTGTTCCATGATACCATCTATGAAACTATATTACGTTAAATAGTCATATTTGGCTGTGATAGTTTCTCAGACATGGATGATATCTGAATAGATTAATATAATAAGGAAAAAAGTTGTTATATTCCAACTACATATATTTTGAGTGTCCATCATACCTTTATGAAGTACAAGAATTCCCACTGGCATTATTTTCCTATGTTTACTAGGACTACATTCAATATTTTCTTTAGAGTTCAGTTCTTTGGATATATTTTTAAAATTTTCTATTTGAAATGCTTTTTATCTGCATAAAACTTTGAAATATATTTTCATATTTCAACCCAGGTAAATAGCCTTGTGTTGACAGATTTTTTTTTCCTTCTAGTACTTTAAAGGTGATGCTACAATGATTTATTTCTTCCTTTGTTTTTCATAAGAAATCCGCAGCCAATCTCATTTTTTTTCTTTGCACCCAATGTATATTTTTCTTTCATTCTTTTTAAGTTTTCTTTCCTTCTCTTTAACCATGTTTTCAAGCAGTTTAATTATGATATCCTTGGTAACACATTTCTTGTTCTTGGGGTTCTTTGAGCTTCTTTAATATGTGTTTATAGCTTTTATCAAATTTGGAAAGTTTTTGCCCATTTTTTCTTGAAATGTGTTTGCTGAAAGTTCTTGTAACTGCTCTCCTTCAATGAGTTTAATGGCCTAACTCTAGTCCATTTAAAATCATTCCCTATCTTACATCCCTATCTCTGTTCATTATTTTAGTTTTTTTTTCACTCTGCACTTTATTTTAGATAGCTTCCATTGGCATATCATCAAGTTCACTACCCTTTCCTGCTATAATGTTAATTTCATCAATTCATTTTTCATTATAAACACTATAGATTTCATCAAGCAGAAATTCCATTATTGCCATCTTCCAAGGTTCTGAATATGTTCATCTTTATTCTGACTCTTTCCAAAAATAAATCTGGGTACTGTTATCAAAGAAAGAAACCTTAAATAAGGGCCAAAATATCAATAAATATTTGCCATGTTCTAATTTATTAGGAAGTGCTGAATGGAAGTACACATGGAAATTAGTATAGTCATGTTCAGACATATTTAATATAAGATAAAATTGCAGATGTCATAGATGGTAATTTAATTTATAATTACAAATAAATAGCATGCTAAGTTTTTAACAGAACTTATTAATTTTATTATTGGCTCCCTTATTCCACTATCGAGAGAAACATTGCTTGATGCTTACTTTTATCTAGGTATTTTTCTATGAAATTATAAGTTTAACTGACCTGAATATTTTGTTCTTCTTTTCATTTTTATTTTATATATTTAAAAAAAATTATTCTTAATCCAGTAGTCCAATTGGTTGTACTGAATACTTGTTCACAAGGTCTATTCTTGAATAGATCAAGGGAAATCCACTGACATGTCATAGTACTTTTGTTGCCCCAAGGAAACAAGTTATAGTTTCAATTCAATGGTATTCAAAAATGCACCCATCATAAATAATCTATTTTCTAATCTTCATTTTGTATTTGGGTCTACTGTCTTCCTATGCTGCTATAGCCTAGGTAAAAAATAAGGTTTACTACCCTTAAAAATGTAGACAAGTTTATGCCAAAGACCAACAAGAACGAAAAGGTAGAGAAAGAAAAAGGAAAAACAACAACAAATCTCTTCCTTTCTTCTTTTCTCTTGTTTTGAGATATAATTGAAATAAAACATTGTATAAGTTTAATTTACCTAATGTGTTCATTTGATCCACTTATATATTACACTATGATTACCACCATAGTGTTAGTTTTTCATTTTAAAGATTCCACATATAAAATGGATATCATAAAGTACATGTCTTATTTCACTTAGCATAATGCCCTTAAGTTGCATTCATATTGTCACAAATGGCTGTATTTGTGAATTTGGGAATGGTTTTTCTCATGGTTGAATGATATTTCATTGTATATGTAAACCATATGTTCTTCATCCAATCATCCACTGATGGACACTTAGGTTGTTGCCATATCGTGGCCGTTGTTAATAATGGTGCAATGAACACAAGAGTGCTTGTGCTTCTATCTCTTTGAGTTAGTAATTTTAATTCCTTTGGATGTATATATCAAAGAAGGATTGCTAGATCATATTTTTTGAGGAAACTTCATAAGGTTTTCCATAGTGGTTGTATTAATTTACATTCCCACTAACAGTGTACAAGGGCTCCCTTTTCTCCACACCCTTATCTTTTGTTTTTTGATGGTAGCCATTCTAGCAGGTGTGAAGTGATATTTCATTGTGGTTTTGACTTGCATTTCCCTGATGATTAGTGGTTTGAGCACCTTTGTGTATACATGCTGGCCATTTGTATGCCTTCTTTAGAAACAAATATCTATTTAGTCCACCTGCTCATTAAGCATTTGCCCATGTTGTTCTGACTACTTTTCCACAAAGGATTTTTTATTCTTGCATTTGAGTATAAAAATTAGGCAATCATGGGGCACCTGGCCGACTTTGGGTCAGGCCATGATCTCATTGTTGGTGAGTTCGAGCCCCACGTTGGGCTCTGGGCTGAGGGCCCAGAGCCTGGAGCCTGCCTCGTATTCTGGGTCTCCCTCTCCTTCTGTTCCTCTCCTGTTCACGCTCTCTCAAAAATAAACATTAAAAAAAGAAAGGAAAGGAAAAGACAAGAAAAGACAAGACAAGACAAGAAAAGAAAAAAGAAAAGAAAAGAAAAAAAAATTAGGCATTCAAAATTTGTTTCTTTCTTCTTTGAATGCCAGGAAAAGCAGGTAATGTTTTTTAATTACCTGTTTCCATAATTATCTAATTGTTTCACTCAAAGTTAATGTAGGCTTAATTTGTTTAAATTTTATGGTTTATGTTGTATCATAAATTTTACCAATTATGCTTTAAAAATCAGGTCTAAGAAGTTCTTTGCTAGCTATCAATCGCAGTCCTTAATGCTTCTTGATTATATCTTTCAGAATTTTTTATATTCATTTATTTAATCTGCATTTATATGTTTCTTTACGTTTTAAAATCATATTTGTTGCATGTTTTAACATTAATAACACTATAAATTATTAAGCAGATTAATAATTCGCTACACATATTACTTAATTTGTATTAAACTACTTCTGATATATATAACATGAAAATTGTCTTTCTCTCTAGTTGCAAATACAGGTTATCTGCTTAGATTTAATCACTATTTAACAATTCCTTGTGTTTTTTTTTTCCAGAAAATTTTCATTTACATGCAAATATGTATTATACATATGCATATATATACTTATAAATAAGTGAATTATTCTATTATATCTTGTATTTGTTAATCTTGATTCACCACTAATAATTACTTCTGAATGTCATAGGTATCTAATTTATTTCATGTACAACATAATATCCCATTTAAATTATATTACAGTAAATGAAGCTCCCATTCTAAGAAACAATTAAGTTTTCTGCCATTTTACCAGGACAAAAAATACTGTTTTGAAAATTTCAGGTAGATTTGTTTGAGTATTTCTATAGGATTAAATTCATAAAAATGGAATTGCTAGATCTAAGTCTATACACTTTTTAAATGTAATAAGGAGATCAGTAAAGTAGTTCATTGGATTTACCCTAGACTGAAAGATTTTAGATTCTTCCAACCATTATGTGTTTTCCACGTGGCAAATGAGAAGCGAAATATATTAAGCTACAAGTCTGTCAAACATGGCCTACACAGCACAACAAAACCGGCACAGAATGTTAAATAGGATTCTTCCTGGTTGGTGTTTTACCTGAGAACACATAGTTGAAAGAAGCATGTGCTTTGTATCTCCAGTTTTAAAATGGGTAACTATATTGATAAACAGTTTAGTTGATCAGTATCTCCAAAGTGGTTTTACCACCCTTAAGTCATTTTCAGACTTGGTAGAGGGTAAGTGAGGAATTAATAAATAAGATAGTTGAATGAGTTTTCAAGATCCAAGGATCTTATGGCCCCGTGAGGAAGGTGGAGTTTCCTCCCCACAACTGTAAGCACAGTGAAGACGGTGTCATGTGACGACTTTGGAGGGCAACATCTCTGAAATATTCAACTGACAGGTTCCAAAAGTAAGTGGCTGACTGGAGCTGACACAGCAAAAGTTAAGAGAGAGTGAGAGAGAGAGAGAGAGAAAGCGAGAGAGAGATGGATTTGGACCTGTCCCTTCTTGGTTTTCAGTGTAAGTCTGCTAGAATTTTCCTCATGTTCAAGTAAATCTTTGGAGACACATTGCAGTTTTAAACTTTAAAGGTAGCTAGCCACCATGGCTTGCCTGAAGGTATAAGATTACTGCTCAGAATAAGTTTCTGTGGAATAAACTGATAGAAAACAGGGGTAAAGATGTATTGCTAAGATGAATGGCCAACTAGATGAGACACATCCTACTGTGAGTATCCGCCAGTGGGTGAACCCAAGGATTTGAATTAACCAAGGGCACCAAAGAGGTGACAGAGGTGACACAGACAGCTTTGGACTTCCTGAAGCAAGATTTAAAGCAAACAAGCTGGCATATTTTTCCCCCTTCTTTTCTTCTAAAATAACTTTTTCATGGCCCCAACACAAGGAGGATATAAAGGCAAATACTGAGTTCTGGAGAGTTTGGAATTTCAAAGATTAAAAAAACCAACTATAACCCATTCCTTCTCCACTAGTCTTCTAATTTACAGTGAGAATTAAAGGATTTTTGAACCACTAATAGACAATGTTTGAAAAAAATGCACAAATTTATCTTTAGAGTGTTCTTATTTAATTTTAACATATGTTCTCAAATATAATTAATGTATTAATACGGAGACTATAAATTTTGTTGTTACACTACAAAAAATTAAAAAATACATGCTTAGGTCTGTTTTAAGTACTTTACGTGTTGTGATCAATGAAGAAAGTGTGGCCCCAGCTGCCATTTTGCCTTCCCAGCAGGCCACATGCAGTGGCAGATTTTTGTGGGGTATAAAGGCATGGACATTTCAGCACAACTGGAGAAAACTTTGCAAGACTATTCTTGCTGCAAAGTTTCCCCCACTGATCCGTTGAGGTGGTTGCCAGGCCTGCTTTGCTGCTGAACTACTCCCTTTGGTGCCTTTTTACTTTCATCCCCTTCCTCGCACAGGTGTTAAATCTAAGAGCACTTAAAACATCATGCCAGCTAAATTGTATCCCAAAGTCTGCACCAGAAGCACCCAAGCAGCAATATATATTATAATTCAGTTAATATTAAAACAACTCTCTGATCGGAGAACTATTAATATTCTCATTTGAAGATAATGAAATATAGAAATGCATATATTTTTAAATAAATTGGTAAACCTAAGTGAATGCTTCAAAAAAACTTAAAGACTCTTAGTTTAAGAAATGTAAAAAAGTACTCTAGAGAGCAGACCTAGGAAGGACAATAGTACATTTAAACACCTTTTTCAACCAAACCAACAGGATATCTATGGAACAAGCAACATTGTTTTGCCACATAATAAGACTTATTTTCCTCTCTGATCATTTTTGAAACACCAAACATCTGTGTTATGTCAAACATCATGACTTGACCATTTTTCTATACTTTAGATTTGCTTTTTGATTTTGTGTGTCTTCACAGGATCAAGGTCTTACTTCCCAGCTTTCAAATATTTTCCCTAGTTTAAACCCTACTCCCCCCTTACTTAAATACCACCTACTAGGTTTAAATATCTATATTTTTCAATATAACGTGTTTTATCCTAGAGTGATGACGAAATCAAGAAATCCCACTGATTCAACTTAGCAAATGATTATTTGTTGATCCAACAAAGTCTCCTGTAATCTGGTGGCTCTTTAGAGACTCATGGACCTAGTGCATTTCCATTGTACAGCACAATCATCTCAAGATGTGATTTCCAACTCTCTTCAGGGTGGAAGGAGAAAGAAAAAAAAAATTAGTCCAGGAATCAGGATATATATGCCAGGAGACAGGCATGTCATTTCTTTCTCTTTTTTTAAATTTTTTTTTAATCTTTATTTATTTTTGAGAGAGAGACAGAGTGTGAGCAGAGGAGGAGCTGAGGGGAGGGAGACACAGAATCAGAAGCAGGCTCCAGGCCCTGAGCTGTCAGCACAGAGATCGACACGGGGCTCAAACTCACGAACCGAAGTCAGATGCTTAACTGACTAAGCCACCCAGGCGCCCCTCCCAAGCATGTCATTTCTGTTTAAAATTCTTTAGGAAGAACTAGCTTCTACCTTAAGTATAAGAGGCTCAGGAAACAGCCTGCTGGGCTTCCTGTAAGAAGGGGCACACCAGGTATTGATGAGCACTGGTAATGTTTATAATCTCCATGTGGACCAACCCTATGACTCAAATGTCTGTCTATTATGACTCTGTATTTAGAATGCTCCAGTCACTTTCCAGACAATAAAAGAATAGGATATGATTAAATCAGTCCAAATTCTCCAAATCACTCTAAACATATGGATACAGAACACTTAGTATTCAGACCATTTTTTCTCTTATCCATTGCATCATAGGTATGTTTGGCAGTATTCATAAATTATTAACTCATGTTCAAATAGTTGAAAAGAGTTTTTAGGAATGTTATTGACGTTTGAGTAGACCATACAAAACATCTTTCTGTGTTGATTATCTTGTAATAACCTTTGGAAAGTTTCACAGTGTCATAGAAACAAATAGTATTTTGAATATGGTGAGTTCTCAGTAGTTATTTGCTTAAGGATTAATTATTACATTGTGTCTTGAAATTACAGTTAAAATTGCAGAACATATGTCCCCTTTCCCAGAGACTGGTTAGCTTTTCAATGCATTTATATTTGTAATTGTGCATTTCAACAATTAGAAGTAGTTACCATTTGAAAAACTAAAACCATTGTTGATGCACCTTATAGGATTAATTCAATTTAATACTACAAGCATGTATCAGCTGTATCCAAAGTACAAACCAGCAAGGTTATAAGAACAAAACAAAATGATTAAAATATATGCTGTCAATTATACCTTTATCTTTTAAAATTTTTCTTTAATGTTTATTTATTATTGACAGACAGAGAAAGACAGAGCATGAGCATGGGAGGGGCACAGAGAGGAGGAGATGTGGAATCTGAAGCAGGCTCCAGGCTCTGAGCTGTTAGCACAGAACCAGACACGGGGCTCGAACTCACAAACCGCGAGATCATGACCTGAGCTGAAGTCGGGCGCTTAGCTGACTGAGCCACCCAGGCGCCCCAAATTATACCTTTATCTTAAAGACAAAGATTTACTGAAGCTGTAGGATTATAGAAGAAAATAATCTAAAAACTATCTAGGTTTACATGTTATTTTTTTTTAAGTGAGAGAATGAGAGTACATGAGCAGAGGAACAGGACAGAGAGAGAGAGAGAGAGAGAGAGAGAGAGAGAGAATCTCAAGCAGCCTCCTCGTTCAGTGCAGAGCCCAACACAGGGCTTGATACAACAACCCTGGGATCATGACCTATGAACTGAGCTGAAATGAAGAGTCAGATGCTCAACCAACTTAGCCACCTAGGAGCTACCACAGGTTAATATTAACTACACATTTTACACTCCAAATCATTAAAAAAATAAGACAAATACTATATTAAGAGCAAATAATTGCTTGTTTACTTGATCTAGGGTCTATTTAGTCAGTGTTCAATGATTAAGTACATAGGATGAATATATTAAATCTATGCATCTCAGACATATCAGAATGATTGATATATAAGGTCACTTCTTATTCTAAAGAGTTCAATTGTATAATTCCAACAAACCATATGCCTAACCTTATTGCAAGAATCATAGACTAAACTGAAACTTTTCTTATGGGTCAGAGGATGCCTTGGGCACATAGGCTACATACCAGCAATTCTATTATTGACTCAGCTATAGATCATTTTGATTTGGCATGAAAACTAGCCACTTAATCTTTTCTGCTCTAGTTCCCTCAGTTGAGGATCAAAAAAAATGTTTCTGTTTGATTGCCTTATAGAGAGGACATTTATGTCATGCTGTTAGCTCTAATCACCTATAGAAAAAACTTGGCCAGCGATACATGGCTTCCTGTTTCCCAGCTGTGTTTTCCAACTGTTCCTTCTGCTAAGGTATTTTTGGGGGTATAACAGGTAAGTAAAAAACCTTATGATGAAAAGAACTGATAATAATATGATAGAGGTTAAGCAATTTCTTGACAAACATAAACCTGGAGGAGAAGAAAGAGGATTGCTGGTGACAGATAGAAGCCAACTGTATTGAAGTAAGTGGCCAGGGAAACAAAAACAGACCAGAGTCTCGATCTGGGTCCACCTAAGAGCCTGATGGTAAACAGCAAACAAGACTGCAAAGTCTGAGTGGACTACAGCTACACCGTACTTTACCAGGAATATTAAAGAAGAATTAAGTGTGTATAGATTATTTTGATTCATGGGCATATATTATAGGATGATATTGCTAATATATTGATGGAGCCAAAAAGTTTATGCTTTTTAAATAAGAAATTAACAGGAACACTCAAAAATGGTAATGAGCACTTCCTCAAAGATTCCAACATTTATATTTGCCTTTACATATGAATATTGGCATCCTATTATTAAAGAAAGTCAATACAAGGCTTAGAGTTTATTAAACTTTTGCAGAATATATTTATATCACTTTAGACTTCATTAACTCGATGAGAGCTAACTGCATCTACAAGTAGCTTAAGGCTATGGTTTCAATCTGGCCAGGCCTGTCATCCTGTGGTATTACTGTGGAAATGCACCTCACTGGGATACAAAATATCATAAAGAAGAAGGTGAGGAAAAACCCAGGGACATACCAAGTGAAGTGGTTTTTCTGGTAGCAAAGGAAGAAGCAGGAAGTATCTAAGTGTATTCCAATGAGAGGAGACAAGAGCATTTACTAAAATCAGATGCTTGAAGGAGGTATCTGCTCACCAAGGTCTTATGTCTTCTTATAGTATCTTGCTGTAAATTATCCTTACAACAGTAATTGAAAAGCAACAATGACAACAAAAACAAACTCTGTTTTCCCATTTTAGTCTTCACTGATATACCTTACTACAAAAAAAAAAAATAAAAACAAAATTAAAAATCCAAAGAGTTAAGTCCTGCTCAAACGATAGCTCTCTAATTAGGTCCTAATATGAGTGAATAGCCTGTAAAAGGCAGTCAGGAAACATTTTTTTTCTAAATGGTTATTTATTTTTGAGAAGGAGATCAAGAACGAGTTGGGGAGGAGCAGAGAGAGAGGGAGACAGAATCCCAAGCAGGTTCCACACTGTCAGCACAGAGCCTGATGCAATGCTTAAACCCAAAAACTGTGAGATCATGACCTGAGCTGAAATTAAAAGGTGGATGCTTAACCTCAGTGGATGCTGGGCCACCCAGGTATCCTGGGTAAAAAAGAAAAGTTTATTTATTTATCTTGAGAGAGAGAGTGAGCATGCAAGCAGGGGAGGGACACAGAGAGAGAATCCCAAACAGGCTCCACACCATCAGTCCAGAGACCCATCTGGGGCAACCATCCCAGGAACCATGAGATCATGACCTGAGCCTATTTCAAGAGTTAGATGCTTAACAGACTGAGCCACCCAGGTGCCTACAGGAAACAAAATTTTAATGTGATGCCCCAAATATTGGGGGAAGGACACCAAATTTACAGTGATATTTTGTCTAGATTTATTATTGTAGTATATAACATGATAACTTTTATTTGGAAAAAATAAAATTTACAGAAAATTATAAGAGCAAGAATATTGCAAAGAATACCTAGTACATTATCCAGTACATTACTATTTTATCCATTCATACATGTAGTTTTTTTTTAATTTGCTCCCTCAATCTCTCTCTGTCTCCGTACACACACACACACACACACACACACATGTGCGCACACGCACACACATATTCACTCACACACAAACACATGATTTTTGAAACATCTGAGAAGTTAAATACATTGTGCCCCTCTGTCCCTAAAAATTTAAATATTTCTTTTTATAATAGTGAAATTCACACTGCAGTTATCAACCTGAGTACATTTACAAGTAATATTTTACCTAATTACTTCCCATCATACAATTTTGTTGTTTGAACCAATGATGTTCGTTACAGTATTTTCCCTTCCACTAATGATCTCAGTATAAAATTATGTATTGCATGGCATACTATAATGTTGATAGAGATAAATGGAGATTGATGTGAAAAAGAATGCTATTAAATTCACCTGTTTAAATGCCACTGTTTTTCCTCTAATATATATCTAGGATATATCTTGTATAATAGGAAAAATGAGATAACATCATCTTTTTATCTAAGACTGTTTTTAATACTATGTTAGTTTTTTTCAACAAATGTGTTGATGACTATATCAAATATTTTATATTAATTAACCCATTTATTTATTTAGCATGTATTCTAATGAGTACTTACTATATGTTGGGATTTTTATTGACAAGTTGGGGATATACAGATGAACTCATAGGAAAGCTCCCTGCTGAGAATAGTAGAAACTGAGGTCAGAGAAGGCAGAAATCATATCATAAAAGGTATTGTAAGTCTTGATAAAGAGTTTGGAATGTATTACAAATATTCTAATAAGTCATTAACGGTTTGAGACAGTCAATGACTTATATTATAGGAATATAAATCTGGATACTGCTTTTAAAACAGATTTTAGAGTGTTTGGTAAATTGGTTGTAAAGGTGAATACAATTCTCCACTCTTTTCGCCCCACCTCCCCAAGCCCCTATATCATGTCCACAATCCTTGCAACGTGTCTTTGCAACAACTCTCATCATTTCTATTTCTCTACCCATTAATCTGGCTTGGCCTTGCAACTTTTGGCCAATGGAATGTGGCAGAGTGACAGCGTTCCAGATCTGAGCCTAAGCCTCATAAGGCATGGCACACTTCTGTTCTCTCACTTGGACTTCTTAGATCGTCATGGAAAGACACCCAGGCTGGTCTCCTGGATGAAGTGATGTGTGAAATGGAGCCAATAGTCTAAGCTGAGGGTATCTTACATCAGCCAACAGCCAGCTGACTGTCAGACATGTCAGTGTGCCTAAGCCAAGCCCAGAACTTCTTTGCCAAGCCTACTGAAGATCTTTTATCTTCTACTTGTCAACAAAATTAATGCCTTCGTGTCTGTGATAATTTGAGTTACCCAATGGAAATAATTCTAGAACAACTATTGCTTATTCTAATAAAGCTCTACTTGGGGAAAAATAAATTGGCATTCTTTATTTATTTTATTTTATTTTATTTTTTAAATATTTTTTTAACGTTTATTTATTTTTGAGACAGAGAGAGGCAGAGCATGAACGGGGGAGGGTCAGAGAGAGAGGGAGACACAGAATCGGAAGCAGGCTCCAGGCTCTGGGCCACCATCAGCCCAGAGCCCGACGCAGGGCTCGAACTCACGGACCGTGAGATCGTGACCTGAGCTGAAGTTGGATGCTTAACCGACTGAGCCACCCAGGCGCCCCTATTTATTTTATTTTTAATTTGATGTAAAAATTCTTTTCCTATCTTTTAATTCAGATTTATCTTGAAAACAAAGTATTTGGAAATGATTAAATGCATGTTTAAATAAAGACCTTTCCTCCTGGTTTTGTTATACAATGCCACAATATTAGAAGCATACTGTAGGCAATAAGCTACTAATTTTCAGCTGCTTTTAAATGTCAGGGATTACTTTTTAAAGCTTTTTGTATTAAGAAAGCACAAATTACCATTTCATTTTTTTTTCTTATTGATGAGCACAACAGGATAATTTATGTGTATAATTTTGTTGTTGTTGAAACTCTATAAAATGTCATTCATATAGCATATGAACTTTTACAAAGTAGAAAATAAAGCATGAATAAAGCTTTAGGAAATGCTTTTCTAATACATTGAAGACTATCACAATTACCTTTGAAGAGTTAAGGAAATGATAAAGGGTTTTGATGAGCTATTTAAGTATAAATAACTCATCACACTGTTATAACATTTTATTTTAATGTCCATGATGGTTAATTTTATGTATCAGCTTGACTGGGCTATGGAGTACCAGATATTTAATTAAACTTTATTCTGGGTGTGTCTGTGAGGTGTGTGGTGTGTGGGTGTTTGTGGAAAAGATTAACATTTGAATTGGTGAAATATACAAATTAAATTATCCTCCACAATGTGGGTGGGCCCTAACCAATCCATTCAGAGATTGAATAGAACTAAATTCAGAGTAAGAGAGAATCCACTCTCTGTCTTTGTGCTGGGACATTGGTCTTCTCTTGCCTTTGGACCAGAAATTACACCATCAGATCTTCTTCCTTTAGGCCTTTGTACTCAGACTAGAACTATACCATTTGTCTCTAAGCTTAAAGTAAAGGGGAAGTATAAAGTGCCAGAAATGCATTCACTCATTCATTCAGCAAAATAGACTGAAAGTCTGTTAGATGACAGAAAATATTCTATATACTATAAATGAAAATGTTAAAAAAATAATAAAACAACTTCCTTCTTAAAGTTTTTATTTTGTTAGAGAAAACAATTTAAAAATATATTAATAAAATCTGTGATATGTTATATACTTCTAAGAAGATACATTTTTATTGAAAATGTGGCATTTGAATAAAAACCTGAAAGAGGTGCATAAGTGAGCAGTTTAGATGTTTGAAGAGGGATCCCTCAGGCTGATGAAAGAGTAGGAATACAGCCCTTGAGGGGAGTACATATCTGCAGTGCATAAGGAATGACTATTAAGTAATGTTTCATGTATTGTAGATCATTTTAAAGCTTTTGATTTTTACTATGAATGAGATGGGAATAGAGTGGAGGATTCTGAGTAGTGATTAGCATGATCTGACCTCTACTTTTACAATGTCTTTTTAGCTTTCGGGTTAGGAATAGATAAAATTGGACATATGTAAAAGCAGGGAGACTGTCTGTTGTAATCACCCAAAAGAGTGATGATGATGGCTTGAACCAGGGTGTCAGTCAGTGGATGTCTAAGAACTAAGTGGGCTTTAGGGGCGCCTGGATGGCTCAGTCAGTTAAGTGCCTGACTTTGGCTCAGGTCATTCTCTCCGAGTTCACGAGTTTGAGCCCCACATCAGTCTCTCTGCTATCAACATGGAACATGCTTCAGATCTTCTGACCCCTCTCTCTCTGCCCCTCCCCCACTTGCGTGTGTGCACGCGTGCACACACTCTATCTCTCTCTCTCGCAAAATAAATAAACATTTTAAAAAATCGTGAAAAAACGAACTAAGTTTTAGATATATTTTGAAAGTAGAGATATGTTTTTGAGAGACAATGGTGTGAGAATCCTCAAAGATGATTCCAAGTTTCTATAATCTGTGTAACTGGGAAAGTGGACTTCACATTTACTGTGATCAGAAAGACTGTAGGAAGATCAGATATTCCGTATAATACAAAATCTGTTGGACACAAGTCTGATATCTCTAAGAAGTTAATATATATAAAGCAGACAGTTAGACATAAGATTTGGGAACTTATAAGAGATCTCTGGCTGGAAATATATATTTGGAATTTTCTGTGTACAAATGGTAGGTAAAAAACTATAAATTAGACAAGACCAAAGAGGCACCAGGTGCAGATAAAAAGATATATCTTCTAAATAACTGAATTTGGGAACATTTCAACATTAAGAAATGATTAAGGAGGAAAATTTAAAGGAGATGAAGGAGAAGTGGTCAATGAGAAAGGAGAAAACCTGGAGGGTGTACTGTTCTGAAGTCTACATGAAAAAAGTATTTATCTGAAGAAAAGAAAAAAAAAAAAGACCTGGATAAATACAAGGAAAACTGAGAAATGACTAATATGTATAGGAACCAATATGCTTAGTATCCATGCTGGCAGAATACTGAAGAGGTAAAATTCTATCTGGAATGGTTTAAAAGTATTGGATGAGAAAAAATTGGGTATAGACAATTTTTTTCAAGAAATTTAATTCCAAGGTGAAAAAGAAAATTGAGCAATAGTTAGAGGAGAAAATGGCATCAAAAGAGAATTTTATGAAATGTGTGGAAGCTTTTTAAAATTTTTTAAATGGAAATGATCCAATAGTTACCAATAGAATTGACAATGCAGGTGCAGTGTGGGCTTTGGGTAGTTTCTATTTACTAAGGGGAAGAATTTGCCTTTGCCTGTAGCATAGCCGATTCTTTCTAAGTAAAAGGAGTTCTGGGAACTTTCTTATAACTTGAAAAGTAAGAGAAGAAAATGCAGTAGGGAAATATAGTACTTTTCCCAGGCATCACTCAGGATCTTTTTCAGGTATCATTTTCTCCTGGAATGTATCACAATTTCTAGTGTCCTGTTTATCCATTTCTTTCCTAGAGATGGGGAGTGCTAGTATGAATTTGTCACATAAATAGAACCATGTTTTTTTAAATTTTTTTCAATGTTTATTTATTTTTGACAGAGCGTGAGTGGGGGAGAGGTAGAGAGAGAGGGAGACAAAGAATCTGAAGCAGGCTCAAGGCTCTGAGCTGTCAGCACAGAGCCCGATGTGGGGCTCAAACTCACAAGCTGTGAGATCATGTCCTGAACAGAAGTCAGATACTTAACCAACTGAGCCACCCATGTGCCCCATAAGGAAAGATTTAGTTAGAAGATTAAATGTAGTTTGTAGGAATTCTTTTGGTTTTATTTGTTTCCACACAGCTTGGGGTGTGGAAACTGAGGGTGCTTCCACTAGGGACACTATCCAAGCAGATTCCTTTTCCCTTTCTTTTCATGTTTCATCTGTTTCATCTCACAGGGGCTCACTGACACAGGGACTTGGAGACACTACCTGAAGAATACTTGAGTAAGAGTCCTAGGCAAGACCAATATATTGAAATTTAATCACAAGATATTTCTTAACTCATTTTTATTATGTTGTCTGTAGCCAAAGAATATATTAACATATTAGTCTTTTAAAAGAATACAAAGGAAGGGGTGCCTGGGTGCCTCAGTCGGTTGTGCATTCGACTTCAGTTCAGGTCAAGATCTCATGGTTTGTGAGTTTGAGCCCCATGTCGGGCTCTGTGCTGACAGCTCACAGCCTGGAGCCTGCTTCAGATTCTGTCTCCCTCTCTCTGCCCTCCCCCACTCATGCTCTGTCTCACTCTCTCTCTCAAAAATAAAAGAAAAAAGAAAAAACATTAATTTTTTTTAAAAGAATACAAAGGAAGCTTGATGATTTGCTTTGGGGCCTAATCTGGCATGCAGTCCAGGAAAAAGAAAGTTCATGACATGGTTCAGACCACCTTAATATTGGCATTTGTATGCAAAACAACATGTTAATAAAGATGATTACCTTATCAGTCATTGGATACTTCTCATATGTGATCTTTGGGAAATTTTTGGATATGGTACCTGAAAGCAGAAAAAATTCCAGTGTTTGCAGGCTTCCTGGAAAATTATCATCTCAATATTAACTATTAACATATTTACAATGTTTTGGAAGACAATGTAGAAAATTTCAATATCATGCGTTGTCAAATTTTATTTAAAATTCATTTACTCCAGGCTTTCTTTGTTAATTAACGATTTGAGAATATTCAGTTAGTCCCTTTTGCCCAAAAGTCGTTAACCTACAGATTTAAACATCTTTTGAGATAGCATTAACTATTTTATTTTTCCTGAAACATAATTTTGGTAATTGACAAATTCCATGATTATAATCAGGAATAGGTTACTTAGGTACCAGTGAAATATACTGCCATTCCTTCTAATTTTTAATTCTTGTTTCTTATTTTTGATGGTACTCATTTTTTTCATTCTTCATCCTTTAACTTTATTTCTTCCTGCCTACTTGGATTAGATAAACTCTGTTAGCCCTAAAAGAATATTCAATTATAAATTCTATAGATACACAAATATTTTTAATTATTCCATACGAAAATGAACTGAAAACTCTAATGTGCATATCAACGTAGAATTCACACTTTGGAATATAAAATTAACTGTAATATTTAAAATACCTCAACCCAATATTTGCAATCATAAAGGAAAATGGAGGAAAAAAGAGCAATTGTCTTTTGATTTGATATCACCATTTGTTCTATTTTCCTGTGGGGAATTCATATAGAAGTGCAAGGACAATAAATTGTCAGGTTCAAATTAAAATTTATACCTTGAGATAAAAATAAGAGGCACAAGAAAACAACATAGATCTTTTCAACAGAAGGCCTCCTGTTGCTCCTGATACTACGGGGTCCAAAGGTCCTATGAATTAGTTACTCTCTTGACACATTGTTGGGAACTTATTGCCAGCCTTCTTCCTTACAGAAAGCCTTTGATGTTTGGAAAAATAGGAAGCAAATTGTATTTTACCTTCATTTTAAAACTCTGAGGCAACTCTAAACAAAACGCATTTCTTGCGCTTCCATTATTTTTTATGGTATACTGTAAATGAAATACTTTTGTGGTAAAACTCTTCTCTTAATTAATGAATACACTTCCTCTTCTCGATTTCTGTCTTATTGTTAAAACCACCTTCATGTCTCTATATTTGCAAATTGAAATTTTGGTTTCAGTTCTGATTCATACATCACTATTTTTGTTCAAAGAATCACCAATGTTTTACAGTTTCACTCCTCAACTATTATTTTAGCCATCACATCATATCGATTTCTATGATCAAAACCATTTGTATACTTTTATTTCTTCTACTCATATCATTTAAATATGGAAATTATAATTGATCATGGATTTGTATTTTCAATTCAGATATGAGTTTTCAACTATTCAGAATGATTTCGACATCACGTTAACCTTCTGTTCAAAAAGTTCAAGAACCCACCATGCACTGTCCAAATTCCAGTAAGTTTTTCACAAAAGAGGTATAATGAGATCATTAAATATTGATCTAATGGAAATCCAATATAATGAAAATACACAAACAAAAGGATATACATTAAAAATAATTATGAAATATTAAGAATTTTGCTAGCATTCTAGATTTTGTGTAAGAAAGATTTTTTTGTCCACTTATATTTTTTATAGAAATAATGAAATCGGTAACTAACAAGGGAGGAGGAGCATGTGATAAAGGGATAAGAAAAAATAATCCCAAACTGAAAGCAAACAAGACAAATAAATTAAAGGGTATTTCAGGTAAATAAATTAATGAAATATAAGAAAAATAATGAAAATAATTTGTCCAAGTAACATTTGGACATATACTTTAACTATAAACCCTCAGCTAAAACCAACATACAAACATACACAGAGGTATTCCTATTGAAAGCTAAGTATTTTTGAGATAATGGTACGTATTTAGTAATTCTTTAAAACCATCTTCTGTAATTATAGGATTGAGCAAGAAACAAATATATTATTGCTTAGAACTGGCTTCCTCAATAGGAAAGAAGGGAAATATCAGTCAGGAAGACAGGGAAGAACAATGTAGGATTAGATTTCATTAAAAAGTATAAATGTAACTCCTGATTATGTGTATGTATGTGTGCATATGCATATATATATATATATATATATATACACATACAAACACATTATTTCTGATATATGTATATATGTGTATATTTACATATTTATATATATTTCAGAGTGTATATATGTGTGTGTGTGTGTGTGTGTGTGTGTGTGTGTGCCTTTCTAGTATAAAGCTGAGAAACAAAACCGATGAGTTAAAAAATTCCCCTAAACTCATATAGCTGATGTACATTGGAGGTAGTATTTAAAATGCAGCACATACTCCAAAAGTATTTGGCTGATTATAATGTAAGTCAGAATTCAGGTATTACAGATGTATATTAATTTTTATTATGTAAAATGTGCACACTGTTACTTACCAGCTAAAATAGAAACTAAAAGTTGCATTCATAACATTGAAACTATGTTTGAATGTTAATATATGTTAAAAAGAATAATTGTAGTCTTCTAAAAGTAAACATACAGCAAAAGCTCAAAAGTGAATCACTTATATATTTATTTTCCAAAAAAAAGTTATAGTAAAAAGGAAATGGATAAAATTATGATAGCCAAAGAGAATTTAAAAATACATATATTCTTAATATCTGACAAAGGAAATGTGCCCAAAACAATAACTGATAGACTTGACAAAACTGATTTGACAAATCGTACATATTATATCCCATGAAATATAAAATAACTATGGAACGTTTAGACATGATGATCTTTTATTTCACCAAGACAATCTCCATAGATCAAATTTATAGTGTGTTGTTTACAAAGTCATGTCACAAAATGCAAATTTTAAAAATAAAAATTTAATTCATAAAATGAATTTTCAGCCATATTTTATTTTATTTTTAAAGTTTATTTATTTTGAGAGAAAGACAAAGTGTGCAAACATAGGAGGGACAGAGAGAAGGAGAGCAAGAATCTCAAGCAGTCTTTGAACAGTCAGTGCAGATCCCCACATAGGGCTTGAACTCACAAACTGTGAGATCATGACCTGAGCCAAGATCGAGTCAGGTGCTTAACTGACTGAGCCAGCCAGGTGCCCCATTTTTCATCCATATTTTAAAGATTAAATTGCATTTAACTAAAATTAACTAAAATAGGAATATTCCCATTAAATGAAGATTAAAGCAAAAATTAGAGATACTGCCGTATTATTTATTCAATTCCATACAGTAATATAAAAGTGAATACAAGTGAGAAATATTAGCAATGGTGAAAATGCCACGTCCAAGTACAATTATGATTGTTTCCCTGTAATCCAAGAGAATGATTTTGATAGAAAGATTTAACATTACATTATTAATTCTTCTACAAACATTCTCAATTATTACACAAACAAAAATTCCAAAAAACCTAATTATACCTAATTTTAATAGTTATTGGGTAATGAAATATTATGTTATAGACGTTTGTATTCTGGGGGCACCTGGGTGGGTCAGTCGGTTAAGTGTCTAACTCCTGGTTTCGTCTCAGGTCATGATCTCATGGTTTGTGAGTTCAGGCCCCATGTTGGGCTCTGCACTGACAGTGTGGAATCTGCTTGGGACTCTCTCTCTCTCTCTCTCTCTCTCTCTCTGCCCCTCTCATGCACTCTCAAAATAAATAAGATATACTTAATAAAAAAGTTTATATTCTGATGAGGAGACAGTAGGGAATAAAACCAGATAATACAAGGTCCTAAGTATATCAGTGGGGAGTAGATTCTGAATACAGTTAGAAAGAGAAGGTTTACTCAATATGAAAAAAATACACACACACACACACACACACACACACACACACACACACATATAGACTTAACAGTAAAGAAGAAAGAAAAAATGTGAAATGAGGTGACATTATAGGGTATATGACAAAACATGGTGGGAAAGTACAAACATATCAAAATGTGCCTATATACACACATTGCTTCTATCAGATATATGTTGACGGTGGAATATCATCACAGAATTACAAGAAAAATATAGAATAAACTAGATTGGTGAATTTAATTTAATTTAATTAGTTGTTTTGGTGGAGTTAAGTTTAAAAAAAATCACAGGAAAAAGCAAATAATTTCTATATATATTGAAAATTTACATATATAAATTTCTTATTGTTGTAAAAAATGCTACATACTTATTGTTGCTGTAAAACATAAATACATATATCAATTTTTACATATATCAATTCTTATTGTTGCTGTAAAAATGATACATACTTATTTTTGCTGTGAAAAAATACTACAAACTCAGTGGCTTTAAGTAACACCACTTTATTATTTCAGTCTTGGCTGAAATAGATGGGCAGGACTATGCTCCTTTTGGAGGTGCTAGGAGAGAATCTATTCCTTAGCCTTTTCTAGGTTCTAGAGGCTGACATTCCTTGACTTCTGGGTCTGCACCAATCTGACATTCGTTTTGGTCATCACCTCTCTGACTTTGAAATTCCTGCCTCTATCTTCTAAATAACCTTTTGATTGGATCAGGCCCACCCAAATAAGTCAAAATAACTTCCCCATTTCAAAATCATCAACTTAATCACACCTGCAATATCCCTTTTGCCATGTAAGGTAGACATATTCACAGATTTAGAGAAATAGGATGTGGACATCTTAGGGGACTTTTATTCTACCCATGATACATACAAAAAAATAAGCAAAAATACCACAATTAAGACATAAGTGCTCTATATGCTGTCTAAAAGAGACTCACTTTAGAACTAAAGATACCTACAAATTGTAAGTGAGGGGTGGAGAATGATTTGTCATGCAAAGAGACATCAAATGAAAGCCAGAGTAGCTATACTTATATCAGAAAAACTAGATTTTAAAACAAAGACTGTAACAAGAGAGGAAGAAGGACACTATATCATAATAAAGGGGTCTCTCCAACAACACAATCTAACAATTGTAAATATTTATGCCCCCCACCTGAAACACTGAATTATATAAAACAATAACAAACAAAAGGGAACTCATTGATAATAATATGATTATAGTAGGGGACTTTAACATCCCACTTAACAGTGATGGACAGATCATCCATACAGAAAATCAAGGAAACAATGGCTTTGAATGACACACTGGACTAGATGGAATTAACATATATTCAGAACATTTCATTCTTTTTTTTTTTTTTTTTTTTTTTTTGTTTTTTTTTTTTATTTTTTTTTATTTTTTTATTTTTTAATATATGAAATTTACTGTCAAATTGGTTTCCATACAACACCCAGTGCTCATCCCAAAAGGTGCCCTCCTCAATACCCATCACCCACCCTGCCCTCCCTCCCACCCCCCATCAACCCTCAGTTTGTTCTCAGTTTTTAACAGTCTCTAATGCTTTGGCTCTCTCCCACTCTAACCTCTTTTTTTTTTTTTTTTTTTCCTTCCCCTCCCCCATGGGTTTCTGTTAACGTTTCTCAGGATCCACATAAGAGTGAAACCATATGGTATCTGTCTTTCTCTGTATGGCTTATTTCACTTAGCATCACACTCTCCAGTTCCATCCATGTTGCTACAAAAGGCCATATTTCATTTTTTCTCATTGCCACGTAGTATTCCATTGTGTATATAAACCACAATTTCTTTATCCATTCATCAGTTGATGGACATTTAGGCTCTTTCCATAATTTGGCTATTGTTGAGAGTGCCGCTATAAACATTGGGGTACAGGTGCCCCTATGCATCAGTACTCCTGTATCCCTTGGATAAATTCCTAGCAGTGCTATTGCTGGATCATAGGGTAGGTCTATTTTTAATTTTTTGAGGAACCTCCACACTGCTTTCCAGAGTGGCTGCACCAATTTGCATTCCCACCAACAGTGCAAGAGGGTTCCTGTTTCTCCACATCCTCTCCAGCATCTATAGTCTCCTGATTTCTTCATTTTGGCCACTCTGACTGGCGTGAGGTGGTATCTGAGTGTGGTTTTGATTTGTATTTCCCTGATAAGGAGCGACGTTGAACATCTTTTCATGTGCCTGTTGGCCATCCGGATGTCTTCTTTAGAGAAGTGTCTATTCATGTTTTCTGCCCATTTCTTCACTGGGTTATTTGTTTTTCGGGTGTGGAGTTTGATGAGCTCTTTATAGATTTTGGATACTAGCCCTTTGTCCGATGTGTCATTTGCAAATATCTTTTCCCATTCCGTTGGTTGCCTTTTAGTTTTGTTGGTTGTTTCCTTTGCTGTGCAGAAGCGTTTTATCTTCATGAGGTCCCAGTAATTCACTTTTGCTTTTAATTCCCTTGCCTTTGGGGATGTGCCGAGTAAGAGATTGCTACGGCTGAGGTCAGAGAGGTCTTTTCCTGCTTTCTCCTCTAAAGTTTTGATGGTTTCCTGTCTCACATTCAGGTCCTTTATCCATTTTGAGTTTCTTTTTGTGATTGGTGTGAGAAAGTGGTCTAGTTTCAACCTTCTGCATGTTGCTGTCCAGTTCTCCCAGCACCATTTGTTAAAGAGACTGTCTTTTTTCCATTGGATGTTCTTTCCTGCTTTGTCAAAGATGAGTTGGCCATACGTTTGTGGGTCTAGTTCTGGGGTTTCTATTCTATTCCATTGGTCTATGTGTCTGTTTTTATGCCAATACCATGCTGTCTTGATGATGACAGCTTTGTAGTAGAGGCTAAAGTCTGGGATTGTGATGCCTCCTGCTTTGGTCTTCTTCTTCAAAATTACTTTGGCTATTCGGGGCCTTTTGTGGTTCCATATGAATTTTAGGATTGCTTGTTCTAGTTTCAAGAAGAATGCTGGTTCAATTTTGATTGGGATTGCATTGAATGTGTAGATAGCTTTGGGTAGTATTGACATTTTGACAATATTTATTCTTCCAATCCATGAGCAGGGAATGTCTTTCCATTTCTTTATATCTTCTTCAATTACCTGCATAAGCTTTCTATAGTTTTCAGCATACAGATCTTTTACATCTTTGGTTAGATTTATTCCTAGGTATTTTATGCTTCTTGGTGCAATTGTGAATGGGATCAGTTTCTTCATTTGTCTTTCTGTTGCTTCATTGTTAGTGTATAAGAATGCAACTGATTTCTGCACATTGATTTTGTATCCTGCAACTTTGCTGAATTCATGTATCAGTTCTAGCAGACTTTTGGTGGAGTCTATCGGATTTTCCATGTATAATATCATGTCATCTGCAAAAAGCGAAAGCTTGACTTCATCTTTGCCAATTTTGATGCCTTTGATTTCCTTTTGTTGTCCGATTGCTGATGCTAGAACTTCCAGCACTATATTAAACAGCAGCGGTGACAGTGGGCATCCCTGTCGTGTTCCTGATCTCAGGGAAAAAGCTCTCAGTTTTTCCCCGTTGAGGATGATGTTAGCTGTGGGCTTTTCATAAATGGCCTTTATGATCTTTAAGTATGTTCCTTCTATCCCGACTTTCTCAAGGGTTTTTATTAAGAAAGGGTGCTGGATTTTGTCAAAGGCCTTTTCTGCATCGATTGACAGGATCATATGGTTCTTCTCTTTTTTTTTGTTAATGTGATGTATCACGTTGATCGATTTGCGAATGTTGAACCAGCCCTGCATCCCAGGAATGAATCCCACTTGATCATGGTGAATAATTCTTTTTATATGCTGTTGAATTCGATTTGCTAGTATCTTATTGAGAATTTTTGCATCCATATTCATCAGGGATGTTGGCCTGTAGTTCTCTTTTTTTACTGGGTCTCTGTCTGGTTTAGGAATCAAAGTAATACTGGCTTCATAGAATGAGTCTGGAAGTTTTCCTTCCCTTTCTATTTCTTGGAATAGCTTGAGAAGGATAGGTATGATCTCTGCTTTAAATGTCTGGTAGAACTCCCCTGGGAAGCCATCTGGTCCTGGACTCTTATTTGTTGGGAGATTTTTGATAACCGATTCAATTTCTTCGCTGGTTATGGGTCTGTTCAAGCTTTCTATTTCCTCCTGATTGAGTTTTGGAAGAGTGTGGGTGTTTAGAAATTTGTCCATTTCTTCCAGGTTGTCCAATTTGCTGGCATATAATTTTTCATAGTATTCCCTGATAATTGTTTGTATCTCTGAGGGATTGGTTGTAATCATTCCATTTTCATTCATGATTTTATCTATTTGGGTCATCTCCCTTTTCTTTTTGAGAAGCCTGGCTAGAGGTTTGTCAATTTTGTTTATTTTTTCAAAAAACCAACTCTTGGTTTCGTTGATCTGCTCTACAGTTTTTTTTAGATTCTATATTGTTTATTTCTGCTCTGATCTTTATTATTTCTCTTCTTCTGCTGGGTTTAGGCTGCCTTTGCTGTTCTGCTTCTATTTCCTTTAGGTGTGCTGTTAGATTTTGTATTTGGGATTTTTCTTGTTTCTTGAGATAGGCCTGGATTGCAATGTATTTTCCTCTCAGGACTCCCTTCGCTGCATCCCAGAGCGTTTGGATTGTTGTATTTTCATTTTCGTTTGTTTCCATATATGTTTTAATTTCTTCTCTAATTGCCTGGTTGACCCACTCATTCGTTAGTAGGGTGTTCTTTAACTTCCACGCTTTTGGAGGTTTTCCAGACTTTTTCCTGTGGTTGATTTCAAGCTTCATAGCATTGTGGTCTGAAAGTATGCATGGTATAATTTCAATTCTTGTAAACTTATGAAGGGCTGTTTTGTGACCCAGTATATGATCTATCTTGGAGAATGTTCCATGTGCACTCGAGAAGAAAGTATATTCTGTTGCTTTGGGATGCAGAGTTCTAAATATATCTGTCAAGTCCATCTGATCCAATGTATCATTCAGGGCCCTTGTTTCTTTATTGACTGTGTGTCTAGATGATCTATCCATTTCTGTAAGTGGGGTGTTAAAGTCCCCTGCAATGACCACATTCTTATCAATAAGGTTGCTTATGTTTATGAGTAATTGTTTTATATATCTGGGGGCTCGGGTATTTGGCGCATAGACATTTATAATAGTTAGCTCTTCCTGGTGGATAGACCCTGTGATTATTATATAATGCCCTTCTTCATCTCTTGTTACAGCCTTTAATTTAAAGTCTAGTTTGTCTGATATAAGTATGGCTACTCCAGCTTTCTTTTGGCTTCCAGGAGCATGATAAATAGTTCTCCATCCCCTCACTCTCAATCTAAAGGTGTCCTCAGATCTAAAATGAGTCTCTTGTAGACAGCAAATAGATGGGTCTTGTTTTTTTATCCATTCTGATACCCTATGTCTTTTAGTTGGCGCATTTAATCCATTTACATTCAGTGTTATTATAGAAAGATATGGGTTTAGAGTCATTGTGATGTCTGTATGTTTTATGCTTGTAGTGATGTCTCTGGTACTTTGTCTCACAGGATCCCCCTTAGGATCTCTTGTAGGGCTGGTTTCGTGGTGACAAATTCCTTCAGTTTTTGTTTGTTTGGGAAGACCTTTATCTCTCCTTCTATTCTAAATGACAGACTTGCTGGATAAAGGATTCTCGGCTGCATATTTTTTCTGTTTAGCACACTGTAGATATCGTGCCAAGCCTTTCTGGCCTGCCAAGTTTCAAAGGAGAGATCAGTCACGAGTCTTATAGGTCTCCCTTTATATGTGAGGGCACGTTTATCCCTTGCTGCTTTCAGAATTTTCTCTTTATCCTTGTATTTTGCCAGTTTCACTATGATATGTCGTGCAGAAGATCGATTCAAGTTACGTCTGAAGGGAGTTCTCTGTGCCTCTTGGATTTCAATGCCTTTTTCCTTCCCCAGTTCAGGGAAGTTCTCAGCTATAATTTGTTCAAGTACCCCTTCAGCACCCTTCCCTCTCTCTTCCTCCTCTGGGATACCAATTATGCGTATATTATTTTTTTTTTAGTGTATCGCTTAGTTCTCTAATTTTCCCCTCATACTCCTGGATTTTTTTATCTCTCTTTCTTTCAGCTTCCTCTTTCTCCATAACTTTATCTTCTAGTTCACCTATTCTCTCCTCTGCCTCTTCAAGCCGAGCCATCGTGGATTCCATTTTGTTTTGCAATTCGTTTAAAGCGTTTTTCAACTCCTCGTGACTGTTCCTTAGTCCCTCGATCTTTGTGGCAAGAGATTCTCTGCTGTCCTGTATACTGTTTTCAAGCCCAGCGATTAATTTTATGACTATTATTCTAAATTCACTTTCTGTTATATTATTTAAATCCTTTTTGATCAGTTCATTAGCTGTTGTTATTTCCTGGAGATTCTTCTGAGGGGAATTCTTCCGTTTGGTCATTTTGGAGAGTCCCTGGCATGGTGAAGACCTGCAGTGCACTTCCCCTGTGCTGTGGTGTACAACTGGAGTTAGTGGGCGGGGCCGCAGCCCGACCCGATGTCTGCCCCCAGCCCACTGCTGGGGCCACAGTCAGACTGGTGTGTGCCTTCTCTTCCCCTCTCCTAGGGGCGGGATTCACTGTGGGGTGGCGTGTCCGTCTGGGCTACTTGCACACTGCCAGGCTTGTGTTGCTGGGGATCTGGCGTATTAGCTGGGGTGGGTAGGCAAGGTGCACGGGGGCTGGAGGGGCAGGCTTAGCTCGCTTCTCCTTAGGTGATCCACTTCAGGAGGGGCCCTGTGGCAGCGGGAGGGAGTCAGATCCGCTGCCGGAGGTTTGGCTCCGCAGAAGCACAGAGTTGGGTGTTTGCGCGGAGCGAGCAAGTTCCCTGGCAGGAACTGGTTCCCTTTGGGATTTTGGCTGGGGGATGGGCGGGGGAGATGGCGCTGGCGCTTTTGTTCCCCGCCAAGCTGAGCTCTGCCGTCCGGGGGCTCAGCAGCTCTCCCTCCCTTTGTCCTCCAGCCTTCCCGCTTTCCGAGCAGAGCTGTTAACTTATGACCTCCCAGACGCTAAGTCGCGCTTGCTGTCGGAACACAGTCTGTCCGGCCCCTCCGCTTTCGCCAGCCAGACTCGGGGGCTCTGCTTGGCCGGCGAGCCGCCCCTCCGCCCCGGCTCCCTCCCGCCAGTCCGTGGAGCGCGCACCGCCTCGCCGCCCTTCCTACCCTCTTCCGTGGGCCTCTAGTCTGCGCTTGACTCCGGAGACTCCCTTCTGCTAATCCTCTGGCGGTTTTCTGGGTTCTTTAGGCAGGTGTAGGTGGAATCTAAGTGATCGGCAGGACGCGCTGTGAGCCCCGCGTCCTCCTACGCCGCCATCTTCCGGCACTCTTTCCCAGAACATTTCATTCTAAAGCAGCAGAATTCACATTCTTCTCGAGTGCACATGGAACGTCCTCCAGAATAGATCGCATTCTGGGTCACAAATCAGCCCTAAACAAGTACAAAAAGATCAAAACCATACCATGCATATTTTCAGACCACATGGTATGAAACTTGGAAGTCAACGACAAGAAAAAAATTGGAAAGGCCACAAATACATGGAGGTTAAAGAACATCCTACAAAAGCATGAATGGGTCAACCAGGAAATTAAAGAATACATTTAAAAAAATACGTGGAAACAAGTGAGAATGAAAATATGATGGTTCAAAATCTTTGGGATGCAGCAGAGTCAGTCACAAGAGGGAAGTATACAGTGATACAGGCTTCCAGAGGTGAGGAAAATCTCAATAAACAACCTGACCTTACACCTAAAGGAGCTAGAAAAAGAAACATAAATGAAACCTAAAGCCAGAAGAAGAAGGGGAATAATAAAGATTACAATAGAAATAAATGATATAGAAACAAAAACAAACCCTAGTAGAATAGATCAATGAAACTAGAAACTGGTTTGGTGAAAGAATAAATAAAATTGAGGGGTACTTGGATGGCTCAGTTGGTTAAGCATCTGACTTCAGCCAGGTCATGCTCTCATGGCTCATGAATTTGAGCCCCATGTCAGGCTCTGTGCTGACAGATCAGAGCCTGGAGCCTGCTTGGGATTCTGTGTGTCCCTGTCTCTCTCTGCCCCTCCCCTACTCACCCTCTGTCTCTCTCTCTCTCCTTCAAAAGTAAATAAACATTAAAAAGTTAAAAAAAAAAGAATAAATAAAATTGATAAACCCAAGCCAGACTTATCAAAAAGAAAAGAGAATGGACCCAAATAAATAAGGTCATGAATGATATAGGAGGGATCACAACCAATACAGCAATACAAACAATATTAAGAAAATATTATGAAGTTATATGTCAACAGGTTGGACAATCTGGAAGAAATGGACAAATTCCTAGAAACATAAAACCTACAAAAACTGAAACAGGAAGAAATAGAAAACGTGAACAAACTGATAACCATGGAAAAATTTAATCAGCAATAAAAAGTCTCCCAAGAAACAAAAGTCCAGGGCAAGATGACTTCTCTGGGGGATTCTACCAGACATTAATTTTTTTTTTTAACATTTACTCATCTTTTGAGAGAGAGAGATTGAGACAGAATCCAAAGCAGGTTCCAGGCTCCGAGCTGTCAGCACAGAGCAGGACGCGGAGCTTGAACTCATGAACCATGAGATCATGACCTCGCTGAAGTCAGATGCTTACCCAACTGAGCCACCCAGGCATCCCTCTACCAGACATTTAAAGAAGAGGTAACACCTATTCTTCTCAAACTGTTCCCAAAAACAGAAATGGAAGGAAAACTTCCCACCCTATTCTACAAGGCCAGCATTACCTTGATTCCAAAACCAGATAAAGTCTCCACTAAAGAAGAGAATTATATGCCAATATCCCTGATGATCATGGATGCAAAAATTCTCAACAAGATCATAGCAAAAAGAATCCAACAGTGCATTAAAAGAATCATTCACCACAGTCAAGTATGATTTATTCCTGGGTTGCAAGTTTGGTTGAAATTCTCAAATCAATCAATGTGATACACTATAATAATAAAAATGTATCAGAACCATATCATCTTGTCAATAGATGCATAAAAAGCATTAGACAAAATACAGCATCAATTCTTGATAAAAACCCTCAACAAGGCGGTGATAGAAAGAACATATCTCAAAATTATAAAGGCCATGTACAAAAGACCCACAGCTAATACCACCCTCAATGGGGAAAAACTGAAAGCTTTTCCTTTATGGTCAGAAAGAGAGGGGTTTCCACTTTCACCATTATTATTTAACATAATACTTGACGTCCTACTCTCGGCATTCAGGCAACAAAAAAATAAAAGGCATCAAAATCATCAAGGAAGAAGTCAAACTTTCACCATTCGCAGATTACATGACACTCCATGTAGAACACATGAAAGACTCCACCAAAAAATTGCTAGAACTGATACATCAATTCAGAAAAGTCACAGGACAAAAAATCAATGAACAGAAATCTGTTTCATTTCTACACACCAATAATGAAGCAGCAGGAAGAGGAATCTAGGAATCAATCCCATTTACAATTGCATCTAAACCAGTAAGATAGTCTGGAATAAACCTAATCAAAGAGGTAAAATATCTCTAGTCTGAAAACCATAAAACATTTATGAAAGAAATTAAAGATGACGCTATGAAATGGAAAAACACTACATCCTCATGGATTAGAAGAAAAATATTGTTAAAATTTCTATACTACCCTAAAGAATGTACATATTTAATGAAATCCTTATAAAAAATACCACTAGCATTTTCACAGAGCTAGAACAGACAATTCTAAAATTTGTATGGAAGCACAAAATACCCCAAATAGCCAAAGCCATCTTAAAAAGGAAAAGCAAAGCTGGAGGCTTCACAATTCCAGACTTCAAGATATATTATCAAGCTGTAGTCATCAAGACGGTATTGTATTGGCACAACAAAACAGACATATAGATCAATGGAACAGAATAGAGAACCCAGAAATGAATCCACGACTGTATGGTCAACTAATCTTCGACAAAGCGGGAAAGAATATCCAATGGAAAAAAGACAATCTCTTCAACAAATGTTTTTAGGAAAAGTGGAAAGCAACATGTAGAAGAAATAAACTTGACCACTTTCTTACACCATACACAAAAAATAAATTCAAAATGGATTAAAGAGGGGTGTTTGGCTGGCTCAGTCAGTACAGCATGCAGTTCTTAATCTCGAGGCTGTGAGCTCAAGACCCATGCTGGGCATGGGGCCTACTTAAAATAAAAAAAAAAAAAATTTAAATGGATTAAAGACCTAAATGTGAGGCAGGAAACCATCATCATCCTAGAGGAAAACACATCCTAGAGGCAACAACCTCTTTGACCTTGGCTTTAGCTACTTCTTACTAGACATGTCTCCAGAGGCAAGGGAAACACAAACAAACATGAACTATTGGGACTACATCAAGATAAAACCTGCACAGTGGAGTAACCAATCAACAAAACTAAAGAGCAACCTTTGGAATGGGAAAAGTTATTTGCAAATTACATATCTGATAAAGGGTTAGTATCGAAAACCTATAAAGAACTTATAAAACTTTACACACACACACAAAACCAAATAACCCATTTAAAAATGGACAGGAGACATAAATAGACATTTTTCCAAAGAAGACATGCATATGGCTAACAGATACATGACGAGATGTTCAACATCACTCATCATCAGGGAATACAAATCAATACTAAATGAGATATCACCTGACACCTGTCACAATGACTAAAACTAACAACACAAGAAACAGCAGATGTTGGTGAGGATGCAGAGAAAGGGAACCCTCTTACACTGTTGGAGAAAATGCAAACTAGTGCAGCTACTCTGGAATAGTATGGAGGTTCCTTTAAAAGTTAGAAATAGAAGTACCCTATCTCTCTATCTCTCTATATCTATCTATCTATCATCTATCTATCTATCTATCTATCTATCTATCTATCTATCTATCTATCTATCTATCTATATAAGTTTAGAGACCAACTGAGGGTTGCTGGAGGGGAGGTAAATGGGGGGATGGGTTAAATGGGTGGTGGCTATTAGGAGTACACTTGTGATGAGCACTGGCTTTTAGTGTTGAACCACTAAATTCTGCACCTGAAACTAATATTACACTAATGTCAACCAACTGGAATTTAAGCAAAAAACTAAAAAAACCCCTAAAAACTAAAAAATACATAAATGCAACTAACAAAATACATAAGTGAATACATAAATACATAAGTGAAACTAAAAAAAAATACATAAGTGCAAGATGACAGTAAAGGTACATATTTATATTCTTCAGATGTATAGAGGCATTGTAGGTCCCCAACATAAATCATATTCAAGAAATCTAGATTTTTGATAACACAGAACTGAAAAATGTGCTTAAGATCAGAAAACTATATCCCAATAATAAAATGTCCTCAATCTATGAAAAAACCTTCACCAAAAAGAAATGAAATAAACACTGCATATAGCAAAGTATTTGGATTACTAATAAACAAATAATAAAATTACTATCAGATTTCAAAAGTAGAAAACAATGATACTCATTAAATGCTGAAAGAAATGTAAATTGGAGCCACTTACAGTCTATCATAAAATAAAAATGTATCTGATGCTTTCTCCATCAATTTTAATTATAGAAATATCACCCAAGACCAAAATTGGAAAGAATAAAATATTTTATAGAAGAATTCTTAACCAAGATTCAAAAAATGAAAGCTATATTAATAATTATAAGACACCTATAGCTTAGTATATTTTGCCAAAATATAGACTAGTGAACATATATTGGCATGCAAAGATGTTCCTGATTATATCAAATGATATATGAGAAAAATTAACACACACTACTCCCAAAGACACACAGTAGCTGTAAAGTGTCATAACAAGCTCAGACTCTGAATAACTACTTATTTCTTAGTGAGAAACTTTGTTCTATAATTAATAGGTGATCAGACACATTGATGTTTGAAATTCTATCAGTAAGAAACATTCTGGTCTTGCCTGGAGAATCTTGATCATATCAACACTGAGAATCAGCCTCCATTTAATCCCGGGTGCCTATCAGTGGTTCCTGGACAGAACATTATATATCTATTTTAAATTTGTAGTTTCAAAGTACATAGGGACCCTGGGTCACTTTATGGTCTAGACCTAATTTTGACCCCTTATACATAGCCTAGGGTTACTTTGAGCCATCAAAATACTGCTTCACCTGAATTTCACCTAATGTATTTTTCTCCAAATCCTTTAATTTCCAAGTTTTTCCTTTGTTGAGTGAGACACCCACAATTTTTCCTTGATGCAAATAGTGCTGAGTTTAGCCAGTGTCAGGAGCTCAGCTGAGCTAGGCAAGAGCTGAGCTGCAGAGTATGGAAGTGGCCAATTGAAGCAACTTTGAGCCAGATGAAAGTAACAGTGGATGAAGACTCCAATCATTTATCATGATAGTATAAGGAAGAGGCCAAAACCAGAGAAAGGTTTAACTCTCCCCTGTTTGATTTCTACCCATGAAGCAACACACTTATGGAGAGTCAGGTGGACCAGCAAAGATGTGGGTCCTTTCTCACAATTGAGGAAGTCCCAAATAAAAGTTTTTGACAGTTTTATGGATCTGCTGCTTGGGTGAAAGGGCCAGGGGAGAGGGTTAAGAGTGGAAAAGTACTGTATACTGAGGTACAGTGGATAAAGTATCTTCAAGATTTCCATCCCCTCCCTTCCCCCATGTAAATATGCAAAGAACATGATCAGCAAAAGCTATACTCCTCAGTCAGAACACAATTTTGTCCCTTACTGTTTCAGCTGACTGGTTTAAGGCAATGCATGGATGTGAGTGCATGTGCACACAGACAGACAGACAGGCACACACACACACACACCTACACACTTACACATCTAAACAAAAACAGTTCGTGATGGGTATAGATGGCGGAAAATTCCATTTTTATATTTGCTTGTTTAAACATTCAAATTTTGTTTATTAAACTGATATTACTAAGCAATATTGCACTAATAAAAGTTGGGGAAAATGTGAAATAAAGATAAATAGCGCCAGTAAGAAATTAATGTTTGTTTAAAATAATGATGACATGAAACCATTTTATAAGTCCACAAAAGACAATAAAATTGTTCACTATCTCTGAAATTAAAAGTAATGAACCTGCTTAATGAGGAGCAATTGTCTAAGGGAATTTTGAATAATCAAAGAACTAAGTATACTTAAAAAATAAGACTCCCTTTTGTTTGAAGAAAACACAAATACAATTTGTCTACATATTCTTGGATACAGAAAAATGCTTTTCAACAGTCTGCATATTTCAAGATTGTTAACGGAAACACATTTAGAAACATGAAATGCATTTCAGAGTGCATAGACTCCAGCTAAATTATTTTTTCAATAATACTCCGACTTCCATAATTGAAATATGAGCTTCTACTCCTCACTTTCTATATATATAATATGTTCCACAGAAACTTAGCAAATAAAGAAATATGGGATTGGAAAAATATTATTAAAAGGGTTTGGTACATTGTAGGACAGAAAGCTTAGATATGTGTGTATTAGTTTTCTATTGATTTGTCATATGAGATAAAGAAAATTTCTGCTTAAAACGTACATGCGCACAAAGGCCAGCCTGCTGCTGATCATAAGTCCACTTGAGCCTAAAGGACTCATCTCTGGGAGATGAAGTCTGGCTTCATGTCCAAATAAATGACATCATACTACAATAATAACCAATCCCAAAAAAGACTTTTCAATTACATTCTGTAACTAATCCAATTGGTATTTTTCTGAATCCAATCTTATTTAAAATGAAATTCCTCCTTCCTGCATTCTAACTGCCCCTTAGACTACATATGCAGAAACAGTCAGTCTACTTATTCTATATTATGGACTCTCTTGGCCTAATAAACTAATAAATTCCATCTTGATTTAAATGAATTTTTGCCTCTATTTTCCAACATCCTCCCACCACCAAAAAACATGATTTCGGATGAATTTTACATGCTATCTACACCAAAATATTAAATAAATTGTAATTTAAAAATCTTTCAGCATACAGCTGATGTTTTTGCTTTTGAGAATCCAACTCTTCTTCTTACTTTTTTTTGGTTTTTACATTGATTTTGTGTCTCTTGTCATAAGGCATATCTAGTCTGCCTCTCTCTACAGAAGTTCAAATTGGCTAGATCATCCCATTCTTTACCCCATGCTTGACAGGGAGTGGCTAAGTAACATGAGCACTGCCGAACCACTCTTTCTTTTTATGATTGTTAATTTGGGAAATTTTTGAAGACATCATGTAGGGAATTTGAGGAGGTGAGTTAAAGCTAGCACATAACAATGAATATGTAAAATCCTGTATCATGGGGATACATTGATCTTATTTGACTAACTGATATGATTGTGGTTGCTACTGCCTGTATCTTTGGAATTTTCTCAGTTCATTACCTCCCACCGCCTACATTTTTCAAATTGTCTTTTCCAATTACTTTCAATTGATTTTACTTAATTTTCTCCATGCATTTTAAAAATATATATCTGAGGTCACATCATATCATTTGTAATTTATAATCCTGCCTGGTAGATAAGCTGCTATAAACAGTGGCTGTAGGCAAAAGAACTGGGGCTAGTGAAGTGAGGGACTGAAAAATAACGAAATGGCTTAGATTAGGCAGAAGCCTATAAACACCTATTCATAATACAAGCTGGCAAATTAGCTGACGATTGGAATCAAATGCTCATTGAGGTAACCTCTTGCAGAATGAATTTTTGAAATCCAAGAATTCTGAATGAAAGAGAATGAAAGTGACTGTTTTTGACTGTGTTCTGCAGGCTAGAGAAAACTGAAGACCAAACACATACACACACACACACTCACACGCACACATTAAAGAACCTCTGCTGGGGAATTCTAGCCTGGTTTTAATATACACAGTCCAAATAAATAAAGATGATAGAGATTCCCTGGCGTAATCAAGAACAATCTTTCTCAATAACTTTTAATTCATGTCAAAATAAAATTTAGCATTTACATGATATCCTAGAATAAGTAGAAAAGATTAATCATAGCTCTAAAAGACCAATCCAGGGGCCTAGCCCTTCCTAGTCCTTCCTCTCCCTTCTAGGAATTGGAGGAGAGGGGGGGAAATATAAGCACAACTGTATGACAGGTACCACACCCCATGTTGAGGGAAATAAATATAAATATTTTTAAAATCTTTTTTAAAGTTTATTATTTATTTATTTAGTTAGTTAGAGAGAATGAGTGAGCAGGGGAGGGGAAAAGAGAGAGAGAGAGAGAATCCCAAGCAGGCTCTGCACTGTCAGTTCAGGGTCTGATGCAAGTCTCTAACCCACAAACTGTGATATCATGACCTGAGTCGAAATCAAGAGTCAGCCGCTTAACCAACTGAGCCACCCAGACACCCCCAGGAAATCTAAATATTTAGAAAGATGGAATCTTTGGATCATATGTTTGGGTTTAAATAACCTTTAACTATGATTTGTAAAATAGTGTAGAAAAATGTCTCATTATTAAAGATTTTATGCATACTTTCAGTGGGAGGAAAGTTCAACATCCATGGAAACCTTACTGGTAGGTAAGATTCTCTCTGCTGGAGAAGATAGTATGAACTGCAATAATTTAAAGGAATCTGTGGTGGGGTGCCTGGGTGGCTCAGTCGGTTAAGTGTCTGACTCCAGCTCAGGTCATGATTTCACAGCTCACGGGTTTGAGGCTCAGGTCATGATCTCATGGCTCATGGGTTTGAGTCCCGCATTGGCCTCTCTGCTGACAGATCAGAGCCTGGAGACTGCTTCGGATTCTGTGTCTGTCTCTGCCACACATCCCCCCTCCCCTCTCTTTCAAATATAAATAAACATTAATTTTTTTTAAATGGGATCTGTGATGGTGATACAATCATTTTTGGTGGTTATGTGGTCATGGCTTTCCTTAGAAATAAAGAGATGAGCAACCTACTCAATTTTACCTCCCTTTAAAAATTCATCAATTGAAGACTAGTAAGTAAAAAGTTATAACAGAGAGAAAGGGTAGAGAATCATGATTTCCTCCCCCCTCAACCATCCACCATATTTGTGTCAAATCAGAGATGTGATGCTTGCAGAATGAAATGTGTTAGATTCTATTATTTTGTCCATGTATTTTCTTTACTTGGTCCTATGACTAAATAGCTTCTGCCATCTGTCTCTCCCTTTGAGAAGGCTATACAGGCTTGGCCACTGACATATTAATAGAAAGTGATATCTTCCACTGGTAAGTAAAAGTTTAAAGTTTTTTTACATTTATTTATTTTTTAAGAAACAGAGTGAGACAAAGCGTGAGTGGGGGAGGGGCAGAGAGAGAAGGAGACACAGAATCTGAAGCAGGCTCCAGGCTCTGAGCAAGCAGTCAGCACAGAGCCCGATGTGGGGCTCAAACCCACAAACTGTGAGATCATGACCTGAGCTGAAGTCGGACGCTCAACCGACTGAGCCACCCAGGAGCCCCAATTGGTAAGTAAAAGTTTTAAAAGGCAATTGTGGTCTTTTCTCCTGACCCTAAAAATGACATGTTTCAAAATGAGTTTTTTCCTTAAGATGCATCCCTGAATGAAGAAAACGGGTGAAGTAGAGTCACAGTCAACATGCAACATGAGAAAAATAAAATAAATTTTCATTGTGGATTTTTGATTTGCCAATGAGGCATAGCCTAGTAAAGGCTAATGAGGTCAGAAAGGAATCCAGGTATACTTAAAACATGGATATGCAGGAACAACTCAAACAATACTGGATACTGATGGGTTTATTTCTAATAGCTTTATCTAAAGGATCTCTGGATAAGCCATTTAAATATACATTGAAGTAAGAAAAGCTCAGAACTTTCTGGAAATTTCATGTACTAGTTCTAAACTGTCACCAATTCCTGGAAACTCACAATATCACTGCACCCCAGTAATTAAAATACAGACATTGAATTTTGATGGCTAATGACATTTTGACTTTAGTTACATTCATGGTTACCCCAAAAGAACCCAAAGCCCATTCTATGATTATTTCTACAGTGCATGAATATACAATTAGAATATTTTGTGTCAGAAATTGTCAAAATTTGTTCTTTCTCTCTGATTCAGCAGCGAAGTCAGGAAATCTAAGAAGGTGATCCATGAAGGAAGTGGTTGAGCTCTTATATGAAAAGTGAGTAGGGGGTTTTGAAGTGAGAAGGTGGGGGGGTATCATCCAAACACAGGAAGTAGTATGGAAAGTAAAAAAATGGTAACTTCTAAAGAAGGAAATAAGGCCACTACTACTAGAACAAAGAATGGAATGGGTGGGACCCCTGTGCATTTTTATTAAGACTATGGCTTTATGCTAAGAGCTGTAAATACGATTAAACCTATTTTAGCCACATGATTAAACTTTCATTTTGTAGTTATCATTTGGCTTGGGTGTTCAGAATTAGCCAGCAGGGGGCAAAAAAAGAAATAGTTAGACACATTTCTATACTAAGGTCCAATTCCAATTACTAGACACCTGCAGTAGCATATACTTGAGAATGATGTGGGGTAGAGCAAATTGGACAGAGAGATATCAAAACATATCAAAGATGAAAATCAGAGAAACTTAGAGGTAGATTGCTTAAGAAAGTTAAGAGCAAAAGAAGTAAAAACTAAAGCTTGGATTTTTGGGTGGAACACACACACACACACACACACCTCTCTTCTTTTTCCTTAGAAATTTCTGTTTTGTTATCTTGATTACAGCGTTGTTTTTCCCACACTTTAGAAGTCATTCTTATATTTCTATGGCTTTATGACATAAATCCCAATAGTTGAAAACTGTTAATTTCCTTCATTTTTTCCTCAATTTTAAACATTTTATTACATGTAAGTACATAGAGAAATTTATAAAGGTACAGGTTGATAGATTTTCACAAAGAGAACACACTCTTACAACCAGCACCCTCACCCCACACCACAAAATATTAACTAAAACCAAGAAGCCTCATAAGGTCACCTTCCAAGAGTAACTGCTATTCTGACTTTTTCTTTTTCTTTACTCTTTTTTTTTTTTTTTTTTTGAGAGAGGGCACAAATGAGACGGGGGCAGAGAGAGAGGGAGAGAGAAAGAGAGAGAAACAGGGCTCACCTGAAGCCTGGTTTGTATTTTCATCAGAAGTGGGGCTCATACTCACTAGAAGCAGGGCTTGAGCTGACCCAATGGAACTCATAAACCCTGAGATCTTGACCTGAACCGAAGTCAGGTACTTAACTGACCGAGCCAACCAGGTCCCCTATTCTGACTTCTAATAGCCTAGTTTTAGTCTTGGTGTTTTTCAAATTCATATATATTGCAAAAAAATACAACAGTGCGCTAAGTTTTACTTTTGTTTTTCATAGTGTTTGTTTTACATTGTTTGTAGCTTTTAAATTTAATATAGATAAGTCATGTAATCCCATCCTACAACATTTTCTTTCATGCTTTTGTGGGCATATGGCTGACTGTTTCTTTGAAAATAGCAACTGAAGAAAACAGAGCGTGAGTAAAATATAAGGAAAATTGAAGGCATGTACATGTCAGAAAGAGAAATTTCAAGATAAGTTATATGTGTGTTCATAATGTTTGAATACTCTATTGCTGGTTTTTGCAATAGAATTCTAATTTGTTTTTAGTAGGTTGTCAATATATAATGACAAGCCATGGTGATATTCACTTTATTTTTAATCATCACTACAAAGATTTTATTATAATATCAAAGAAGAATTTTAATATTTATTGCTTTGCCAGTAGCTGTTCTAAATTCTTTAATGAGTGATTTCCTCAAGATCAGACAACTAAATGTTCAGGTTAGAATTCTAGCATGAAAGGATGGCTTCAGACACCCCCACACTCTTAGTTCAAGAATCTGAATGCATTATCTCTGGTAGTTCAGAAAGTAGATCTGGGTGGAATTTTTAATACTCTAGTCTTGCAAGTTACAAGGAAGAGTATCTCTAAGATATTTAAACTAATCCATATTCCTGAATATTTTTAACTGAACCTTAAACCCATTTCCAAAAATTATTATGCTTACTTAATAAGAAACTGTTTAACCAATATGAAACATTTTAGTCCAATACACTAATCAGAGAAAACTGCCGATTGTTGAATTAAATTGGCTAATAGAAGCATATTTAATAGTTTAATTCACAACATCATTCTTTCTCTTATAAAGCTAGTTGACTGCCTTCAAACTGTGATTTCTTGGTAGAATTTGTTATCTAACCACACTTAGAATTAAACTTAAAATAACTGACATAATCCTAAACCTTTCACATTGATCATACCAAATTATATGAAATATGTTGTCTCAAAAAAGGACTGCTATCAATGAGAATAAAATATACTCAAGATTATGGTATTAGATGCAGAGTATGATTTTAATGTAATGATCCATTTTATTTAAAGAGAATTTCCGTAAGATCTTAGCAAGCCTAAAGCTCCAATAAAACACAGGAAAATTATATTTAAACTATTTAAAAAAATTATTCTTTGGCTGTCATACCTGGCAGCAGGATTTCATGCACATTACAGAAGAGAGATTTAATTATGGTTGTTTTACTGCAAAAAGCTCATCACTTGCAAAGAGAAAATTGATGAATAGAATATGTTATTATTAAATTTTAGATTATGAGTATATATTGATTTTGAAATGTAGGTTTTGGCAATTTTATCAGAGCCCATCAAAACTTTAAAACAATATTTTGAGAAAGTATTACTCTGGGGGAATATATATACTGTTCATTTATCCTTGGTTTTAGTAGAAGTACCACTTAGTAATTTCAAGAAGTGAAAATGATGTATCTCCATCACTTTTTTTTTATCTGAAGTTCATTGCCCTTGAAGTTTCCTGCCAAGAATTGTTTTTGTGGCCATGCATTTAAATGTTACCTTGCCTACCTGGCCTGGGGCCAGTGATGAGAACAAGTCATATCTTATATAAAGCCACATACAATTCCTTAAACTAAAGGAAAACAAAATTTTAAAAGTAAAAAGGATAGAACTTTAAAAGTAAAAAGGTGTGGTTGATGTTGAAAATGTCTGCTTTGAGCACTTTTATGATATGGACATTTCTTAAGCCCTTTGTGTCTATAAAGACCCCATTTGTCGCTTTGATGTGTTCAAATCGAAGATGTTCTTGGAAGCCTAATTTCTCTCCTAGCCTATGTCATAAACTTGACTGTTACATAGCACGTAGGTTCTAACATCTTCCCTACCTTGCCCATTTTTTCTAACCTTCTCTTATTAACTACCCTTCAGTGCTGTGCTCCAAGCTCAGTGATCTTGCTATCCTATAAGAAAACTAAATTCTTTCCCACTTTTGGTCTTTTGTACATACTCTTATGGCTACCTGAAGGTATGTTTCTCTTTACTCTTCATGTGGTGGAAGACTTCTTATTCTCCACTGTTCAGTTTAAATGTCATATTCCCAGGGAGGCAATCAATGGATAATGTATCTCACTGAGTTCCCGTGTTGCCAAAATCTGAAGGCTTCTTCACATCCTGTTATTCTCTATCATTACAGCTGTTTCCATAATTGTGTGTATTGCATGTTCTCATCACGACCTGTGTTTTTATACAGGGATATAGATAGATACAGATGTATGTCAACAAAAAATTTGCTTACTTGCTTACTATCTCCTAATTTGCTCTAATTTATGTACTGTGTATTGCTCAGTGTTTTATTGTATCAATGGTAAATATTAAACCTGACACAGAATGCAAATCGTATTATGTGGTAATTTGTCATGGTTGTTCTTAATCTTGATCTATTCTAAAAATCTATTGAAAATTTCCTTCATTTATGTTATAGTTAGGCCTAAAAGGAAAACATTTCCAGAGGCTAGACAAAGTTACTAGAAAATATACACTCTGGAACAAAGAAGTAAATATAAGCATTCCCTAACCAGATAGGTAAATCTTCATTATTTCTACTCAGATTATCTTTATAGCATTATCTCCATCACATCCTTATTCCTATTTCCCATTACTGGAAACCTGTTTATTTGCTATTACTTGAGCAAAGATGGCATCTTCCAGTGTTTGCTCAATTATTGTACTGCCTTTGCCCACCATTATTTTTTTGACATATGTTGTTCCTTATTTTCCTGAAATGCCATTACTTTCATTATTCTTCCAACTCAGAAGTAAGTATTCTTTATTATTCACTCTCATAACTCCATGTGGTTTAACCTCTCTTTTAGTTTTAAACTCAACTGAAAAATTTAGCAACCTATCATGGAACAACAAAAAGCCTGAAAAAAGTCATCCTTAATGACTATTCTCTCAACATACATGTTCAATTAAATTTTCCAATATCCACCATGAATTTATCCACATTCCATCCATTTATCTCTATTCCATGAACATTTCCCATCTTCATGTTGTATTGCAACTCAACAAGGCTACCACAATGTACAAAAGGCTTTTAATTTTTTTTTTCTTCTCATCTTGGCCTCCTTGAAATGTTTCACAAAAGTTGCCAGGTTTAACAATGAAAATACCAGTGGGACACTGTTACCCCTTGAAACAAAACACCTCAGTCTTCCTTATTTTCTTCACGGTCAAATCCAGTCTCTCTCTCTCTCTCTTTTTTTTAATGTGAAATTTATTGTCAATTTGGTTTCCATACAACATCCAGTGCTCATCGCAACAGGTGCCCTCCTCAATGCCCATCACCCACTTTCCTCTCTCCCTCACCTCCCATCAACTCTCAGTTTGTTCTCAGTATTTAAGAGTCTCTTATGGTTTGCCTCCCTCCCTCTCTAACTGTTTTTTTCCTTCCCCTCCCCCATGGTCTTCTGTTAAATTTCTCAGGATCCACATAAGAGTGAAAACATATGGTACCTGTCTTTCTCTGGATGACTTATTTCACTCAGCATAACAGTCTCCAGTTCCATCCATGTTGCTACAAAAGGCCATATTTCATTCTTTCTCATTGCCATGTCATATTCCAGTCTCTGTGATCTGACAGATGAAACCTTCTAGGTTTGATTTTGCTACAATTCCCCCCTTTAACCTCCCTTTGTTTCATTTGTCTATTTCCATACCCCAATAATTCCAAACTGCTTGACACTTTCCATAGCAGCATTTCTCATGCTGTTTCTTTACCTTGGGAGCCCTTTTCCTGACTCTCTTCCCTTCCTTAATTCTTGTACTTTATGATCTGTCAGAGGGCATGTCCGAACTTAACCTCAGCCTTCACAAGCAATCCCGATAGGTAGTTCCTCAGTTCTTCAAACACTCCAATGCCACCATGCATGTGTGTGTGTGTGTTTATAGTGTGTGTGTGTGTGTGTGTGCATGTAAGTGCATTTAAAAATTATATGAGAACAGGTGATGGGTTAAATGGGTGATGAGTATCAAGGAGGGCACTTGTGATGAGTACTAGGTGGCCCTTGTCGTAATAAGTACTGGGTGTTATATGTAAGTGATGAATCACTAAATTCTACTCCTGAAACCAACATTACACTATATGCTACCTAACTAGAATTTAAATAAAAACTTGAAACCAAAAAAATAAGAAAAAATACATGAATTGCATTGCAATCCCATGTTTGTTGGTTTTTTTTTTAATGACCTTATATAACATTAAGCAAGATAAATCTCTGTGCATCAATTTCTCCTCCGAGATATGAGAATCAAACCTAAATTAAGGGACTGTTATAGAGATATAACTAAACCATTTTTGACTCAAGAAAAGCATCTGCTGAATGCTCCATGCTTATTTTGTTGTGATTATTATTTGTATCATGAACATCTGTCTCTTTGTCCGTCTCTCCCCCAGACTGTCAACTCCTGGAAGACAGAATTCATGTCTTATTTATTTTGATGTCAGCATAGTGTAGAACAATGGCAAGCACATACACTTATTCAAAACTTTGTTTAGTTAATGAATAAAAGAAAAAACAAACTGATTATTTTGAAAATATAAAAACTTTCCTACTAGTATAGCAGGTTTTATTTGTATGTGTTTTTTAGTGTTTTGCATATATTTAACCAATTAATATATGTTAAAAAGAATCTAGATATCACTTATGCATTTTAATGGCAACCTCTGCAGACAGTGCCTCAATTAAAAAAACAAAACCCAAAAATCAATTACTGGAGAATGGCAGGCTGTGGAACCTGAAAATGATGCTTACAATGCTTTGGCATTGACTGTGGCTTATTTCTATTCTACTCCAGACTTTAGCTATTTTCCTGTGATGTGAGGTCTGTGATCCAAAAGGAATTTATTTTTCAAACTTTGAAATACTTAAGGATAACATTGAGTTGATGAGGAGGAGTGAACACTAAGAGATCACATTGCATTTTGTTATTACTCATGAAAATGGATGATTTCTTATTTGCATATGGTTTTGCTGAGATCTGCAAATGGCAAAGTTGTAGTGACTGTTTGATAAATTGGCCAATCTAGAGTATTTTTTTAAAAAAACTCATGTGTATACTCTAATAATCTTACAGTAGTTATGGCTTGGAATTTTTCAATATGTAATTATGTGTGTGAATGAAAGAATTGGTATAGAGGAAAGAAACTGTGTGTGTGTGGTGGGGGAGTTAACCACTAGACAACATAATTTTATGAATTGCATATAAAGCAGTAAAACCAAATGTTTCCAAAAAACAAGCAAAAATCTTCCAGATTGATCATTATGTTTACTTAAGTCTTTTCATTTAAAATAATAATCTTTTTTACATCATATAGTCAATATTTTTAACTAAAATTCAATCTATTTATTTGTTTAATGTTTTTAAGGTCTATACTGAAGATATTTATTTACTAAGTAATTTAAAAATCTATTTGTTCTGTTTATTTACATTCGATATTATATTATTCAGTAAATTTGTAATACGCAACTCCAGAAATTTCTTCCCTATTTAGGTGTAATGTACTATATATGTATTCAATTTATACATTATATATATATATATATATATATATATATATATATAGACACACACACACACATATATATGTATATATATATAATACAACTTATATATAATATACATATTACATATGCAAAGCTATGTATATACTATATAAATACAATACCTTGAGTAATAAATCTGTAAATGTACTAGCCTTTTGTAGTCCATGTTCATTTATAAGTGGCATATTAATCTAAGTAAGAAAAAGAAAAGGGCTTTGTGTCTCACACTCAAAATATAGTGTTACTTTTGGAAAATTGTATGTAAGGAAAGACCAGATAATGGTTGTGTTTTGTTGAATATGACAGAAAGAAGGGAAAAGAAGTCAACTAAGTATATTTGGAAATTTGTCATAATAACTGTGGACCAAAACATCTCTGCTAGACCAGAAGGAAAGTGCAAAAAGGGGAGAAAAGAATGATGAAAGGAGTGTCCTGAGAATAGCTTACCAGAAGGGGATAACGAGATGAGATGTTTCAATTACTGGTTGACCTTCATGATATTATTTGTGTCAACAAGACCAGGAAATACTCATAGGAATCTGTGTTTATGTTGAAAAGAGAAAATACCATTGGAGGTATGCAGGTGAGGAAACAGTTTGGGTGGATATATCAATGTCCATCCATACGGATTTATCAGTGTAGTTGTGTGAGAAGGATGGCATGATTTGGGGTATATAAGAAACCTGGGAGTCATTTTTATGGCTATATACATATACACATATACATATACATATAGATATACATATACATATAGATATACATATACATATACATGTATGTATGTATATATATTTTATATGTATGTATATACATGTATGTATATGTATATATATTTTCCATTCTCAGTTCCACTCTTTTATTAATGTTGATTTGCTCTTTCTCTAACTTCTACGATTATTAGTTGTATGTTTTTGGGCATTAAGTACAAAGCAGGCATTGCAAGCATTTGGGGAAATGATAAAAAAAAGATGACTTTTCAACAAACTTAGTCTGATGAGAAATAAAAACGAGTTAACGTGTTTGGCATTATGCATTATAAATGTGAAATACTAACTTATGCATGTTTTTATTTTCTCCTATTTCATTTCGACCACAAAACTAAGATCCATCTTGTCTCCAAGTGACTGACTGTCACAGGAGAAGCAGAAGAGAAGAAAAAGTAGAGGTGCCCAGTAAACACTCTGAGAAAGAACGCCCACTTTAAGTGCCAGGCAGTAGGGATCTGAGGTAATAGGACAACTGGATGCTGAAGAAAGTAGAGCGGACGCCTATTTCTCCCCCCTCACCGGCATAGTCAGGCATCAACAGAGGAGCAGTATGATGAGACAGCAGTGTGATGATGGATCTCTGTATTCCAGCGGTGTCAAGAGATGGACAAATCACCTTAGAGCCTGACTGAAGAAGCATGTGCTTTTATTTATTTTTTATTTTTTTTTATTTTTTAATATATGAAATTTACTGTCAAATTGGTTTCCATACAACACCCAGTGCTCATCCCAAAAGGTGCCCTCCTCAATACCCATCACCCACCCTCCCCTCCCTCCCACCCCCCATCAACCCTCAGTTTGTTCTCAGTTTTTAACAGTCTCCTATGCTTTGGCTCTCTCCCACTCTAACCTCTTTTTTTTTTTTTTCCTTCCCCTCCCCCATGGGTTTCTGTTACGTTTCTCAGGATCCACATAAGAGTGAAACCATACGGTATCTGTCTTTCTCTGTATGGCTTATTTCACTTAGCATCACACTCTCCAGTTCCATCCACGTTGCTACAAAAGGCCATATTTCATTCTTTCTCATTGCCACGTAGTATTCCATTGTGTATATAAACCACAATTTCTTTATCCATTCATCAGTGGATGGACATTTAGGCTCTTTCCACAATTTGGCTATTGTTGAGAGTGCTGCTATAAACATTGGGGTACAAGTGCCCCGATGCATCAGTACTCCTGTATCCCTTGGATAAATTCCTAGCAGTGCTATTGCTGGGTCATAGGGTAGGTCTATTTTTAATTTTCTGAGGAACCTCCACACTGCTTTCCAGAGTGGCTGCACCAATTTGCATTCCCACCAACAGTGCAAGAGGGAAGAACAATGTGCTTTTAATCTCACTGCATATGAGGAGATGTTATATAAAAGCAGTGAAATGATACACACCAGTGACACAGCAGGTAACAACACAGAAAGGTGAACAAATCTGAGACTCACATAGGATGTCAGTATGGAGAAAAGCAGAATGCCTATCTCTTCTTAATGCCTGGTAATGACATAATCAACTTAAAACTTAGAGGCTTTTCCAGTGCGTAAGAGAAATGAAGAAAGGTTAGAAAGGAGAAACAAAGAAGAAATACAGTGTGGTCCACACACACCTTCATTTCAAAGATCTAAATCCATTAGCTTTTCCCTCTTACACGGTATGTGATATCCTCTGGTGCCCTTTCTCTTTGCCGATCCTACACTCACACTATCTTTTTCTCAAAAATAAATAAATATTTTAAAAAAGGGTATCTCAGGCATTATGCCCACTGGGGATTTCGTACCCTAACCCTCGACTCCTACAGAGAGTTCATCATTTGGTAAACACCTCCCTGTATTATGCTTATTTGTTTGTTTGTTGTTGTTTTATCATAAAAATATAAATTCTGAGAAAACAAAAATTATGTCTTTTATCTTTATATCATGTATGCCTAGAATAGGGCTAGATTGATCTTTGCTAAAACAACAAAAACTGCCAAATAAATGAATGTCCCTATGGATGCACGGATTCAGTGCTTGCAAATTTCATATAATTTTACTATACAAAAGAATAGACAGAATCTTAATCCCAGTGTTTGCAACAAGTTACAGTAGTCAATTTTTAATGTTTCAGAGAAAAGACTTGTCTTTGCTTTATTTTCTGTATGACAGAGTTTCATTAAGTTAAATACAGAGTCCAATGTATTATAGACCTGTACTTTTCCTGTTCATATAGGTGCAAAGGATTGTTAGGATTTGTAACATTAACATTACTAACAGTGTTAGTAATTCATAAATCAACTACATAAGTAATTATGGCCAAGATCCCAGCTGATGGTAAGTTGAGCACATCTATACCTCTCATATTAGTGAAACAGTGGGGTGGATGATAAAACAGTGAAGAGATTGAGATTATTAAATAAGAAAGTCAATTGCAGTGGGTGCCTGGGTGGCTCAGTTGATTAAGCATCTGACTTCAGCTCAGGTCATGATCTCACTGTTTGTGGGTTCGAGCCCCTCATCTGGCTCTTTGCTGACAGCTGGGAGCTGTCTTCCGATTCTGCTTCAGATTCTGTGTCTCCCTTTCTCTCTGACTCTCCCTCACTCGCACTGTCTCTTGCTATCTCAAAAATAAATAAACACAAAAATTTTTTTCTAAAGAAAGTCAACTTCAATAAAATAAAACAAAGTTAAAATAGATAAACATTTAGGAAGGCAGAAAAGTAATTTTCAAATTCAAACATTTTAGTTTATGCTCCTTGGATAGTTTCTTTAATTTCTTCAAACCCAGAGTTAGGACATTTCTGAAATATACAGTATATTACAAAAAGAGAAATGCTGGATACAGATTATCATTCATGGTAACAGTGTTACATATAAGTGATTTTTATTAGTTTTTCATTTTTGCTTATAAATGCAATATAACAATATTTACATCATATTTAAAAGAAAAAATCTTGAGCCTTAAAATCAATTGAACTTAATTCAGAACTGATTCTATGAGTGCTTAGTCTCTGATTATATACACTTTCCCCTTCCTTGCCCCTAAACTCTAACTCATGGGTGCTTCCTGTTATATGCATTACAGTTAATTACTCTTTCATGTTATGTAACTACACACACATAGTTGCACATGTAACTACACATATAACTACACTTTTACCAAATTATATCTCTCTTGAGGATTATAAATGCCATTAGGGTAAAGGGCACATCCAACTTTTAGTGTGATGCAAGAAACATACTATTCCTTAATGACCTGGTTTTGTATGATTAAATAGTAAGTATATTGAGATTATGGGAATAATTGAAAGATTAAATATAATACAGAATCAATTCAAAATAGTTTACAATCTAAAGCAAGTGATGAAGGCAGACACAAACTGAATATAGATTGTAAGCTTGTATAAACACCAGGATTCTACTAATGGTAGAAAAAAAGATAATTTCAGAGCACAGAAACAGAAAAAAAATAGTTCTTCTTGAAGTATATTTAAATGTGTCATTTTAGTGGATTCAAAGAGCAGAATTTCAATAGGTAAAACGTGAAACACTTTTCCAAGGTAGAAGTATTACAAAAGGTGAAAAGTCACCCACCTCTTCTATGGCTTTACATTGGATTTAGCACTTAAACTTTGGATAAATGGGAGTTGATGTTGTAGAAGAAGCATCTGAAAGTCCACATAAAATTTTAAAGAATAATGAATAAAAGTGTAAAAAATATAGACTTCTTTTCTATATTTTTTGGGAACCAAAACTTGTTTTTTCCTTCTTCTTCTTTTTAAATGTAATGTATTGTCATATTGGTTTCCATACAACACCCAGTGCTCATCCCAAGAGGTGCCCTCCTCAATGCCCATCACCCACTTTCCTCTCTCCCTCACCCCCCATCAACCCTCAGTTTGTTCTCAGTATTTAAGAGTCTCTTATGGTTTGCCTCCCTCCCTCTCTGTAACTTTTTTCCCCCCTTCCTCTCCCTCATGGTCTTCTGTTAAGTTTCTCAAGATCCACTTTTTTTCTTTGTTTAAAAGATGGGGAGTTGGGAGGGCCATAGAAATACTGATCAGTGCTAAACACTTGGGTGATAGGTAGCAACTAAATACTACTTGACCTGTTTTAATTCTAAAATAATTTATGTTTTTATTAAAATAATAAGCCTTTCTCATCTTTGTCTTATTTCTATGTTCTATTATATGATATTCAATATAAAAGATACAAAATTAACAACATATATTAAGATAGTGGTAAATATTTGAGTGCTTCAATATTAAAATTCTAGTTAAATTTTATCCTTTGCCTTTGGACAACCGAATTTAAGAAAAACAATTACAATATTTTGATTATACACAGTAATATTACTGTGGCATATTTATATGATATTTTAAATGATGTTTAAAAATTCTCACAAATATGACTAATTCATAAGTTTTTAGTTTCTTCTATTGAAGTTTCCTCTGTCTCTTTTTAAATTACCATTCTCTTAATATGTTTTTATTTAATTTTTAAAACTATTTTGGAGATATCTGTGTCAGAGATAAAAAGGACTAAGTTAACAAATTGTCAACTCTGATCAAAATTGGTGTGTCAGTTACTGACTGACCCTTTGCTAGGTCCAAAGATTCTTATGTGAATTTATGACTGTGATAAAACTACTTACTGTGTACCTTTAATACAACTTTTAATTACTTACATATTTGTAACATAAAGTTTTGATCTTTCTAAAATAAACACTGGACATTTTTTTTCACCCAAGGGTAAGCATTTTAGTTCCTACCCCAAGATGCCATGAAATATTGCATTATAATATTCTATGTACATTGGTATGGCACACGTGTTGATATGAGTTGGCTAATTCCTACAGAGCAGAACCTGTGTGTTCTGAAAATAGTTGTATGAGGAAATAGCTGTTTATCATAATGTTAAAATTGTCAGTGTTATTAAAATATTCCTCTTTATTTAAAGATCATGTTATCTAAATTATTATAATTTTTTTCTAAAATATATTACATATATAATCTCAAAAGAAGATACGCAAGTTTAAAATGTGATCCTTTGTTCAGATAATAAATTGCAGATTAATTGAAATTCAAGTCATGGGGCAGTATCCATTCATTTTTCGTGTATGTTGGTCAAAGGAGGTTGGTTAACAATTTTATTCATATCCTATTAAAGGCTAATAGATGATCTAGACAATTTTCTGATTGTTGAGCTCATCTCACAGTTATTAATGTTTGTATCATTATTATGTATATATAAAGAGATTTCACAATAGTAGTTTGTTCTATAAATTTGAAAATAAATGCGATGAATATTTTAATAACATTTAATAGGGAAGGCCTTCAGGGATCATAGGCAGTAATTATGCTAACAACCTTCTTAAAATTTCACACTAGTTGAAACAAACATGAATATTTGCATTATACTATTTTTAGCTCATGTTTAGTATGAAATCAATTTCTTCTAGTAAGAGCATCTAATTTTTAAAATCCCATATCTCTTGCTTATTGTTAATAACACTAAATATTTTACATATATGTGTATATATATATATTTTTATATACAATTTATATATATATATATATATATATATATATATATATATATATATAATTTAGTCGAATAATAGAACAGTTTTCCTAATGCTGTCAATGGAGGAAATTCTTAAATAGAATTCTGAAACTGAATCATTATTTGTCAGATCCCTTCCTCATTTGTATCAGAATAATTCAATAATTATCATCACATTTCAAGTGGCATTCATGTTTCACCTCGGGTATTAGAGTAGCCTCCTAATTTGTTTTTTTATTTTTCTTTGTTCCATAGTCTATTCTCTATAAACAGGCAAAGAGGTGTTTTTTTTTTTTTTTTTTTTTTTATTCTTTTTATTTTTAGGAGAAAGAGAGAGCACATGAACAGAGGAGAGAAGCTGAGAGGCAGAGAGAGGGAGAGAGAGAGATATCTCAGGCAGGCTTTACACTCAGTACAGAGCCTGATGTGGGGCTCCATCCCACAATCTTGGGATCACAACCTGAGCCAAAATCAAGAGTGGGATACTCAGCTGACTGAGCCACCTAGGCACCCCAGAAGAGTTCCTTCTTAAATGTAAGCATGTTCATTCCAGTTCCCTCCTCAAACCCTGTGATGGATTTCCTAACTTCTTAGGACCAAAGACCTTAATTCTGCTCCCAATAGCCTATATAATCTGACCACCATTCTTTTCTCTGGCCTTATCATCTACTAACTCTGGCCACTGGTTCATTCTGCCCCAGACATACTGGCCTCCCTCTTTCTTGGTCATGTCATGTGGGCATAGCTTTGAAAATGCTGGTTTGCTTCTCTTTCTTCATGTACTTGTTAAAATCATTCTCTTACAACTTAAAAAGTTCAGCCCAAATATAACTTAATCAAAATACTTATTGACTGCCCTAAATCAAGTTTTATCCCTACTTCTCTCCATATCTTCTTACCCTATTTTTTTCTTTAGAGAAATTATTTCCTAGTGATGTATTATGTTTCTTTTTTTTATTTGTTTGCTGTTTACTTTCTATACCTTTACCGCCTCTACAATTTATCATGAAAACAGTGATTTTTAAATGTTATTTTGCTTTCAGTTTTTTGTTGTGTTCTGTTTTACTTCTATTTTTGTTACACTATATCCAAAAGTTATAATAATTCTTGGCAAAGCATGGGAGTTCAATGAAAACAAATGGAATGAATTAATACATATTATCATGTGATTAAGCAAGATAATAGGTTCATGAGCTTTTAGCATTTCCCTCTCGTCTTGTTTGTATTTGAAAAAAATATTGCATTCTTTAAATGTATAGGGACTGAATTAATGTAGAATTGTCAGAAAGTTAGAAAAGACACATTTTGGAAATAGTTCAGAACATTTTTTAGGAATTTGTCCAGCATAGATGAATTACTAATTATTTTTTAGATGCACAGAAGCGTGAATAGAACTAATCAGTATTTGTTGGGTGAGTAAGTGGACACATACATAGATGGATGAACAAGAGAGAAAAGAAAGAAAATAAGAAACTTCATTATGGACAGATGTGTTTTGTCTCCTTTTTGCCCCATTAGTGAAGGAGTGATTCCTGCCATAGTTTATGGGGATGGCTGAACACACAGCACCTGACATTAAACAGATGGGATTGACAGTTGGTTATTAGTCACATACGCTTGCAGCCAGGGGTCAGACACTGTGCCACACAGGGCCTCATGGGGGTTTCACTCTAGGACACAGTGAACAAGCAGGGCCTGCAGGAAGCAGGCTTTGTAGTAACAAGGGGGAGGTTGTGATTGAGTTATATGAATAGTTCTGAGAGTTGGCAGAAAATGAAATCTGACGCTAAGGATTAAATAATCATTGTGCCCAGCCTCTTGATAAGGAGAGTTGTTTGGCCAGGGAACCTTAGCCAATAGAGGGGTTAGGCCATTTAGGTGTAGCACAAGATATTTAATCTTATTTTCAGGCCTTGTACCACCAGATGTCTATGCACAAAGAGAGGCAGGATTCTGAAATGGAAGATGGTGAAAGCATCTAGTGAGAGTAATTGCATAGAAAGAAGAGGGACTAAGATGGAATTTGACATGCTAGTTGTGCTGTTGACATATAAAGCTGGTAAGTTTGTTTGTTTGTTTGTTTGTTTAGCTCAAAACAAAGGTTTAGGAGTTTTCAATAGGATGTTTATTTCCAATATGAGTACCAAATTTTGGTAGCATAAACAATGGTAGGGTTTATGACAAGCATGGTTATATGCACATTTTTAGAACATTAAAAGTAGAATTCAAACAACATGTTAATGTACCTATTAAGAGGCAGAAACTGTATTGTGTAATTTATTTAGGGAAAAATAGGGGGTTTAGTTTTATCATTTTAGGATAAAGATATTGATTTTCAAGCCATCAAAATAATTTAGCCATGCTTCTGACAAACTTCTATCATTTATCAAATCCAGTAACCTTTCCACCAAACCACAGTTCCCATTGGTTTTTGTTAATTATTTTTTACATTTTTCATAGAGAGAGGTAAAGTGTGAGAAGGTGGGGGGGGGGGGTGGTTCAGAGAAAGAAAGAGAGATCCTTAAGACGGCTCCATGCTCAGTGCAGTGCTGGATGTAGGGCTTGATCCCACGACCTTGAGATTATGACCTGAGCTGAAATAAAGAGTTGAATGCTTAACTGACTGAGCCACCCAGCCACCCCAAACCATGGTTCCCATTGTAAGTGCACTTTAAAATTTTATAATATGTAGGCAGGAGTAACAATTAAAACTTTTTCAAGCATAAACTAACATTATCCAAATATTAAAATAGTAAGAATATATGATACTAACAATAAATACTCAACTGTATGTTTATTTTTCTTCAGTGGAAGAAACTCAAAACTATGACTGTGATAGATATGGGAGTGGACTGGGGAGGCAGTTGAATAATGCATCAGATTATCTACCTGACATTGTAATATATTTGTTAAAGTATACTTTAAAAACGTATACCTTAAAAAGCAACAAATGTAACTTTTAGGATTATCTTTTCTTCAAGACAAGGGTGAAAAACGGTCCAGTCAATAGAAAGCCAATTAAAGGCATAAGTCCTATACTTATAAGCATTTATTAACCTCTTTTGCTAATTTCCAAGTTTAATTTATTTTTTTCTGACACTTTCAATCTTTATCAAAAACATATGAAAAAAATCCACTTGAATGTATTTCTATTCATTTCACAGGAAAAAAATAAATCTCCCAAATGTCTAAGCTCAAAAATTATAGAGTAAATAAGTAGAAAATATTGGATAATAATGAAAGTCCACTTTATTTGTAAATCTGTCATCTTTCAATTGTGACAACTTTCTGCTTAAACCATCTTTAAAGTTGGACAATCACTCAGTAGAGATATATTAGGAGGAAAGGAAACATTAGATTTGTAGTTGTTTCAATAACCAATATGTATATAGACTGAGGTTTATATATAAATCTCCAAACAAAATATTTGATACCTACTCTATTTCCCTCACTCTCACGTGATAATACTGTAATAATAATTTTAAAAGTCTATAAATTCCATGGGCGCCTGGGTAGCTCAACTGGTTAAGCATCCAACTTCAGCCCAGGTCATGATCTCGTGGTGCATGGGTTCAAGACCCACGGTGGGCTCTGTGCTAACCGCTCAGAGCCTGGAGTCTGCTTTGGATTCTGTCTCCCTCTCTCTCTGCCCCTACCCCACTCACGCTCTGTCTCTGTCTCTCTGTATCTCAAAAAGAAATAAACATTTAACATGTTTTAAAAAATGTCTACAAATTCTGGGGCACCTGGATGGCTCAGTCAGTTAAGCGTCCAACTTTGGCTCAGGTCATGATCTCACTCTTTGGCTTTGGCTCTGGTCATGATCTCATGGTTCCTGAGTTTGAGCTTGGCATCGGGCTCCCTGCTGTCAGTGCAGAACGTGCTTAGGATCCTTTGTCTCCCGTCTCTCTGCCCTTACTCCATTCTCTTTCTCTCTCTCTCTCTCTCTCTCTCTCTCTCTCTCTCTCTCTCTCTCTCTTTCTCAAAAACAAACATTAAATTTTTTTAAACAGTCAACAAATTCCTAACCATTGATATACCCTTCTTCATGCAACTATATATGCATAAAGTCTTCTTTCATATACTATGTAAGCACTTCCCCTGCTCCAAATATGCCTGTCCCTTTCACCTGTGCATTAGATTCTATCCTTTATTACTTTTACAGATATTGATGCAGAAATGCTATCTACTTTGTCCTGCATATTCAGTGTTTTGCCCTCTCTCTTTAATTTCCATTGCAAACAAACATGATGTTTATTCATCTTTCCTAAAAAAATTGCCCTAACTTTAGCTTTAACTATGAATCTATTTCTCTTCTTCCCTTGAGAGAAAAGATTCTATGAAAATATTGTCTTTGCAGTTTGCTCAAAATTCTTTCTTATATTTGTCTTAAATCCTATCTAGAGACCTTTCATACCTTCTCCACTGAAATTGCTCTTGGCGAAGTAACAAATAATGTTAAAATTGTGAAATCCACAATCTATTTCTCAGTTTTCATTTTACCTGAAATGTTTCTTGGATTCTAGGACACAATATTCTTCAATATCAGTTGGTTCTCTTTTTAGTTTATTTTGCTAATTCTATCTCCCTGACTTATTAATTTAGGATGGCTGGAAAGCTTAATTTTATAATAACATCAATAAACTAACTCAAATTTACATTTCCAGAATGAATCTTTCCCCTGAACTCCAGTCTCATATATCCAACTGTCTAGTCAAGGTCTCCAATCCCATGTCAAACCAGTACCTGAATCATGACAAATTCAAATAGTCCCCTGTCTCCCTTGCCATCATCTCCATCTCAGGTGACATCAATCCTACTCTTACAATGACTCAGCCAAAATAATTTGGCATCCTTGACTTTTCTCTTTCTCTCTCATAAGCTGTATTTAACCTACGCGCAAGTCTTTTTGGTTTCATCCTCAAAATGTATCCAGATTTCAACCATTACCCTCAATTCTAAAATCTTGTTCAAGCTGTCACCATCACATTCCCACTAGATTATTCAGTGGCATCTTAAACTGTCTCCTTGCTTCGATTTTTCTTCCCTTTAATTTATTCTCAAGGAAATATCCAGAGAAGATCACCCATATGTAAACTGCCATTTCTCTGTTCAAGATCCTTGATTGAACTTCTATGTCAAAGACTTTCCACCAGTCTTTATAATGATTGACAAGACCTTACATCAACTGACCTTTCATTATCTCTCAGATGTCTTCCTATTTCTCAGACTCTGGCTTGCTCTGTCTTCTATAATATCAGTTTTCTGTATTTTAATAGAAAACTGCAGGAATGAACCCAAGTTAATATATTAGTACAGGTTATTCTCTTTAATGAAATTCAATTTCCTAGTTATCTACATGGTTCACTCCCTAACTTAATTTGTGTATTTATTCTAATATGATTTATTGTGTATTTATTCTAATGTGATGTTGGAGTGGTTTCTCCCAACAACATTATTTTAAAAGTTATTACTTTCCATACTCTCTTCTCTGAATTATTTTTTTCCATTAATCACCATTAAGATTTTCTACATTTGAATCAATATGTTTTAATATCTGTATCCTTTATTTGTATATGAGACATCTGAGTAAAGAAGTTCTGTCCTCTATTTTTGACTCTCCTTTCTCAATCTCATAAAATGGAGTGTGAATGCTCAGCATATAATAGACATTCTATAGATACTTGTTCACCAAGTTAATGAACTATGAATAGATGAATAGCATCTGATCAATAGGTTATAGGTGCTTATTAAATTCTTTTCTTTTTTTTTTCCTTGACCCTCTATTCCAAACCAGATCTACTTTCCTATGATTCATTGATTCTAGATGTTCAACTTTCCAAGATCAGGATGACAGTAGATCTAAGAAAGTTACATACATAACCTCTACTGCAAATTACTTTCATTTTTTTCTCAACAACATTTATATACATAACAAGTCTTCAGTGACATTAATCTAAAGGAATGATTCTCTAGTAATGTAATTTAATATATTACAACATGTTGCCTAGGAGATTGACATGACTAGAAAGGTAGGAGAACCTACTATGGAGTCTAAAGTTTTTTTTTTTTCCTCTCTTTTAAGGAAACATGTTTAGCATGACAGGATATATAGATTTTTTTTTATTGTGATCTGAAATATCTCTTCCTTGGGTGATATAAAAGAATATCTTTTGTGGGGCGCCTGGGTGGCTCGGTCGGTTAAGTGTCTGACTTCGGCTCAGGTCATGATCTCACGGTCCGTGAGTTCGAGCTCCGCGTCGGGCTCTGTGCTGACCGCTCAGAGCCTGGAGCCTGTTTCAGATTCTGTGTCTCCCTCTCTCTGACCCTCCCCTGTTCATGCTCTGTTTCTCTCTGTCTCAAAAATAAATAAACGTTAAAAAAAATTTAAAAAAAAAGAATACCTTTTGAATCAGAGTTACTTGGGAACTTTTACACCCCTATTCATTAAAAACAGACAAACAAACATAAAAATGAAAGCACCATTACTCTATGGAATGTCAGTACATATTAATCTAATGAATAAGAGTATTAGACTTTTTCAAGAGTGTGGGTACAAATCTAAGGGAAGTTGTAAGTAAGAACTTTGATGACTCAGCAAAAAGAACATGGGTTTCTTTAGGGAAGACCTAAGGATCCTTAACAAATGGGGTGATGAATAAAAGGTGATGAGATAGTATGCACAAAACCCATTCCTGGGACTGATTTTATCTTTTGCTTATTCCTGTTATATACATCCATACATTAATGAAGATAACCATGGAACGTAAGTAGACAAATTATGGAAATATGCTATCAAATGATGATGATGCATCTTTCTTAGAAGAAATTTCTTCTTTAGTTCTATAGTTAAAATGAAGTTTATGCTCAGCATTTACATATTTGTAGAGTGATCAGAACTTCAGGACTCTAACTGTAGTCATTAACTTCTTCCTATTTGAAGGAGGGCATTTGCAGAATGGAAGAAAGAGTAAACAAATCATGTCAATCACCTCTAGCTGTGCTCTCCAAGTGCCATTCTAGCCATTCTTGCTTTTTTTTTTCACTTTAAGTATATCATATCAAGTTACAACTGCCATACCATGCATATCAGAGTTTAAGGTTTGAAGGTGTAATTGCTTAAATTCTACATATAACTATAGCCCTATATGTGTGAGATTTACTCTTAACTCTTCGCACAATGTGTTCGTTCCACTTACAATGTCAGGAAAAAAATTAAAAATGATAAAATGCAAATCAATGGGAAATCCTAAACATATCACAATTTTTTAAATTTTTTCTTATCCTAAAAAATAAAAATTAATCAAATATTGATAGAATATCCAAGAATATAGTCTTTTCATTATTTGCAATTAACTACCGCATTATAAATTTCCTAGCTACAAAAGGTGTTAACATGGATCAATGGCAGCAATCCCAGATTTAAAAAAATGTTGTGTTGTTATTTTTCATTCAATCATCTTACATTTTAACATGGAATATGATGTGATAACTATAGGGATTTTGTCTAAATTATATAAACTGGAAGGCTTCCCAAATTAAAATGTCATTTAATATTTCCCTAGGAGGAAAAGCTGAAAGTTCTTTTCTCTTTCTTCTATTTTTGTTTGTAACATAACTCATGTTCAATAGTCATTTGTGGTTGAATAGATATACTTGGAAAAGAATAATTGGCCAAAGTGATTTCTAGATCAGTATCACTACTGTTTTAAGTAGCAAAGTATAATATTGCATATATTAAATAGTTTCCAGGAAAGACTACTGATAACTGAGTGTCACCAACATTCTTGGATTCTCTAATGTTTCAATTCATAAGTGAACGGATGGAAGATTAGTAATGGTTTAGAAGCTTGTTATTCTAAGTATGGTTTATCACATTAGTTTCCTCATGCTTCTGAAACAAGTTATGATAAATTTACTGGCTTAAAACAACACAAATTATTATCTTACAGTTCTGGTGGTAGGAAGTTTGAAATGGGTCTTACTATGCTGTCAGGGATGTGTTTCTTTCCGGAGGCTCTAGAGAAGAATCCGTTTCTTTGTCTTTACCAAATAGGTTCCCCATATTCCTTGACTTCTTAACCCTTCAATCTTCTACGTTAGCAATAGTGAGTCCAGTCTTTCCCATGATGCCATCTCCTTCTTGTTCTGACATTTCTACTTCCCTCTTCTCCATTTTAGGATCCTTGTGATCACATTGTGCCCATGTGGGTAAATCCAGATAACCTCCGTCATTTAAAGTCAGATGATTAGTAACTTTATTTCCACTTGTAACCTTATTTCCCCCTTGCTAAATGACATAACACATTCATAGATTCCAGGAATTAGATGTATACATCTTTAGGGGGTCATTCTGCCTATTGCATCTGTAAATAGCATAAGCATCAACTGTGAGTTGGCTAGAAATGCAAATTATTGCACCCTATTCAAGTCCTAGTCATTCAGAATCTTTGAGGATGGGGCCCAGGATTCTGTTTTACCAAGATTTCCAAGTCATTTTTAGGACTAAATTTTGGGAAATGATGGTTTAGGAGACACACATGAAGAATAAGTGACCTTCTTTGTCTAATAAGAATTAACATCCTAAACTAGAAACATTTCAAGATATTCCCTTATGTATTTTGGATCTTTTCCTAGCTCTTCCTTCCTTGCTTTTGCATTGCTGAACAGTTTACTACCAAATCTCTAAATGAATTGTTGTTGCTGTGTCCCTTTCTCTGATCACCCTCCATTCTGTAGTTTATAGACATTTTATTTCTATCCTCCTTCTCTTCTCACCCATTTCAGGGACATCATTGCTGCTATTACTTCTCTCAAACCAAGATTACACCATGCCTATGCTTCTGGAAAATAAACAGTATCAGGGATTTCTAATCCAGAGTCTGGTGATTACTATCGCCTTTCTGGATATTGGTTTTGTCATTTCAATCTCTACTGCCAGAGAGCTGTAGTGCATTTTATGAATTGTAGCTGGACATATTGACATTTTTTCCTGATAGAAATATCCCAGAAACCAGGTAAAATCATAATTCAAACAATGTAAATGTTTGCTTTAAAAAATCTGTTATAAAAATTATACCATTTATTATATAAACAGTGACCTATAAGATTGTTACAACAAAGATCAGTTTTAAATGAAACTGAAGAAACAAAATTGCTTTCCCACTTTGCCACTTTTCTCTCATCATGTTATCAGATATTTACTATCTATAATTAATTCCATATTAGGCAGCATTATTTTTCTTAATTACTCAGGTAGAGACATTGATTTGAATCCTTTCTCAGAGATATGTTGATTTGAATTCTTTCTCAAAATAAATTGGTATCTCTGTGACATTAGGCAAAAGGTTTAGTTAGGGTTGGTAGGAATTTAAGAGGCAGAGACCAGCCGATGTTCATGTAAAGACTTTCCTGTCTATAAATTATTTACTAAATGTAGGGCCAAGTAATATTTCACACTGATGCTCTTGCTGACTGAAAAGGAAATCCCAAAATATTCATAAAAGTCCAGAGCATCTATCCTGCTTAGCATTCTGAGTGAAGGGGTATCTGTCACAGCCTGTGCTGAACGGATTCCCTGCTTACATTATGAGGCAAACACATTTATGACTCAAACCATCTGCTATGTTTTTTCTTCAAAAACTTTGGGGCCTGATGTAATATCTAATAAAGACAATAATCACATAGTTCAGGAACTATTCCTAGATTATCTTTTGGGGAAAAAAATAAGCTTGATATCTAACCAGAGGATCTTTAGCCCAGAAACACATATCATGGAATATTTTATGTAAAACCAACAGAAGTGTTTAGTCATTTTACCCCATCTAATCTCCACTGGCAAAAAAAGTTATTCTGTTGTCTTGAATTTTCCTGAATCTACATCATGTTTCTTAAATTTCCTTTGTTTCTATTCTCCAGTATATGATATAGAACTAATGTAACCTCATGCAGTTATTTTGAAAAGTAAATGAAATAATAATGTACATAAATTCTTTAAGGTTATATGTCATATGGCAATTTCTCAAATAGTAATCTCAGAGACAATATATCATTATTGTCTCTATTTTTTTTATTTTTGTGTTTTGAAATATTATTTAATTTTAAAATTATATATATTTAAGATGTACAACATATTTATTATACATATACATAGTGAAATGATTACTACAGTTAAGCTAATTAACAGATCTTCTCACATAGTTACATACAAATGGGCAACAGGTACATGAAAAGGTGATCAACATCACTAATCATCAGGAAAATGTAAGTCAAAACCACAATGATCCATCATCTTAACACTTATTAAAATGGCTATTATAAAAAATTGAAATTAAAGATAAATAAAATTTAGGAAGTGTTGGTGAGTATGTGGAGACAATGAAACCCTCATACATACTGTTGGTGAGAACATAAACTGATATAGCCATTATAAAAAACACTGTGAAGGTTACTCAAAAAATGATCCAGTAATCTCTGTTTTGTGCATATACTCAAAGGAAATGAAATCAGTCCTTTGGAGAGATATCTGTTTTTATTATATTAACATGGCAGTCTATTTAATCATGTGATTTCAGCCATTGGATTCTTATTTCTGTAGAGATTTTAGACAATTAGATAAAAGAATAAAATAGGAAAATTTAGGAGCTGAAATCATTGACCTTAACCAAAACTTTAACTCCTAATATCTCCATTCCTCTTGTTTTCTAATTTTTTTAACCTTTATTTTTACTTTTGAGAGACAGAGAGACACAGCATGAACAGGGCAGGGGCAGAGAGAGGGAGACTGAATCAGAAGTAGGCTCCAGGCTTTGGGCTGTCAGCATGGAGCCTCACCTGGAGCTCAGATTCATGAACCTGGAGACCATCACCTAGGCTGAAGTCCCAGGTGCCTGGTGCTGTTAACTGAGCACCCAGGCGCCCCTCCTCTTGTTTTCTAAATTGAAACAGGAAAACAACACAAACAAAAAACAAAGTGATCAACCTTTTCTTTTTTGTAACACAATTTGGAGACTCTTCCTTAGGTGCTTTTTATAACACGGTTTTCCCCTTTTCATTCCAATTAGATCTCAACTTCCAGCACTGGGGGCACTTTTGTCCAACACTTTTTAACTACTTCTGTTAGTTGATGTCATGTTTCTTCTCACCACTCCTAGGAATCAAGCTTCTAAAATGTAGTTTGAATGCTATAAAACACAGCATGCAATTGCTTAAACATGAAGAACAATTACTTTCTCATGTAGTGATCTGTAGGGTCCAAAATATGTGTTTAATTTTAAAGAATTCAATGGAATGTGCTTGTTTAAAAAATGTATTTCTTTCTCAATGATAAGTGCATATTTCTTTTAAAAAACACACACATGAAGAAAATATCATAGAATAGAGCCATCTCATTTGAATATCTATTTTGTCATGTCTAACAAGTAACCATACTCTAATTTTGTGCTTCTCTAACTTGTTTAGGGTATTCTATGACAGTAATGTGAACTCTGTGGAAAATAAAGAGTAATATTCAATCCTGAATCACCATGGTAAGATAAATAATATAAATGAACCTAAAGAAATACAAGTTTATTTATTATCTATTATCTCGTGATACATATTTATAAATAAAACACAAGCCAGATAAAGTATGTCTTCATGTAAACCAATATATTATCAAGTGAATACACTAAGAAAATATTTTTTTCACAAAGACATCATCAACATCAACGGCAAATAATCAATTTTTTAAAAAGGTTCTTCACTTTCAAGCTACTAAAATTTGAATGAGAAGTTCATATTTCAAAAGAAAATGAGAAAATGTTTTTGTCTACTCTACACATTCATTCAAAATAAAGGGTTGTCAATTAGTATGTGTATGTGGTAGCTATTCTCCCTGCTATACTGTGTGATCTAGGTGGGTAGAGATGATTTATTCCTGTTCACTCCTCAGTCTCACCACCAGAAAGAGTAAATGGACTGTTTTTAACTAAGAAAATGGGTAACATTTTCTTCTTTCTCACTTAAAGAACTGTAATTACTTACCAGGATTCTAAAGTTTTAAAACTATTCCCTAATCTAGGCAACTCTTTGGCAACCTAGGCCTTGGTAATATGTCTAAATTTCTGTGTCTTCCTTTCTTTCTCCACCCCAAATCTATCTTCACAATTTTCCTTTGATTTAGCCTGTATCTCTCTGTATTTTGTTATGACAATTAGTCAACCTATTGTAGCTGTGACATCCTTTTGAATAGGAGACTTCTTTAAGCTTACGGTGACAAAGTAAGGTTATATAATCATCATAAGTGAAACATATATTTTCTTATTGACAGGTTTTGTAATTATATATTTTTACATAAAAAATAAATCATTAAATCACATTCCCTATTTTTTTTTAATTTTTTTTTAACGTTTATTTATTTTTGAGACAGAGAGAGACAGAGCATGAACGGGGGAGGGTCAGAGAGAGGGAGACACAGAATCGGAAACAGGCTCCAGGCTCTAAGCTGTCAGCACAGAGCCTGACGCGGGGCTAGAACTCACGGACCGCGAAATCATGACCTGAGCCGAAGTCGGCAGTTTAACCGACTGAGCCACCCAGGCGCCCCACATTCCCTATTTTTTTCTGCCATAATTATCTAATGCATTGTCCATGGCTTGACATTTCATAAGAAATGTATTTTTTAAAGCATTACATTTTGATATTGGATTTCTGCAACAGTAGATTGATATTTGTCAGATTCTGTGTCACATCTCCATAAGACAGCACATTTGCTGGCACATATTCGATCCTCCATAAACATTCGATTATTGAATGACTTTCATTATTTTCCCATCAGTGTATCATTTAGGACAACCCTTCTGTGCACTGCCACTCTCAAACAGAGGGATGAGGAACAGCAGGATATGGTTGGGGAAAAGAAGCCAAATCTAAAAATCTGTTAGGCTCAGAGTGTTCTGGAAGATTCCATTGGTAGGCCTATAAGAAATTAAATATGTAGAACTAAATATGTCTAAAAAAAGTATTAGGTGGCGAATGTTGAACTAAGCAGGAAAGAAATTCAGTTTAGGAAAGTCAGGAAAAGTAAAATGAAACTACCAATCTGTCTACTCCTCTGTTTTAGTTTACTTGTGTGTTTACACTGACCAAAATCACTGAGATTTGTAAAAGGGAAAAATAGTCATCAGAAAAATAAACTAGGGGTTCCTAGGTGGGTCAGTCAGTTAAGTGTCCGACTCTTTATTTCAGCGTGTGGTTGGTGAGTTCGAGCCCACCTTGGGCTCTGTCCTGAAATCATGGAGTCTTCTTGGGATTCTCTGTCTCTCTCTCTCTTCCTGATCCTCTCTAATGTGCATGCACGTGATCTCTCTCTCTCTCTCAAAATAAATAAACATAAAAAAAAATAAAAATAAGGGTGCCTGGGTCGTTCAGTTGGTTAAGCATCCGACTTTGTGTCAGGATCATGATCTCTGCATTCCCGAGCTGGAGCCCCGCATCAGGCTCTGTGCTGACAGCTCAGAGCCTTGAGCCTGTTTCAGATTCTGTGTCTCCCTCTCTCCCTCTGTCCCTCTCTCTCTCTCTTTCAAAAATTAAAAAAAATTTTTGAAAAGTTTTTAAAAGAAAAATAAAGCAAGATCATTTCCCAAATTATATATTTGGGTCTGTCAAATTATACTTTTAGATCTATACTTTTAGGTAGGAAAAAAAAAAGTCACATAAATGACTATATCAATGCAAATCCAGTTACAGAAATGTAATTCTTCATTATATTGTGATTTTTAAATGAGATTTTGTGAAATTTTGTTATGGCTCTTCATAAAGATAACAGTTAGGGTAGTAACATTTATACTGACAACATTTTTTTTCCATTAAAACCGATTTATCTTTTAGGGTTTTTTTTGTATTAATGCAGAGTAATGAATAACAATCAAATGTATGCCAGTAAAAGAATTACTATTAGGGATTTATTATACAATCCATGTTAGTCTTCCATGATTATCTAGTTTTAAAAAACCACAGGGTGAAAATATATTAAAACAACATTTTCAAGACATTGGCAATGAGACAATGGAGGACACTGATAGCTGCGAGATGGAAAACAAACAACATGAGTCCTACAATTTCCCTAAGGTATTTCCCCTTTAGTACATCAAGATCTTAAGGCAGAGGAACAAAAAGCAGATCATAAAACAGGGAGGAAAACTCAAGTCTGGAGCCTGACAAATTCCCAAAGTGAGGCTATGTCACGGAGATTGTAGGGAGGCAAGGGTACTTGAGTTTGCAAGGCAGAGCGCCAGAGAAGAGAGAAATGAGCAGAGAGAGAAATCCAAAGATCTATAGCAAGTCTCCCTTGAGTAGTTAGAAGCATATAAATCAATGCAGGCATGTGAGCCAACTTCCTCAGTTTGGGGAAAGAACATCCATAAAAATTAGAGAAGATTTTAGGAAAGCTTGTGATCATGGCCCCAGGTAGGGCATTCAGAAGGATCTCAGAGGGGAGTGATTAGACATAGACTACAGCCTGTTCTGGTCCCACCTGACAAACTTTAAAAGCAAATCTCTAAAGAAGCAGTTTCCAGGTAACTTAAGTACACTTCAGAATAAAGTTCAATAGCACTTAAAAGGGAGAAAAAAAAATGCTCTGTAACTAACAAGGTGCAAAACTCATAGTATCTGCCATCTAACCAAAACTTACTAGACATGCAAAAACAGCAGCAAAATATATCCCATTCTACAAAAAACAAAACAAAACGAAACAAAACAAAACAAAACAAAACAAACCACATACACACACACAAAAAAAACAAAAGCAAAAAAAAAAAAAAAACCAAATAAATTAAAACAAACCAAGACTGAAACTGATGTTAAAACTGTTTTAACCTGTTCCATATATTCAAAACACTAGACAAAGATTGAACATGTTTAGCAGAATTATGGAATATATAAAACAAATCAAACAGATAGAGATGAAAACTACAATAATAGAGATAAAAGTATATTGGTTGAGATTAACAGCAAATTAGAGATTATGGAAAAAAAGATGGATTATCATGAAGATGTAGTGATAGAAACTAGTTCAAAATTAATCACAGAAAGAAGGAAATAATGAAAAAAGAATCAGTTAACAGTGGGATATCTTCAAATGCCCTGTATAATTGGAGTTTCAAAAGGAGAAGATAGAGGGAGAAACAAAATATATATTAAAAAAAGACCAAAAAAAGTCTAAATATGATCAGAATCATAAACTCACAAACCCAAGACTTTCAAAGAAACCCAACCACAAGAAATGTGAAGATAACCACACCACTGATCAACATTGAGCTTCTATTACAATCCCTAAACCAGCAACTTCTCTATGTTTTTTACTAAGAAATCCCATTAGGCCTCCTTAATCAACCTTTCCCAACCACAATGTTTATATATATTTTTTAACTATCATCCTGTTTGATAGAAAGTTCATATAGATTTCTTTTTCTTATCTAGGTTGAAAGATCTTTCAATTGTTATTTTCCGCTATTTTGTATTATGGTTAAAGGTAGTAGCTTTATGACCAGGATCCTGTATCTTTCCCTATTTTTTTTGTAGTTTCATGTTTTAGCTGCACTATTTTTTGTTTTTGTTATGTATGAGATCAATCTTATGCACTGTTTTAGATTGTCTTGACCTTATTTATTTTGGCTTTTTTACATTAGATAATCTATTCACTTCAGGTCTTTCTGCTTCCCCTAAGATATTCCAACTCTCCAGCTACTCCAATCATTTGCAGAATGTGATTAAACACTGCAATTCAAGGACTGGGATCTGGCTTCATGGCAGCTGTGAAGGGAAAAGTGATATCACCCCAAATTCTAGGAGCATCAATTCCCTGATGAGCGACTGTCAACCAATGGGAGCAGGAGATAAAAGGGAACTTCAAAGGGGTGCATGGGTGGCTCAGTCGGTTGAGCTTCATGATATCATGGTTGGTGAGTTTGAGCCCGTGTCCATGCTGACAGTGCAGAGCCTGTTTGGGGTTCTATCTTTCTGCCCCTCCCCCACTCACCTGAGCTCTTACTCTCTCTCTCCCTCTCTCTTTCTCTCTCTAAATTAATTAAAAAAACAAAAAACAAAAACATGTCTTCTCCATCATGATGTGTAAAGGAAAAGCGCAAGACTTGTTGTTTCTCTACCCCTGTCTAGTGATGTCCCACTTGGCTGAGCAGACATGCTATGTCTCTTTGTGAAGCAGTGGTCACCTGGAATGCATCACTTGTATGGTTTCCAGTCCATTCAAGACTGAACTCTTTTCTTCTTCACTTTCACTGCTTAGGTTTTGCATCTCCCAAGAAAGCACTGCCACTTGGGCTTTGCTTCAGGTCAAAACAGTGTTCAAAGCATATTTTAAAGTTTTAGTGTGTGTGGGTGTATGTGTGTCTCCCATCTCTGATTGCTTTAGATTTATATCCAGTTTTACACCTTTTACGTCTTTACATTTTACAAGTATTGAAATGTATTACATCAAAAATGCAATACTTTTTGGGGAACCTGGGTGGCTCAGTGGGTTAAGTGTTTGACTTCCGCTCAGGTCATGATCTCACAGTTCTTAGGTTTGAACCCTGTATCGGGCTCTGTGCTGACAGCTCAGAGCCTGGAGCCTGCTTCAGATTCTGTGTCTCCCTCTCTCTCTGCTCCTCCCCCATTCAAGTTCTTTATTTCTCTCTCTCAAAAATAAATAAACATTAAAGAAAATGCAATATTTTTCAAGGTATGGATTTAATATACAGTCATTTCAAAAAAATTTTTAAATAAAAAAGGAGAAGAAAATAAAACTCAGAGTCAAATAGTATATTTTAGGTATATTTCCTTCCAGTCATTGTATCTGTGTGAATGTATGTGTGTATGTGTGTATTAAATGGAGATGTATTTCCTGATAAAACTTCTATTATTCAACTGTATAGCTTATTTTTCTATTTAACAATATGTGGTAATTATTACATGCTATTAAATATGTCTTTAATATATGATTTAAAATTTGATTTCATAAAGTGAAGATGGCCTTAATTACTCATAATTTGTGTATCAGATTTTATATGTGTGTATGCACAAAGCAGTTCTTGGCAAAAGTTTCAAACTTTTTTTTACTTTTTTCATTAGGATAATTTCTCTAAAATTGGCTTACTTGGTCAACGATTAAATGTTATATCTATTCTTCAAAATCATTTATTTTTGAGAGAGAGAGACAGAGACAGAACATGAGCGGGGGATGGGCAGAGACAGAGGGAGAGAATCAGAAGCAGGCTACAGGCTTTGAGCTGTCAGTACAGAGCCTGATGCAGGGCTCAAACCCTTCAACTGTGAAAGCATGACCTGAACCTAAGTCAGACACTCAACCGACTGAACCATTCAGGTGCCTCTATTCTTCAAATTCTTAATACTTGTAAAGTACATTTTAAAAATATTTTCAGTTTATAGGTAAACATTCTATATAATATACATAGAGGAATAAGTATATTTTAGGTATATTATATATTTCATATAATATTTTATCTTATTATATTTATTATATATTTATATCCTTATTCTCTTAAGAAGGTAAATTTCATTTTACATGCTTTTTGCCACAATAAGAATAATCAACCAATCAAAGAGAATGAAATCCACATTCACTTCAAATCCCTTGTATTTTTATATTTTGAAACATAATCAGACATAATCACAGGTTATTATTTACAAGTAAAAAATAATTTTAGAAAAGAGAGATCTGATAATGCTACCTAGCCAAATGGCCCAATATTCTATGAGTATAATGGGATAATTTGATATCAATTTCCTCCTCAAAATATATATGCAGGACAGCATTGTGTAACACTTACACAGTATTCTTCCAAAAATGGAAAATCTACCTAATTATTAAAAAAAATTCAGATAATTTGAAATGCCTATTATTTCAAGCAAATTGTTCTGTGCTTTTCACAAATGTCTATTTCATGAGGGAAAAATAAAAGCATAGGAACTTCTCTAGTTTAAAGACCAAATAGACCTAACAACTAAATACAAAATGAGTAATCCTGGATTGTATGCTAGATTGGGAGGAAAATTCTCTAAAGCATATTATTAGGATAAGTAGCAAAATTTTAGTATGGATTGTAAATTAGAAAATACCATTGTATCTGTGTTATGTTAGATGCCTGTTAAATTTACTGTGCTTTTGAAAAAGAATGACTTTGGCTCAGGGAAAGATCTTAAGTTCATAGAAATATTTTCAAGTGGGATAACAATATTATTCTTCTATTTGTTTAGAGAGAAATAGATGAGATAGATGATAGATGATAGATAGATGGATGGATAGATAGATAGATAGGTAGATAGATACAGATAGAGCAAGCATATGTAACAAAATATCAACAACTGGTGAATGTAGATAAAAGGTATACAGATTTACTTGGACTATTTTTTTCAAACTATTTGTTTAAAAATAGATAAAACAAATAAAACTATCTAGACATTGTAAGCCACAAATATCATTATATTATATACACTGATTCAAAACAATGTTCTTCATCACAGAGTTACTGCTAATGTGGAAGATTACTGGAAACTTCCCCATGATACTATTTAACAGAGCAGAGAGAGAAATATAGAGCAGCGTCTTAACCTTGTGATATAGATATAAGTGGTCTAGCATGGACTAAAACTTACTAGTACTATATATACATATAATTACAGTGGAGAGCAGCAAGAATTTTATTCTTGAAAGGAAACATTCAAATTTGCAAATATTATCAAATAGACCTTCTGATCTATATTTTGACAAAGTTTCATTATGAGCATGTTATGACAGCTTGTAGGAGCATAGGCTATTTATGCAAATGTTGCAAGTACCAAAAAATGCCCTGGGGCTAATTGTGTCCCCCTTTTTTTTTTCAATTTTAACTTTTTATTTAAATATGAATATACATACAGAAAAGCATATATAAGTACATAGATGATGAATTTTTACAAACTGAGAACGCCTGTAAGAGCACACAGATTGGGATATAGAATTTTACCAGCACTCCAGAAGCCAGCCCCCTTATTACCAGAGTCACCACCACCCCTCTCCCACCCCAACACGGATAACCACGTTCTTGATTTATAACATGATATATATATGTTTTGCTTGTTTTGGTACTTTGCATCAATGAAAGGAAATCTCTACACTTGACTATCAAGGGCTGGAGCTAGCCTGGCTCTAACAGCTTGCCTAAGGTGCTTTCCTTTGAATGTATTAAAATATCATTTTAAAATGTCAAAATTGAATCAAAAGTTCCTCTAAAGATATATGCGTTTCCCTGGCTATCCCACAATAATATGTAAATTAAGAGGCCAAAAATATGTGTGGTCTTGATTATTTTTTCTTTGCCAGTATCATGGAGTGTATTTTCCACAGCAAACCTACTGTAGTTGTTTTAACAGTTAAAATATAAAAAGACCACTTCTATGTTATTATATACCATAATAAGGAGTATAATAAACATTATCACACTGACAGAAATAGCAATATTCAGATATAAAAGGTTTCTGATAAACCATGAGATAACAAACTGTTTAGTCCATGTGCTTCCAACCAAATTACTTTTACATATTTTCATATTTAAAGTTAATTACATTTATAACTCATCATTGAAAAGAAAAGGCTCTGAGAAAATTAACACGTAGACTTGACCAATGAATCAGAACATTTGGATGCTGACTTTCCATATTTATTTACTATTTGATGGCTCAGTTTCTCCAGTTTTGATGCCTTGTATAAGATTATTGTAAGAATTTTTAAGCTTTATGTAAAGTCTTTACAGAGCTACAGAGTTGTCTCAAATTCAAATATTATTATTAGAATATATTTCTCTTATAAGTGATTGTCCTTAATTTATGAACAATTTATAGAAACATATAAGACTGAGAATATTGCTAACAAACAAATAGAAAGTAATCCTTTAAATCAGTAACAACAGTTCACAGTACATGGAAGTATAAATAATTATGGAAATAGAAAATATTTAATATATATAAAATATATAATATATATAAGCCTAAGATGGATTTCATTCTTTTTGATTGATTCATTATTTTTATTGAATTTTTTTTTCAATTTTTATTATTTTATTGTGGCAAAAGACATGTAAAATGAAATTTACCTTTTTAATAGAATTTTAAGGATACTGAGGCACCTGGGTGGTTCAGTCGGTTGAGTGTCTGACTTCAGCTCAGGTCATGATCTCACGGTTTTTGGGTTTGAGCCCCATGTTGGGCTCTGTGCTGACAGCTCAGAGCCTGGAGCCTGCTTTGGATTCTGTGTCTCCCTCTCTCTCTCTGCCCCTTCCCTGCTCATACTCTGTTTCTCCCCGTCTCAAAAATAAACATTCAAAAAAGTTAAAAAAAAAAGAATTTTAAGTGTTAAGTACACTATTGCTAGTATACATTGATGTACAGCAGATCTCTAAAATGTGTTTGTGTTGCATGAAAAAAACTCTATACCCGTTCAAAAGAACTCTCCATTTTTATTTTCCCCCTCCCTCTGGAAACTTCCATTCTACTTTCTAATTTATGAGTTTGACTACTTTAGATGGCTCATATAATTGAAATCTTAGAACATTTATCCTCCTATGACTGGTATATTTCTTCTAGCAAAATGTTCATATTTCATCCATGCTGTAGTGTGGGATAGGATTTCCTTTTTAAAGGCTGAATAGTATTCCACTGTAATATATATTTACATATAATATATATGTATATATGTATAATTTTATTTATCCATCTGTTGATGGAAATTTACATTGTTTCCTCCTTTGTTGTGAATAATGCTGCAGTGAGCATGGAATGTGCACATCTCTTTGAGATCCTGTTTTCAGTTCTTTTGGATAAATGCCCAGAAATGGGATTGCAAAATATATGATAGTTATATTTTTAATATTTGAGGAATCTCCATACAGTTTTCCACAGCAACTGTATCATTTTATATTCCCACTAGCAATGCACAAGAGTTTCCATTTCTCCACATCTTTTCAGAACTTGTTATTTTTCTTTTCTTTCTCTGTCTCTCTCTTTCTTTTTGATAATGGTCATCTAACAGGTGTGAGGTGATAGTCCAACATGCTTTTGACTTGCATTTCCTTGATGACTAGTGATGTTGAACATATATTTCTTTCGTATGTCTCTTGGCTAACTGTATGTCTTCTTTAAAGAAATGTCTACTCAAGTCCTTTGCCCAATTTTTAATTGCGCGTGTTTTTTGTTTGTTTTTAATGGGGTTATTTTATTTTGTTTTTTTTATAGAGTTCCTCATTTATTTTGGAAATTAACCCTTATCGGATATATGGTTTGCAAATATTTTTTTCATGCTTCATAGGTTAACTTTCACTCTGTTGATTCTTTCCTTTGCTGTGTGGTAACTTTTTAGTTTGATGTAGGCACACTTGTCTATTTTTGTATTTCTTGCCTGTGCTTTAGGTGTCATCGCCATGAAATCATTGTTAAGATCAATGTTATAAACTGTATGATTTTTGCCTAGGAGTTTTAGAATTTCAGGGCGTATGTTTAAATGTTTAATAGTAGAAGCAGAAAAGGGAACAAGAAAGACAACACAGAAGAGAATATCCATGAGATATAAACTATGAGGGAGCCAGGAACTGACAATTGGCACCAAGGAAGGAAGTAGGAACTCAACTGACAACCTGAAAAGAATTAGACACCTTTATCCTAAAACTACGTAAGAATGGGATTTTCCAAAAAAATGACTAAGACTAGAGGTTGACTGTGCCCAAGAACCTCCAGGAAAGAGTCCAGACTGACCAACACTGCGATTTTTCCTTGTAAGATTCTAAGCTGATCAGTCACTTTGACTTCTGACTGACGTAAGTGTGATAAAATAAATGCATGTTATTTTAAGCCACTACATTTGTGGTAATTTATTCTGCAGAAATAGAAAACAAATAGATATTGTGTATATGTATATATGTATGGATGTATGGAAGGATGGATTTATATGGGATTAGAAATTAATTTTCCTTCTCTCCATTGGTGATTTAAGTTAAATTGGGCATTATTAAATTCTCCAGTCACAAGATCACTTTGTCATAAATTCTGCCTGAAACAGTTGTTTATGTATTATAGCCAGAAAATATTTTGACTTTATTTAAGCTGTTCTACCGTTTCCTAATTAATTATCTGTACAGACTACCAATCCTAACTTCCAATGCCTTCACAGTTGGGGTAAAATATTAAAAAGAACGGACATCATTGGTGTTTTTCTCAGCTCTATTGGGTTTTTTGTCAAAATCTTTATTCTTTTTATGCCATCGAAACCATTTTATTCCTTGTATATGCTGGAGGCACACAACTAACTTTCCTAAGCTGCTGCATTTAAACTTTAATTTGATTTACTTATATCTTATATAATATTTAATTACATAATTAATTTTGACCACTAGAGAGATGATCATTCATGTTCAATCAGTCATTTAGAACTCGAAGTCATATGTATACATTTTTCCCACTTTCCTGATTATTTTCAGATATCTGTAACTGTTTAGCAAAGGAGATGGGCTTCCCAGAATTCAGAAAACAGAAATTAAATTAATATAGTTTCTAATGAAATATGATCGTAACTTAAACATACTGTTGCACAACTGGATAACAACAAGGATAAAATGATTATTTTCAACCTTATTTATGAAAAATAAAATCTGACACTTTAAAATTATGTTTACATATTTTAAAATATGAGCTAATAATATTCTTGTATAACTGTGTATAAATATTTTTTCATTTTGTGTTTTGACACTGTATTTTTTGCTTTAGTTCTTAGAAATAATGCAATATTGTAATGATTTTTGTTTCCCATTGATATGTTTTAAGTATTTCCTATATATCTGTTTATATTCAAAGCAATCTTTTAGAAATTCATGTAGCATTTTCCCCCCTAGAGGTTTAATGCAAGACATTTTTATCTTTAGTGGTAAATAGATCTGACAACATGTTTAGCCACAAAGCCAAGAAGATTAATAATATCTGTTAAAGGAAAATTAAAAACATTCTTTTCCATCTAAAAAGAAAAAGTAAATTACTGCAACAAATACATTAATGCAGTTAATCCATTACATTTATAGATTCCATTATGTAAATTTATTAGATTTTTATCCAACATCATTTATTCAGAATAATGCAATCTTATAAGCCATAAATTGAAGCTTGCTAATGGATTCAGATATGTTTATATTTTTTAAGCACTGAGGAGTAGAAATGCAAATACTGTTGGGCCACAAGTGAGTCAGATCATTCATCCATGAATGAAGACAAAAACTCATCAAAGGCACAAAAGATGATCAGGTGTACATGAATATCGGCATAGATTTTCAAGGGAATGCTACCATCTAGTATAATCTGCATTCAATGTTAATGAATGGGAAAATGTTAAAAAATACTTTAGTATTGTGTCATTCATTCAGCTTAGTAACTCCCAACTTTGTGTGAATGTTGGTAGTTTTGGTTCAAAAGAGAAGCTCTCAGGTTATGTCCTGACAATTTATTTTTTTCTCCCGATTTGTTTCTGTTTTCCAAAATTAATGCATAAGATAATTACAAAATTTCTAAGAGCAATTGAAGATCAGAGATAAAAGAAAAGAAAACCTATTATTGATTTTCATGCTTCAGTTAGATCCCACCAGCCATTAACCTTGTAACAATCCTCACCTATATGCTAAGTAATTAGTATGGTCTCCAAATCCTGAAGCCCTTATTCTGAGAACCATTTTATTTACATGGAGCCAATAGTGTTGATTTAACAGTTCTATGTGATAGTTTAATATTCTAATTATTTACATTATTGATAACTAGAAATTATATATATGTTTTTTCAATGAGTATGTATTCTCACTCAAAATTTGCACTGTTTAGAATAGTATTTCTAAGTTTAGAATGCCTGTTAGAAGAAGTAATCTATAAAAATGCTTCCATTTATAAGATTTTTATTATAAATAATTTTTGGTAGAGGGTTTGGAGTAGGATATGAACATACTTATGCTAAAGAATATCTCAATAAAAACATAATGCCACATATATAGTTCTACTTGAATCAGTGCTATTTTCATAGGTCTACTGTTAAACATAACCTCATAATAAAAGTTGCCTCTTTCCTTTGAAGACTATCTTACATAAGGAAAGTCCATGTTATATTACAACCATGGAGAAATTTTCAGTGTGCATTGAGTGGACAGCTAAATGAGCTAATTTTCCTTTTAATTAGGTGACAAAAGAAAACATATCATTATTTCATTTAAAAAGGAAATCTCTCAATGACTGGTAGCAGCTCTAAATATGTAAATTAGTGATGGATCAGAAGCCAAATATATGTATGTTTTCATATGAATACATAAATAAATTGGTCTTTAGTTTTCTTATCATTAAAAATATATATTAACTAAATAATTATGGGTAGAAGTGCAAATACACATAGTGTAAATGAACATTTAAATGAATAAATACCTAAAGATGCACCTGTGTTAAATAACTCTTGCTTTCTGTGCTGATAGTGCTCTTGCCATTAGGTGAACCTTCCTAAAATCCGCTGGACTTGAGAGGAAGCAGAGTGGCCATGGTGGGCAAGCTGAGCTGATTTTCCAGAAAAAGGCTAAAATCACAAAGAAGATTGTTCTGAGGCTTGAATGAGTTGAGCCCAATTGCAGATCTAAGAGAATGCTGGCTATTAAGAGATGCAAGCAGTTTGAACTAGGAGGAGGTAAGAAGAGAAAGGGCCAAAAGATCCAGTTTTCACCTTCGTATTTTGTTACCTTATGAAAACAATAAAATCTTGAGGTTATGTTCACTGCAAAAGAAATATATCTTAATGAATATATGCACCCTTTATTCAACACACCCTATTCACATGTGGTCACTACAAGTTCTTGTCCCTACTGAAAAATGAAATAATATGAAGGAAAAAAAAAAGAAATAGGAATATAAGAGTTGCTATGTAAGTTCTAAAAATTGTGGAACGATGTCATTTTATAGAACATAAAATTCCTAGTAAGTCTAATGTAAATGGAAAATATTCCAAACTACATAAAGATCCTGAGGTGCAACTCACAAATAGTCTTTATTAGAACTTACTATTGCAATAAATTGGCTGGCCCTAAGAGGATTCCCTTTGGGGAATGTAGTGTAGTCCCAAATATGTACCTTCCTAAATCGGTAACCTGGGATACATTATTTACCTTAATTTCTACCATGGTATTAAAAATTGGATCAATGGTAGTATTCACCTGTGTTGGTATGAATCATCTGAGGAGTAGGATCAAGACCATTTAAATATGCAAAGATGTTAGAGGGAAACTGAGGAGAGAGCTTCGTAAGATTGGAACAGCCATCTAAGAACAAGTGAAGTCTGACCCATAAAGAAGGAAAATAAAAGACAGATTTAGTAGAAGGTTTGTAAACTGCTGTGTAATGGAGAAAATTTCAGCAAGGCTGTTGGGGAGTCTTTAAGCCAAAAATAATCACCAGGGGTACGTTAGGTCTCCCAGGAATGGGTCTACAGCAGTGTCCCTGCTGAACTCAGTTACTGCCTGGGAGCCGCCCGAGTGAAGTATGGACTGAGTACACATCCAGAGATGGGTTTCAGAGCATAGCAGCTGAGGCCTTGGGTTAACTTTTCTCCCTGTAGTCAAGGGTCTGTGAGGTGCATTTCTGTGGCCACTTCATTACCTCATAGAGTTATGAATTTTACAAAAACAATTTTATAAAACGCTTAAAAGGTTTTTGAGACCATGCTCGATAAATGCTTGCTATTATTTGAAACTGGAAAGAACCTGCCCTCAAGTAGTGAAATAAACTGCAGTTCACATGTGGATCCTTAGAGCTATGAAGGTTCACAGAATTCAGAATTGCTAAGCCAGAATGCCCAAGTACAAACTGAGGAATGCAAAGGGCACATGCAGCAAGGAACGAGGCTTTCTTTTTTCCTTCTTTTTCCTGACCTAGCAGTAGCATCAGGGAGTTGAAGATCAGCCTTCTAAGGAAGAAGATCAAGGGAAAATTGAACATTTCAGGTTGCTCCTGATACAACACATTCACTGATTATAGAGAATAAACTGCACTAAGGCAGTATAAGCACAGAGCACCCAGCCTCCAGGGGTGTGTGAACAGAGCAGTCTTACAGGGCTTTTGTAAACAAGTGAAGTATATAATTTGCAAATTCTGACAGAATTAAAAATGTAAATTAAGTTAAAACAAATACCTTATTTTTATATGACATACAAGATTTTATACTTAGAATATGACTCAAATGCAGAGTCCTCCTTATGTATACACCTTTCTCAGGTTCTATGCTGCAGTATTGGATATTAGACCATAAACGGACTTAACATTTCTATTGATGCATTTACGTTCAAGGACAGTATTTTATACCTGTTCTATGATACTTCAGCTATAACATACTATATTCAAATTTAAACCATGCTCAAAGACTTGCATCATCAAACTTGAATGAGTGTAGATGAGGACGGGAGGAGCACTCAACAATGAGAACAATATAAGAACTTAAAATTGCATGCCATTGTTGAGACAAAAGGACTGTTCATACCACACAGCACGGAAAAGTTTCAAGAGGTAAAGACATCTACACATTTTCTTTCTATAGCTACAGACTGCCACATGTGTTGCTGAGTATAATTTTTTAAATTTTGTTTTTGGGGTGCCTGGGCAGCTCAGTTCATTAAGCTTCCAACTCTTGATTTTGGCTCGGGTCATGATCTCACGGTTCTGATATGGAGGGCTGTGTGGGGTTCCGTGCTGGGCACGGAGTTTGGTTGGGATTTTCTCTCTCCCTTTCTCTCTCTGCCCTTGCTTTGCTCACTCTCTCTCTCTCTCCAAATAAATAAACATTTAAAAAAGTAAAATAAATTTTATTTTCATTTTGGAAATACTGGAAATTACCAGGAGTAAAATTTCTGATCAAGAAGCACTGTGACATCGATGAAAGGCATTGTAGTCATGAATCATTTCAACAACTTAAACTTTCTGAGCCTCAGTTTTCATACTCATAAAGCAAAGTGGAAATAACTTTCTCATTATAATGCTCTTATATTAAATTTATAATATATGTAAAATATTTACCACATATCTACATCAAAGTAAGAAATGATAAGAAAAAACCTTGAACTCATATAGTAGGCTATCACAGAAGGAGGCAGAATGTGTGTATTGATAGGAGCTTCCAGACTGGTGAAAGCATCCATGTGTTGGGACAGTCACCCACCCCAAAGCTACAGGGAGAGAAGATCCTATGCTCTATATCCTTCTGAACCTTGCCCTGTGTACCTCTTCCTCTGCCTACCCATCTATACTTTTTATAACAGCCTTTATAATAATAGCAAACATAAGACAACATCTATGAACATAAGAAGAGAAATCTCAGATTCAAATGAATACATGAGCTATTCAGATAGCAAGCGAAAATAACACTTATTTCCTAATGCTGAACTCTGAGATCAGTGGAATCACAGTTTTAGTCATATTTGGAGATGATGTCATATTTATGGAAGAGATTAACAAATTTTTATGATATAGATCATGTTTTAAATTTATCCGGCTACCTCAACGTACATATGAATACCAATGTATGTCAAGGAGGATAGAACTGAAAGTGTACTGTGTTTACCCAGAAGACAATAAAGCTTTTGAAGTTGGGGACATACATATAATTCTCAGGGTAAGCTTAAAAATTTTTAACTCTGTGGCAAATATTTATACAACATATGGGTTCATCCAATTCTGAAAGTACAATCTCATTCATGAAACTAGTGAAATAAAAGATTCCATTATTTAAATTGTGTACTAAATTCACTGTATCGGGGCACCCTGGTGGCTCAGTCACTTGGATGTCTGACTCTTGGTTTCAGCTCAGGACATGATCTCACAGTTTCTGTTTCGTGAGTTTGAGCCCCGCATTGGGCTTTGTGCTAGCAGCACAAAGCCTGCTTGGGATTCTCTCTCTCGGCCCCTGCCCTTCTTGTACCGTCTCTGTCTTCTCAAGATAAATTTAAAAAATTAAAAAAAAAATGTTCAATGTATCATACGCCTCATCACTATAAACAGTCCTATAATTTTCTAACATTAGCATTTTACTAAATTTTAATTAGTAAGGTTATGTTTTCAATTATTAACAGATGATTACATATGTTGTTAAACAGTGAAAGTTTTGTAAATATATACTGACTAAAATCCAACTTCTGTTGATGCAGGAATTGAACTGATCCAACTCAACTCATTTAAAGTATGTCTACCAGATGGAAGCAAAAGGATTTTTGTATATCTAATTTTTAGATGTTTACAAATATTCTTCATACTTACATATATTTTATTATCAAAGCACTGATGATAAATCATGTTCATTTAAGAAAGAAAATATTCAGAGAGGCAGGATATATTTCAGGCTTGTTTATTTCATTGAATATTAAATCACTGGAAAAGTGTTAAGTCCTGTTCAGAAAACCTATACTGTCCTAATAAGCTCTGCATTATGCAATTGAAATTTTGGATAATGACTATTTCTCCAAAGTTTCTGCTTAGTTATTTTATTTTTTCTCTTTTTTTTTTCATTCCTTTTTTTTTATTTACAAAGAAGTAAGTTACTCAAACATGAAAGTAAGGTAAAATGGCAAGTGATTATGTAATATTTTGAAGTGTATTTTTTATAAGCTTACATTCCACTCATCTAATTATCGCAAGAGATATCTCTGTATTTAACTGATGGTTTCCAGCCCCATAAAGGTAGAAACTAGCATATTGAAAAAAACTATGAGTTGTGATCATTTGTGGCCTATAGAAATGATAACTTACAGCACGTGATTTTTTAGCTCTGTAGAAAATTAATCTATCATTTAGCTGACTTGACTGTCTTACTTGTGCATTCTTTCTTTAATGAGTTCTTCAAACTCCTATTAGCATGATTTCTTGTCTTTCTGCTAGTGTCTTATTAGTAATTAGAGAAAAACTTTGAAACTGAGCCAAAACCCAAAACAAAATCAAGCCAAAAGTCTTTCAATATTTTGCATTTACCCATTTTCCATTATCTTCTTTCCCTCCCTAACTCACCTATATTTGTTCCTTCTTTTTTTCCTTCCTCTCTTCCATCTTTCCCTTATTGACTCTCCCATCTTCATTTCCTATTCTTTGCCTTCAATCCTTTCTCCCTTCAATTTTTCCTTTCATTTTTTCTACATTTACCCTTTTTTGACCAAACTGCATTCTAGATTATTACCAATTTTGTAAGCACTGATAATATTTGTATCTCATTATAGCTTTATTATAATGCACCATAAAATTCTGCACAAAGGTCTTAGTTTTGATAAAGTTCAATTTACCTATGTTCTTTTGTTGTCTGTGCTATTGATCCAGAAATTATTGCCAAATCCAATGTCATAAAACTTTTTCTCTGTATGTTCTCTTTAAGAGTTTTATTTACGGTTTTGAACCGTTTGGGGTTAATTTTTGTATGTCATGTAAGGTAAGGATCCAAATTAATTCTTTTGCATTTGTATATACAATTTTTCCAGCACTGTATGTCGAAAAGACTGACATTTCCCCATTGACTGTCCCTGGCACTCTATATTACTTTGAGTCACTGAAGTCTCAAATATGGTTTGAAGTTACCTTAGTAAGTAATGTGTCTTATAGGTCATAATGATGAATCACCCCAAATTATAAATATTTATGTTATAAAATAGTACCTCAAGGTTCTGAAATATGTAGTTTACTTTGAGGCTTCGGGTTCGATCATTTAACCGATTTCATTTTCCGTTTATTTTTCCGAGATAAGTGAAATTATTGATCGTAAACTTCCATCCTATAGATCACACAAAACCAGATTAATGTGGATTGTGAAATAAGAGAAAAGATATCATACTAAAGTCGATAGTCATTTTTAACTGACACAGACTTAAGAGTCTTTAGTAGCATAAATGGAAAACCTGCACAACACAGCCATGTCAATTTATGAAAGGTTACACTTGTTTGTGTCAAGTGCCTGAGTCTCCCTCTTATATTTTTGGTTTGCCTGATTTTAAGAACCAGCATATTTTAGAGGTCTCTACTTCTAAGACCTTGTTCTGATAGAAATAGTTTCCAACAGACTGGAAGAAAATGCAGGTGACTGACATTTACACAGTAAATTATTTCAACTATTGCTGTTTCTTTAATCACACACTACATGTCTGCCACTTCTAATAACAGCTTGGTGTCTGGCAGACATTCTGTTTTATCTCTGAATTTCACTGCTTATGTGATCCCTCGTGAATAACTTAGTCTAGTCATTATGCACATTTTTAGATTCATGCTCACTGTAATTTCATTGCTTCCACGTGTCTCTGTTCAAGACTAACTGGCACTGATGCTTGGTCTAATCTGACCTATGTGTTCCCTCTGCTTCTGTTAGAGTTTCCATAGACCAGGTACCTGCCACATTTATTTGTAGATATTGCTCCTTGGTTCAAAAACAAAATCAGAAAAGATCTTTCTTCTGTCTTTCGCACAGCTGTATTGAACATAACTTTGTGTTTCTATTTCTGAATTATTTCATTCACTGAATTGATGGTCTCTTATATTTCAGCCTAAGAGTCACAACCTGTGTCTCTATTAGACTTTTTCTTTCTCAATTCCCTCTCTCTCTCTTATATTAAATCAATAAAAAGTGGTGTATTTTATTAATCTATTTACTTTTAAATGGTGCTTAATATTCCATCTTCTTAATTTACAGTTGAAAAAATATATGTATATTTGCAATATAGTGATTCAACACTCCTACAACACTCATGCTATGACTGTAACCTCTTTCACTCTAAACTATGAACTGCAATATTCCTTCTATCCTTGCTCTATAAAAACTTGCCACCAAATGCTCTATTCAAATTTAATGATTTTTTATTGCATTCCTATACACCAATAATGAAGCAACAGAAAGAGAAATAAAGGAATCAATCCCATTTACAATTGCACCAAAACCCATAAAATACCTAGCAATAAACATAACAACAGAGGTGAAAAATATATACACTGAAAATTATAGAAAGCTTATGAAAGAAATTAAAGATGACACAAAAAATGGAAAAAATATTCCATGTTCCTGGATTGCAAGAACAAATATTGTTAAAATATTTGTTCAAAATATTTTTTGGTCATAATAGTTATTGGTCAAAATAACTATAACAATAACAATAGTTATTGGTCAAATAACAAAATTGGTCAAAATAACACCAGCATTCCTCACAGAGCTAGAACAAACAATCCTAATATCTGTATGGAAACAGAAAGGACCCCGAATAACCAAAGCAATCTTGAAAAAGAAAACCGCAGCTGGAGGCATCACACTCCCAGACTTCAAGACATATTACAAAGTTGTAATCATCAAGACAGTATGGAACTGGCACAAAAACAGACACTCAGATCAATGGAACAGAATAGAGAACCCAGAAATGGACCCACAAATGTATGACCAACTAATCTTTGATGAAGTAGGAAGAATATCCAATGGAATAAAGACAGTCTCTTCAGCAAGTGGTGTTGGGAAAACTCTACAGCAGCATGCAGAAAAATGAGCCAGGACCACTTTCTTACATGATACACAAAAATAAACTCAAAATGGATGAAAGACCCAAACGTAAGACAAGAAGCCATCAAAATCTTCAAGGAGAAAGCAGGCAAAACCTCTTTGACCTTGGCTGCAGCAACTTCTTACTCAACACATCTCCGGAGGAAAGGGAAACAAAAGCAAAAATGAAATATTGGGACCTCATCAAAATAAAAAGCTTTTGCACAGCCAAGGAAACAATCAGCAAACTAAAAGGCAACTGACGGAATGGGAGAAGATATTTGCAAACGACATATCAAATAAAGGGTTAGTTTCCAAAATCTGTAAAGAACTTATCAAGCCCAACACCCAAAAAACAAATAATCCAGTGAAGAAATAAGCAAAAAACATGAATAGACGCTTCTCCAAAGTAGACATCTAGATGGCCAACCGACACATGAAAAAGTGCTCAACATCACTGATCATCAGGGAAATACAAATCAAAACCACAATGAGATACCACCTCAAACCTGTCAGAATGGCTAACATTAACAACTCTGACAACAACAGATGTTAGCAAGGATGTGGAGAAAGAGGATCTCTTTTTCACTGCTGGTGGGAATGCAAACTGGTGCAACCACTCTGGAAAACAGTATGGAGGTTCCTCAAAAAATTAAAAATAGAACTACCCTATGATCCAGCAATTGCACTACTAGGTATTTATCCCAGGGATACAAGTATGCTGTTTTGAAGGAGCACATGAACCTCAATGTTTATAACAATGTTATCGACAATAGCCGAAGTATGGAAAGAGCCCCAATGCCCATTGATGGAAACACAATAGAGTATTACTCAGCAATCAAAAAGAATTAAATCTTGCCATTTGCAACTACGTGGATAGAACTAGAGGGTATTATGCTAAGCAAACTTAGTCAAAGAAAGACAAATATCATATGACTTCACTCATATGAGGGATTTAAGATACAAAATAGATGAACACAAAGGAAGGGAAGCAAAAATAATATAAAAGCAGGGAGGGAGACTAAACGTAAAAGACTCTTAAATATAGAAGGCAAACAAAGGGTTGCTGGAGGGGTTGTGGGAAGGGGGATGGTCTAAATGGGGAAGGGGCATTAAGGAACCTACTCCTGAAATCATCGTTGCATCATATGCTAACTAACTTGGATTTAAATTAAACAGTAATAAATTTTTTAAAAAATTAATGATTTTTTCCTTTGTGGGAATAATTCCTTGCAGTCAATAATGACTGTATCCTTTGCAGAATCTCTAAAACATGCATCTTTCTTATTGAATAATTTAAATATTATATAAGTTTGGTTTTTTAAATACTCTGTTAGAACTCATTCATTCTTCCTAGATAAATCCACCTACTAATTTTATATGTCAATCTGTGTTATGTATCAATCTGTGTTTCTTCTAGTCTAATCCACCTCTTAAAATTAATGGAGTAGAAATATAAGGTTAGCGAAAGGTATTTTTTGGTAGTTATGAAAGCTTTAAAGTCATGATTTTCTAATAAAAGTCAACGAACTTCTCAAAATATTACTCTGTTTGTTCATTTATACTCAGTTAAGTTTCAAAGCATATGAAAGTTGTTTACGCCAAAAGTTATACTTTTGGTATAAACTATTCATTCAAAGTTAAAAAACGAACATGCATCGATTCTTCCTATATCACATATAGGAGTTACTTTGAATTGGTATTTATTAAACAGTTTTATTTAAAAGAAAAAAATTAATTTGAATTGATTGGTTATATCAGAAAGCATTAGCCTCTTTTCTAGCTTTATGTCTCATCAATAAACTTGAAGTTTGAAGACAGAAAATATTTATTGGTAAGGAGTTTTATTCTATCACTATCTTGTGAGTGTCATATTACTTTTCCCTCTGAAATATGATGTATCCAACCACATAATGAACTAGGAAAATGGGTCAACAATTTTATAAGAAGCAAATAATTCTAAAGTAAGCTATCTATTTTTAAGTTAATGATATTTAAGTCCCAAGATTGTCAATGGCTACAAGGAATAGAACATACTATAATGTTATATAAATAGTGAATATTATCGTTCAAAAGAACATTAGGGCTTACCCAGGGGCTTCCTTCTTACTGCGGTGTACTGCTACTCCACAAAGAGACAGGAAGTATATAAAAGATAAGGCTGCTGGGAATCTTATACTCTGAGAGTCAATCCAAATGCTTTGAGCTTTGAATTAAACTGGAAGTCAGTTATTGGCAGCAAAGGAAATCTTTTGCATGGGAAATCCATTTAACATTTAAGAAAAGAAATAAAAAGTTACTGATTTTCATAGTAACAATTCTAAAGCTATTCTTTAAAAAATGAGTTTTTTTTTTTCATTTATAAAACTGAGTCACCATCTATCAGAAGGGAACTTAAAAAACTATTTGAATTTCCAAAAATATTTTTATAGAAACAAGTATATTACCATAAATATTATATCTATATATACAAACATATAATAGTATATCTAAATTCACTTTTTTAATAGTTTTTTTTAAATGTATGATTCCAGACCACAGATAATTTGAACACAGTCAAGATATATTTAAAGGAGTCAAAGACAAATTGTTCCACAGTGGACATACCAGTCCTACTGGATCAGTATTTACTGGGGAAACTCATCAGGTCCGGATAAACCACAGGTGTGTGGGTTTCCAGTTTTTCTTACATTCCCAGACATTCTGCCATATGTAGTAGTGGCATCTCACACATTATAAGGGAAACCTGACACTTGGGCAGTGGGCTTTTTAACAACATGCCATTTTTAACTCTAAAACTTGAAATTCTTTTTTTCTTTCAGTTTGCAATGTTGAGCAATGGCAAAGATTTGTAAAAAGAATGTTTTCGTCCTTGAATGTGGCTGATTGAATTGCCATGATGTTTTTAGAAATGATTTGCTAGAGGTACCAAAGCGAGGGTTTTTTTTAACTGCTTTTTAAAATTTATTTTTGAAAGAGAGAGAGAGACAGAGAGAGACAGAAAGAGAGAGAGAGAGAGCATGAGCAGGGGAGGAGCAGAGAGAGAGGGAGAGAGAATTCGAAGCAGGCTCCAGGCTCTATGCTGTCAGCACAAAGCCGGAGCGGGGGCTCGAACTCACAAACCGTGAGATCATGACCTAAGCTGAAGTCAGACACTCAACTGACTGAGCCCCCCAGACGCCCCAAAAGAGAGGTTTTTTTTAAATTTTTTTTTAACGTTTATTTATTTTTGAGACAGAGAGAGACAGAGCATGAACAGGGGAGGAGCAGAGAGAGAGGGAGACACAGAATCCAAAACAGGCTCCAGGCTCTGAGCTGTCAGCACAGAGCCCGAGGCGGGGCTCGAACTCACGGACCGTGAGATCATGACCTGAGCCGAAGTCGGACGCCCAACCGACCAAGCCACCCAGGCGCCCCCAAAAGCGAGGTTTTTAACACATCACTTATTTTATATGTTTAGTGACTAGAATAGTGGCTTAATCCAAATAATAATGGGGTAATATATTTTTTTATTCTGATATTTTTGATGTCTAAATTTTATAGGCTGGCAATATATACTGGACTGATTAGCAGAAAAGGAAGCACTCAGCATATTTATTTTAAGAAATAAGAAGTGTATCTAGTTATAAGAAAAACTATTCTGATAAACCCCAATGACTTTAGTAAGAGCCCTTATAGAGCTGATGGAAGAAACAGAAATGACCACCAGGTGGCAGTAGCACATACACAAACTTTCTTGGGTGATGCTGGGACAGCATGCATGGAGAAAGATCTTCATAGCACCAAACTGTCCAGAAGCTACGGCAAGGGCCACCACCCAGAAGGTGAGTAGGTCAAGGAACTCTGGGCAAGAGGGGTATGGAAAAGGGGCCTTGTGTGTCTAAGTGATGTTACCTGGCAGCACGATAAGCATTCTTTAAGTCAAAGGACTCTTAAAGGTAGTGGTGGTTTGGGGACCTTTATGGCACGCACGACTCCTATCTTACCGATGGCTAGCAGATTCTGGCACCATAATTTTGTGGGGTATGCAGAGCAATCAAGTTCTTAGTGGCTAAAATGTTGCTTCTTTGGACTTTATTTAAAACAAATACTTGTGTAAAAACTTGGCACCAGTGGGCTTCTGAGCTGACAGTTCTCAGTGTGTTGTGAACGAATATCGCAGCTTATATACAGAAGCCATCTTTGGCCATTTGTGTAACACACTGAAGTGTATCGCCTAAAGAAGACGCTCTGTAAAAATTTCATTTGCGTTCATTTGTTGAACGCATTCCGCAAACCAGCCACAGAGTTTGACCTGTGACTGGGTTCCCTTAACTTAGAGCCTACTCTTCTATCACTATTCTTCCTTCAAACACTGTTAATAAAGTTAGTAAGTTTACAGAAATATTTCCAAATCTTTAATTTATAAGTTTATTCACCTAATTCAACTTCTGATTTTTGAATGCTGAATACCAGTCTCTTTGTGTCATGTAAGGAAAGTGATAATGAATAAAACACAATCTTATTTTCCACAGACTTCTGAACATGGTGAAAATATTATCAGTTAGTCAACCTTCGATATTCTCAATGGGATAGATAGATAGATATATAGATGCATTCTGCAGAATGTTTAAATTTGGGATATTAACTTTATGAAGAAGGGAAGTTTGTATCTAAATATCATCCACTGATGTGTGTTACAGATGGTTTAGCAGAAAGAATTGAGTTAAAAGTTCTCTTTAACAAAATGTGAATTCTGATTAATTAATTAAGGAGGCCATTAGACCAACTTGCTTCTAATGCCATGGTGACCTCTGTATGCAAGCCAAAATTTAAACCTATAAATGCCTCCAGGTTACAGAATTAAAATGCTCCGGACAACCAATCACAAACAGCCAACTAGCCAATTAAAAATGGCCTTATTTTGTTTCTGACTTTTCTCTATAAAAGTCTCTTCCCACAATCTATTGGCATATCATCCTAACCACCTCTGGTGTGGCACTGCCCGATATAATTGATTTTTGCTCAAATAAACTCTTAAGAATTTTAATATGCCTCAGATCATGTTTCCACAGTTACAGTTCTGGCTCATCCAATAACACAAAAATTAATATTTTTAGGAAATGCTGGTCAATACATTCTAATCTAAGTATAATAAACCTCAGGGCATTTTTAATGTGTAGAATCTTAAAAAAAATAATGAGACATTTTACAATTTGAGGTATTAAATTTATAAGGGCCAGAAATATGTGAGGGGTTATATTGCCTTTTGTACCCTTAAATGTTGATTAATGCACATTGCATAATCTGCAAAAAATAAATTAGTATAATTGGGTTTTTTTACACTCTTCATTATGGTATTTGTTTGAAAACATATAATATCTGGTGGCATTGTTAGGAAATCTTTACTATGTACTATTATGACTTGTACTACAATAATTTTACATTGATTATGGTAAAATGAACATATACAAGAAGCTTTGTATGTGTGTCCCTATGCATCTTTCTACGGACCTGTGTTGCTACATAGAATACTAATTTTTAACAGACAGAGAAAGGAAAGTTGTTAGAATTCAGCTGAGTAAGCTAGTGCATCATAATTTTATTCACTTTTCTCAAAAAATTTACATTACTAAACATTATCCTCCCTGTGAAATATTTATCATAAAAGAAAAGTCATCCACTTCATTTTATATGAAAGGGACCATAATATCAATTGCCCATACACTTAATAAAGGTATTTAAAAAACAAAATTCAACTGACTACTTTTGAAGATCTTATTGGCTTTATTTAATAATTATTGAATTGGGCAGTATCCTATCTATCAGATAGAAAGGACCCCTGAAGAGATAAACAAAATAGAAGGCTTTTATGGGCAGAAAGGAGGTGGGATGAGGAAGTTTATGTGAAACCTTTCGGGTTGCAGGAATGTAACCTTCCTTTCATAGGGTCTCCCCCAGGTATCCTCACTAGTTTTGAACAGATAATTCCAGATTAAATAGTTAAAGGTTATATTCCTGTCAGAGGCTGAAACTGCAATTAGTTTAGATATTAAGTCTTAGTTTGCTGACATGGAGCTTAACACAAGTGACTTTATTTCGGTCCTGCTGTATTTTTTCTTTTTTCTTTTCTTTTCTTTTTTTCTTTTTTAGCAAAGGCTAGAAGGAGATAAGACTCCAGCAGAGAAACAATTTTGAAGATGAAAAAAATCAGTGTAAGGGAGGAATATAATTTTTATTCTACTTTTCTAGGTTCTTGGCTGAGACCACTGTGATGTAAGACAAATTAACAGGAGAAAAAGCAGAAGTTTAAAAACATGTATACCTTCTGCCTATGTAGCAGATACCCAGGAAAACTGAGTAACTCCCAGAAATGGCCCAAGCCACCACCTTAAATGTCATGTACAGCTAAAGACAAGAGAAGATATTGGGGGAGCTGTTACTGGAAGACTATCAGGAAAAGCATAAAAAAATAAGAGCTAGGTTGTTACCCTGATTTAGGTCATTGTCTTCTTCACTGATAAGAGTTTCTAAAGATTTTAGTCATCCCCCTCAGCCAGGTACAGAGAGGAGACACCCTTACAAATAGAGATTTCCCTAATAAATGTAAATACCTCTTACAAAAGAGTAACTTCTACTCAGTTTTCAGAGCTTTTCCTTTGTTGCTGTTTCTTAAAAATAATCGGTCTAAAATAATCCTATGTCAAAGAGACATAATTTAAGGTGGCAAATTCTGATCCCCTTCATAGACAATATATTCACTTGTCTAAAACAACAAATTAGATAGTATGTAATATGAGAATAATAATATAAAACCATCATGTTATATATTAAATAAAAATGTTTGATATATAAACAGAAACAGTTGTGTATAGCAAGAGATTTAAAAGACAGTAATATGGGGTACCTGGATGGCTCAGTCGGTTAAGCGTCCGACTTCAGCTCAGGTCATGATCTCACAGTTGATGCATTTGAGCCCCTCATCGGGCTCTGTGCTGACAGCTCAGAGTCTGGAGCCTGCTTCAGATTCTGTGTCTCCCTCCCTCTCTGCTCCTCCTCTGCTTGCTCTCTGTCTCTCTCTGTCTCTCAAAAGTAAATAAAAATGTTTTAAAAATTAAAAAAAAAATAAAAGATGGTAATATGTGGGTTGAAACAATAAATCTCTCATGCTTTTTAACTTGTACTATATATTTCAATTACGTATTTTTCATTGTACTATATTTTTCAATTTTTAGGACACCCTCCTCCTTGGAACAATATGGTGATGGGTAGGAGTTTTCCTAGGATGGTGATGATATAAGTTATATCTCTATACATAGCCTTGAAAACCATAGAGTTCAAGAAAAAGGGCAAATAAAACCATGCACGATCCACACCTAAGAAGGAAGTAGGAGACAGAATCCAGTGACCTTCTATTTGTTCCTAAGTGATAGAACAAGTTTCTGGGACCAGAGATGCAGACTCAGGATTCCATGGCAGAACATAGAATCTGGCATGAAAAAGAAGAGTTCTGGTGGTGGCAGGTGCACATAATACCACCCAAAGGAGTGTCCCACTGAGAGAGGAAAACAATGAGAAGAGGAGCAGGATTTAGTAGAACAGAGTACTGGCTGCTGAGAAATTGAAACAGGGTCTCATTGGTGCATGTGATCATAGGGGCAATTTGAGATGGCAGTGCTGATGGAGAGGAAAGTAAGTTGAAAGGTGAGGCATATCCTGTTGAGTTTGTGCATGATTAAAAATAAATAAATAAAGTAGTAAAAATAAGAGTTCTGCAGTAACAAGAGCATCACAATTCTGAAAACCATAGTTGTTTTATTTTTTTATTTTTGTTAAGTTTATTTATTTATTTTGAGATTGAGAGAGAGGCAGAGAGAGAGGGACAGAAAGAATCCCAAGTAGGCTCCACACTGTCAGTGCAGAGCCCGCACAGGGCTCGACCTCATGAACAGGTAGATCATGATCTGATCAGAAATCAAGAGTCAGAGGCTAAGGACTGAGCCACCCAAGGCAACCCAGAAAACCATAGTTGTCTTAAATGGAAGGTTTTATCCAAATAAATGCACTTCATTTTACTAATAAGAAGAAAATTAGTAAGCTAATGAAGCACTTCATACCATCCATAGAAACAGGGGTAACTCCTCTCAAAGTACTTAGCATAATAAACAAAAAAAGTGAAAAGTCATACTTGAAAAGTTAATATAAACAATATAGAAAGTGATCAATACAATTTCCACGTGGTGAAAATACTAAGCTACTAGGTAAAACTGTAAAAAATCTCATCAAGGGGCCTCTGGGTGGCTCAGTCAGTTGAGTGCCAGACTTCAGCTGAGGCCATGATCTCACGGTTTGTGGATTTGAGCCCCGCATCAAGCTCTGTGATGACAGCTCAGAGCCTGGAACCTGCTTCTGATTCTGTGTCCCCCTATCTCTCTGCTCCTCCCCTGTTCATGCTGTGTCTCTCTCAAAAATAAACATTAAAAAAATTAAAAAAAAAACCCTCAAGGTAAATGATAAATTTAAATATCATTAAATTAGCAATTGTAGCTAAGAAAGTACATAAAGAATCAGTGATTTCAAAAAGAAAAACAATAAAATGTGAGAAGAGAATTCAGAAAATTCACCGAAGGAAATCACCAAATCAAAAAAAGAAAGATGGAGTTACCAGTTGGGCAGGAAATAATAAGTGTTACTATGAAACTAAACAAAAAGTGAAGAGAGTAAAAACAATACAATGTGCTAAGAAAATGAGAAAGTGAAATATTTAGAATACCTTAAAAATAACCCTAAACCTAACCCTAATCCAATCCAATGTGCAAATTGAGTTCTCAAAGAACAACAAACAAAACAAAAGGATAGAAATAATATATGACTATCACTTAATAGTTTTTATCCATATATTAAAGGTTTCATTATGTAATTAAGAGTATAGTACATGATTGAAAATTTTAGGACATATAAAACTGTTGGACCATAATTCGTAGGGAAAAAAGATGCAAAACCTCCAGGCAAAATGATCACATCACTTTTAAAGAAAATCAGGTCAACGGCAGCTTTTTGACAACACACAGAATAAGACAACGGTGAAATCATATTTTAAGAACCACAGGAAAAAAAAAACATTTTAGAATTCAGACAAGCCATCGTTCAACTATCAAGAAGATGAGAATAATTGAATTTTCAAGAATGTAGAATAAAGTCCTTTCTGAAAAATCAACTAGAGGTAAAACTTTAGTGAAGAACAATGCTCAGCAATAAACATATTTAATTGTAGTTGTTAGAATCAAATTGGGAACAAAATGAACCAATGATATTTAAATTTTATAAGTTCTATAAAAGTAGAAATAATGAAAATGTGGGAGTGTAAAATAACCTCACTGATGATCACATTGCAAATGAGTGAGAATCAAAGATATACAAAGATGAAAGTAAAATGTAGAATCCCAAATAAATAGGAACCTAAGGATATTACGAAATATATTACTGCAAGATGATTATTTGCACAAAATCAAAATCCTCATACATTCCAGAATTAGTACAAAAGAGCAGAGGAAGCACACTATATATAGAAAGATATATTTAACACACACATGAAAGTAACGAAGTCTCATGAAAATATGAAACTAAGCATATCAAGCATATCAATATTTATAAATGGTGTTTGTTTTCTGCTTTTGGCTTTGCTCACTAATCAAAATTTAAGTTTATTCTCTATAAGATACTTACCTAAAAATAGACCCATCAAGGCTAAAGAGAGTAGACAAGATTTTCAAAATAATTTTTTTGAATAAGGGAATGCATGGGCTGGAAAGAGGATTTAGTCTAAGGATATAAAAGCTCATGTCCTGCTGCAGACAGTCTGTGTATGTAGGTAGGTATGGGTAAAGATGAATGAATAGCTAGATCAGATTTGGTTGAAATAAATTGATGTTTTGAAGTACTGAATAAGCCAATCTCAGAATTAAACTATAGATTTGAAAGAATTGAAAACACATGTAATATTATTTCATTTCATACCAATTAGTATTATTATAAAAGTGCATAATAGTTATGTGTTAATGCTTTTAAGGAACAAGCAATAAAAAATTCTATGCATATGTTAAAATTCAAAAGAAGTGAGACATTGAGGAGAGTGAAAAAAATCTTAATTTTATGGATGACACACATATGATAATTACAGACTGGATGTATTCTGCATGATTTTTCCGAAAAAATGTTACAAATCAGAAATGTTGCTAGTACAAAGGGAGAAATGGGAGCATTTTTATTGCTTCACAGTGTAACAGCAAATTTGTGGTCAAATTAGGCTTTGTACTTTCTGAAAGTAATATTCTAAGGCTTTCAGCACTGATTGAATGGTGTATGTGCACTTAGAAGATGATTACACCATGCTCAGAAGAACTCAGCACTTTGAATACAAAGATGAAAAGAAGAATTCTATCAGATAGTGAAGCTTTTGGTGGCAGAGTGGGGATGTATTAGTGGTAGTGATGGATGGAGCTCCTGTCCACGAAGACCATTAGCTTGCTCTGTGTGGCTATTCATGCTGCATTATTTCTGCCAGAGAATTGGTTGATCATGGAACTGAAGTGAAAGCAGATGTGTCACTAACATACATTCAGACAACTCATGACAAATACAGGCAAACAGAATCACATCTAGCCATTTACTATGGCAGGCTTTGACATAAATTATTTTAAAATATTTTGGTTGTGTTGCCCCCCTGTTTCCACAACAGGATTACACAGGAGAGCTTCAAGGGAAGGAAAACAAAGTGGAGATGAATCTAGTTTCTGTAATCTATTCTCAGAACCATCTAGTGAGTTGTATTCTCTGGCTTTGCCCACTTTGGTTCTATTTTATTTTTTATTTTTGAAAATAAAAAGTATATATAACTGGTACAATGTTACATTTAAATCTACCCCCAAAATCAAGAGCACACTGTATACATTGTATATTAGCCAACTTGACAATGAATTATATTAAAAAATAAAACATTTCAAATGTTCACAATCTAAAAGACTCAGTGAGAATTCCTATCTCTACAAAATCAGTAGCATTATACAGATGATGGTCTTTCTCCTGATTTCTGCTGACTGACATATAAGATCTATCAACAAATGTCTAGTGTATTACCTGAACAATTCAACATGATGTCTACTAAGGAGTCAAGCAAATATTTAGGAAAAGCAAATGGTATTATCTGTCAACTGCATTTTGTGATTAAATCATTTTTATTTACTCATCACTACAGAAATAAATTACCATTTTATGTTTTGTATGGCCTGATATTCACTGTGCAACACGAAGCAAATTTGATCATGGTTAAATCTTCGTGCTTCCATTGCTTTATAATAGATTGAAAATAAGGTTAGATGTGCAGAAACAAAATGTTTATCTTGCATTCACATAAAATCATGCTCAGTTTGCTTTTATAGTTAATAAGCAGTGATAGCATTTTCATGTTTTAAAATTATATATTATTAATTTTAATTATTCTTTTTGTTTACTTTTCCATATTTGCGATCAATCAAAGGAAATATTTTCAGTTATCTCTTCCATTTGGTTTTCAATCATTTTCTCCAATTTTGAAAAGAACAAAAAGGGCTTTCGATCTTGATTTAAGACAAAAATTTGACTTCTATGCTTGTTAGAACCATGATAATTATATAAAAAATAGTTATATGGTGTCCACTCTGTGCAGTATGGTGAATGTAAATGTTGTTCAGGTACAATCATGTTTTCTAAGATTTCAAAATCTAAAATATTTAATAAGATATAGACATAAATATAACAGAGTTGAAAAACATAGGTCATAAAAGAGTTAAAAAATGAGTCATTATTTATTTGGAAAAGGAAGAAACTGCTTTAGCACTGGTCTTGAGAGATGGAGAAATATTCTGTCCCAGTTGAGAGAGACGCTAATGTGCAAGTGGAATGTGGAACAAAGGAGATGCGTTGAGACCGAGGAGCATCTTTGTAGAAATAATGAAGATCTGAAAGTATAAGCATGTATTAAAAAAAAATCCTTACTTTGGACAGGTCTTGTGTTTCATTAAAAGGATTAGAAAAAGATGAGGCTGAGAAAGTCGAGTGGGGTTAGTTCAAGCAGAAAATTAAATATCAGCAAAATAAGATTGGAGTGTTAAAAAAAAAAGACATTGGCAATTTTGTTTTCATTGGTGCTATTTGTTTGCTTGGAAACTGAAATATCAAATCCTATGGGAGAGAAGGGAAAAGAAATTGCAGAGAACTTTATGGATATTCCAGGCAAGACACACTGGGATTAACCATCAACTGCAGAATTGACAATAGAGAGGTGCCAAACATAAATTTTGATTATATTTAAGAATTGTCTTTATGTCTCCTTATGGCAATTAAATGAAAAATATATGCTAGTCTTTGTGTGAAAAGAGACGCAAAAGTTTCAACTTAACTAGTAACACTAATTAGATTAAAGTAATCACTGGGGTCTACTGAAGCCAAGACTACAATGTATGTTAACTAACTTGAATTTAGGGAAAAAAATAAATAAAAGTTTTTGTAATTTGAAAAAAATATAGATACACTAAATCATAAATGATGTTATATTTTCAGTCACTGAGTCAAGTAAGAAAAGTATTATGATTCCAAAATAATTTCCACATGTTGTATTTAAAAAGAACCTCAGCATTCCAATTGATCTTAGGAAAAAACTCACACGAAAATAAAATGCTCCTCTTTCCAAGTCCCACCTTGACCTGATGAGGAGCAACAAATTCTTCCACAGGCTGAGGCTTACCTACAGAGTGAGGATGTTAAAATGCCCTATTGCTTTTCATCCCCACTTGAGACATAACTCAAACTCAGTTACTTTCCACATATGATCAAACACCAGCTGTTGCTGCTCTTTTCCCCCAAAATATACTCCCATTATATTGCTCACCAGCTTTATACATATACAGGAGAGGTACGCTGATAATTAAAATATCTTGCCTCAATTCTGAGGACTAAGTCAAGAGACACTAGAATGAAGGAGATACAAGGCACATCATATCATAATTTTATTCTGCAAAGCTTCCTCCTAGAATATTTTCAGGGACCTGTGGTATGTAAATTGGTAATAATAGCCTAAGTATAGGGAAGTGCCTCAATGTTTAGAAATGTTGCATTCTAGCTTTATAGAAATATCAGTTACTCCCATTTGTGACTCCTCTATTTTCTTTATTTATGATGTTCTTAGATAAAACTAAAATCTTAATTTTAATATTTCCATGTTAATAAATTATATATCTTATTGTTGTTACTTTCATGTCTTCTTTAAAAACATGTCTTCACCCAAGCTTATAAAAGTAGTGCAATGTGTTTTAAAATGTTCATAATTTTGTTTCTCATATTTAAATATAACCTACTGTGTATACTGTGAGGTAAACATCCAATTCTTTTTAAATTTGGGAACAAATGAACCTTTCTCTATTTCTTTTTTTTTAATATTTTTATTTATTTTTGAGACAGAGAGAGGCAGAGCATGAGCAGAGGAGGGGCAGAGAGAGAGAGGGAGACACAGAATCCAAAGCAGGCTCCAGGCTCTGAGCTGTCAGCACAGAGCCCGACGTGGGGCTCAAACTCACGGACTGAGAGATCATGACCTGAGCTGAAGGCGGACGCTCAACCGACTGAGCCACCCAGGCGCCCCAACCTTTCTCTATTTCTTAAGTAACTGGTCCTTTCTCCATTAATTAATTGTACTACCAATATATGATCTTCATGTGGTCCAGTCTGTTTTTAAGCACTATATTCTTTCCATTGTTTTATATTTCTTTTTGTATATCAATACCATATTATCTTAATTAATATAGTTGTATTACAACCATTGACATATGAAAGGGAAAGTCTCCTTCTTTGATTTGCTTTAGTTGTGCATTGACAATTTTTAATTGTTTACTCATTTATATATATGCCAGAATTATTCCATCAAATATATTTTGTTCCATGCAACAATATACGTTGAGATTTTCAGTAGAATTGTATTGAATCCATAGTTCAATTTGGGAAGGACTGACATGTTTTCTATGGATGAATATGATTTATATTTCAATAAGTTAGCTTATTTATAATATGACTCCATAAAATGTCATTATTAATTTTTAAAGTTTCTAAATATATTTTGTACTCTGAACTATTATTAACAACTCTTAGAAACTCTGAACTATTGGTGATATTATACACATGTCTTCATTTAAATTATGTTGTTAATTGTTTACACGTGTACAGACATGAACTTGGATATTTATTTTAAATGAAACTTGTAAAACTCTCTCCTATTACTTCTAATAATTCACCTGTTTTGGCAAATGAATTTATGAGAATAAGGAACTTCTATGACTAGTGTTTATATTTCTGATAATAAAAGGATATTAAATTTTATAAAATACTCTTTTTTGAACTATTGAGATGATTATATGAATTACCTTTTCCAATATGTTAACATGGTGAATTAGGCATGATTTTTAATACTTCAATAAACTAGTGTTTTTAAGTAAATATTATCTGGTTATTATTATAACTATTTACCTATACCTCCATTTATATCAATCACCATATTGCTTACTTCCTCTAGTAAGTTTGTTTGCAAATTATATGTTTAGTGGTTACCCTTAAAATTAAACATAGTTGATATTTTAAAAATTAAGTAATTCAAAACCACTAGCGTCATCCTCTCAATTAAAAAGACTAGGGGCGCCTGGGTGGCTTGGTCGGTTAAGTGTCCGACTTCGGCTCAGGTCATGATCTCACGGTCCGTGAGTTCGAGCCCCACGTCGGGCTCTGTGCTGACGGCTCAGAGCCTGGAGCCTGCTTCCGATTCTGTGTCTCCCTCTCTCTCTGACCCTCCCCCGCTCATGCTCTGTCTCTCTCTGTCTCAAAAATAAATAAACGTTAAAAAAATTAAAAAAAAAAAGACTAATCACCTCCAAACAGTCTGCATGTTTCTGTTATACATTTGAGTCTTATTTATTCTTCCTCACCACTACTTTAAATATCATCATCATATTCCTCATCTTCCTCCTCTTCATCATTATTTGGGTAAGTGTTGTGTTATTTTATTTAAATTGGTTTCATGCCCAGTGAGGAGCCCAATTTGAGGCTTGAATTTATGACCTTGAAATCAAGACCTGAGCCAAAATCAAGAGTCAGAGGCTTGGGGCACCTGGGTGGTTTAGTGAGTTGAGGTCTGGCTTTGGCTCGGGTCATCATCTTGCAGTTCATGAATTCGAGCCCCATGCTGATAGCAGAGAGCCCACTTTGGATGCACTGCCCCTCCCCCACTTGTTCTCACTCAAAAATAAATAAACACTAAAAGAAAAAGAATCTGAAGCTTAGCTGACTGAGCCACCCAGGCACCCCTCAAATATAATTTTATCAGTAGAGCAATCTAGTTTGTCAAGTATTGTCTCTCAGCTTTTTATTATTCCATTTTTAAAATGTTACATATACTGCTTTTGAAAAAGCTCTTGTTATACATTTTTTCTTGTAGTTAATTTTCCTTTTTCCCTGGTTGCTTTTAATATAATCTTTTTGGCTTTGTTTTGCTGCAAGAATTTATTATAAAGGAAGTGGTTTTTATTTATTTTCCGGTATGTGTTCTTCTTTTAGCTGTGGTTTTATATCTTTTACAGTGTGGGACATTCTGAGAATATTCCACTGACTTGCTGCTATTTTCAAGCCTTTTAATCCATAGTCCTGTTCATTTAACTGTTGTTTCATTTTCAAGTCTTCTTGTTTCTCTCATTTGTATTCTGAGTGATCTTTCTAAATACATTGTCAATATGTTGTGATTACAAAATTTGAATTCCTCTGTGACTAATGTGGTGCTTTACTCATCAATTGATTCTTGTTTCTGAGTTCATTTTCATATACATAATTCTATTTTTTTCCTTCCTCATCATTGAATTTGGTTTTATTTGCTCATTTTGTCAATAAAATTTGTTTATATATTTTAGCATTGTTGGCTGAAATGAACTAAGAGTTAAAAATATAGCATATCAATACTTCTGGGGTTCTGTGTTGGTAGATCTGGGGTTAGTGCAGACGAGAGACTGTAAAATCTTTGATCAGCATTTAGAAGAGAATGAAGAATAAAATATATTCCTGTCTTTCTGTAACCAAGATAATAGCTCTTTAGACCAGTGAGGGGCATGTAGCTTCAGAAAGTACAAACACTAAATACTAGGATTCCTTACCTCACCTTTTATGAAAGAATAATAAACCAAAAACAGTATATATTTGATTTATAAACTGGCGAGTTTACTGAAAAACTTCCAATTTACCTGACAGAGCTTAAGAAATGCTGCTGCAGTCCTGCATGAAAGAAGAACTTTCTCCAGGAGCAAATAGAAAGAAAACTGGTGGACGAGTAAAAGGTCTGGTGGGAGGTGGACAAGTACATAAGGAAGGCAGTCCTGAGGATTTGGGCATGATGTCAACCAATGTATTAAGGCTAAAGAGCTAGGACTAAGAACGATAGGGTTTCTCTGCAAAAAAAAAAAAGTTATGCTGATGACCTGACTAGAGGTTGAAAACTGAGAAAACTGTAACGTTTATAGGAATCCAACGAGTTCTCTGTAAGGGCTCTGTCTAGGCAATTTCAGCATTGCGAGGGAAAGAACCAAAACAACAAAACAATCACACACACACACACACACACACACACACACACACACACCAGTTCTCTTGGTTGAAGTTGGTTGAAGTAGAAATTGTCTAAGAGAGGAAGGAGTCCTGGGAGGACATGAAGAAGGGACATTATCACTTTACTGTGTACTAAGAGATAGCTGCTATTTCTTTAACATGCTTGCAAAGTCTTAGAGAATTTCAGTAAGTTTTTAAAGTTCTCATGTTTAGAGTACGAAATGCATACTTGGAAATTGACCAAGAACATACTGTAGAGTATGCTCTCATAATCCCGAGTTTTACCATATCCCAAGAGAACTCGCTGACATGACCTAAATTATAGAACCAATGTGATAAATACAAATCTCCAAGTCATTAATTGATGAAAACCTAGTTTAGGCTGAGATATCAAATTGTTTTTAAAAGTATACCAAAGATTATCCTCTATCCTTCTATTGCAAATGCTATTTTAAATAGCAATTCATCAAGTAAATATTTGAAATAATACTTCTCAGAGTTAATAGGTTTCTCAAAATTCAGAATCTCTTTTTATCATGGCGAAGAAAAATTTTGAAGGGGAAAAATTTATGAATACAATTTCCTTTTCCCACTCTGGGAAATCTGATAACCAGGTTGTTGGCTGAAGAGACTGGCTGTTGTCCTCATCAGGCAAACATAACCTTAATACTATTGGAAAGACCATGAAGAGGTTTCAGAAATCAGATTTTAGAGTAAAATGTGCTGTGCAAGTATATTCTTTTCCTTTCATTTTAAGATTGCCATTCTGGAACATTCAAAATTGTTACATTCATAACCAGAGACGGAACAAACATGCAAAGAAGCTATGGTTTTCAAATTTTGCTATGCATTTCAAACCAAGCACTGTTATGATTGCCAAAGAAAAATATAACAGCTTGCACACTGATACAGAATACAGAGCTGATATGGTCATTTCCTAGCGTTTTTAGATATTTATGAAGTGTTTTCTGAATTTTCATTTGGAACACAACTGGATTTCATTCCAATAAATTGCCCTGTTTTAAGTACAAAGCCCTATGTTATTTTTTTATAAAACTCCATGAGATGTATAAAATTATTACCCCCATTTCAGAGATGAAAAACCTAAGCAGAGTGTTTAAATACCTTTATAGAGTCACATATTTGTAACAGAGAAGAGCTAAGATCCAAACATAGTTTTTCTGCTCCAACCACTATCCTATAACCCATCCCTAAAAATAATTTGCTTTAATAGGAAAAGTAAATAAATGAATAGAAGAAATATTTCTAAATTTTAAAACACTGTGGCAAAACTATGTTTCATTATTGTTAAAATAAGTATCCTTAAGTATGTTATGTGATATTTACACACATCAAAAAATTGAAATGTGAACTTCATCCATACATGCATTTGATAATTTTATTTTCTCTTCTGATTTTGCATGTAAGGGTTAAGAAGTAAACAAGCATGACTTAAAGAGAATTTGTTCAGTATATGCAGAGAACGATCATTTACCTACTCATGAAAAGGAGTAATATTGGGGCAACTGGGTGGCTCAGTTGAGCTGATTCTTGATTTTGGCTCAGGTCATGATCTCATGGTTCATGAGATGGAGCTCTTGGTTGGTCTCTGGGCTGAGCGTGTAGCCTACTTGGGATTCTCTGTCTCTCTCTCTCTCTCTCTCCCTCTGCCCCTCCCCTGTTCAAGGTCTCTCTCTCCCTCAAATATAAACAAATAAACATTTAAACAAATTTGAAAAGGAGTAATATAAGGTGTCTTGGTTTAAAAGCTCTCCAGCCACTCTTAACTTACTTCCAGTTGACACAATCCTTGCTTGCTGACCTAAGGCCCTTGATCTGTAACAAAACTAATTTACTTTCTTTGAGATTTGCAGACCACCGGCCTTGGGGAATGAAGTACTACACCTTTCCCAGGCCAAAAAGGTCAGCAAGGCTTTTGAAGCCACCTTGGATTTCTAATTAGTCCAGCAATTTTTGAGCAAAATGTTTCTCTTTTTTAAGGCCACACAAATGACTTGACTGACCTCCATTTGCAAATCTATAGATTTTGTCCTTTTTTGCAGAAAGAATAGAGTACTCTTGCACAATTCCTTGGTACTAAGTAACCAGATCTGCTTGCACAACCTTGGCACACTGAGATAACTCCGTAGTTGGCATTACCGAAGCTGCATATAACCAAGAAATGTCACATACCACTGCAGTCCCTTAACTGATTTAATCACTTTAAAAATGTCTGGGCCAGGCAAAAACCTTGGATTTGGCTTTTGGACAAGAGTCCACCTTCTCCTCAGGTTGCCAACCTTCTGAGTAGAGTTCAAATTCCTTTCCAACCAAATACTGGCTCTTGAGTATTGGCCTTTTGAGTGACAGAAGCCAAACTTGGGTTTCAGTAACATTGGTGGATCTGGGCAGCTATAACAGAATACTATAGACTTGGTGGCTTATAAATAAGAGTAATTTATTTTTAGAAGTCTAGAAGTCCAAGATCATTTTTTAGGGCATGATGTCTAAATTAAATATTTTCCTGAGAAAAGCAGTATGTTATTGAATTATACCATTTAAAGTACTAACATTTATAAGCAAATGATAATTTTAGCTGTTGCATGTAATAGTTATGTTTTATTCTGTTCACTAAATGTACTTAGCTTTCTGATGGCTTGGAGAATTCATGGTAACAGTAGGAATATAAAGTTGACAATTCATGAGACAGTTCTGTGATATTAATGATTTCTTTAAGATTTGGTTTTTGATCAGTAAGCTAATGGAGGGATTTGTTAATGTAAGGAATAACTATCAGCTGCGTTCTGCTTCAATGTACCATTCTTCAGTGTACCACCCTTGTTGGTTACCAGTGGGTACCCAAGCCAAGGGATATATAAATTTAGCGTTGATCAAACTTTGTGACACCTGGTAGGCACATTGCTTGGTTCTAGTGTAATAGATTTTAAAATGTTGATGTTTGTTATTGATCTCACACACGTCTGTATAGACTTTAGTGTGTGCCCAATCATTTAATGAATATCTTAGATAGGAACACATCTACCTTCAAATTGACTTTTTATCCAGAAGCCTCCAAGAATTTTTATTTTAATATAATCCTACTCTGAATTTATATTTTTTATCTTCATATCCTTATGTAGTGATTATTGCATAATGAAAGTGACATAAAGCTAATGCTTAGGTTTGGATTGTGCTTTTTCATAATAGCATAATGGTACGATAATCAGATGATATGGAAACTCTGCCAAATGTTATTCTTAAATATTTTTATAGAAAAATTAATGCAAGTTACAAATAAGACAAGTGGCTATCAATGTATTTATCTCCATTTATGGCAGAAAATGGTCTCAAATTTGTTGACATTTCAGTATCTCAGATTCCAAGTGATTCTGGAAGCTCAAAACCAAAACAGTGCATTATTTACATTCATAATTTGCCTGCTTTTGAGGAAAATGACATCTGTGCAATTTTTTCCTTCCAAAACACATTAATTTCCACATAGGCTGAATTTAGAGCTGAGAAAGCTAATGCAGAATACCATTCCTACCCTGTCATGTATAAATAACATTACAAAATATAAATTTATTTTCTAGTAGACATACTCTTTGCATAATAGCACAGATCAATATTTCATACTATAATTTGTTAATTTCATAATCAAATTACTTCAAATATTTTTATAATTTTTAATTAAAACTAATGCTATTTATTTGAGGGGGGTTGGTGTCCAATTCTTTGAGTTTAACATATGCAGAGATTCATGTGTCTTTGTGTTTTCAATTCTCCCCTTATATTCTTAATCCCTGTATTCTTTTTACTTTCATTCCTGCAGCTGAAACATGAACTACATTCCTGTGCTTTCCTAAAATAATCACGTAATGAGAAGTGTTTCTCTTTTTTTCTCCCTGTCTTTATATGATTGCTTCATACATAAACAATACATCTTTTATGCCACAAAGTGATTCTGAGCATCCTAGAGTGCAGGATGCTGCATTTCCAAGCTTCTCAAAATGACAAGGGAGATGCAAGTAGACTGGGAAGAGTACTCCTCATATTATGGTATGTCATCTAATGAAGAAAGGTTTCTAGACTTGGGTAATTTATCAGCTTCATATTTTCATACTCACTATTTTACATGTGAAAATGAATAACAATTCTTATGTCCAGATACTTCAAAATGGTGAAAAGTAGACTGTTAATTTGGGTCTTAAAGGATAAAAAATCGAAAGATAAAGGTGGTTTTAGAACCCTAGTTCTGAGAATTTCAGATTATTTACTTTCTATAAATCTACCTCAATTTCAAAGTGGACTAGGTTTATGTATTCTCTGAGACTCTTAATGGTTGTGTCCTCATTTGCAATTGTGTGCATTGTTCCTGAGAGATAAAGGGTCAGTTTGGAACTCAAAGGGTCACATGCCCAAACTGGAAGAGCACATTTCCTGCTCATGGTTTATCTCTCTGACAGTGTTTTCCTGCTTTTCACTCCCTCCTCATCTGCCAACAGAACCATACTGATTTCTGAAAGCTTTCTATATCGACTCTGCTTTCCTTCTAATTCAAGTGATGCAGTTTGCATTCTTCTAGAGCAGATAGTGTAATGCAGTGAAAACTGCAAAAGGTATATTGAAGAGTAACACATTTTAAAGACAAAAGGGCAAGTAAGTAGAGCTGTGCAGGGCAAATAATCAGACTGTGATTCCAACATGACAACATCTGAGCCAGTCCAAATGAGAGCAAATACTACCTGTTAAAGAAATCCCTTTGTTGGGCAGAAACGACTGAATCCTTTTCTACCTTCTTGGTCAGCCATTAGCTGGGTGCCTACTTTCTAAGAGCATAGCTGCTGCTCTAAAACATAGGTGTACCCTGAAAGTCCTAAGCACTGGAGATTTTAACACATTGCAGTTGGACATTGTAGTACTTCTAGGATGAGATAGTCTAAGTGGTGTTTCTGTTTTTCCAAGTCTGACACAGCAAGCCAAAAAATAAAATAAAATAAAATAAAATAAAATAAAATAAAATAAAATAAAATAAAATAAAATAAGGTCTAACAAATTTCTTTACCTCACATTAATAACCTTATAAACCAATATATTTCTAAGTCTATCTATAATTAGAGCTGATAATTCAGAGTATATTATTAAAGTAAAACATAGATAAAGAATTATCTATGTCCATATTACCCAAAGCAATCTATGGATTCAATGTAATCTCTATCAAAATACCAACAGCACTTTTCACAAAACTAGAACAAATGATACTAAAATTTATATGAAGCCACAGAAGATCCCAAATAGCCAAAGCACTCTTGAGAAAGAACAAAGCTAAAGGTATCACAATTCCAGATTCAAGATATACTACAAAAATGTATAATCAAAACACTATGGTACTGGCACAAAAGTAGACACAGCTCAATAGAACAGAGTAGGGAATACAGAAATAAATGCACATTTATAAGGTCAATATATTTACGTCAAGAAAGGCAAGGATATACAATGGGGAAAACACAGGTCTCTTCAATAAATGGTGCTGGAGGGAGCCTGGATGGCTAAGTCGGTTGAGTGTTCAACTCTTGATTTTGGCTATAGTCATGATCTCAGGGTTGCAGGATTGAGCCCCATGTTGGGCTCTGCACTGAACGTTGGGGCCTGCTTAGAATTCTCTCTCTCTCTTTCCCTCTGCCCCTTTCTCATGTTCACACACACTGTCTCTCAAATAATAATAAAAAAATGGTGCTTGAAAAACTGAAGAGCTATATGCAAAAGAATGAAACTGGACCATATTCTAATACCATACACAAAAATAAACTCAAAATGGTACAAGACCTAAATATGAGACCTGAAACCATAAAAATCTTAGAAAAGAATACAGACAAAATTTCTCAGATAAAAATAGCAATATTCTTCCAGATATATCCTTTGGGTGAAGGGAAATCAAAGCAAAAATAAACTATTAGGATTACATGAAAATAATAAGCCTCTGCTCTGTGAAGGAAACCACCAACAGTACAAACAAGCAACCTACTGAATGGGAGAAGATACTTGCAAATTATATATCTGGTAAGGTATTAATATCTAAAATATGTAAAAAACTTACAGAACTCAACATCATAAAAACAAACAATCCAATTAAAAAAGGGAAGTGTGGACATGGAGGTGCATGATGATTGGCTACCAGGAGGAACTGGAGGGAAGCCAGCAGCAGGCAAACTGTAGAGAGGCTTCTAGCTCCTGTGAGTGAGGAACCATTATCCTTATGGGCCACCATCCAGGAAGTAGACTGTAAAGGAAGAAACTACTGGGGTTGCTTGGGAGGAACCGAGATTCTAGGTAAGGATTCACTGAACTTTTTTGGCATGTGTTGACAAGAGGGATTCAGAGGTTTTAGTCACTTAACCTGACATAGCTAATGTCTCTGCTGAGCCAGACTGTTTGTGGTGGGGAAGAAAGTGGCCCAGATTGAGCGAACCTCAGGTCTTCTGAAAAGAGTCCATCTGAAAAGGCCAGTCTCTGTGCCCTTTTTCCATGGCGACCTCTAGGATGAGCTGATGCTATAGTGGCTTATCATGGCCCAGTGGAGAGTGTGGCTTATAACTCATGAACTGGGAATTTGACTTTGCGGCACCCTGAGATTCTCTGTATGGTATCCAACTGCTGGAAAATGAGCCAAAGTCCTCACTGGAGCACATTATATGCCTATTCTGAAGGTGGTAACCTTTCTTAAAGCACTACTCTTTGAACTTACAATATTGAATGATAAGGACTTCATAGAGACTTATGATAGCTGTTCACACATTATAAAACATCTATCTAGGGTCTCCTAGTAGGAGGTGGAGAACTCTTGCAAGTTGCTGCTTTTCTGAAGAATAACATGACATATGCTTTGGTCCACTAGTTGGACAAACTTTATCCCCTCAAAATTACTGTAATTTCACAAGATTTGAACTTATTTGGGGGGCAAAGGATTTTCTTTACATGGGTCAAAAAAAAAAGGACACAGAGCTAAATACAGAATTGAACCAACTCCTGGATTTACTTCTATAAGCTTGTCCATTTGGAATTTAGTTAGATGCCAACTTAAAGAATTCATTGGATAGTATTAATTTTGCTTCTGTGACACATCCACAAAAACATCCATCCTGGAAAGTTAGAACATACAAAGGAAAACCTCAAGTTTCTATCACTGAAAAGGTAAAATCCATGTATTATGATAAACAAGATATAGCAGATACAAGGCAAGTCATTGGAACTATCACTGATAAGTGTCATTTAGAAGGAATCATGCAAGGGCCTCCTGGGTGACTCAGTGAAGTGACTGATTGGCTCAGGTCACAATCTCACAGTCAGCTGGCTCTGCTCTGACAGTGTGGAGCCTGCTTAGGATTCTCTCTCTCCCTCTCTCTCTGCTCCTCCCCTATTTTCAGGCACACATGCTCTTTCTCAAAATAAAAACATAAACGTTAAAAATTTTTTAGAAGAAATCATGCCAAATGTTACCATCAGCTTGGGTCTTTCCACCAATGGATCTCCACTTCAGATTATTCTAGTTCATCCTTGTGTGACTTCTCTGGACTCTGCCATTCTTCTACTAGCATTGATGCAATGGATGATTCTGTACTTAGTGGACCTTACAAATTTCCATTCACTCCTCCTTTAGAGTCATTCAGCTTATGCTACTATACTCACAGGTCCCTGTCCCACCAATTTTGGGTTTTTATCAAATGAAATAGGAAGAATTACAAGTAAAAATAGCAATTAATTTTAAAACTTCATGAAAGTGTGAAAAATAATTTTGAATTCTGTACAGCTCCTATACCTTATCAGAATAGAATTCCAATCACACATGTGAAATGCAAAGTTGGTTTTGGCCAGCTTGAAGTGTTTTGAAAGAAAAGCTTATTGATGTGGATTATTGAACACAAATTCCCCAAATCAATGGAAATTAGTGTTTCTGGAACTGTAACTTTGGGAGCCAAGAATCATGAGAAGCAGCCATTTGACCATATTTGCATTGGAGGCACAGCATATTTAAAGCTTCATTTCACAATCTTAGATTACACATTCACTGGTTGTTATGTGGATAAGAATTCAGTTTAAGTTTGTGCATCAGTAAAACCAAAAGTAAGTACATACCAGAAACTAACTTCTTCAATGACATCTGGAATTCTGAAACTTCTGCTCTAGTCACATATGGATCATTACTACTATAATTATCTTATATTTAAATAGGATTTATATAACAGTAACATAGCTTAAAATAATAATAGTCTTTTATTTTTAATGTATATGCATATAACCTATGAGTAAAAAACATCATATGAATGATTTAATTATAATAACACTTAAGTTTAATGTTTCTAGTCTGACATAGTTTGAAAGTACATTTTAAAGATTAATGTCTATTTTGCTACTCTTTGATTTTACTCAAATATGATCCAGAGCACAAAACAGGAGCTATTCATTTTAGGCTTATCTTAGACTAGTCCTGAGTCACCCTATCATCTATGTTCCTTCCCTTCCCTATGGTAGATGTAGCTAATCAGTCACAGCCTTCTTTCTCTACTGAGTCTTCCTGGATATGGGCTCAGGCTCCTTATCATTGCAGAGCTGAAGGCAGTCATTCTTGATGGATTGTAGATGATGAACAAGATAAACTCTTTGCTCTTTCAAACCTGAGTAGTAAGCTCTTAGCACAATGTGTTGTTACAGATTACCAGATACCATATCAGAAACCACTGTAAATCTCTTTAAAAAAAGTCAATTAAAATGAAGGAATATTGTTTAAACAGGAACCTGTTCTTAATCAAAATTATCTTCTTGACTAATAAAGAATTGCATAATTCTAAAAAAAATTAAAAATAAATAAAAATAAAATAAGGACAGAGGACTTGAACAGACTTTGACTTTTCAAAAAAGACCTACAGATGGCCAACATACCATGAAAAGATGCTCAACATCAGGAAATGCAAATCAAAACCAAAAAGAAATATCACCTTATACCTGTCAGAATGCCTAAAACCAAAAAGATTAATAATAAATAATAAGAGTTGGAAAGGATGTGGAGAAAAAGAAACACTTATGCACTCTTGGTGGAAATGCAAATTGATGCAGCTGCTATGGAAGACAATATAGAGATTCCTCAATAATTCAAGTAATTCCATTGCTGTGTATTTATCCAAAGAAAATGAAAACACTTATTTGAAAAGATATATTCACACTTATGTTTATTGCATCATTATTTACAATAGCCAAGGTATGGAAGTAACCCATGTGTCCATGGATAGATAAATGGTAAAGGAGATGTGGTATCTATATATAAATTTTTTAATGTTTATTTATTTTTGAGAAGGGGGGAAGGGAGGAGCAGAGAGAGGGAGACACAGAGTCTGAAATAGACCCCAGGCTCTGAACCGTCAGCCCAGAGCCCTATGTAGGGCTTGAACTCACAAACCGCGAGATCATGATCCCAGCCGGTCAGACACTCAATGGGCTGAGCCACCCACGTGCCCCTATCTTTATCTATATCTATATCATCTATATCTATCTATATCTATATCATCTATATCATCTATATCATCTATATCTATATCTATATCATCTATACCTATATATCTATCATCCATATCTACATATCTATCATCTATCTATATCTGTATCATCCAAATCTATATCTATTTCTATATATCTAAACCTATATCTATATCATCTATATGTATCTATCTATCTGCTATCCATCTATATCTATATCTATATCTATATCTATATCTATATCTATATCTATCTATCTATATCTATCTATTATCTATCTATGGGAATATTGTTTAGTAATAAAAAAGAGATGAGATATTACCATTAGCAACCACATAAATGGACCTAGAAGATATTATGCTAAGTAAAATAAGTCAAACTGAGAATGAAAAACATCACATTATTTCATTCATATGTAGAATATTAAAAAAAAAGGAATAAATAAACAAGCAAGCAAAAGCAGAATCAGCCCTATAAATACAGAGAACCAACAGATGGTTGCCAGAGGGAAGGGGATGGAGAGGAGGGGTAAAATGGTGAAGGGAAGTGAGAGATACAGGCTTCCAGTTATGGAATAAATAATAATAAGAATAAAGGGTACAGCACAGGAAATTAGTGATATTGGAATAATGCTGTGTGATGACAGTAGGTGACTATACTTGTGATGAGCATAGCATAATGTATAGAGAAGTTGTACACCTGAAACTTATGTAATGTTGTGTGTTAACTATATACTGAAATAAAAATAAATTAAAATAAAATTAAAAAGTAAGCCATAGATATACTCTGAAAAATATGTTGTTTGGAAGTTTTTTTCCCTAATGAAAAACAACCAAAACACCAAAATAAGCACAAAATAACTCCATAAGAATTTTTCAGCATATAAGCTTATATATTTTTGCTTTATTTGTTCTATAAAATTACATTATCAAGAATAATGGTGTGGGTCAGTCGATTGAACATCCAACTATTGATTTTGGCTCAGGTCATGATCCCAGCCAGGATGGTGGAATGAGAGCCCTTATCAGGCTCTGTGCTGACAGCGTGGAGCCTGCTTGGGATTCTCTCTCTCCCTCTCTGCCTCTCTCCCTCTTGCACTCTCTGTATCTCTCTCAAAATAAATAAATAAACTTAAAAAAACTTGCACCCTGAAAACCACAAAATATTGCTGAGAAATATTAAAGAATGATTCAGTAAATGGAGAATTTCCATTCTATATGTATGGACTGGATGAGCCAACATTGTCAAGGGAGCAATTCTGTGCAAGTTTATATTATAAATACATTGTTTTTCAAGATCTCAACAGACATTTTTATAGATATTGTCAAATTGAACCTAACATTTATATGGATTTGATAGGAATTCTATAAATATACAGTAATCAAGATAGTGTGTAGCTTTGGTGAAAAAACTGATTATGTAGATCAATCAAACAGAATTGAGGGTCAAGAAACAACCTTTGCATTTTTGGTTGTATCAATCTGTAATAGGTGTCATTAGGAAACGTTATCTTCAAATTGTGTTGAGGTAATTGAGCAACCCTTTGGAAAATAAATTAATTTGACACTTTATATTGTACATAAAAATTAAGTCAAAAGATGCATAAACTTAATACGAAAACTAAACGTATAAAATGTCTAAAGTCAGTCAGAGAAAGACAAATACCATATGGCATCACTCATATGTGGAATTTAAGAAACAAAACAGATAAGGGGGAAGGAAGGAAAAAAGAGACAGAGAGAGAGAGAAAGAGGGAGGCAAACCAGAAGAGTCTCCTAACTATAAAGAACTAACTTGAGGGTTTCTGGAGGAAAGGCTGGAGGGGGATGGGCTAAATGGGTGATGGGTATTAAAAAGGGCACTTGTTGTGATGTGTACCGGGGGTTGTATGTAAGTGATGGGTCACTAAATTCTACTCTTGAAACAAATACTACACTATATATTAACTAACTAGAATTTAAATAAAAACTTGAAACAAAACAAAACAAAAAAAAAAACACATGGGACAAAATATCCATGGCTATGGGTTAGGCAAAGAATTCTTAGACGAACCACCAAAAGTATGATTCTTAATGGGAAAGAAAAAATAATGACCTATTGGACCTTCTCAAAATTAAAAACTCTGTACTTCAAAAGACAACATTATGAAAATGAGAAGATAAGCTACAGATTGAGAGAAAGTGTTTACAAAACAGGTTGGATAAAGGAAACATATTCATAATATAAAAAGAACTGTTCAAACTTAATAATTAGATACTAAATAAACCATTAAAAATGGGCCAATGATTGAATAGACATTTTGAATTAGGAGAGTTTTTACCTAATCACAATTTTATATATTACAAACATAATTAATTTTATTTTCCTAACATTTATGTTTCCTTTAACACCTATACATCTTCCACTGATATTTAATAAAGCATATTTCTTAAGGTTGTATTTTTTTAAATAAAACATTATGTTATTTTAATTTACATATGTGTGCTGTTTGGTTTCATGGCTAGCCTATGTACCCAAAATGTTAGCTTGTATTCCTTGGTTATTTAGATAAATTATAACTTAAATTTTAAATAGAGGCATAAGGAGGAAGCATAATATTTGCTTATAATGTATTATAACATTTATTGAAAATATTCTATCTCATATAGGTAGGATGTCAGAATATATTTTACTTAAAAATACCTCCTGAGTTTTTTGTTCTGATTTTTTAATAATTGAAAGAGAATCTCATGGTTTATATACATCTAAATAATTATGTTTTATACGTGAAGAAGGCTATGGTTTTTTAATATATTTAGAAGTACACACCATGAATGTTAAAGCAGATGACAGGGAGTTATTTAATATTTTTCTAAAGTCTTAGTTCACAGTGTATAATGATCTTTAATGCAAATCAAAATCAATGATTGGTATCATTTTGATCACATTTGTCATCATGGATATACTCCACTAACTTTTATTGTGCAACAAGAAGATCACTCTTAAATGTAAATTGGTGAGAAAGTTATAAAAATAGGTCCCAAATGAAAAAAAAAATATATTAAAGAAAAAAAAGAGAGAGAGAAAAGTTTTAAGAGCTGTATCTGTTCCTCAGTGATGTGGGCTACATGTTGAGGCAGATTTCTAACACATGTAATAAAGAATCATGTATATTCACCTTGGAAATAGGGTAGTACAGAGTCCCAAAACTTAAATGTGTACAGAAATTTGCATAGTGATATAAATGAAAGAATCTAGCCATAGGTAAGATTAGGAAGATGATTGATTTTTTGTAATGTCTGGTTTTCATTGAGTCATGGATACAGAAAATGTGCTTTTTCCTTCATAAACTATCTCCTCATGAGAAAAGCCAAAAAGGAAACCTTGGTGATTAATGGCTGACACTGGGCCTGAATGTCAAAAAATCATTGGGGAGGAGTAGATAGTAGGAAACTATCAAGTGCTGTGATCTAGCTAATAGATGGCTATTATTCAGCTCTGCCAGAGTGTTGCAAAGGGGTAAACATGTGTAAATTTGTCCTTTTTTTTTCTTTTTTTGAGAAGAGTACGAATCTCGGATATTATGTGGTATTGCATATTTGGATACAAATTTAATTAACACACACATTTGTGCACCAATATTTCCTTATCCAAATGAAACCTCAATTTAGGCAATATAGAGCATGTGCCTTGCCAATTTGCAACATCTAATGGTAGTGATATCTGAATTGTATAGGTATTAAATGCTGTTGTAAAATTCTTACCATGTTGTAAATTAGATGACTCTGAGTTTAAAGCATTAACGGTTGATAATGTCTAAAACTCTCAGCATCTAGAATCTGGAAGCAATTGCTATCTCTATTTGCAATTTCAGTTTAATTTTTTTTAATGTTTATTTTTGAGAGAGAGAAAGACAGAATGAGTGTGGGAGAGGCAGAGAGAGAGGAAAACACAGAATCCAAAGCAGGCTCCAGGCTCTGAGCTATCCAAGCACAGAGCCCAAAATGGAGCTGGAACTCACGAACTGTGAGATCATGACCTGAACCTAAGTTGGACGCTTAACTGACTGAGCCACCCGGGCACCCCACAAATTCAGTTTAAAACATTAATATGGTATGTCATATTATTTGTCAGCTATTTTTTTTCTCATGTGTCTATGGAGCAGTTATCATTTTAGCGTTCCCCTAAATATTTTGTAATACATGAGTGAAGTCTACAAATTGATATAGCATTTTTTTATGACCTTGAGTAAATTATTAGGTTATTAAAAGCATCTATAAGATAAAGGACCTAAATTTATTATTTTTCCCCCAGATTCTCATTCTCAACTTTGTCAAGTATATATAGGGGAAATTAACTTTTGGAACCAGGCAAAGCATCTGTTACAGACATGAGAGTAGAGGAGAATGAGTCTCTATAGACCACTCTTTCTATTGTTAAGTGAATGTCATAAAGAAGTCATATCCATTATACTAAAGTAATGGTGTAATTCCTGAAATAAAACTTATATCCACAGAATGAAGAAATATTTAAGAATTGAGTATAACTAATTCAAATTTGAGGATTTTATATATTGGAATATCTTTATGTTTGCTGACTCATAATTTCAATTAAATATATATGATAGGTGATCATCAATGTAATGATTCAATTAAAAAATGCTAGAAAAATTTCAGTTTCATAGTTATAATAAAAAAACCTATTTAATCTAATTAGGCATCAAAGAAGACAACTGTACTTCAATGATTCCAGCTCTACTTTTTCCAAACTGTGTTGTCAAGATAAGATATTAATACAACTGAGCTGTGTGGCTGAGTATCACCTTATACTGCACCACACAAATACATGATTGCTTATGTCTTAGTTCTTTCAACAAAGTAAACAAATATTTAAAATACATTTCCTCTGAAAAATTTTGCCATATAAAAGGACAAGTAAGTTCATCAATCCACATTTCTATGTTAGTTGGTCTTAAGCTTCTTTATCACTGCCCAGTTAATTAGGCGGCCAGTAAATAACAGTTTTCAAAAAAGCCTTATTTTGGAATCTGGAAGGATGATCACTCTGGTCAAAGAACACTATCATACTAGAACCAGAACAAGATAGGATCGATTCACTGGTCTGTACAGCTACAGCTTGTTGTTTAAAGTAGAGAAAGTAGAAAGTAATAGATTTTTTTGTTTTGTTTTGTTTTTTAGTGTTCTCAAAGCTCAACACATTTGGCTTTAGATATAAGTTGGTCACTTTGTAATCCTATCTATTTAATTGGGGCTGCTGATTATTGCCCCACATACTTATGACAAATAAAAGAAATACATGCAGTTTAAATAGTCTTTCAGTGAGTTCCATATGAGGCAAATATATTATACATATGCATTCTAATATATTTTATATTTTCAGACATTTTCCATTTAAAAATAATACTTTAAAATTCTATTCTTAAAAACTGAGATGAGGATCAGAGATTAAAATGTTTTCATGTGTGATATTATAATCAATAAAATGATGAGAAAAATGCGTAATAACTGGAAATCACCAAGAGTTGAAAGAGTATGCTTCTGCTTCTGGGTAGGCTATCAGAACTGCAATTTATTCATTAGCCAAATCAAAAAGTGGGATTTTTTTTTTAAAGATACTTACTTAAATTAAGGATTTTATTACTTTGAAGTTTCAAGAGTCTGCATTTTGTTGTCTCTTGTGAGAGAAAACCCTGAGCAATAACTAAATGAAAATATCACTCAGAGCAATATTTTGAAGCCAATAATGCAAATTATGAATGAATATGACCAAACTGTTTTTGCAACTCAAAAGAGAAAATTCTTGGCTGGGAGCAATGCAATGAAAAATATAATCAAAAAGCAAATTAATTAAGTGCTTGGAGCTTCCTTTTAGAAAAGTTTGAAAATTGCCTTGATAAGTGAATTTTATGAAATAGATGAAAACTTGGCACAGCCCCACAAGTAGATATGTGTCATGTGTCAAAGAGGGAAGTCAGGATCCGAAACACATCACCTTAGGACATTACTTTTAAGTATGTAAATGAGTACATTTGCACATTTAAAAGTACACGAATCATGCTTGAAAATAATAAGACGACCAAGAAGACCAAGATTAAGCTAATCTCTACAACTGGATGAAATGATGGATATCATCTATTAAACTTAATTTCCATTTTCATTTACTTTATTCATATTGGTGACTTATAAAGCTGATAATTAACAAAGTACTTTATTATTAAAAGCAAATCTTTGAAGAAAAGAAAAAAATGACAGTTTTGGAGAATGCTGAATTAACAGGAAAAAATGAATGCCTGTATAGAGAGTTGTCAATTCAGTGTGTGAAACAGTATTAACAGTGCAAGAAGTAGTAACAATATTCCCACCAGAGTTCTTTTTTATTCTTTCTTTACTTTACTTTTTTAAGTTTCTTCATTTATTTTGAGAGAGAGCGAGCTGGGGAGGGGCAGAGTGAGAGGGAGAGGGAAAATTCCAAGCAGGCTCCGTGCTGTCAGTGCAGAGCCTGACACAAGGCTTGATCCCACAAACCCTGAGATTATGACCTGAGCTGAAATCAAGAGTCCGACACTTAACTGACTAAGCCACCCAGGTGTCCTTCTTTATTATTAATGACATAAGAGGCAAAATTTAAAAGACCCATGCCTTACATATTTGATTTCGCAGCAAATAAAAGTTTATGTCTTTATTTTGAAAGAAAGAGGAAGAGAGAGAGAATCCTAAGCAGGCTCCACACCATTAGCAACGTGGAGCCTGACATGGGGCTGGAACTCAGGAACCACGAGATCATGACCTGAGCCGAAATCAAGAGTTGGAAACTTAACTGACTGAGCCACCCAGGTGCCCTGATTCTGCAGCATTTTAAAGAAAAGTAAAATGTTTCTAGGATACTTGAGATAAATTATAATTTAAATCATTTACAATTTTAAGATAAAATGGTATTTAACTTTTAGAAAAGGATGGAAACATATGCCATATACTAAGTGCAGAGTGATCTAAGAATAACTTTATTTTATTTAATATTCGGCACATACACAGAAAGTATGATTTATTCCAATTTGAGAGGTGGCAGGAGTAAGGCTTAGAGAGGATAAATAAGTTGACCTAGCTACACCCCTATAATATCAAGATTTAATCTCCTCCGCCTGCAACAAAACAAATCCCTTCTCTGTTACATCAGATTGACTTCTCCGGTGGGGCAGATGTTACAATTCAGGTTTACTGAGAAATTTATTGTTGTTTGTGACTGTTTCTTCCATTATTTGGGACAGAGTTGTGATGATTATAAATCTGTGCAGGGGAAGCTTCTAGTGTTCACAGAGACACAGATAGCACTAGACAAGTGTGCAATATCCTTGTTAGCATTTGAGGGTAATATGAGGATAGCATGCCCAGAAATGTTTGTGTTATCTATATAGAGAAAGAAAATGTCTTCAATTCCTTGTACATGTGATTCCTGAGTGATTTCAATTACTTTCCAGTAACTATGTTAGCAACTATTTTAGATCAGGCTGTCAGCTAGCAAATTAATTTAGAAAGGTCCTCCTGAGGGTGGATTTTCTGACTCATGCTAGTTACTGAAGAACAATATAGTTAGGATTATAACTACCTGTCCTTACACTAGAAGTCAGCATCATGTGGCCCTTATTTTAAAAGTGAAGAAAAAAGGGGCACCTGGGTGGTTCAGTCGGTTAAGCATTTGACTCTTGGTTTCGGCTCATATCATGACCTCATGGTTTGTGAGGTCAAGCCCTGTGTCGGGCTCTGTGCCGGCAGGGCGGAGCCTGCTTGGGATTCTCTCTCTCCCTCTCTCTGCCCTTACACCCCTCTCAAAATAAATAAATTTAAAAAATTTTAAACTGATGAAAAAGACTTAGTGATTTGAGTGTTTATTTCCAAAGGAATTTCCAGATCAACTTCCCAACTGATGTAGTATTGGTAAAATGAATTTATATATCTTGTATTATATTATATATGTTCATGTGCATGAGTATATACACACATATGCATGATATGTGTGTATATTATAATATATGTGATATATATGAATATATAAAAGATGTATATACAGAGGTATATGTATTCATTGTCTAGTCTAGAATGCAAGCGGCAAGAGCCTTTGTCTGGAAAGTTTCGTGCAATGCAAATAGAATCAGAGTTTTAGAAGATAAATGAACATACCCCACAGGTATTAGGACAACCTCATTTGTTCTCAACAGATTGCATTTGCAAAGCACTTGGTAAGGAATGCATGTTGCCAAAGTTAATAATCTGGTTTCTTAAAATGTAAGTTCACAACAAAGACTTTTCCATTAGACTATACATACCTAAAGTTTATTATTTTAAATATTTCAATATCCAATGGGGGTTCAACTTAGCTGTGCAAACCCGATATATTTTGTTGCACTTTTTTCTCTCATATATCTGGCGTTAGATTTAAGTAGTTAGAATATTAATTTTTTAAATGATCATATTTAAAAATAAATATACTTTAAGGTTTCTATTGATTTCTCTTATATACAGAAGTATCTACTGGTAGGTTCTTAAATATATATTCATACTTGAATGATGGGAAGTCACAAGGATTTCTATTGCCTGTAATGGAAATATGTATGCAGATTCTGTCATTGAAATGTTCCTTTTACTTTATCATATTTCACAGAACTTTATATCCAAAGGGGAAAGAGAAATTTGCAAATATTTCTATTCAATGAATAAACATAAGGACAATCCTCACAGCGCTTTGCAGATTGTGCTAAGGCATCAGACTGGCAAGAATGTAAAGGCTCCAAATGCCTTTGTTGGTCTATTTGTTTTGCACCTGCCAGCATGTATGTGTTCTAGCTGCCGACACCTGCTCCTCCAATTTATTTTGCGAAAATATACCTAATTTTTAAATGGGAGGAAAGCAAACCTTAATATTTAAAGAAAATATATTACATGAAAAAAAACCCTCTGGCATTATGTCAAAATCCAAAACTTTTCATTCAAGACAATCGTATAAAAAGCCATATTAATGTAAGGCTACACCCCAGGAATGATTCCTGCATGCTGAATAACTGAGAATTCCTGTTATATGAATTATTAGGAATTCCATTTGCTACCTAGTTAACTGATACAAAAATTTGATTACATTTTGGATCACAGACTATTTCGGGGAAAAAATATATTTTTTTAATGGCCAAGAAAAGATTGTCAGCCATTTTTTCTCTGAACAAATATTTATTTTGGCAGACCCTATTCAAGCCACTTCATTTACGTCATTAAACAAACAAAGAGATCTTTGCTTTCATGCAACTTGTAATATTGAAAAAAAATGATAGTAGTGAAAAAACACCGTATCTCTGTTTGCATGTCATAGTTTCCATTTGTGGCTGTGTTCCTGACATGTTAATGGCAAACTCTTCCATTCTTCCAATTGTACAAGTTGGATAATACATTAAATGGTCACCTTACCAAAATCAACAATAACTAGGTAAATTATATGGAATGTTAGGTGATAAGTGCTCTAGAAAAAGAAATAGTGAAGGGTGATGGATGATATTGAGTGTGGAAGATGGTGGAGAGGAAGCTGTATGCCACTCTGGCTGTCAGACTAGGCCTCATTGCAGGTTGAATTTCTGCAAAGATTGGGATGGCTGTAATGACTATCTAGAAAAACCATGTCTACAGAGAGGAAATGCCACTGAAAACATCTTAAAGTGAGCATATGTCTTAAGTCGCCAAGACAGAATAGCTGGAATAGAGAGTAAGGATGTGCAAGAGAAGAGAGTCAGATCATGTAACTCCTTTTAGGCCATAATTATGTTTTTGGATGTAAATCTACGAGAATTGAGAAAAAGCTGAGTTGGTTTCAGCAGAGAAATGACAGAAGAATGTGACTGTTGGTAGGAAAGAGATTGAAGGAGGAAAGAATGGAAAAAGGGGACCTGTTTGGGGGATCTTGCTTTTCCTATTTCCTGGCCAAAGTTTGTAATGCAATGGACTGAATTATTAATAGTGGTATTCTTGGCATTTTTAACATTTAAAGAAGTGTTTTTATGTTTTCACTACATAGTACCATGATTGTCTTATCCTTTTTATTTCTATTTTGCCAAGATTTTTGATTATTTTTGTTTCATATGGAAGCCATTGCCAAGTGCTTCCCTCTGTACCTTGCTACATGGTTAGGTTTTTGTCCCTTTAATATGTTAGTGTGGTGACTCAAAAGCATATGAATGCATGCATGTGTGTGTATGTATATAACATCCTTTAAATACACTTTAGTGTTCCTCAGGGATCTTTGCATGTATTTTATGATATATTTGATTGTAATACTCATTTGTTATTAACTGTTTTAATTTGATATCATAAGGAGATTAGATTTGCAATAAGGTAATGAATGAGTTTTTGTACTTTTTATATTCTCTGAATAGTATAATATTGGAATTATAATACCTGGAATGTGATATAACTCATCCATAACACTGGGTTTTCTATTTTGTTGTTAGAATAATTTTTCAACAGTGATTCATTTTATTTTATTATTAAGTTTCCACATGTATTCATAAGTCTGCTTTCTTAAATTATATTTTTGTATGCTTTAATTTAATTATTAAATATATAAAATATACTGGCAAAATGTTCATCATATTTTCCTATTTTTAAAGTACATGCTACTTTTGTGAATATCTTCTCTTTTCCTTCTATACTATTGTTACTTGTACATTTATTTTTTCTTCTTTGAGAGAAGAAGGAAATATTGCAAAAGTACTTTGGTTCTTTTAACATTTTATTTTACCTTTTAGACATTTGACTCAAATAAATGCTTTTGTAGACTCACTCATTTTAATTTTGTATTCTCTTTAATTTCTTTTTTTGTTTTAGCTACTTGCTTTCTTCCTTGTTTGGATTACTCATTAATTTTCATATTCTTACGTATACCAATTTAAGTCTTTGACTTTCAGCCTTTCTTTTAACAGTTTCTGATTTAGTTTATAAGTGGTACTTGAGTTAGCATTTGTTACGTTTTTGTAAAGTATTATTTTCATGATTCTTTACTTCTAAATATATTCCCACTCCTGTTATGATATTTAACTTAAGACTTATAGAAATGATTTTTAAAATTATTATAATTATATAGAAACATTTATTCAGTTTCATATTAATTTTGAATGTAAATATATTGTCATCTGGTAATGTGTGCTTTATAACCAAGAATAACAAACAAGCCCCACAGGCCAAATCCAGCCCCAACTCTATTTGATAAAACAAAGTTTTATTGCAACCCATGCATGTCCATTCATCTACATATTTTCTATTTTACTTTTGACTAGAAGAGCAGAGTTGAGTAGTTGCAATTGAGACTATATGGCAAGCAGAGATGAACATATTTAGTCTTTGGATCTTTACAGAAAAATATTGTTTTTGACTCCTGTTATATAATGTTTTGAAATTTGATAGGACCTGGTTATGAAATAATACATAGAAAATGTATATATAAATCCATATATGCTTGAAACTGTATTTCGTAGTCATGTCCTTTTAAAAAAAATGTTTATTGTTTTTGAGAGAGAGCATGGGTGAGGGAGAATCGGAGGGAGGGAAGGAGGGAAGGAGGGAGGGAGGGAGGGAGGGGGAGAGAGAGAGAGAGAGAGAGAGAGAGAGAGAATATCAAGCAGGTTCCCCACTCAGCATCAGAGCCTGATGTAGGGTTCTATCTCTTGGTTGTGACAAATTGACATGAGCCAGCGTCCCAGCCATGTACTATTTTATTTGTTTACAGAATAAGATTTACTATACATTTTTAAATCTACATATTTGCTGATTTCTTTATATTCTCAGTTAATTGTTAAGTGAATTATGTAAAAAAAAAGAAAACCTTGATGATAGATATGCAGTTTTACTTTCATTTCTCTTAATTAGTTTAATTATGATTGTGCGATATTATGGTAGGGGCATGTGAGTTTAAAATTAAAATTGATATTATGATAGGGGCATGCGAGTTTAAAATTAAAATTTCCGTCATGCTTTCAACACTGCCTTAAAGGCTCTTCCTCTTAATTTCAATAGATATACATCAATTTTTTTATTTTTATTATATTTCATTACATCTGTATTTTTTCTCAGTTTATCTGTTTATGTGTTTTATACATTATTCTTGTAAACAGCACATAGCTGAAGTTGTGTTTCAAACTAACCTAAAACTATTTACCTTTTAAATTTTTAATTTATTTAACATATATAATTTGATAACTCATTTATTTATACTTACCTTTAAACCATTTATTTTATTCTATTTACTTCACTTTATATACCTAAGTGTGTGTGTGCGTGTGTGTGTGTGTGTGTGTGTGCATGTATGTGTGCGTGCGTGCGTGTGTGTGTATGTGTGTTTCTCCTCTTTTGGTTTTATTTATTTTGTTTTCTAATTCTATTAACTTTTTTCTACTAGTTTCCAAGTTTGTATATACTCTTTTGAATTTTCTTAGTCGTTTCCCTTAATACACTAATTTGATGAAACATGAAGTTAATGATAAGTTTACTACTTTTCTAAAAGATACAACTGCAATGAGCTCTCTTTGATGATGCTCTTTCTAAATGTCAATGTCAATGTTGTAAAATTGTTTAGCATTCCCTTTTATGCCACTTGTTAGAAATTATTTCCATTTTAATTTATCAAATTGTTTATTTAAATGTTTAATATTTTATTTAATGGATGTTCTTATGTGTATCTCAATTTCCTATGGTATTTGTTTTAGAAATTCCTTTGGGGGCGCCTGGGTGGCTCAGTCGGTTAAGCGTCCGACTTCAGCTCAGGTCACGATCTCGCAGTCTGCGAGTTCGAGCCCCGCATCAGGCTCTGGGCTGATGGCTCAGAGCCTGGAGCCTGCTTCGATTCTGTGTCTCCCTCTCTCTCTGCCCCTCCCCCGTTCATGCTCTGTCTCTCTCTGTCTCAAAAATAAATAAAAAACCATTAAAAAATTTAAAAAAAAAGAAATTCCTTTGATGATACACTCTGAATTATATAATGTTACATTTTAGTTTGTATTTAATTTTTTTTAAAATTTATTTTGTATTCATTCTAGTTTCTATTGTTATTATTAGAAGTCAGCTGACTTATAATCTAGTTGTCATTCTTTTGTATTTAACCTCCCCCCTCCTTCCCGAAAGACTTTTAACATATTTCATTGTCTTTGGTGCTTTTGCTGCTTCATGATGATAATGGCAAAATGGGAATTCTTTCCAGAATACATTAGTCTACCTTTAAGAGTTTGTGACTTTAAACAGTTTTGGAAAATTCTGAGTTAGTATCCCTTTATATTCTGTGTCTCTAAAATTTTCTCAATTAACCACTACTAAATTATAAAAAGACATGTTGAACCATCTCATTTTATCTTCCATATCTGGTATCTCTTTAACATTTTCCATTTCCTTGCTTATATTCATGCTGTTATTGTGGCTATTTTTGTGGCTTCTAATCTCTTTTCAGGTACTTCAGACCTGTTATTTAACTCATACACCAAGTTTGTAATCTCAATATTATGTTTTTACTTCTTAAAATTTTTATACTTTTCCAAATCTAATCATTTTTTGAAGATCTCTTGTTCGTTATAATTTTAAATCCATTTTTTAAACAAACACAACATGTTTGTCCTGACGCTTCTCTGACTCCGGCCCAGGATGGTTTGTTCTTCATGTAGTTATTGCTTTTTTTCATTGTGAGCTGATATTCCTGTATTTGTGTTAATTTTTGAAAGCCTGAATTTAAAGATGCTTTCCTTCATAAATGTGAGCCTGTCATTGGCCTTATGTCATTACTAACTCAGGACCAGTTTCCTCATCTTCTAGGATTATAGTTGATTGGGCCAGAAGAATACAGTGAATTCAGATCCCAAGGACTGTTTTTGCATTTTCTGGGAATTTTTCTGATCTTTCCAAGGAAAATGAAGGTCTTTAAAAGCAAATGTAGGTACAGTCTAGTTCTGTGTGGTGAATTTCCAGATTTGTTCAATTTTTATGCATGGCATCCCCTTTCGAAGATTCAGCATTTACTTGGGAATCTATAATTTGGCATTTACCATGTGTTTACTCTAGGGTTTGTCTTGTATCTTCCATATATACAGATAATTAAAACTCAAGACATAAGATTAAGTGATGATCAAATGCCTTAAGGCAGCTACCAACTTGAAAGTGGACTTTCTTCTTTGAATTCATGCTTTATCATCATTTTAGGCTCAGACATTTCCTTTACTTTCTTGCCTGCTGTGGATTTTTTTGGAAAATATTTTGTTCATATCACTCAGATTGCTAAATTGCCCATAAACATAAGTACTCCTGTTTCTAATACATTTTCTGAAAATGGAAAATTGCTGAGACAAATCATTGTTTATACTTTCTTATCAAATTTTTTTTTTCAAGTACAGTTTCTGTGCTTTTTATTCCTCTCTTTTCATTTTAGTTAATTGAGGAATTAACATTTTGGTACTGCTCCTATCTTGAGCTAAAGTACTTACAACTGCCACAAATCTATGACTTTTGTGTAGCACTCACTATAAAATCAGGAATTTGGTTATCTGGATGTTTCTATATCACTTTCTTTCCTTTGGTGTTTTGGTGGCAGAATCATAAGCAAATAGTTGATGCATAACAAGTTATTCTAATTATTGCTCTAAAATATCAGATTTCTTCTACATTATATAAGACAATGAATTCATTATTGACCTGTTTAGTCTTCCAAAGAGTTACCAAACTATGGTAATAATGTCTGTTGAAGCCATTTTCACAAATGTTATAAAGGAACAATTTACCTTTTTGCTCTTTCTGAAGCTTGATAATAAACTAGTTTTCTCCTGGAGCAATTTTGTTTCAAAATATTATAACTGACAGACATGAGAAAATGGAATGAAGGAAGAGTAAATTTGACCAGCAAAAGACATAAATGAAGGTATGTACACTGAAAGAGAGAGTAATTAGGTGAAAATAAAATGCCTAGAAATATATAAATGTTATCCTATAATTTCAAAAATATGCTAGAAGTATCAACTAGTGCTGATATCTCTTTCTAATCCTAAAACACAATAAACCATATTATGTAAATTTTGTAGTTTGGTAAGATAAAGGCACAAAGTTTTACTTATCAACTACTAATAGATTGTTAGCAAACCTAAAAATGGAACATGAAGAATATTTTCAGAAAATAAAAACATAAGCTACTTCCCTTCTCTTGCATCTATTTAGAAACTATTATTAAATAAATTAATAAAGCATGAATTTTTGGCAACCAACTTGTGACAAAAGTTATTTTTTCCTAATTTCCATAAAAAGGGCTCTCTAATGAACTTCTTTTTTAATGTTTATTTATTTATTTTGAGAGACAGCAGGGGAGGGGCAGGGAAAGGGAGAGAGAGAGAATCCCAAGCAGGCTCTGCCCTGTCAGCGTGAAGCCTGACATGGGGCTAATCCCCTGAACTGTGAGATCATGACCTGAGCCAAATTCAAGAGTCGGTTGCTTAACCGACTGGGCTACTCAGGCGACCCATGAACTTCTGAAATAAGAAAAGAAAATATGTAAAGATTAGCTTATAACTAGGACTGTCAAATGCTTGGTAAAACAATATGAAAATGGAGCTTTTTTATTCAACTGAATACTGGAGAAGAGTCAGTGACACTACTAGTTCAGGTCCTTGCTGTGTGCTAAAAACTGACTTAAATGTGTAAGACTGTAAACTAAGAAACCAACTTCCTCTACTCTCTTACTCTTTCCATTATGCTAAAATAAAGTACTTAGGTTTTCTTTTTCACACTAGTGAAGTTACTAAGGGAAGGAGTACTTCTTTTAATTTCTATTTCAAAAACCTAAAGTCAAAAGGAATATATGAACTTTATTATTAATAATTAATATACATATTAATAGAATTAATTAATAAATTCATATTTAATTAATTATTAATTGAATGTATTATTTAAAATGAAAGGGGGGAAGGCTCATCTTCCCCTAAAACACACACAGTGGTGGAATATATAATTTAATCTGGATTCAAAAAGATGGAGAGGGTAATATTCTTATTACTCTGGATATATGGAAGGGTTTTGCACCATACTTTGAGGTCTGTGCATGTAAAGGCAGGGGAGACGAGGAATCTTCTCATCTAGATTTATATTCGGCATCTTTTCACTTATTAGAACAGTTGTGAAGATAAAATAATGCATATGAAAATTATTTTGTAAACCAATAAATAAACACTTTTTAGGTAGAAAGTTGCTATAGCAGAGACAATAGCAAGGAATATGAAACTATTAAATTAACCAAAGGAAGTCCAAAAAATCCTGCTTTAATATTGATTTCTCTGATGTATTCTTGAGATTATATGAAGTGCTATACAGTCTTTTCTAAGTATTATTCAGATTTCTATTAGCTATGGGGTGCTAGCCAATGGGAAACATGCTGAGCAGATGAATGTGAGAAAAAATTAGGCACACTCTGTCATCTGAAGCTTATATTCTAGTGTCTGAGTAAGGCATCAATCAAAAACAACACACAAAATCAGTTAAAATTGTAAATATGCCATAAGCACTTTCCTTAAAGGGAATGGTGAGGTGAGATTTAAGAATGGGTAGGGGTTGAGTAAGTGAATGTGATTTAAAAAATATCCAGTGGGTTGTTTGTTTGTTTGTTTGTTTGTTTTCATCTTGAACACTCTGGTACCAAGCAGGCATGATGGTATCTTTCCTGATATTATATTGTGTCAATTCAAGAATAAAAGCTACAATTTAGCAAAGAGAGTCTTTTGACACAAATCCAGAAGTTCAATCAGATCATAAAATATATTGACACTTGTAATAGAACACTTATTTTTTTCATTGTAGGCATTATTTTTGTCACAAATGGCTAAGTTCTACCTTTTCAGTAACACCTAAATGTAGATAATACCTAAAACTCTATTGACGTATATTTATTTTTTTGATTATAAATACTTATTGTATAGAGTATATTAAAATGGGTATGAATTTGAAAGTTTGAAAGTTACCTTTTCTTATATCACCATTAAAGTTGCCCTAAACTTGCTTTTCTTAGAGAGAAAGACGGAAGAGTATTTTAACATAAAAAGAAGAATAATTATCAACCCGATAGTCCTAAATATCATACAAAGAGTTCAACATGACAAGGTGTACAATTTGTACTTTAATCAAAGCGCTTTTAATGACATCCATATAAAAATCTCAGCCAGGAGACTGATGGTGGCCACATATATTTGCAATGGGCAATTATTAGGTATAAGTTCCCAACATTCGTTTTGATTTTTGATCATTTCAGAGGACTCAGAGCATACCATGATGGCCTTGTTGATAAAGATTATCTGACTGCTTAATTCTTATTTTAAATATCATTCAGAAGTAGAACATAAGCCTATCTAGTATTCCAAATGTTGTTTAGAGATCATTTTAGACTTATACAACACATTTTTAATCAATACAGATCAACTACATTTACCATATCTATCTATCTATCATCTATCTATCTATCTATCTATCTATCTATTGTCTATCATCTAGATTTTTAAAAGTAGCATCTTTTGGGGTTAGTAAAAAGTTACAAGATCTTCCTTTGAGAATGTTGAAAATAAAGCAATGGAAGTAAATAACTTCTTCAAGGAAACGTGGATACAGGGACTTTGGATCTGAAGTTAGGTTCATTTTGAGGACTGTATTCATTTTGATGCACTAGTGCCTATCCTTAAACTAAATAATCACTATTTAGGCTATAATTCAAAGTTCTGTCAGAAGCCTTACAAGCCTAACATTGTATGTTCCCATATGCATTGTTCTTCTTACACACCATCTGCACCTGTGTCTATGGTGAATTACACAAGGAAAATATAAGCATGGTGGGTAAAAGATCGCCTGCAAAGACAGCATAAAGCTCAACTTAGAGAAATTTGGCATAGTTGCATACAGCTGGGAAGTGAAAGCAGCAGATGGGTTATGTTGACTTCCTGAAATCAGAAATGAGATGGTTTGTATCTAACAAGAAATTTGCATAGCCTCTAAGGCAAAGGCATTGCAGGCTTTGCAAATGATAATCAGAAGATAATAAGGTGACATTCTTGAAACTGAATGCCAACAATAGTATAATTGCCAAGAATTTTATAGATATAATGTCTTCCTCCCTCCCCCTTCCCTCCTTTTTCTTTCCTTCCTTCTTGCTTCCTTCTTTCCTTCTTCCTTCCTTCCTAGTGAAAAGAAGAGAGTACCAAAAAATAGGATCAAAAACCATTTTTATGTGACAAAGCTTACTTTAAAAATGAGTTTTCTCATCCATGTACAGAACATATAAACTATTGTGTTTATATCACTAAAATATCATATTTGCTGAAGTAACTAATAAAAAATTCAAGTGCAGGAATATGTATATTTCTATTTGTTTGGTTTGTGTGTTTTGTTTTCCATTTTTGTACTGAGCTATAGTGTTCCTAGAATGTAAGGAAAGATAATCAAAAAATACTGACACTTTGCAAAAAATACTGATTCAGTGCACTTTGCACTGAATTTATAAGCAACATTTAGCACTGGCTTAGTAAAGCCTTCTTAAGACTCCCTTTTCTGATAATGACCTGATCAATAATGGAAAATACAAGTTAAAGTACGTGATTTAACTTCTTCCTATAATAGAAGATTTAGTTATCATATAGTGATAACAGTATAGTATCTTTACCAAGTGCTATACCAAATTAAATTAAATATTTAATTTTATTAATTATGGAAATATATGTATTACTTTGTTTCTATGAGTTACTTTCAGTAACTATGAACAGCTAAACTTCTGCAGATCAAAATCTACATAGCTAAATTATCATATTAGTTATTATTATAGCAATGGGTTCAACTTTTAAGAGAAAATTTTAGGGACCAAGATATTAATATATTATTACCTGGTTTTAAACATTTTCTAATTCTTCCCTGCTTTGTGTGTTTATTTGGTTTTGTGTCAACTCCTGGCATCTCTGAGAGGACTGGAGTGACAAGGGTCAAATGCTGAGTGGTTTCCTGCACTTATCATTCCCCCCACTTATATCATTTCAGAATTGTTGGTTTTTATCTTAGTTACTTGACAATCTATATAAATGAGCTTCCCTTTTTAACTGTCCATTCATTTCTATGGCAAGGATAACTTTTCCCCATATCTAGAAGGAAATGTTAAAGTTTATATGACTGCTTGTGTAATAAAAAATGTCAAAATACACATTTCTCAAATTAGTTTCATATTCCACAACCGCCCATCTCTGTTTTAATGGTGATTTGGCTGTCTGGAATCAGTATCTCAGCCCATTTGAAACTGTTTAGTCCTTGGTAAAATTGCTCTGCTGTTCTTTCTCAAATGGTTCAAATGGAGCAATCATTGTCAAGGTGATCTTGAGTTTTTGAAAGAGAAAAAAAATAGATAAAAGTTGTACTTTCTGAAGAGCTATAAAAAAAGTAAAATACACATTTATTTAAGGAACACCAAACATGACTTCTCCATGGCAGGCCTAAAACTTCTCCTGTAAAGCCCTTACAAAATTTTCTCATTTCAATATTGATAAGGATCAGCTTACCCATTTTCAATTTTAAAATCACATTTGTTTTTAAATTAGAATAAACAGGGGTGATGTTAGACACAAGCAGAATGGGTAATTATCCGCATGACTCAAGGGGAGCTGAAATGTATTGTCTTCACAAGTATTTCTTCAAAACTTTTTGATGTTCTTTTGTGTCATTGTTTGATATAAATCCACTAAGTACTTTTGTGATGAAAGGCAAGTAAACAGGGATTTACAGTATATCTTAAGGTTATTTATACCTTAGTAAAGATTTCATGTTTCCTTTTCTCCTAATTGTTAGTTAAGTATAAAAAAAACCTCAATTACAACTGCGATGAATTATGTTGGAAATAGAAAGGTAATTTTAGAATAATTTTTTTTTTTGCATATGAAATCCAGGTAGATTGGCTAGGTCCTGTAATAGGAAATATCTTAGGATGTCGAAGAAATATGATTAATGGACAAGGAGACATGAACACAAAAAAGAAGGTAAAAGAACATCAAAAACACCATTATTGATTTGATAAATTTGCTGAGAGTTTTCCACATGACTACATTGGACAAAAGACAGAAATAATCTTTTTTTTAAATTTGCATATGCTGACCTGCTGGTAATGACCCGAAAGAATACTGGTGATGAGTTTTGAGGTTAAGTTGGAAAAACTCAATGATTTATGCAAATTGCAGCCAGCTCAGGAAAGCATTGTTGCAGAGGGCCAGCAGTGAATCTGTCTTTCCTTTTTATCTACCTTATTTATCTTTCCAATTATACTTTTCACTTATCTAGTTTTTTTTTTTTTTTACTCTTATATCTCTTATTACTTTCACCTAAGTTATATGATATCTCATTTAATTTTTTTAGGCTACAGCTTATGCCAAAGTATTTTTATTTCTGTAATTCTGCAAACTATGATTGATCAGCTAAAATTGCTTTAACCGTGACACTTCATGATTCATGACACTTTTTTAAACCAAGTTTCAAATAAATTTCTTTCACATCGCATACAAAATTTTTCTGGCTTTTAACTCATTCATTGTATATGTAATTGAATCAGTCATTTCATTTACAAATTAAATGCTTATTTTTTCCTATATTTCATATTATCATAGATTTATATTAATGAAAGTGTCCTAAAAGTTATCTGGTCTTACTTTCTTAGAAAATCAGGTAACTGGGTCCCAAAATATTGGAGATTTATTCAGAGCTTTGTAATTAGGTAATAGCAGAAGAAAATTTGGAGTCAAGGTCATAGAGATGATTTTCCAATGTTTTCCAATGATTTTTAAGATCATCTGTGGATTTTCTTGGTACTATACACCCTTTAGGGGGTTCTTGGTCTAATACATGTGTCATCACACATTCGGTGTATTGGATGGTATCTATCTTTTTTCAGTGTCAGTGTTTCTAAGCAATTGAACTTTGAGTTAGGTATAAACACTTGAATGTAGGCTTTCTTAACAGGAATCTATAATAAGTTATTTTGATTAGAGAATCATCTAGAATTCTGAGCTTTAGTAACTTCTTGGGCTTGCTCTAGATTTCAACTTGGTGCTATTGGGCATAAGTACTATTGTAAGAAAGAAGGATTTGATGTTACAGAGAACTGGGTTTGACTCTGTTTCCACTTACTGGTTATTTGATTTAGAATCCTCTTACTACCACTCAGAATAAATTCTCTCAGGATTGCAGTTACCTCTGTATATTTTTTGTTAGGTGAAAGTATCTCATGGTCTTGGCTGGTACTTATTGACTCCAACTTCTTAAGGAAAAAAAATCTAAATCATATTTCCAGGTTTTGCTTCATCTAATTATATACCCTCAAATTACCTCCTCTATGATGTCCAGATAGTTTTCACCTTTCTCTATAAGAGTTTCTTACTCACATAATAAGTCATTGATGTTGGCTAGAATAAGCTTTCTTAAATAACAGCTATACAAGCAGACATGTGATATTTCATATTGTGTTATTGGATTATTATTGCTATTATTATTATTATTATTATTATTATTATTAGAATTACTAGTAAGTGTGTGTCTTGGAACAATAAGTCTAAATAAAAGCAGTGAATTAGAAGTTTTATTTTTGGAGACCATTATAGTAATAGACATGTTTCATGTGACATACTTCCCTTGAGTGAAGGAATTATTTTGGGAGGTCACAGGGTGTATATGTAAATATGGAGGCTGAATTATCACTGATGTTTATTATCAATAATGGAAAATATAAGTTAAGGTACATGATTTAACTTCTTCCTGTAATAGAATATTTAGCTATATTCTAACTAAATCATGAGGCAATTTTGATAGGCCAGGTTTCTGCTAACTTAAGACATTAGATATTTTAATGCTAATGTAAAGTCAGTCAATATTTAACCACTGAAAAACCATTAATTCCATGGTGTTTAAAAGACAAAATTTTTCTTGGTGTGTCTCAATTATGGTAATGCTGTCATTGACCCCTGCTGACTTGATACACCAGATACTATTTGGCAGGGGCTAATTAGTTGTGGGAATAAAATCAAGTGTATGCTCCAGTTCCTATGTTTATATTACAAATAGAAATACCATGAGAAAGAAGGGATTAGACTTTAAGAAGAGGGAAGAAAGGCATTAACATATGCAATGTATAGCTGGAAAATGGTTGTAAACATCCTAAGAAGGTGGTAGGCATCCTAGGTAAATAGCTTAGTAAATTCATAGATCTTTTTCAGAGCAAGTTCAGTCAATTTGGATTAGCAGAAATATTAGCAATGATGTATAGTTTGTGTGCTGAGGCACTAGTAGCCTTAAAAACACGGGAATCTCTCCATCTGTCTTTTTTTTCACAGAGGGGATTTTTTTTCATAAGTGAGAAAATTATGCCAATGTAGTTGTATAGAACATTGGCCTTGAATTTGAAGTGCACTAATGGGAGGATAGCTTTCAGGCTCCAAATACATTGAGTCACCTACATTTTTGCATGGAGGTACACACCACAAACAGAAAAGTCTAATTTTTTTTGACTATTATTATAAAGGAAGTGTATAAAGGAAACAACATACAAAAAAAGTGTAAGTTTTTTTCACAGCCTTTGTAGGGTCCTTAGGAAATTCTTTACAAGTGAAATATGAGTGTGTTGAGACCCACTGAATAAATCCAATGTGGGTGATTAAGGCAAAGGAAACAGCATGTATAATGGCAGAGAAGCATGAAAATGCAAGAAAGGACAAGATTTGGGTGTAGTGGAGTGAAGAAGGAAATTTTAAACCCTGGTGTGGTATGTGAATGGATGTGATGTCATCTTTGATGTGTCTTCAAGTTTAAAATGATCGATTTTTGTATTTTGAGCAAAGGAATGATGCAAAAATATTTGTCAATAGAAACTTATTTTTTTAAAAAAATTAAATGTTTATTTATTTTTGAGAGAGAAAGAGCATGAGCATGAGCAGGGGAAGGGCAGAGAGAGAGGGAGATACAGAATACGAAGCAGGCTCCAGGCTCTGAGCTGTCAGCACAGAGCCTGACGCAGGGCTAGAACTTACAAACCATGAGATCATGACCTGAGCAGAAGTCAGACGCTTAACTGACTGGGCCACCCAGGCACCCTACAAAAACTTATTTTGATAAAACAGTAAAATAAATTATGAGGAGATAATGCTAGCTAAGAAGCCAGGAAAATTACAATGTGATCCTGAATTACAGCACTGGTGTGGACATCAATAATAATGGGCAAATACAACAGATATTTATGAGATAGAATTGTCAACTAGTTGGTCATAATGAATTAGAAAAAACATATAGAAGAAAGAATGCAAGATGTCTTCTTGTTTCCTGAATTCTCTTGATGGATTGTGAGAGTCGATCAGCAGGACATAAACTATAGAGGAATATTGGGTTTGAAGTGAGAAGAGGTAAAACTTAAGATGCTTGCAGGCCATCCAAATGAAAATTTCCAATAGATCCAGGAATGAAGTTTTGGAGACTATGGAAATTTGTTGGCTGGCAATGCAAATGTTGGATTCATCATTGTGTTGATAGAAGCAGAAGGGAATAATTCCTAGAGAAATAGCTGCACTGAGTTGACTTCTGTCTTTTTTTTTCAATATATGAAATTTATTGTCAAATTGGTTTCCATACAACACCCAGTGCTCATCCCAACAGGTGCCTCCTCAAAGCCCACCACCCACCCTCCCCTCCTCCCACCCCCCATCAACCCTCAGTTTGTTCTCAGTTTTTAAGAGTCTCTTATGCTTTGGCTCTCTCCCACTCTAACCTCTTTTTTTTTTTCCTTCCCCTCCCCCATGGGTTTCTGTTAAGTTTCTCAGGATCCACATAAGAGTGAAAACATATGGTATCTGTCTTTCTCTGTATGGCTTATTTCACTTATCACACTTTCCAGTTCCATCCACGTTGCTACAAAGGGCCATATTTCGTTCTTTCTCATTGCCATGTAGTACTCCATTGTGTATATAAACCACAATTTCTTTATCCATTCATCAGTTGATGGACATTTAGGCTCTTTCCATAATTTAGCTATTGTTGAGAGTGCTGCTATAAACATTGGGGTACAAGTGCCCCTATGCATCAGTACTCCTGTATCCCTTGGGTAAATTCCTAGCAGTGCTATTGACTTCTGTCTTTAATGAAAGCTTTATTAGAGTTAATTCAGTTCATATCCACCAATACATGCTAGACAACTAGGAATCTGGAGCTACCTAAAAGACAACTGTTGTTGCAGATTCATATACATTGTAAAAATGCATTTTAAAGTTAAGAACAAAATTAAGAAAACAGTTACAACATTAAAAAAATACCTTATTTGGGGGTGCCTGGGTGGCTCAGTTGGTTAAGCACCCAACTCTTGATTTCAGCCAAAGTCATGATATCAAGGTTATGAGATGGAGCCCTTTGTCAGCACAGAGCTTGCTTGGGATAATCTCTCTCCCCCTCTCTCTGCCCATCCCCTGCTCACATGCACGTGGCCATTTTCAAAAAAAAAATTAAATAAACTTAAAAATACCTTATTTGGTAAATTTTAATTGAAATATCTTATGAGTATTATGCAATATATAATATGAAATATGTGTATGAATATATATTTCATATTATGTATATTATTTTTATTTTTTTTTTTTTACAATTTGAACCATTTTTTTTCAAAGTATTTTACTTTCCCAAGAATAATTGTCAGGACTATTTCCCTGAGTATGTATGTCCTTTTGTTGTTTTTGGAATTATTATTATTAACCTTTGAAACAGAATTAATATTCTATACAGAAAATTGCACCTTTCTATTTTGTTTACTTCATGCTTAGAACTATAGCAGTGACTCTCTTTATATAAACAGATTTCTAATTTTTTACTGCTTATTCTAAATCCTAAAGGTCCAATTGGGCTTTATAATATGAGATGCTTGCTCTTAGAATCACTAAGGGATATTTGCAGTTTTAAAAATAATGGAAAGTCATAAGAGATGTCTAGTATTTCCATATTAAAAAATTGACAACCAATATTTATTTGTTCAATTTGGAAACGTCTGTATATTATATATATATATTTTTTCCTGATAGTGTCTCTTTCTCATTTTTTTGTTTCAATTTTTTATTTAAATTCCATTTAGTTAACATATAGTGCGATATCAATTCCAGGAATAGAATTTAGTGATTCGTCACTTACATATAATACCCAGTGTTCGTCACAAATGTGCCCTCCTTAACACCCATCACCCATTTAGCTTTATTTCTATTCTGTATTGTCATACTATATATTTAAAATTGCCACTTCTTATCTTTTTCCTCCTTGTCCTCTCCTTTCTTCTTCCTCCTTGTTTTATTTCTTTTCTCCTATGTCTTCTTAATTTTTACATTTTATTCTCAAGCAATGAAAAGGGATTACCCCTTTAGTTAGGTCGTCTAGACTTTGCTCTGCTTATCCCACACTACATGCACCATCTTTTTTCATTAGTTTCAAACGTAGAGCAGAGTAAGTCAACAATTATATACATTACTTAATGCTCACCATAAGTGTAGGCACCAGCTGTCATCATACAATGCTATTGCAATATTATTGATTATATTCCCTATGCTGTACTTTTTACCTCTGTGGCTATTTTGTAACTGAAAGCTTGTAACTCTGAATCACCTTCACTGCACACTATCATCTTGGATGGCAAAGTTTACTTTCAGTTCTTTTTTTATTCTCAATAACTTTCAGATATTTTTTCCTTCTTCTGAGGCTTGTTATATGACTCTCCAGGAGAATTTAACAATAGCATAAGTTGTTAAATTTCTCTGTTCAATATTTTTTCTTGCCTTTATTTTCATGTCTTCTGTTCACACTTCTCAGTTTAGTTGTCTGGTTGATACAATAATATTTTGCAACTTGTTGCTCTGTCATGGTGACCAGGTGATGTGAAGGTAATACAGGTATGCTCTCCCCCCACTTTTCAAAGTTCGTGTTAGACCAGTTGGCTTTTAGGAAAGCCCTACATTACTATCGAATTTTGCTAACCAAAAGAAATCTGAAGAGGATTTTTTACTTTAATGAAAAAAGGCAAAAGTGAAAACAGTGTGAAGCATTTGTTTTGTAGTGAAATATCATAGTGGGAGCATGCACCCTCATCAGTGACAGTCGCACTGCACATCTCCTCTGGAAACTACACTCAGCATCTTACCATAAAGTCACCACAGATCTGAACTGTGTCCGTGAGCATCTGTGCTTAATATCTCAATTGATTGTGTGCATCTGTTGGCAAGATGTATCCTAAGAAGAGCCCAAGAGAGGTTGATTCTTGAGTCTGGAAACACTAAATTTTTTTTTTTCATAGAAATTAATTATAATCTCTTCTGTACCTGTTTTGTTTCCTCAAGTTTGCTTAGGAATACTCTGCTTATGGAGAGTGGGGGGGAAACCAGTATATTTTCTGCTCTACTGTCAAGGTGGTATTTTATTAGAGATAACATTTTCCATAATCATCAAATTATAAGTTTAATTTTTTTTCTATTATTAATCTCTCCTAAGAACCCCTTGTTATATTAAGACATTTATAAACATAACCTGACATAATAATTAAAATGCAAGAATGCTGTATGATAATTTTAATGTTACTCTTGTATTTACATACTAACAAATATACTAATTCATGAGATAATTATAAATAATCCGATTTAAATTATTTTCCTAGTAGTCTTTATTCAAAGACTTTAAGAGCTAAGGATTGCATAGTGAATACAATTAAATCGGTTTTGTATGCTAAAAAAACACTACAATTATATGGGGATCTTTTCCTCTGGGGATATATTAGAACTGCTCTTTATGCATAGTATGAACACAAGCTGGAACATACAGTATACTTTACATTTATTATGACCTAGCTGCGTGGGCCAGGAACTCTCATAATGTGAATATTTTCTGGTTGATCGAAATTGCTTTTTCTAGGCATATTTTCCACCAAATTCTTCTTATTATAATTTTTAGGATTAAATCTTTGATATGTTGCTATTCTAGTATTCTAGAATACTAGATGTTTATTTCTAATAGCAGTGGAGGAAAATGTAATTAATCTAAAAAATAACTATTTTATTTTATCTCTAGTCACAGTTAATTGGGTTATTTTTTGGTCAAGATATGGCAATGTGAATCATGCATTCACGTACAACATGACACATCTTAAATCGTTGATATTTGCATGTTGAAATAAGCATGGGTATAAGTGATGTCTTAGATTACATCTGAGTAGACTTCAGAGAAACACTTAGGTCTATATGCCAAAATTACATAAGAAATTAAGTAGAGCTTCTCACCACCTTTGTTTTACATAAGAGACCTAATCATGTGATAATTAGGAGAGACAAAATGAAAATAGTGTTGTTTCTATCATGCTGATTGACAGGTAGATAGATAAAAAATTACATTTATTAAATAGATTATTTATGAACAGAAATATTAACCTGCTTCAGAATTTTCTAATAGAATATAAAATGAAAATCTATCATTGAGCAAAACTGTCTACCGTAGTGATATACTCTGCCTGTTTTCCTGCACATTAGTGGAAGAGACAAGAGTTCAGATTAACATTAAAAAAGTGAAGAAGACATTGCACTCTCCTTCTTAACTTACAAAACCAAACACCATTAAGTGATTAACCCTCATTTTATTAAAGAATCTAGAGATCTTTTTGTAGCTCTAGGGATTGTTTGCAAAATATTAATAAATTACTTCATATTTGATGTATGTAATATTTTGCATTAATTATTTTCTCCATTAAAAACATGTTAGGAGAGGAGCCAAGATGGCAGAACAGCATGGAAACTTTTTGTGTGTCTTGCGTCCATGAAATAGAGCCAGACCAACACTAAACCGTCCTACACACCTAGAAAACCTATTGGAAGATTAACACAACAATCTGCACAACCTGAACCACAGACTTCAGCAGGTACACGGTGCGAAGAGGTGAACTTGGGCAGCAAGAAGCCCTGAAAGGTAGGGAACCCCTTTTGCGGGCAGAGAGAGGACGGAGACTGGGGAGTGGGGGAGTGTACAGGAAAAGTACCCCTCCCCAAAAGCAGCTGGAGAGAAAGTGGAAAATTGGAAACAGCTGCAGGGACTAAACTAAAAAGGGAGAAAGGAGAAAGGAGAGGGTTTAAACTCCATTAAGACTGTAAACAAGGGGAGCGCAAAGGCTGCAGCTCCGCAGCTCCATACCTGGTGGTGCTCTGGTGGGAAAGGTGAATCTCCAGGAACAGAGTGGGGTCCGGGAGGTTCTCGGGCCACACCGGGAAAAGCGTGTTCTACTGCTGGAAGGACATTTGGTAGAGACGGTTGAAGCCACCGGGTCCCAGCAGACTCCGGAGGGCAGCCACATTCGCTGGTGCTGGGGCAAGGTTGTTGAGGGGGAAGCCTGGTGCCAGATGTGTATTGAGATTTTCCACGGTCCTTGAAATGCTGAGGTTACACTGTCTCGCGATCTTTTTTTGGGGCAGGCTGGCACCTGGCTGGAGTCTCGGGGCACCGGCAACAGCAGGGTCCAGCAGGAGTTCCTAGGTGCAGCTGATATTCGGCCATTGCTCATTGGGATATTGCTTGGTGAGACCCTCCCACAGAGGGGTGGAATGGGTTAAAGACGCAGTCCTTCAGAAGTAAGGGGCCGGGGAAAACAGCCGCATCTGAGACAAAACGTGGTACTGCCTGGGGCCTAGTCACGGAGAGTGAGAAAGCCGGGAGTGGAGGAGAGCTGAAGACAGAGGACTGGTGCGTGATTGCTGATCCAGGAGAACAGTCTGGGTGGCTGGGTGGTGCCATTTTTCACTGCTCCCGCGTGGGCACCCACAAGCACTGCAACAATCCACCCCAGTAGGCTAGCAGTGCCATTTGTGGAGAGCGGAGCTTTTACACCAAGCCCTGCCCAACTGGGCCAACTTTGCTCTTCAACAACACAAACCTCACTGCTGGCTTAATTTATGGACTATAAAGAGCTACATGGACTGACCTCTAGGGGAAAACGAAGCAATTTCAGTTCTACTTCAATCTGTTAGCAGGTTCATCTATTCAATTTTTTTTCTTCTTTTTCCTTTTTCTCTTTTATAATTCTTTTCTTTTTCCTGAATACAGAGAGAGAGAAAAAACTCATTTTTACTTTCAATTTTTATTAAAAATATGTCTTTAATTTTTATTACTATATTTTTTACTTTTGTGTAAATTTTTTCAAATTCTACTTTACTTCCATCATTTTATTTTAGTCTACTTCAGTGTACTCACCTTTTCAAATTTTCAAACAATTTCCTCTTTTTTCTTTTTCTTTTTTCTCTTTTACATTTCTTTTCTTTTTCTTGAATGCAGAAAGAGAAAAACTTCATTTTTACTTTCAATTTCTTTTAAAAATATTTAATTTTTATTACTATATTTTTTGCTTTTATATAAATTTTTTTCAAATTCCACCTTATTCCCATCATTTTATATCAGTCTACTACAGTGTATTCATTTTTTCAAATTTTCAAACGATTTCTTTTTTTGTCTTTTCTTTTTTCTTTTTTTATCTTTTTTCTCTTTTTCATTTCTTTTATTTTTTCTTAAATACAGAAAATGAAAAATTTATATTTCTTTTTAATTTTTATTAAAGTATTTTTTCATATTTTTTCTACTATATTCTCTACTTTTGTGTATTTTAGTCTACTTCACTGTATTCATTTTTCCAAATTTTCAAATGATTTTCATTTTTTTCTCTCCCCCCCTTTTTTGTTTGTTTGTTTGTTTGTTTGTTTCTCTAATGTGTCAAACCACTTTCCACACCCAGTAGGATCTAGCATCATCTATTCAATTTTTGTGTGGGTGTGTTAATTTTTAATTTTAATATTTTTTAATGTTAATATTTTTAATTTCAATTTTTCTACATCATTAATTCCTTTTCTCCCTTCAAAATGACAAAACAAAGGAATTGACCCCAAAAGAAAGAGCATGAAGAAACGACAGCCAACGATTTAATCAACACAGATACAATCAAGATGTCTGAACCAAAATTTAGAATCACGATAATAAGAATACGAGCTGGAGTCAAAAATATATTAGAATCCCTTTCTGCAGAGATAAAAGAAGTAAAAAATAGCCAGGATGAAATTAAAATTGCTATAACTGAGCTGCAATCATGGATGGATGCTGCAGCAGGAAGGATGGGTGAGGCAGAACAGAGAATCAGTGAAATAGAGGACACACTTATAGAGAACAACGAAGCAGAAAGAAAGAGGGAGATTAAGGCAAAAGAGCACAATTTAAGAATTAGAGAAATCAGTGACTCATTAAAAAGGAACAACATCAGAATCATAGGGGTCCCAGAGGAGGAAGAGAGAGAAATAGGGGTAGAAGGGTTATGTGAGCAAATCGTAGTGGAAACTTTCCTAACCTGGGGAAAGTCACAGATATCAAAATCCAGGAAAAACAGAGGACTCCCATTAGATTCAACAAAAACTGACCATCCACAAGGCACATCATAGTCAAATTCACAAAATACATGCAAGGAGAGAATCATGAAAGGAGCAAGGGGAAAAAGTCCTTAACCTACAAGGGAAGACAGATCAGGTTTGCAGCAGACCTGTCCACAGACCTTGGCAGACCAGAAAGGAGTGGTGGTATATATTCAGTGTGCTAAATCAGAAAAATATGCAGGCAAGAATTCTTTATCTTGCAAGGCTGTCATTCAAAATAGAAGGAGAGATAAAAAGTTTCCCAGACAAACAAAAATTAAAGGAGTTTGTGACCACTAAACCAGCCCTGCAAGAAATTATAAGGGGGACTCTCTGAGGGAAAAAAAGATGAAAAAAAAAATATATATAATATATATATTTTATGTATATATAAATACCAAAAGCAACGAAAGATTAGAAAGTCCAATAAAAAGACATAGGGTAACAGAATGGATCAGAAAATAAGACCCATCTATATGCTGTTTACAAGAGACTCACTTTACACCTAAAGACACCTACAGATTGAAAATAAGGGGATGGAGAACCATCTATCATGCTAATGGTCAACAAAAGAAAGCTGGAGTAGCCATACTTATATCAGACAATCTAGACTTTAAAATAAAGACTGTATCAAGAGATGCAGAGGGGCATTATATCATAATCAAGGGGTCTATTGACCAAGAAGACCTAACAATTGTAAACATTTATGTGCCAAATGTGGCAGCACCCAAATATATAAATCAATTAATCACAAACATATAGAAACACATTGATAGTAATACCATAATAATAGGAGACTTCAACACCCCACTCACAGCAATGGACAGATCATCTAATCAAAAAATCACCAAGGCTTTGAATGACACATTGGACCGGATGGACTTAACAGATATATTCAGAACATTTCATCCTAAAGCAGCAGAATATACATTCTTCTCCAGTGCACATGGAGCATTCTCTAGAATAGGCAACATACTGGGACACAAATCAGCCCTCAGCAAGTACAAAAAGATCAAGGTTATACCATGCATATTTTCAGACCACAACACTATGAAACTCAAAATCAACCACAAGAAAAAATTTGGAAAGGTTACAAATACTTGGAGACTGAAGAACATCCAAGTAAAGAATGAATGGGCTAACCAAGAAGTTAAAGAGGAAGTTAAAAAGTATATAGAAGCCAATGAAAATGATAACACCACAACCCAAAACCTCTGGGACACAGCAAAATCAGTCATAAGAGGAAAATATATAGCAATCCAGGCCTTCCTAAGAAGGAAGAAAGATCTGAGATACACAACCTAACCTTACGCCTTAAAGAGCTGGAAAAAGAACAGCAAATAAAACCCCAAACCATCAGAAGACCTGAAATCATAAAGATTACAACAGAAATTAATGCTATCGAAACCAAAAAAACAGTAGAACAGATCCATGAAACCAGAAGCTGGTTCTTTGAAAGAATTAACAAAATTGATAAACCACTAGCCAGTTTGATCAAGAAGAAAAAGGAAAGTGCCCAAATAAATAAAATCAATAATGAAAGAGGAGAGATCACAACCGCCACAACAGAAATAAAAACAATAATAAGAGAATATTATGAGCAATTATATGCCAATAAAATGGGCAATTTGGAAGAAATGGACAAATTCCTAGAAAAATATACACTACCAAAACTGAAACAGAAAGAAATAGAAACTTTGAACAGAACCATAACCAGTAAGGAAATCAAATTAGTAATCAAAAATCCACCAAAAAACAAGAGTCCAGGGCCAGATGGCTTTCCAGGGGAATTCTACCAAACATTTAAGGAAGGGTTAACACTTCTCTTGAAACTGTTCCAAAAATTAGAAATGGAAGGAAAACTTCCAAACTCTTTCTATGAAGCCAGCATTACCTTGATTCCAAAACCAGACAGAGACCCCACTAAAAAGGAGAACTATAGACCAATTTCCCTGATGAACATGGATGCAAAAATCCTCAACAAGATATTAGCCAACCGGATCCAACAATACATTACAAAAATTATTCACCACGACCAAGTGGGATTTATACCTGGGATGCAGGGCTGGTTCAATATCTGCAAAAACGATTAACGTGACTCATCACATCAATAAAAGAAAGGACAAGGACCATATGATCCTCTAAATAGATGCAGAGAAAGCACGTGACAAAATACAGCCTCCTTTCTTGATAAAAACCCTCAAGAAAATAGCGATCATACCTCGAGATCATAAAAGCCATATATTAATGACCCAAAACTAATACCATCCTCAATGGGGAAACACTGAGAGCTTTCCCCCTAAGGTCAGGAAAAAGACAGGGATGTCCACTCTTGCCACTGTTATTCAACATAGTATTAGAAGTCTTAGCCTCTGCATCAGACAACACAAAGAAATAAAAGGCATCCAAATCGGCTAGGAGGACGTCAAACTTTCACTCTTCACAGATGACATGATACTCTACATGGAAAACCCAAAAGATTCCACCAAAAAACTGCTAGAACTGATTCATGAATTCAGCATAGTTTCAGGATATAAAATCAATGCACAGAAATCGGTTGCATTCCTATATACCAACAATGAAGCAAGAGAAAGAGAAATCAAGGAATCAATCCCATTTACAGTTGCACCAAAACCCATAAAATACCTAGGAATAAATCTAACCAAAGAGGTGAAAAATCTATACACTGAAAATTATAGAAAGCTTATGAAAGAAATTGAAGAAGACACAAAGAAATGGAAACAGATTCCATGCTCCTGTATAGGAAGAACAAATATTGTTAAAATGTCACTACTACCCAAAGCAATCTGCATATTCAATGCAATCCCTATCAAAGTAACACCAGCATTCTTTACAGAGCTAGAACAAATAATCCTAAAATTTGTATGGAACCAGAAAAGACCCCGAATAGCCAAAGCAATCTTGAAAAAGAAAACCAAAGCAGTAGGCATCACAATCCCAGACTTTGAGCCATACTACAAAGCTGTAATCATCAAGACAGTATGGTACTGGCACAAGAACAGACACTCAGATCAACGGAATAGAATAGAGAACCCAGAAATGGACCCACAAATGTATGGGCAACTGACCTTTGACAAAGCAGGAAAGAATATCCAATGGAATAAAGACAGTCTCTTCAGCAAGTGGTGCTGGGAAAACTGGGCAGAGACATGCAGAAGAATGAACCTGGACCACTTTCTTATACCATACATAAAAATAAACTCAAAGTGGATGAAAGACCTCAATGTAAGACAGGAAGCCATCAAAATCCTTGAGGAGAAAGCAGGCAAAAACCTCTTTCATCTTGCCCGCAGCAATTTCTTATTCAACATGTCTTCAGAGGCAAGGGAAACAAAATTTAAAATAAACTACTGGGACCTCATCAAAATAAAATGCTGCTGCACAGCGAAGGAAACAATCAGCAAAACTAAAAGGCAACTGACAGAATGGGAGAAGATATTTGCAAATGACATATCAGATAAAGGGTTAGTATCCAAAATCTGCAAAGAACTCATCAAACTTAACACCCAAAAAAACAAATAATCCAGTGAAGAAATTGGCAAAAGACATGAATAGGTACTTCTCCAAAGAAGACATCCAGATGGCCAACCGACACATGAGAAAATGCTCAGCATTACTCATCATCAGGGAAATACAAATCAAAACCACAATGAGATACCACCTTACACCTGTCAGAATGGCTAACATTAACAACTCAGGCAACAACAGATGTTGGTGAGGATGCGGAGAAAGAGGATCTCTTTTGCATTGTTGGTGGGAATGCAAGCTGGTGCAGCCACTCTGGGAAACAGTATGGAGGTTCCTCAAAAAACTAAAAATAGAACTACCCTACGACCCAGCAATTGCACTACTAGGCATTTATCCATGGGATAGAGATGTGCTGTTTCAAAGGGACACATGCACCCCCATGTTTATAGCAGCACTATCAACTATAGCCAAAGCATGGAAAGAGCCCAAATGTCCATCGAGGGATGAATGGATAAAGAAGATGTGGTATATATATACAATGGAGTATTACTTGGCAATCAAAAAGAATGAAATCTTGCCATTTGCAATTATGTGGATGGAACTGGAGGGTATTATGCTAAGTGAAATTAGTCAGAGAAAGACAAAAATCATATGACTTCACTCATATGAGGAATTTAAGAGACAAAACAGATGAACATAAGGGAAGGGAAACAAAAATAATATAAAAACAGGGAGGGGGACAAAACAAAAGAGACTCATAAATATGGAGAACAAACTGAGGGCTGCTGGAGGGGTTGTGGGAGGGGGGGATGGGCTAAATGGGTAAGGGGCATTAAGGAATTTACTCCTGAAATCATTGCCTCACTATATACTAACTAATTTGGATGTAAATCTTAAAAAATAAAAAAAAAATAAAGTTAAATTATTAAAAAAATGTTAAAGTCACCTGTTAGACTAAGTTCTGATGACCCAGCCAAGTTCTTTTTATGAGATAAGTAACTAACTAGATATCGGTGCTTAATTGTAAGAGGAGAAGGAGGAGGTCAATAGATACATAGCAGCCACACAAAACTGCATATGTCAGATAAGTCTTATGTTGGGGTCCACTATTTTTTTTTAGCAATGTTCCATCTGGGATTTCAAGAGATGAAAACCTTTATATATTTCCAGTTTCTAATAGATTTTACTACTAAATGAATTCTTTGACTAATCACTTCTGCACCGGTATAAAAATGCTCAAAGGAAGTAAACAAGTGACATCCAACTGATCACAGTCCTGTCAGTGTCCTTTATCCATAGTGTCTGCCATGGTGAACAAAAAACTATTCTTTTGTGATGAAAACAGGCTTAATAATAATTTCAAAGAGCATTTTTGTGAATAGTTTGTATTGTTTTCCATTAAAATTTCATAGAAAACAAAATCAACTAAATAAAAAACAAAACCATATGATTTTTTTCATTGCATGATGATTGGGTATTGATATAGTTTCTGAGAATGCTGGTGGGTGGGCTTACTTCTTATCAGCTCAAAAAGTCCAATGAGTATTAATTAATCTTATCTGATCTTATCCTTGTAATATCAGAAGCAGAACAGTAGATGGTTAGTTGCGGTTCTGAGCCTCTTACAGTGGGGGCATTCTTTGTAAAGGCCCCTACCTTTCACCATCTCTCTCCAACAGTAAATAGCAGGATGGGGAATAGTAATGATAACAAAATATAATGACTAAATAGTAATGACAACAAAATATAAATATTATAATGGCAACATTATAAATTTTGTGGATCTTACCAACATCCTTCCAAAATAACTTTTTATAACCCGCTGACCAGGGATGATGCAAAGGGTTTGAATCGGTCTCACAGTGATCAGTATTATGAGCGGAGACCAATGACTCTGAGGAATAAAATGCTGCATTACCCCCCTCCCCCAGGAGACAGAGAGTGACAAAATTCACGTGTAAATGAGTTTTCATGGCTACCTGAAAATTAAAACTCATTCAAAATTGAGATTTTTAAAAAGGAAACAACAGGGGCTCCTGGGTGGCTCAGTAGTTTAAGCCTCCCACTTGGGCTCAGGTCATGATCCTATAACGCGTGAGTTTGAGCCCCGTGTCCGGCTGTGTACTGACAGCTCAGAGCCTGAAGCCTGCTACGGATTCTGTGTCTCACTCTCTCTCTGCCCCTTTCTCTCTCTCTCCCTCTCTCTCAAATAAAATAAACATTACAAAAATTTTAAAAATAAAATAAAAAGGAAACTACATCATAAAATCAGAATATTTTCTTGTTATTGTTATCTCTGGAATTCAGTCATTATAAAAGCTTTGGCTTTCCATAAAAGATGTGAAGTTTGAGACATTCTTGGATAAAAAGAAATGGGGAAGGGGTGTCCAAGTCATTACCTCGAAGGTAACTTATTGCCAGGAGGCTGTTGTCCACTGTGTGTCTGTATAAGTCTTTATAATTTCACAGGAGCAGAAAAACATCCTGAGTGACTGGCAGAGCCTGAGAGCAACATTAGAAACATTGTTTTTTTTTTATATTTCAGTAAAATCAAAAACAAAAACACCCAGCATTTAGTTCCCAATGTCTGGATTCTGCTGTAGTTGAAATGTATACAGCATTATGCTTAGTATAAAGGTAAGGCAGAAAAAGATATAATCAATTACATGTAGTGAACACAAATTTCCAGCTACCAAATTACCAAGAAAACAAAATTAAATTACTTTTAAGAGATGTACATATGAGTGCCTGGGAAAAACTGTCTTGATAGCAGAGAAAACAAGACATAAAAAAAAGGTGGAATGCCCTAGAAGGAAGAGTATGGCTTACCCCTTTATTTCTTTGGTATGTCCTAGCCAAAAGGTTTGGATAACAACTAAGCATCGTTGAATAAGTCTGAACAATATACATAATGGATCGAAGAAGTCACAATAAAGGTGCATTAGCTCATAGTGCAACCTTAATTTTAACTCCAACCAGTCATATTTTCAGAAGGTTTCCAAGAATTAGAAGTCCAGTGAACTAATGTTTACCTCATGACTAAGTATGAAGTCTGAGGGAACATTAAAATGATTAAATGAGTATTAACTTCAATATCCAGAAACTTATCCACTGACATTAACCTTAGAGGTGAGGAACATTTTATTAATCTAATTGCCAGTGCTGAGGAAGCAACTGTGACTGTGATATGATCACCTGGATGCATCTGGAAAATCTAATTGATCAGGATCCAAACGACTTCCTGTTGAAGATGCCAGCTATAATGAATATTTTAGACCAGATCCAAACTGCTAATGATAGGAATTTTCTAAGATGCTAAAAAGTATTCTGCTATAGTTCTTAGATCCAAGGGATATAACTATGCACACTACTACAAAAGCCCTTTAACACAATTATGACTCAGATATTTATTTATGTTAATCACCACAAATTTGGAATTGAGTGGTAAAATCAGATCTGGGAAATAAAGATGTATTTAAGGTTTCTGCACTCTAGAATTTATATTTAACTATCAGCTTCATTATACAAGGATGTTCCTAGGGAATTTAGACACCTGTTTTATGTTGGTAATGTGACCATTCAGAAAATATGAACCATCGATCCTATTATAGGAGTTGAGATAGGATGCCTATACCACCATAGACTACAGTTGAATAAATATTTCAAAATGTTTTAGAGCAGAACTACTTTTAAAAAAATTTTTACGTTTATTCATTTTTGAGAGACACAGAGAGAGCATGAATGGGGAAAGGGAAGAGAGAAAGGGACACACAGAATCCGAAGCAGGATCCAGACTCTGAGCTGTCAGCACAGAGCCCGGACGTGGGGCTCAAACTCACCAACCATGAGATCATGACCTGAGTCGATGTCGGATGCTTAACTGACTGAGCCACCCAAATGCCCCGAGCAGAACTACTATTTAAATGTCTCATCATTCCCACCAACAGTGCAAGAGGGTTCCTGTTTCTCCACATCCTCTCCAGCATCTATAGTCTCCTGATTTGTTCATTTTGGCCACTCTGACTGGCGTGAGGTGATATCTGAGTGTGGTTTTGATTTGTATTTCCCTGATAAGGAGCGACGTTGAACATCTTTTCATGTGCATGTTGGCCATCCGGATGTCTTCTTTAGAGAAGTGTCTATTCATGTTTTCTGCCCATTTCTTCACTGGGTTACTTGCTTTTCGGGTGTGGAGTTTGGTGAGCTCTTTATAGATTTTGGATACTAGCCCTTTGTCCGATATGTCATTTGCAAATATCTTTTCCCATTTTGTTGGTTGCCTTTTAGTTTTGTTGGTTGTTTCCTTTGCTGTGCAGAAGCTTTTTATCTTCATAAGGTCCCAGTAATTCACTTTTGCTTTTAATTCCCTTGCCTTTGGGGATGTGTCGAGTAAGAGATTGCTATGGCTGAGGTCAGAGAGGTCTTTTCCTGCTTTCTCCTCTAAGGTTTTGATGGTTTCCTTTCTCACATTCAGGTCCTTTATCCATTTTGAGTTTATTTTTGTGAATGATGTGAGAAAGTGGTCTAGTTTCAACCTTCTGCATGTTGCTGTCCAGTTCTCCCAGCACCATTTGTTAAAGAGACTGTCTTTTTTCCATTGGATGTTCTTTCCTGCTTTGTCAAAGATGAGTTGGCCATACGTTTGTGGGTCTAGTTCTGGGGTTTCTATTCTATTCCATTGGTCTATGTGTCTGTTTTTGTGCCAATACCATGCTGTCTTGATGATGACAGCTTTGTAGGGAGAGAACCAAAGCATAAGAGACTGTTAAAAACTGAGAACAAACTGAGGATTGATGGGGGGTGGGAGGGAGGGGAGGGTGGGTGATGGGTATTGAGGAGGGCACCTTTTGGGATGAGCACTGGGTGTTGTATGGAAACCAATTTCACAATAAATTTCATATTTTAAAAAAAATAAAAAAAAATAAAAAGAAATAAATGTCTCATCAAAACTTTAAGACAGTATCATTCAAGGTTATGTAGACAAAATTAATCTAATTTTGACCCTCTTGGTACATATATTATAATAATAATTGAATTCAGACTGGTCACATGCAATTTTTAATTCAAATCCCTTATAAAAATAGTTCTATAATGTATCCTAAAGTGACATCTGATCCTGTGATCTCTTATTATCACATAATCAATCAAAGTCAGTTATATTATAAAAGAATTTCAAGTAAAAATGGTTGTTTGTGCCATAACCACTACCTGTAACATTCTAGATGGATCAATAAAACAACCATATGGAATATATCAAATCACTGTGAACTACTTGCATGTAGGTCAGATATTCTATATATTACAAAAGAAGTATTAGGCATTATTATAACTTGGAAAAGTCATAACACTAGCCTAGGACAAGCTCTACACAATCTTGAATGGAACATTCTGTACCTGGTCCTCACGCTCCAATTTTATTGGTATGGTAGTGACAGCAATATTCCTCCCCCCCTTTTTTTTCTTAGATCAAACAACATTAACACTGTTCCTGTGCTATAATTTATTTGGAAGGAATCCAAACTGAGCCATTGATTAAATTCTACTAGTTGCCAACCTGATGTATGAAATCAATAACATAATATTAATCAGGTTAACTGGAAATATTGAAATGAATACTGTAGATTTCCTTTTGCTGTGTATATTGGAACAAATAAGAACTGTAAACACAAATATATCCAAAGCATCCAACCCGTGACAAACTCATTAGGGTCCAATATATGAGAACTATGCTTAAAGATTTGGCATTACACCTAGCCCCAAATGCCTCTTTGCATATGGTAGACAGATCATGCATCCAGAGAATCCTATTTATATGATCATACCATTTCATAAATAATGCCAATTAACATAGTAGAACACAGAACAGGAAGAATTTCAGTATAAGTGTAATTGGAAGTTGGGCATATATTTCTCAGAGTTTACATAGTAGATGGATATGCCAGTATCTCAAGTCTTCTGCAGACCTATAAGGGAGTTAAAAAATGACACTTCCTAAAATTAGGAATGAAAAGAATGGTCATGTTAATTAAAATGTATCTGTAACATTTTATAATATAAACATAAGACTCCACACATTAGTAATGACTAGGTCAATGCATTATGAAATGGGTGATATACAATGCCAAAACTAATCAAATAGGACTGATTACCATACAATCATAAAATGGGAAATACATACATTGCACAGGGCTTCACATGGTACTACTTTTGTTAATGTCCTTTGTCAGCTGATTGTATACAATAAGAGGATGAAGTATCCTTGTCTTTCCCAGCATTTTTTGAAGGGAGACTGTGATTGTTGATGCTTTAGTATTACCTAATCTTTGTTGAAAAGAGTGAACATTATTCTTTGTTGTTGTCAAACATTTTCTAAAAGTGCAAAAATTAAAATAATTTTCACTCTTTTCTGAGTATTATCTTCCTCTAGACAAGGAGGGACCAGTAGGGTGATGTTAATAAGAAATTCTATAATATTATTTCTATGATTAAGATAATGTAAATTAGAATAATAAAGTCATTTTTATTTTTTTATTTAATAAAAATTTTTTGAATGTATATTTATGTTTAAGAGAGAGAGAGCACAGGGGAGGGGCAGAGAGAGAAAGGGAGACAGAGGATCTGAAGTGGGCTCTGTGCTGACAGTCAGAGCCCGATGCGGGGCTCGAACTCACAAACTGTGAGATCATGACCTGAGCTCACATGAGCTGAGGTTGGATGTTCAACTTACTGAGCCACCCAGGTGCCCTGAATAAAAGTCATTTTTAATGCATACTCCTCAATTGACTTCCAACCAATACTATCCAGTAATGAAGTATCCATTCTTCATTCTATTTTCAATAAAATCCCATTATAGAACAATATAATAATTAATGAAAGGCCAAACTTCCAGTAAGATGTGTCCCGATCAACAGGAGAGAAGTATGTTGATATGCCTCTCTTGGATGATTCTGCCCTGTGCTCAAGATTACTAGCCTTTATAATACTTGAGAATGTTTCAATATTACTGTTCCTCCAAATATGACAAAAAATCCATTTGATAAGGATCCTGGTATACCAGCTAATGATTAGCAAGCAGTTGTGGGTCAAGCCCTTCTAGGTTGACTTAAATGTTTGGTTAGGCAAGCATCTGTCTTCTTGAAAGGAGAGTGAGTAGGACTCCTGCTATTACTTTCGCACTAGTCACCAGATGAGGGTTTGCAACTGATGGCATCAGCACTGGACAAGAGAAGCAGCAGAAGCTGAAGTTGTGAAACTAGTTTTAAGTAGAATAAAATTTGACAGATGCCCATAAGCTATTCTGATCTCTCCACTATAGCAGCCAGTTGGCTTTGTGTGCAGTTGAATTCATGAGCTAATCCTCTAATGTAGGATAAAATATCCAAGGGTCTGATTTTGTTTTATTATGTGCTGCCAAGAGGCAAAAAAATATGTTGATGAGAGAGACGAATGGCAATACTTTGGAGGTAACAACAATGTGGAAAAAAGACATTAAATTATGCTCCCCGATTTTGAGCTCAAAGTCCATATGGTTGGTGTGAAATAACAATCACAGCTAACTGGAAAAGTGCAAGGGAACTACTGTTCTCAAAGGACAACCAACATTAGAGTAGAGAGATAAAGAGACAGAGAAATGTTTTAAGCTATAACGGATAGAAACAAATTTGATGTAGAGAAACAGTACTTTTAGTCAGTAGGAGGCATAGTGAGTGGGAGGGTTCAATACCTGGGTGACACGTCCGGGTTAGAAACTAAACACAATGCAGGGAACATACTGCTGTAGAACAAGTGATTCTCAAACTACAAGACCCATACAAATCACCTGGGAAGCTGGCTACAGTGCAGATTCTGGTTCTGGATGTCTGGAACACCCTCAAGATTTTGCATTTCTTAGAAATCCTTCACATGATCCAGGGTTGCTGGTTTGTGGAGGACGATTTCGGTAGCAAAGCTATTGGCCAAATGACTTATAGGCTTACACTGTGGAGCAAAACCAGGAATGAGGAAGATACTTGCATCTCTTCTTTGAGGAAGGTGGGCACTAAGCTTAGTAGTCAGAAGACTAATATTAAACTGCCAGGATGGATGCTTGGATATATATTATTACTCACATATTTCCAAATGATTTGTATACTGTTTAAAGAGAGAAATCACGTGGAATTTAAAAACATTTTACAGATTTTCAAGATTGTCTACTTGATTCAATGAAAGTTATAAATAAATACTTCTTCTCTGATTAATTCATTAGTGTGTGCCTTTTATCTAAGAGGAAAATGTATTTGTTCATGGGTGGATTGCATTAAATAATTAACTAAATTATAAAGCAATCACTGCATTTTTTAAACAATTGTAACTCATTCATTATTTTGAATTAATATTATGCCACTTTTAGTGATTCGTTTTAATTTTTATATTTGTTATAGCCACTTCTCACAATTTTAATTATATCCAATTTAATTTAATGAAATTTTCCAAATATACTTCATTATTATGCAAGACAGAAATAGTCCTCAAGATAATTATACATGGAAGTGGTATATTGTATAATCTCTTATTTCAGAATATCTGTATATGTGTAATGTTATCATGAAATTCAATGTGTATGTAGCAATTATTTTTCTTATATATATTTATATAACAACTTTCCTATAGAATTTCTAGTAAACATAATTACTGATAATATTGAATATTACTATTAGTCAAATAAAATTTGCACTAAATTATTCACAGGTGTTAAATTAGTATATTGCCTGATCCAATATCTTTTCTTTTGTCCTCTTTGTTTGGTGGGATTTTATTCACTTCCATACAATGGAGCAAATATTTACTGCACAACTTTTGTCACCTATACATTACATCCCAAGTTCTGGAAATGCAATGGTGAATTAAGGTTGTGGTGTTATTCACATTAGAATCATATGGAGGCAACAGACTTCTAAGTGCTACAGTACATAGCATTCTGTTTAAGCAATGTAATAGCACAGCAAAATGACACAAGGGTATATGGAGTCAAAATCATTTAATTTATTACATATGAAGAGGGCTTAAGAGGGAATTTGTGCATTTGACCTGGACCCCAAAAACTAAATAAGGTGTATGTGGGAAAAGTGGGTACTGAGAGAAAAACAGCACACATTTTTTAGTCGCTTTGAGCATCTACACCAAAACATCATTGACTGGGTGGCTTAGAAACAACAGAAATTTATTTCCCATAGTCTTAGTATGGAAGTCCTAAATCAAGATGCTGGCATGATCAGGTTCTGGTTATAGACTGCTGACTTCTTCTTTCCTACATGGTGGAAAGAGGACAAGAGAACTCTCTGGAGTCCCTTTTATAAGGGCACAAGTCCCATTCATGAGGGCTTCACCCTTGTGACCTAATTACCTCCCAAAGTGCCCACCTTCAAATACCATCCAGATTGGGGTTAGAATTTCAACATATGAATTTTGGGACACATAAACATTCAGTCTCTAACTAAAAATGAGGCCAAAGACATGTAAATGTAGTACAGGGAGTAATTTAGGTAAGCAGCATGGTGGGCCTGGAAGGGAGAAAGTTAGCCAGAACAAAAATTTGCAAGCACAAGCATGATGGCACTTAGACACAATATGCTTCCTGAAAAGATGATACATGTATCCCGTTTGGGTTATTAATAAAAAAAAAAGAGGGTCAGGTGTGTTTATACTGACCATGCTTTTAAAAAAAATTTAATGTTTGTTTGTTTTTGAGAAAAAGGGGGGCGGAGGGGCAGAGAGAGAGGGAGACACAGAATCTGAAGCAGGGTAGGCTCAGAACTGTCAGCACAGGTTCTGATGCGGGGCTCAAACACACGAACCATGAGATCATGACCTGAGCTAAAGTCCAGCGCTTAACTGACTGAGCCACCCAGGCACCCCAGACCTTGCTTTTTTAATGGTAATTGTTCTTAAATTTTAATCTAATGTAATTATAATATCTACAATCATACAAAATTGAAAATATCAAGAAGGACTGAGTTTAAACTGAAGACTGGCATGCCATATAAAACAATCCTTATTTACTTGGTGTACTCATTTAACTGTCAGAAGGGCATATTAATAGTAGTATTTTTTAAATGGCAGCATTACTATTTCGTGTTAGATGTAGAAATACCAGTAGATTCAATTTCATCAATTGCAGTGATGAAAATATGGGATTTTGATGAGTCTGAGTCTGATCCTCAGTTGGGTAAAAGATGGGGGTGGGTATTCCCTTTAGGGCTGAGTCTAGTACAGAGAGTGATCTCGTGTCATAGCTCACTTGATTCAATGAAGTTGTGGGTTTTAAAATTGTGTTGTGCGTGGCGCCTGGGTGGCTCAGTCGGTTAAGCAGCCGACTTCTGCTCAGGTCATGATCTCGCGGTGTGTGAGTTCAAGCCCCGCGTTGGGCTCTGTGCTGACAGCTCGGAGCCTGGAGCCTGTTTCAGATTCTGTCTCCCTCTCTCTGACCCTCCCCTGTTCATGCATTGTCTCTCTCTGTCTCAAAAGTAAATAAACGTTAAAAAATTAAAAAAAAATAAAATTGTGTTGTGTATATGGACTATAATTCTACATATGTTGGAAAGGATCAAAGGGAGAAACTGAACAAGGTTATAAAATTATAAAGAAAAGTTTCTCAAAGAAGCACAGAAACATGCAGGGGCAAATACTGACTGGGAAGCCGAGATCCTAAAAAGCTAAGGAGATATCATAACACAGACAACTGGCACACAGAACAACCAATGACAATTGTAAATTAGAATGTTTTCCTGATAAATATCTTAGGTGGGGGCTGAAATGATTGTACAAAGCTGATTTTTATGCACTCACTTTTAAGTAAAGGATTTGACTACATCGAATGCCGTTATCAACTAAGACCCAGGAAAACATCTAAGCAGTATTGATGCCCATGCCTTATTGCAGATCAATTGAGCCAAAAATCTCGGGTATAGTATCATTTTTAAATATAATGATTTTCATATACAGTAGGATTAAAAACTACTAATCCAACCGATGAAGAAATTGAACCCAAACCAAAATTTTTTAGTTGTCACTATGAAATTCACCTCCATCCATGCATATGATAAAGTGTCCCCAATGATTACTCTGTGGTTAAGTGAAAGTGGTGAATTATTTTTTCTGCCTCCAAATGGAACAATTAAAAAAGAAAAGCAACATAATAGAACACTGGATGATAAATGTAACAGGCAATTTAGTCCTGAAGAAAACCAAAGGTCCAATAAAATTATGAAAAGATGCTCAATCTCACTGGCAATCAAGGCAATGACACTTTACATAGGACTGACAATTTTTTGAAAGTTTATGCGTTGATAAAAATATGGGAAAAATAAATATACCTATACTGCTAGTTGAATGTGGATTGCTTTAAAAAAAAAAGAAAAAAATATTTGGCGAAAATATTGATAAATTGTATTAAAATTAAGTATCTGCATGTTATAAAAAAGACCAATCCTGCTTCTGGCAAGTACCTTCTGGAAATATTGACATATCTGCCCAGGGTGTTAGATATAAAATATGTATCCCAGAATTAATTGTAATTAATTATGCAAAATGCAAATGTTAATGCATTTTGGTGCATTAACACAAATGAGTTAAATAAATGAACAACAGTTATATGTATCAATATGGATAAATCTTACTTGTTTGTATACATGTATGTGTGTGTGTGTGTGTGTGTGTGTGTGCATATGTTTGTGTAGCTTTGGCAAATGACTTTGTTAGGGAGCTAGGGAGTCTTTATACATTAAATGTATAAAATAATTCATGAGAGAGGTATTGCCCAGCTCTTGCAGAGGGGCATAACAGCAGGATCAAGAAAGAATCATGGGAGATTGAGGTATATGTTGACATTTTATTTCTTGAAAAAGACTTGAATTAAATTTTGAAAAATGTCATGATTTGTTTTAGCTAAAGTGCCTGTTACTATTATTTTCTATGTTGGGATGTGCATAATTAAATGCACTTTAAAACACCGAATTTTAACAGTTGTCGGGAGAAAATTAATGATCAATACCACTCCTTTTATTGCAACAGGAGCCTGTGGATTGAGCACAATTATTCTTCGAGGGGTGAGCCCCACAACACTGAGGAGGCATAGAATGATAGGATTTCCTGTTTCTCTTAGATTTCTGTGATCCATGCCAAAATGAAATTAAATGGGCATTCCTACTAAAATGTAAACTTCTCAGGCTGGGGATTTTTGTCTGTTTTGTATATTTCTGTATCAACACGTACCTAAACATTGTCTGGCTCATTGTTAGTCTCCAAATATTATCTGGATAAAGAAACTCATTTAGCGAGATCACTTTATTTTAATCCCAAGGTCAAGGATTAAACATGATTTTACACAAGTTATTGAATAGTAAGGGGAAAAAACAATAAACAAAACAAAATAAATCCCAAACTAAAAGTATTTGCTGCAGCACGTTTCTTGATGAGCAGTTATTATTTGAGTTTATTTTTAGGCCCATTAGCAGTCTAGGCCATCACTGATGAAGAAATGAATGAACTCTGAATGGAGTTATGATGAGGGTAAGGATATCCTTAGATGGCCAGAGTTCCGGAGAGTATGTGATAATGACCTGCCCAGTTTTTTAATAAATTAAGAAATTCCATATGGATTATATATTCTTGTCTATTTGCAAGGTTGAATGAATGAGAAAAGAACATTTTTTTACATGTAATGAATATTTTCCAAGGCTTTGTTGTGAACTCTTAAAAAGAAAGTTTTACAGTCTCAGACAATTTAGGTTTCATTTTGATTTAAGTTTAGGCCAAAAAAAAATCATGCTCAGGATCCATAACTTTCCCTGAGATTTCCATCTAAATACCAGCAATGATAAACCATTAAAACTATGCTTAGCAAGAAATTCATAGATTGGATAAATACATAATCTATCATTTAAAAGGAGACATTAAAAGCTAATTAAAATTATATTATTTTTGAAATATTGACATATTGGCTAGCAAATGAATTTTATATCAGTTGACCAAGACCTTTTCAAAAATTGGTTTAAAAAAATCAACATTTTTCTGAAAAGGTAACATGCACATAAATGAAAATAAAAATTTGTTGATATCTGAACAGGAAGAAATAACACAGAGAATTGTTCTTCATACATATTCCCATTATAATTAACTTCTTAATTGTAGTTACCCCCAATACCATGTCACTGATACATTTATAAGTAATGCCTTTTTTCTCAATATTATCTTTTAATTTTTTTGTGGTTTGCTTCAAAGTTGAACTTTATGATTAATACATTTGAGAATATTGACACTTTCAATGAAATCTTGTATCTGGGCCATAATTTTTCCATTGAAAAATGTTTTAAACCATCTCTATAATGACATAGTGGAACAGTTCTCTCTTCCCCCACTCCACCTTTCTCTCTGCCTCTTCAGATATTCCAATGTTGGGTTTTTTGCTTTATTGGTATGTTTACTCTAGCTATCCCTTAACTATGTGACTTTAGGATGGGTATTCCCTTATAAACCCAACACCAAAACACAACCCCCACCTAGAACTCTGGGATAACCCCCATGTGGAACTCAGGAAGTCTGGAAACTTTCTGCTACTCTCTACTACTTCTACTTTTCGGGTTTGGGAAACAACCCGGGTTTGGGTAACTAGACTCCACCTGAAGCACTGGAGAGAAAGAAAAGAAGTCTTTACTCTTCTAACCTTTATCCACACTTAGTGGAAACTGGTGGAAAGTTCTGGGAAAGCATTGCTTTGGGTCAGGTGTGAATTTGGCAGTCTAAGATTCAGTGTTGGAATAATATTTATTTCCCTTTTGTAACTGTCAATGTGCTGTTAATTCTCCCTAAAGGGTTGTCTCTTTGAATTTATAATTTTCCCCCGGATTTAAATAGATTTTAACCATGTATTTGGATTCTAATTTATTTCCATTTATTTCTTGTTTTGTTTCCCTTCAAAGGGCTAAAATCTCTTTCTGGGACTAAAAACTTTACTCATTTGGTATTAAAAGACTAAATGACCCAAATGGTCTCCAGCAAATCTCAGCATTGTCTAATCTCCAGGATCAGACCCCTTCGGTGTCAAATGCTGCTGAGCATTACTGATTTGAATTTACTTAAGCATTCTGGACTTAGCAACTTAGATTTGAATACCTCCAGGGAGAACTTAGCCCATCTTACATGAGGGCATCCTGTATTCAGTCCTTTCATTTAACCTAGGATATTTTTTTCATATACCCAGGAGTTTTTTTGGATAGTACCATATTGACATATGAACTTTCCCCTATGAGATAATGCTCTGTGTATCCCTCCAACATCTCCAATGTCACACATTTTCATGGAAAGTTCCTCTAACAGCAAAGTCATGAGAATAAAAAAAGAAGTCTCATGGGAAAACTATCATGTGACATTTAAAATGACAGCTGCCTTTTTCTAATTTGTAATCATTGAACTTCTTGAACTGTTCTGTGATTAAAGTAGGAAATTAGCATCTGCTTACCTTGACTAATTTTTGACATATACATTTTTATCACTATATATTTTGGGGCTTATATGTTGCACAGGATTATCTTGTTATTAACTAAGCATTACTAAGCATTATCCTTTTCCTTCTGTCTTGGGAAACTGTATTTCCCAAACTCCATTTCTGGTATGGCCCAGGGTTAGAATATGACTTGACAGGTAAATTTAGAAGTTGGAAGAGAGGAGGAAGAAGGCATTGCTTTTCTGAGACTGTTGTGTTCAGAGACCATGGCGTTGCGCCTTCAATTTTCAATTTTCTACCTTGTGGCCATTTTCCACTTTGGAGAGTCTTTGTAGATGACTCAGTAAACTTCCCTGGAAAACTCTTGGTGCGGGCACCTGCATGGTTCAGTCAGTTAAGCGACCAACTTTGGTTCAGGTCATGGCCTACCAGTCCATGAGTTTGAGCCCCACATATGACTCTGTGCTTGCAGCTTAGAGCCTGGAGCCTGCTTTGGATTCTGTGTCTCCCTCTCTCTCTCTCTGCCCCTCTCCTGGTCTCTTTCTCTCTCTTCACCCCTCTCTCTCTCAAAAATAAACATTAAAACAATTTAAAAAAAAAGAAAAGTTTTGATGGACTTTTGCCCCAGATTCATTTCCTCTTCCTGTTCCAGTGTTCCAACACTCTGACCTGCCCACTGCCATGTTCCAGTCTTCAGTCTCTGAGCTTTTCCACACCCATGGAGGCCCTAATTCCTAACTTGTGCCCTGTATTTCCCTCATGCTTGCAGTGGCTCTTTTTACCTGACCAAACCCAGAAATACCATATATTCCTGGTGCCCTTGGTTTGAAGTGGACTTGGGTTCTTTTAAGTCCAAGTGTTCTGATTGTCAAAGACTGAATTTCTGTTGGGATAATAATCAAGAGTTCTTATGTTTTTACTCCTCAAAGATGTGGATGCCTAATTAATAACACCTCTAATCAAAGAAGACATTTCAATAAACAAGTGTTATAATGCTAAATTCTAAATATGTTCCCTGTTGTAAATTACCACCCAGCTGGGTATGAAAATCTATAAACAAGTGTTTGTCAAATATATTAATCCCTTCTTAAGTTATAAAATGAGGATAACATTTAAAGATCAAACTTTATGGGGATCTAATTGGGACAAAATTCTGATTTTCCTCTAAACTGAGAGCTCTTATTTAAAAAATATTATTGGGTTTCTTTTATGTGCTAGCATTATAGCAAAGAGCTGTGAATATAAGAAATATGTCATTGAATTTGATTCTACTTTTTAGGATAATCCATCGATTGAATGCGACAACTTGTGAACAAGTAGTTATAATTCAAAAAGATAATTCTTTTGAGAGTAGAGGTTTTAATTCTCTGTGTGTGTGTGTGTGTGTGTGTGTGTGTGTGTGTGTGATTCACCAAAACATGAGTAAAGCTAACCCTCCTGTGTTATTTCACATTTAGAATCTAAAGTGATGCAAATAATGTGATTTAATAAGGTTTACATTTTTCAGCCTATTTTTTAATTTATTTTTTGCTTTTTAACTTATTTTTTTTTAATTTAGATCCAAGTTACTTAGCAAATAGTGCAATAATGATTTCAGGAGTAGAATCCAGTGATTCCTCACCTACATTAAAACACCCAGTGCTCACCCCAAGAAGGGTTCTACATAATGCCCCTTGCCCATTTATCCCATTTGCCGTCCCAACACCCCACCAGCAATCCTCAGTTTATTTTTTGTATTTAAGAATCTCTTATGTTTTGGCTCCTTCACTGTTTTTATACTATTTTTGCTTCCCTTTCCTTATGTTCATCTGCTTTTTATCTTAAATTCCACATATGAGTAAAGTAATATGATATTTCTCTTTCTCTGACTAATTTCGCTTAGCATAATACCCTCTGATTCCATCCATGTTGTTGCAAATGTCAAGACTTCATTCTGTTTGATTGCCAAGTAATGTTCCAATGTGTGTGTGTGTGTATACATACATACATACATACATACATATATACATAAACCACATTTTCTTTATCATTTCTTTATCCATTGATTGATACATGAACATTTGGGCTCTTTCCATATTTTGGCTATTGTCAATAGTGCTGCTGCTATAAACATTGGGGTGCATATGCCCCTTCAAATCAGCACTCCCATATCCTTTGGATAAATGCCTAGCAGTGAAATTGCTGGGTAGCAGTGTAGTTCTATTTTTAGTTTTTTGATGAACCTCCATACTGTTTTCCAGAGTGGTTGTACCAGTTTGCATTCCTACCAGCAGTGCAAAAGGGTTCCTCTTTCTCCGTAGTCTCCCCAACATCTGTTATTGCCTAAGTTGTTAACTTTAGCTATTCTCACTGGTGTGGGATGGTATCTCATTGTGGTTTTGATTTGTATTTCCTTGATGATGATGTGTCATAGACTCTAAGTCTAAAGTTCTCTTTTGGCCAGCAAAAGAGAAGATGCAGGATTAAAGCAAGAGATGGCTAATGTCTGGGAAAAGACAAGAGCCCTGAATAAGGGTTCTTTCCCCATATTTATTCAGATCAGAAGGCTTATAAATGTGATGGGCGTGTACAAAGAGACAAAGAAACTGTGAATATTAGCTTGGGGATGTGAGGGGAAAAAAGGGGTTTTGAAGATGTACTGTGTTTGGGATTTGGGCCAATAAAAAACAAAATCCTGGCATAGGGCAGATGTGTATATGGTTGTTAATGGCATACAGGAGGAGCCGTGCCTGTCTATCTTTGACAGCCTAGGGGTGAGACAGATAGGGGGAATAACCTCAGGGTTAATAAGGCACCTTTTCTTTTGGTAACCAACTCTGCTCTGGGCTGCTTTGCCTGCAAGTGCAGGGATCCATAGTCCAATTCACCAGTTTACCTAACCTGGCCCTATCCTTCTGTAAAAGCAGCTTTTCTGCTATAGTACTAAATTGGGGGTGCTTCCACCCTGTTTTCTAATCTTGTTTATTTCACATATGTATGTATTGGGCACCTTTGCGCCATTCCTATTTTAGGCCTTTCCATCTCCCTATTTTGGGGCTCTGCACTCCCTCTCTATTTGGGGGTGCCTTTGCACCTCCATATTCCTGGGACCTTTGTGCCTCCCTATTCTCGGGGTGCCTTTGCACCCCCTATTCTCAGGGTGTCAATCTGGTTACCCAAACTCAGGTGAGAGCATTTTATGACTTTGTATTTCTTTATGCCTTGTTAACCCATTGGTGTAAACCCGGGGGATTCCTAATCTTATCCCCCACAATGAGGGAGGTTGAGGATTTTTTTATGTACCTGTTAGCCATTTGGATGTCTTCTTTGGAAAAGTGTCTATTCCTTTTGTCCATTTCTTCACTGGATTATTTGTTTTTTTGGGTGTTCAGTTTGATAAGTTCTTTATAGATTTTGGATATTACCCCTTTATCAGACATGTCATTTGCAAATATCTTCTCCCATTACATCCATTACCTTTCAGTTTTGCTGATTATTTCATTCACCATATAGAAGATTTTTATCTTCATGAGGTCCCTATAGCTCATTTTTGCTTTAGTTTCCCTTGCCTCCAGAGACAAGTCAAGTAGGAAGTTTCTGAGGCTGAGGTCCAAGAGGTTTTTGCTTGCTTATTCCTGTAGGGTTTTGATGGTTTCCTGTCTTATGTTTAGGTCTTTCATCCATTTTGAGTTTATTTTTGTATTATGGCTTAAAAAAAATGGTCTAGGTTCATTCTTCTGCATGAACTCTATCCAGTTTTCCCAACACCATTTTGTCATAGACTCTGGGTCTGGAGTTCCCTCTTGTCCTTCAAAAAGAGGACACAGGATTAAAATGTGAGGAAGACTAATGTCTGGGAGGAGACAAGAGCCCTGAGTAAGGGTCCTTGCTCTGTTTTTATTAGGATCAGAAGGCTTACAAGCATGATGAACGTGCACAAAGAGATAATGAAACAGTGAACATTAAATCATAGGCGTGAAAATATGCAGTGTTAGGAGTTTGGGTCAATACAAAACAAAATCCTGGCACTGGGCAGATGGTTGTTTACAGGACACATGAGGTGCTATGTCTGTTTATCTAAACTTGCTTAAGGGACAAGAAAGACAGAGCATGTTACCTCAGGGTCAACAAGGCACCTTTCTTTTGCTAATTATCTCTGTTATGGGCAACTTCACCCTGCTGTGGTCTATAGGCCTGTTTGCCTGTTTACCTATTTTGGTCCTTCCTGTGAAAGCAGCTTTCTGCTATTGTACTAAATTGGGGGGTGTTTCTGCCCTGAATACCTAATCTTGTTTACCTAATCTTGGATGCTTTCACCTAGAGGCTTCTTATTCCTATACCTTTGTTCTATACTGGGGGTGATTTGCCTTGTTTACCTAATTGTGGATGCTTTCATCCTGAGGCTTCCTATTCCTATATGCCTTGTTAACCCATGGGTACAAGCCCAAGGAATTCCTAAGCTTATTTCCCACATCATTTGCTGAAGAGACTGTATTTTTTCCATTGGATATTCTTTCCTGCTTTGTCAAAGATTAGTTGGCCATATGTGTATGGGTCCATTTTCTGGGTTCTTTATTCTATTCCATTGGTCTATGTGTCTGTTTTGTGCCAGTTCCATCCTGTCTTGATGATTACAGCTTTGTAATATATTGTGAAGTCCAGAATTGTAATGCCTCCAGCTATGGTTTTCTTCTTCAGGATTGCTATGGCTATTCAGGGTCTTTTCTAGTTTCATACAAATTTTAGGATTGTTTGTTCTAGCTCTGTGAATAATGCTCATGTTATTTTGATAGAGATTGCATTGAATATGTAGATTGCTTTGGATGGTAATGACATTTTAACAATATTTGTTCTTCCAATCCATTCTTCCATTTGGAAGAAATCCAAAATTCTTCCATTTTTTGTGTCTTCAATTTCTTTCCTAAGCTTTCTATAGTTTTCAGTGTATAGATTTTTCACCTCTTTGGTTATGTTTATTCCTAGGTATTTTATAGTTTGGGTTGCAATTGTAAATGGGGTCTATTCCTTGATTTCTTTTTCTGTTGCTTCATTATTTGTGTATAGAAATGCAACCGATTTCTCAGCATTGATTTTATACCCTGCAACCTTGCTGAATTCATATATCAGTTCTAACAGTATTTTGTTGAAATCTTTTGGGTGTTCCACAGAGTATCATGTCGTCTGTGAAAAGTGAAAGATTGACATTGTCCTTGCTGATGTGGATGCCTTTCATTTCTTTGCATTGTCTAATTACCAAGGCTAGGACTTGCAACACATGGTGAATAACAGTGGTGAGAGTGGACATCCTTATCTGTTCCTGATCTTAGGAGGAAAGGTCTCATTTTTTCCCCATAGAAGATGGTATTAGCAGTGGGTCTTTCACATATGGCTTTTATGAGCTTGAGGTATGATTCTTTTATCCCTACTTTCTTGAGGGTTTTTATTAAGAAAGGATGCTGTATTTTGTCAAATGCTTTTTTGGCATCGGAGAGGATCATGTCGTTCTTATTCTTTCTTTTATCAACGTGATGTACCACATTGATTGATTTGTGGATATTGAACCAGCCCTGCATCCCAGGAATAAATCCCACTTTATCTTAGTCAATAATTCTTTTAATGCATTGTTGGATCCAGTTTGCTAGTATCTTGTTGAAAATTTTTGCATACACGTTCAAAGGGAAATTGGTCTGTAGTTCTCCTTTTTAGTGGGGTGTTTGTCTGGTTTTGGAATCAAGGTAATGCTGAACTCATAGAATGAGTTTATAAGTTTTCCTTCCATTTCTATTTTTTGGAACAGCTTCAAAAGAATAGGTGTTAACTCTTCTTTACCTGTTTGGTAGAATTCCCCTGGACAGCCATCGGCCCTGGACTCTTGTTTGTTGCAAGATTTTTGGTTACTGATTCAATTCATTTACTAGTATGGGTTTGTTCAAAATTCTATTTCTTCTTATTTCTGTTTTGGTAGTTTTTATGTTCCATTTCTTCCAGATTGCCCAATTTGTTGGCATATAATTGCTCATAATATTCTTTTATTATTGTTTGTATTTCTGTGGTGTTGGTTTTGATCTCTCGTCTTTCATTCTTAATTTTATTAATTTGGATCTTTTCCTATTTTCTTTTGGTTCAATCTGGCTACAGTTATCAATTTTGTACATTCTTTCAAAGAACCAGCTCCTGGTTCCATTGATCTGTTCTGCTGTTTTGTTTATTTAATTTTTTTATTTTGATATCATTGATTTCTGTTCTAATCTTTATTATTTCCCTTCCTCTGCTTGTTTTGGACTTTATTTGCCGTTCTTTTCCCAGCACTTTTAGGTGTAAAGTTGGGTTGTGTATTTGAGACCTTTATTTCTTCTTTTGGAAGGCCTGGATTGCTATATACTTCCCTCTTATGACCATCTTTGCTGCATCTCAGAGATTTTGTGCTGTTAGGTTTCATTTTCATTGGCTTCCATTTACTTTTTAACTTCCTCTTTAACTTCTTGGTTAACTCATTCATTCTTTAGAAGGATGTTCTTTAATCCCCAAGTATTCATGGTCTTTCCAAATTTTTTCTTGTTGACTTCGAGTTTCATAGTCTTGTGGTCTGAAAATATGCAAGGTATGATCTCAATCTTTTTGCACTTCCTGAGGGCTGATTTCTGACTCAGTATGTGATCTATTCTGAAGAATGTCCCATGTGCACTCGAGAAGAATGTATATTCTGCTGCTTTAGGATGAAATGTTCTGAATATATCCGTTAAGTCCATCTGTCCCAGCGTGCCATTCAAAGCCATTGTTCCCTTGTTGATTTTCTGCTTATATCATATGTCCATTGATGTAATTGGGGTGTTGAAGTCCCTACTATTATGGTATTATTATCAATGAGTTTCTTTATGTTTGTGATTAATTGATTTAAATTTGTGGGTGCTATCACATTGGGGGCATAAATATTTATAATTGTTAGATCTTGGTGGACAAAGCCCTTAATTATGATATAATGCCTTCTTCATCTCTTGTTACAGTTGTTATTTTAAAATCTAGTTTGTCTGATATAAGTATGGCTATTCCAGCTTTCTTTTAATGACTATTTGCAAGACAAATGGCTCCACATCTCCTTACTTTCAATCTGCAGGTAACTTCAGGTCTAAAATGAGTCTCCTGTAAGCAGCATATTGATGAATCTTGTTTTCTTGTCCATTCTGATACCCTATTTGTTTTGATTGGAGCCTTTAGCCCATTGACATTTAGAGTGAGTACTGAAAGGTATGAATTTAGTGACATTATCATGCCTATATAGATGGTGTTTCTGGTGATACTGTCTGCTCCTTTCTAGTCTTTGTTGCTTTTGGTCGTTTTTGTTTTGTTTTGTCTTTTATCCACTCAAAGGGTCCCCCTTTTCTTGTAGGGATGGCTTAGTGGTCACAAACTCCTTTAGTTTTTGTTTGTTGGGAAACTCTATCTCTCCTTCTATTTTGAATGACAGCCTTGCTGGATAAATAATTCTTGGCTGTATATTTTTTAGATTCAACATGTTGTATATATCCTGCAACTCTTTTCTGGCCTTCCAAGTTACTGTGGATAGGTCTGACGAGAACCTAATCTGTCTTCCCTTATATGTTAATGACTTTTTTCCCTTGGTCCTTTCATAATTCTTTCCTTCTGCATATTTAGTGAATTTGGCTGTGATATGCCTTAGTGAATGTTGGTTTTTGTTGAATCCAATGCAAGTTTCCTGTGCTTATTCGATTTTGATGTTTGTGTCTTTCACTCTATTAGGGATGTTTTCTGCTATAATTTGCTTACATAAACCTTCTCCCCTTTTTCTCACTACTCATCTCCTGGGACTCCTATGATTTGGATGTTATTCCTTTTTAATAAGTCACTGAGTTCTCTAATTCTTGTATCATGATCTTTTGCCTTGGTTTCCCTCTTCTCTTTTTTCTTCATTATTCCCCATAATTTTATCTTCTATATAACTGATTCGTTGCTCTGCTTGGTCTATGCTTGTCAGCGTGGCATCCATTTGGGATTGCATCTTGGTCATAGTATTTTTAAATGTGTCCTGACTAGATTTTACTTCTTTTATCTCCACAGAAAGGGATTCTATGCTTTTTCAACTCCAGTTAGTATTCTTATTATCATGATTTTAACTTAACTTTAATTTAACTTTAACTTAACTTTCTATTTCAGACATCTGGTTCATATGTGTGTTGATTAAGCACCTGGCCGTTATTTCCTCTTGTTGTTTCTTTTGGGGTGAATTCCTTCATTTTGTCATTTTGGACGAAGCAAAATAATTAATAAAATTAAATTAATAATAAAGATTTAAAAATTTAAAACAACACAAAATATCAAATAAAGGAAGCTAGATCCTAGGTGTGTTTTGGTATTGTTGTTGAAAGAAGTTTGATAGAATAGAGAAAAAAGGGAAGGAAAAGATAAAAAGAAAAAAAAAGTAAAACAGTTTAAAATTAAAAAAAAATATATATATATACAATAAAATAGAATAAAATAAAATGAAGAAAGTGAAATAAAATTTAAAAAAATTACAAAAGATAAAAAACATAGTAAAAAGAACTTAAAAAATTTTTAGGAAAAGAAAATAAATTTTTCTTTTGTATCCAAGACAAAGAAAGGAAAGGAAATAAAGAAAACAAAGAATAGATGAACCATCAAACAGAATGAAACCTGAATGACGTTATAGCCAGTTTCCCCTAGAACTCAAACTATGAAGCACTCCACAATTCATATACTAAGCGGGCAGACGACTTGTAGTGATCCTCTAGGGCATATGCTCGTAGGGTACAATTGGATGGGGCTTGGTATAATGGCTTCATTTTCCACTAGATCGCACTGCTTAGCTTACTGGTGTGGATTGGTGTGGTGTACATGTGCGTGCATGCCCATGCATGGGAGAGGTGAAAATGGTGTCACCCAGCTTCATAATTTCTGGCACAGGAACTGTGCATTCTTACTGAACCACAATCGAGCACCCCTCTGTTATCTCAGGTTTCTGTCCACTCCCCGCTTCTACACTGTCTGTCTCCAAGCTATCTACCAGCCAGGTGGCATCTCCCTCCCAAATTTTTTCTCAGATGGGACTGTGTTTACAAATATCTCACTTCTGGGAATCATGCAGCTTCGACCCACTCTGACCCTCTGGGGGAGGGTCTCACTGAGCAATGGCCAGGTGCCAGCTTGCTCCAGAAAAAGTTTGTGTGATCACACAACAGCAAAGGTTCAGAGATTATGGCAAATCACAGCACACAGCTGGTGACAGTTTTCACTGCACTCTGGCATCTTTGTTCCAATACCAGCTAATGTGGCTATTCTCTGGGGTCTGCTTGGACCTTTGCCTGTGGGGAAGCTGTATTGCCTCTACCAAATGCCTTCCAAGCAGGGAACCCCTTCTCCCCATATGGCTCACAGATCCCTCGGACCTTGCTGCCTGCTTCTGGGGATTTGTTCTTCCTCCCCACCAGAGCACCACCAGGTATTGAGCTTCAGAATTTCTGACTCTGAACTTTCCTGTTTATAGAGTCCTAGTGGTTTTGAAACCCCCTCCTTTATCCCCATCAATGGTTTTGGGGAAGAGATTTCTTGATCAGTCCCTTGTGAATGTTTCCACTCTTTCTCTTTTTCTCCAGCTACTTTTGGGGGTACTGCATGTCCTGTCTTCTCCCAATATGCTGCAGCCTCCCCCCCCCTTTTCTCTGCCCTCTCTCTGAAAAAAGAGCTCCTTACCCTATGCAACTTATCTCTCCCCCAGCTCACCTCTCTGCACCACATACCTGCCAAGTTCTGTGGCTCCAGTTATGTAGATTGTTGTGTTAATCCTCAGATCATTTTCCTAGGTGTGCAAAATGGTTTAATGCTGATCTAGCTGTATTTCAGGGATAAGAGGAGCCAAGAATTTCCATGATACTATGTCATCTTGCCCCCCTTCCACTTTTTCAGCCTTTTAAAGAAGCAGCATGAAAATGATCTTACATAAAGGCAATGATTCCCTATAGGTACTTAAAATAATGAGTTGTAAAAACAATAAAAAATGATCAGAATACAATATATATATATATATATATATATATATATATATATATATGGCCATTGAATTGTTTAGTATAAATGTTTGATTTTACATTTGGAACACTTAAAGAATTACATAAAATATAATCTTCCACAATTTAGTCCATTGTTAGAAGCAATCAACCAATAAATTCACCTAATGCTAGTTTGTACTTTTGGTTGAAATTTATTGTTCTTTTGATCAAATTTGGTTTGGAAAGGAAAGAAACTAATAGCAATAACATTAATTGGATAACTACTAATTATTGGGAAAATAAAAATTACATCATCTTCTCTTAAGTTTGGAAGATTTGTGATATCACATTATCCTAAAGAGCACATCTAATTGTGAGATTTCTAAAGAAAGCACTTTTCCAACTGCTCAAAGTTTTTCAACAATCTTGGTGTGCTAATTATCTAATTAACTGGGATAGACAGTCCAATTATAATTCTGAGGTTCACTGTGGAAGTATAATTATTTTTGTAATCATTAACTTGGCTTAATCACCTTTAACACTAGTTTTGTAGGTCCTCAACTAATTAGTTTTACTAGCTAATTACTGAATATAGAGGAATTTGATTTTCATTAAGATCTGATAAGACTTATTGTCATCTGGGTAGGAATGTGAGGACATTGTGTACATAACGCTAGATAAAGTTCATTAAAGGTCAACTTCTGTTGAACTCAGAAATTCTACAATATAATTGATTTATAGGAACACATATAGATGCACAGCAAGTAGTCTATCATTAGCTTCTAACAGAATCTTTGATTTTGGCTACCTGTAAACTCCCTTCACATAAAAATTAAGTAATGTTGAAAAGGTCAATTTTAGTTGTAGCTTTCACTAAAGGGAGTTTTTAAAATTAAACCCTTAAGAAAAAAATGATAAATGAGGGAAAAATAATACTTTTTTTGGAAATCAGTACAATTTTTCTCATCCTATGTTTTATTTATTTTAAGGTATTCTTTCAAGTCAGTCCTTTACTTCTTTTCTCTATTTTTAAAATTTTCTGTTTTTCCACTTTAAAGCCAATCTGCCATATCTTTAACTTCTAACATCAGTTATCGTTTCTCTGTGCAGTGTGATATTCACTTTGAAAAGTCAGATCCTGAAAGTCATTTACGTTGGCAAATTATATTCATTATAAATTCTGGAACTAAGTTCAATAGATATTTGTTCCCTTTGGATTATTATTTGGATGTAATACACTGATTTTGTCCCAAAAGATGAAACAAAATATTTACATATTTATGAAAAATAAGTAGTCAAGTATCTGAAATTATGCATATGAATACCCAATGGAAATACAATATAATTTAAATTTATAACTTTAGAGATGTTGCCATCTGTCTCACAAATAGCAAGAGACCAGCTTAAAATATTTCTAATGTAATTCATTTTTACTAAACTTATTGTTTATATATTAAAAAATAAAATATTTCATATACATTGAACAAACCATAAAGGAATATATATGTGTGTGTGTGTGTGTGTGTGTATTTTTTTGCTTACAATGAAATGGCATTAAGTACTGTAAATTTGTGACAGTTCTCTCTGAACATTACTGCACTTCTATTGTGTTTTATTGCTTTTCACTCCCAACAACAAGTTAGAGGACAGAAGAAAAATCATTGCCTCTTCCTTTAAGAATTGTCATCTTATAAGGAAAACTAAATACAGGAAAAATTACCTAATTTAGTAACTGAGAAAGTACACAAGCCATATTCACTAATTCAAGTGCTAGACACACAAACTGTTGGCAATTCATATAAATTACATGTAATTTACATATTTTAGTACTCTTTTTATTCTATATAGTACAATTTATCTTAATTCAGATGAAAATAATTTGAAGACTGGAAAACGTATTGGAAATACTCCCTTCTTTTGAGTTAATTATTACATAGTTGCCTTCTCAACTGATGCGAGATACAAAAAACTATTCACAAAGTGCTGCGTGAACAAATAAGTGATAAGTAAAAGAGGTAATATATGCTTGTGGGACAGAATTTCAAAAATATTGAAAAGTATATTATGTACAGTAAGATTATGAACACTTTAGTTGCTCAGTCCTTCTATTTTTTCTCCCAAGTGTCAAGCATTATCTTTAGCTCTTAATTACTGGTTTCCCAGATATCAAAGCATATTTCATTTATTTTAAAACATGGTAGCATATAATACCCATTTACATGTTGCTTTTTCACTTAAAAATATTTTTCCCCATACATAATTATCAGCTACAGAATAACCATTCAGAATTTATGCAATTATTTAGTATGTCCCTACTGATACATGTTTAATATTTTTCATACTGGATATATCTTAGTTCCTTGGTTTGAAGAATATTATACTAAATATTATTATACTTAGGTCATGCCATACATGTCCAAGTATATATGTAGAAATAACTCCTATGTATTAATAACCATATCCAGGGGTGTGATCGTATTACTCTCTAATATTTTACCTTCTCTTGAATCCATGCCCTTTGAGGTGTGGCTTTCAGATTAATATGGATAAAGAGATGTAGCTTATTTCTCTACACCTTAATTCTGAGTTCATCCATGTAGTTGGTTTGTGGACCAGTGCAGTGTTGGATAGCAGGATGTAAACAGAATATTGAAAGACTTTCACAACTAGGCTTGCTTGCCTTTGTACTTCTGCCTTCACTGTGAGTACATGCCCAAAGGAGCCTGTTGCCGTGATGTAAGAGATACGTGAAATAGAGCCAAGTAACCCTAACGAGCAGGCAGCCAATGCTTATCTATTCCCTGAAATGCAATGGAGGCCAGACAAGAGGAGAAAAAATAACCTCCTTAAATCCCCGATTCACAGTTTTGTGAGAGTTCACAAAGCTAACTGTGTTTAAGCCATTGAGTTTGGGATGGTTTGTTATGCAGCATTATTATGGCAATAGATAATTGATACAAATGCATGTGTGTTGCTGATTTTAATACATATTATGTTATTAATAAGAAGGATACCAGATTTTACTGTAGCCAGTAATGAATGAGAGAGCAAAGCAGCAATGCCATTAATTTGCTGTTCTTTGCTAGCTGGGTGGGTGACAATACTATTCTTTTTTTTAAATTTTTTTTTTAATGTTTTATTTATTATTGAGAGACAGAGAGAGACAGAGCATGAGCATGGGAGGGGCAGAGAGAGGTGGAGACACAGAATCTGAAGCAGGCTCCAGGCTCTGAGCCGTCAGCACAGAGCCCAACACGACACTCGAACTCATGAACCGCAAGATCATGACGTGGGCCGAAGTCGGTCGCCCAACCGACTAAGCCATCCAGGTGCCCCAATACTATTCTTTTATAGTTTGCATTTCACATATTATAAGTGATATCTTTGTGTAAAATTGGAAATTAAAGTATTGGCAGTTCAACTGAAGAATCCTGTGATCCTTTTTTACACCCCCTAAATTTGGTGTTTTTATATTTATATATATTTTATATATACATATATATATATCACTTCTCAGACTTTTGGCTAAGATCAAATGTAGTATAAATTATTCAGATAAAAACACCATATTTATTTTGCTGATGTTTCCTACATATATCCATTATCATTTTCTTTTAAAAATCCTGTGCTCTTATGTTTTTAGAAATGTCTCTTTATATTTTATACAATATTTTTAATCCAATCTATGTTTAAAAAAATGTTCACTTATTTTTGAGAGAGAGAGAGAAAGACACAGTGTGAGTGGGGGAGGAGTAGAGAGAGAGAAACAGAGGATCCATACCGACAGCAGAGAGCCAAATGCGGGGCTTGAACTCAGGAACCACGAGACCATGACCTGAACTGAAGTTGGATGCTTAACCAACTAAGCCACTGAGGCCCCCCTTTCCAATCTACTTTTAATTGATAATTTTAAACCAATAATCACTAGTCTGAAACTAGATATATCTTGATATATTCAGCATCCTTTTGTATTTCCTAATTATCTATGCCTACTTTTTAATTTTTGTCATTCTTATTTGTTAAGCTTTATTGTGTTATTTTCCATCTACTTTCTTGAAGTAAACTTTTATTGTTTTAGTATCTACATTATACATTTTTAAAGAAATTTATGTATAATAAATCAATTTTACTGAAAAAAATCCAAAATTCTTTAACTTTAAGCAATATTCTTCTGCTCTACATTTTAATATCATCCAGTATTTGAGTTCTATGATTCTTTTAATAATCCTCCCAATGAAATTTATTATCATGACCTTTATGTAGTCAAAGTTTCCTTAGATTTATGTACATATTTATCATTTTTTAATCAATGTTTACATCTCAGAAAATTATTAATGGCATAGTATTTTTCCTTTCTAAAATACTGCCTTGAAGGCACCTGGGTGGCTCAGTTAGTTTAGCATCTGACCCTTGATCGAATCCCCACCCGCCCACACCACCCCCCACCTCCATCAGGCTTTGCTCTGAGTGTGAAGACTGCTTGAGATTCTTTCCCTCCATTTGCCCCTCTCCCACTTGTGTGCACACACTCTCTCTCTCTCAAAATAAAATAAAATAAAATAAAATAAAATAGTAAATTGAACTAAAATAAAATAAAATAAAACACTGCCTTGAGAATTTCCTTAATTAAAACTGCCTGTGATAAAATGTCTTTGTTTTTTTTTTAGCAAATGACTTCATTTTGCTTTAATTCCAAAAGATGAGGACACAATTCTAGCTTGACAGTTATTTCCCAGTTACTCTAAATACCTTTTATATACCACAAACACTATTGTTAGAGAAAACTTCCTTTGATAGGAAACAAAATGGGTAAAATTTATTGGAGGATAAAATTCACATCTATGAACAAGACAATGCAAATAAGTGAAATATCCAACAAGTGTGTTGCTTCTGTGAGTAATGAAATCTCTTTTCTTGGAAATAAATATATTGAGCTTGGAAAACCAGTTATAAAAGGGGATTTCTGTAATAGTGCACTGTTGAACTCAAAGACTTACAGTTTTTTGTTCTCACCTTAAGCTTAGATATTACTTATACTGATCCTCATAACATGAAACAATGGATAAAAAATATTTTATTGTGTTGTTTTCCTGTGGAGATTTGTAGTAGGGGAAACCAGGAAAAGTGAGACCTCTGGGTGATGACAGACTTAAGTGAGTCTACTGGAACACGATCTTATTTATCTCCTAAACTCTCTGAGATGCTTCAGCTTTTTTTTTTTTTTTTTTGGTAGGATGGAAGTTAGCATTAGAGGAATTAAAGAGTATAAATATCTAATGCAGGACTTGTCATATCAATGGTTCCCCTTCTCTTCCTTTCCTTTTTTTCTTTTTATTTCTATAATACAGAAAGTGTTTCAATCTCAGTGCCCTTCTTTCAATTTCACTTAATTCTACCTCTGTCTTCTGATACAATTTAGAATAGGTAGGTAATTTAAATGTTGGCACTTAAATAAAGTTCTGCTATATATTGCATATTATATATGATACATATTCTACTGTATTATACAATGTTATACATTATATAGTATATTCATATATCATATTATATGTTATTATCATATCATGTGTTACATCATATCATATGTTATTATCATATTGAGAGAGAGAGAAATGAGCAAAAGTGGGGAAGGGGTAGAGAAAGAGGGAGGTTCCATGCTGGTTCCATGCTGTCAGTGCAGAGCTTGACGCAGGGCTCAAACTCACAACCATGAGATCATGAGCTCAGCTGAAAACAAGAGTCAGACACTTAACTGACTGAGCCACCCTGGCCACCCCATTATATCACATTATTATACATAAATTTAACTCATGTTGTATTCCTGAGTTAAATTTGCTTTCATACTTGCCTCTTGGCCAGGTAGAAAAATAATTCAGGGTGGTGACTCTGTGTTTATAAATATTTTAGTTTTCCCAACAAAATGATGAATGGACTCTACTTTTTGAGGCCAATGATGCCCATGGCTCTGGGAAATGTGACCTGAAAAATATATCTAAGAATGAACTTGATAGTGCCTGGCAGGAGAATGGTAACAGCTGCACCTGGCACAACAGTGGAGCTACATTCTGCCCCAGCAGGTTTGTCTTGGGCAAGATATTTACCATTTCTAAGCTTCAGTTTCTGTAGCCCTCCTTTATGATTCTTTTGCCAAAATGCACACAAGTCCTCAATACATGATAGCTATCATTTTAGATAATAAATTATAGATTACACAATAGACTTTAGGGTCAAATATACCTATGTTAAAACTTGTGCTGTAGCTTGATCATTCTGTAAATTTGGAGCTGTTAACTTAATTCCGCATCTGACATCTGAACTTGACTTTACATCTTAATAGGAGGAGGTGTTGAAAGATGAGGAGCATTGGAACATGTATATGTAGAAATGTAACTGTTTTAATTTCCTTTCTGTAAGTGGTGGTTTTAGAAACTAAACAACAGCAACAACAACAACAAAACAAACACAATGATTTCCTGAAAGGTAACAGTAACTGGATCACTGTACAAGAAGTAAAGTTTCATTAAGTGGGTCAATAAGATTTTTCACATGCTTTTAATATGACATCAAATTTCATGCATGTTGGGAATTGTATTGTAACTTATGGTTAATAAAGAATAAAGAAATTTGAAGCCTCTTTAATAAAAGCAAATAAAACTATCAATTCAGTTTCTCCAATGTAATAAACCCAGTTCAAATTAAGTAGTTTCTAGCAGATTGTATCACGTTATAGCTTCCCGCTCCCCATCTTTTCTCTACATTTGCAAAATTTTACATTTGGACTAAATTAAAACATTCATCTAAACTTTTATTTCCTTTTAGTGTTAATTAATATTGCTCTGTGCTCTCTGGACTATTTTCTGGCTCAAAAGATTCTCATAATCTTTTATTGATCCTATGTATTCTACAGCCTTTTCTAATAAGTTTTCTACTTCATAAATAGCAAAATGAGTTTATAGCACATATTATGAGTCATATATGCTTAAAAATTCGAGGAAATCTGGAACAAAATAAGTTTGTGTAAAGTGAAGAAGTAGAAATGATCTACCCAAATTAAAGAGCCTATACATTTTTTACTTTTAGTTTTTTTTCCCCTTAAAACAGACTCCCTAGTTACTTCATATTCTCCCAGAGAAGTTGCAAAACATTCATATATCTGAAGCTCACTCAATTTATCGAATCATAATTGCTGAGGATAGAACTAGATTTGAATTATTGAAAAAAATCTTATCATCTAATTATTGAATACTATTAAATAGTATATTAAAGTTAATTTTATATTTTTGTTTACTGACTTATTAATTTATGTAAATTTTCCATTTAAATGTCTTCTAGAAAACACTGGTATAACTCAGTGCTGTAAAATTAGTTCTCACTTACATGTATGTACTATTATTTTTAAAGTTCTTAAAGTATTTGAAAAAATACTAAAGTATTGGAATTTCCAGTCTTGATTGTAAAAAAAAAATATTTTGACTAATTCATGGTAAAGATTAGCTCACATATTGATAATCTTAAGAATATGATGTTTCATGTTATGGATAGTCGTTCATGTTCACAAGTAAAGAGGCCACTATGTGTCAATTATAAGTATATGTTAACATAACTTTTCATTGTAATGGTGAATGCATTTTATTTAACATTTGTAGTGTTTATTGAATGACATCTACACTACAATAAATAATAGACAATAGAAATTGTCAAGAAAATATAACTTATTCTACCTTCTAAACATTATCTCTATAAATATAGGGATTGTTTAAATCACAAATAAGCCAATATAAGCATTATTCCACTGTTAATAATTTGTTTCATACAATAAAAAATATGTTTTGATAAATCATTCCATTGTGCAGTAACTGTGAAACAAAATTAGATGACCTATGATTCACATAATAGAAGTTTTAAAAAAGAGAATTAGAAACAAATATAGGACAGAGAGTATTTGAATAAATAATAGAGAAAGGTAGCCTTGCTTTGAAAAAACACTTCAGCCTAAAACTTATGAACATTTACTGAGATACAGGCAAGCTTGAGGAAAAACAAAAAGAGCTATTCACTTACACATATCCTACTAAAATTTCTGAATTCTAAGTATTAAAAGAAAAGGAAAGGACATCTTTTCAAGTTTCCTGACAAAGAAGTCACTGAGAAAGGAAAATATTCAAATGTATTAAACTTCTCATCTCTAATACCAGGAGCTAGAAGAATACATGAAAAGATTCCTTTACCCAGGAATTAACTTATCCCAAGTTTAGATGGCAGATATCTTTTTAACAGATATTTCACCTTCTCAGGGTAGAAAAAAATTTATAGATATGTAAGAATTCAAATTCTATATCAAGATGCAACTCACAGAAAATACTTGACAGAGAGGACTCTAACACAAAATGAAATTGAGAAAAACAGACACTGATATAAAAGACAATGAAGAGAAAGTTAAGAGTGGTGACCTTATAACAATGAATAAAAAGGTTAATATTGGTAATGAACTACTGAATTCAAAAATTTAAAGCTGGCTGGGTCCACAAAAATCTATATCCTTTTAATATTTGCAACAATGATTAAAATGTTAAAACACTGTTTCAAAATATAGGAACTGTTTCTTCACAAAATAAGGACTCTATGTGTCAGAATTCTTTATATGACTTTGATTAGGGTTTAAAATTTATGTCATGCATTTGAATTTAAATTTTCCTTTTCCTTTGGTCATGAGGATTAGGTATTAACTGAAGATTTACTAATTTGAGGAAATAATAGCAAACATTATCTTGGAGAGATTTCTAAAAATGTAATTTTTTTGAGGAGAAATTTTGTTTTTAAAGTAGATTTTTCAGTAAAGGAAAACTTTCAGAAAAAATCAAAATGCAAAATAAGTAACAGTCATAACTACCTTCCATTAAGTTCCTTTGCTTTTCTATTCTAGTTGCTTTTTGAAATCATACCCACTTTGTGGCTGGTCATAAAGACTTTTTACTTGTCATTTTCATACTTTTTAACTTGGATATTGTGTAAAAAAATAAGCTTTGCATAAGTAGATCTTTTTTCTTCCTTCTTCAGTGTTGTTATGCTATTAGGGTATGGTTTACCGTCTCCCAGACACTCTGAGCACCTTAAACATTTCTTTACTTCTCATAGACTATGTTAAATCCTATGTTAAAAGACCTAGGTCTTTTCATCTTTCCTCAGCCTCCAGTTTTTTTTTTCTTAAAAGATCTTTTTTTTCTTTTTGGGTGCCAGGGTGGCTCAGCGGTTGAGTGTCTGACTTTGGCTCAGGTCATGATGTCATTGCTCATGTGTTTGAGCTCCACATTGGGCTCTGTGCTGACAGCTCAGAGCCTGGAGCCTGCTTCAGATTGTCTCCATCTCTCTGTGCCTCCTTTGCTCATGCTTTCTCTTTCTCTCTGTCAAATATTAAATAAAACATTAAAAAATTATTTGTTTTTCTAAATAGAAGGAGGAGAAGCAGAAAAAGACAAAGAGAAGAACATGAAGGAAGTAGAGAAGAAGAAGGAGAATAAGGAATGAAGGACAAGTAAGGAAGGAAAGAGGGAAGGAGGGAGGAAAATATGTAAAAACTTTCAACGGAATCGTAGGAACTAAATTTTTTGGATTTGAGAATTTTAGCTTTAAGTTCATGCTTGTCACAATGGAACAAAACCCAGTCACCTGTGTAACTATATTCAAGGATTAAGCTTTAAGTTAGGGTGGGCCCTAGGCATTTTTGTTCCTCTCCATTTCCCACATGTAATCAGGCACCAGAAATGTAAATATCAACCCCATTGTAACTCCTTCTTGGAAAAAGAGACATCATCTAAAAACACTTAGCTTATTCTTTTCTCTAGGTTATTTCCAAGGAAAACTCTCTATATTCTATAATCATTGATCTAGCTTACAGATTTGCATTTCTAAAATTATTTCCCTTTTAAAATCCCCCATAAGCTTTGATGAATTGTGCAATAATTTGCAAACTCAGCACCCTAAGATTCCATTGAATATCTTTATTTTTCGTTTTTTAAAAATGTTTACTTATTTTTGAGAGAGAGAGAAAGAGAGAGAGAGAGAGAGAGAGAGAGAGAGAGAGAGGCATTGAGAGGGGGACAGAGGATACAAAGCAGCTCTTCACTGACAGGGTGAGGATGCGGGGCTCAAACTCACAAACCGTGAGATCATGACCTGAGCAGAAGTCGGATTCTCAACCAAACAAGCCACCCAGGTGCCCCATATCTTCTTTTTCCTTGAGGATGGATAGTCACTATTATTATTATTTTTTTACATCTACAATATTTCTTTATATAATTTGAATGATATATATTCTCATAGGTTTTTATAATCTAATTGATTTAAGTTACTATAAACTTACTATTAATTTTTGTCATGCGGTTTCATATGTTGAAGCAATTACAGAAATTTTCCTCTATACCTTCCTCCTCTACCTCTCAAATCATGGACACTATGGTTTGTCATTTTAATTCATCATATGTGAGAAAAATATATATTACATATATTAAGGAAAAACTTTAAGTTTCCCCTTTTATTGTATTTAATGTTGGTTAAATAGTTGACAAATTTGACACTCATCACCATTTCACCATTTGAAATAATACGCCAAGCAAAATAAGTCAGAGAAAGACAAATACTATGATTTCACTCATATGTGGATTTTCAGAAACAAAACAAACAAGCATACAGGGTGGGGAAAATTGAGGCAAACCAAGAAACAGACTCTTAACTATGGAGAACAAATTGATGGTTGACGGAGTGGAGGTAGGTGGGGGCAGATGGGTTAAATAGGTGATGGGTATTAAAGAGTATACTTGTTGTGATGAACACCAGGTGTTGTATGGAATTACTGAAACCAATATTATACTATATTTTAACTAACTGGAATTTATATAAAGACTTAACAAAAATTTTAAAACAATGTAAAATAAATGGGGCACCTGGGTGGCTCAGTCGGTTAAATATCTGACTCTTGATTTCAGCTCAGGTCATGATCTCATGGTTCATGAGATAGAACCTCACATTGGGCTCTGCACTCACAGCATGGATCCTGCTTGGAATTCTCTCTCTCCCTCTCTTTCTGGTCCTCCCCTGCTTTTGCGTGTTCTCTCTTTCTCTCTCTAAAATAAATATTAAAATAAAATAAATAAGTTTACATGTCTCTTTTAATATTATCTAGCAATCTATCTATCTATTTATCTATTTGCTATTAGTTGAATTTGGGCCCTCAAAAAAGATTATGTTAAAGTCCTAATCCCTAGTACCTCAGAATGTGACATTTTTTTTAATGTTTATTTATCTTGAGAGAGAGAGTGAGTGCATGTGAGTGGTGGAGGGGCAGAGAGAGAGGGAGAAAGACAATCCCAAGCAGGCTCTGCACTGTCAGCACAGAGCCCAACACGGGACTCAATCCCACAAACCATGAGATCATGACCTGAGCTGAAGCAACAAAAGTTGCTTGTTGTTACACTTGTTATACTTACTACATGTAAATTATTTCATGGACACATTCAATTTTATCAATGATGTCCCATGTCAGGTGGTTAAATGTCCCACAAGGTTGGGTATATGTATGGGTTTCTAATTGTGTCGCTTTTGCTCTTGCTCAATCAGTTTTTACCCAAAATAGCATCTATTGGGTTATGTGGGTACATCTGGTTTTCAACCTCAATTCAAGTTGTTTCAGGACTAGGCTTCATCAAAGGTCTTTGTGTGAAGTATATGATGTCAGATACTCTCCCTTACCTCAACATAATTTTAGTTTGGGGACTTATGTATGCTCTCTTGACCCTGAACTTTAATCAGAGCAATCTTGTTCTACAAAAGTACTTCTTTAAAACAAAAAGTTTATTTATTTTGAAAGAGAGAGAGAGAGAGAGAGAGAGAGAGCACACACATGAGCAAGGGAGGGGTGGAAATAGAGGAAGAGACAGAATCCCAAGCAGGCTCTGTGCTGTCAGTGTAGAGCCAGATGTGGGGCTTGATCTCATGAACCGTGAGATCATGATTTGAGCAGAAACCGAGTTGAACACTTAACTGACTGAGCCAAGCAGGTACCCCATTGTTCTCCAACAGTACTTCTTAATCAAAATTCTGAGGCTCAGACATTGGAGAACTTAGCTCCTGTTCTCTGAAGAATCTAAAGTATAAGTTATTCCACATATCCCCCAGTTATTTGGTTTGGGTAATAAAGTGCCTAGAAACATTCGGTAGATCGCATAAAGAAAATAAATTTTGTTACTTTCATATTCCAGAGCAATGAGTGTTGTAGGGTCAATGGGAGAAGACCCCACTAAATGTACCACAATGGCATATTAATTATTTTGAATTGAAGCTACTTGGGAAATAGCCCATGGAAGGACACTCAGAGATAGGAAATGGAGAGCCAAAGAGGCTATATAAACAACCTTGTTACTTTTTTTTTTTTTTTTTTTTTTTTTACTAATCTACTGCCTCAGCCCAAATTCTGCGTAGCATCCCTAACTAATTAACCCTCCCAGCCATCTGTTTTCTTTATCCTGTCAATTCATCACAAATTTATGGTCTCTTTGTCTAAAAAGTATAAAAACTGCCAGCCTTGGTCATTTGTTTGGGTCTCAATATCATTATTTGGCCTCTGTGTACACAAAATAAAACCGTTTTATATATATTTTTTCTTTTCTCCTGTTAATCTGTCTCATGTAAATTTAATTCTTAGTCTAGCTGGAAAACTTTGAAAGGAAGAGGGAGAATTTTTCCTTCCCTATGTTACTCATCAGTGATTTGCAAAACTATTTATATGGATGCACACACATACATAAAGGCACACACATATGCACACATACTTGCATACAAGAGCTCAAACATATTGGATCTTGAAAAGAAGATAATATGGCATTTATTGAAATGAAATGATCTAATTGGATGATATTTATAGAGGTAATCATGAAGTTAAATATTTCAAAAAATGTCAGTTCGTGTAGATGACATTTTCTCAAATCAAGTCTTTCACTCTCCAATACACTCCCAGGGAACATTCATTTTTCTCAGTGTGGCAACTCTGGAAAATATCATGTTAATACTGACAGTATCAATTAAACAGAGTGATGTTGCTGTTGGAATATAAAATTAGGTAACATATAAAATAGATAACTGATGGGGATGTAAGTATAGCATTGAGGATGCAGTAAATAATATTACAGTAACTTTGTATGATGACATATGGCAATTAGACTTATTGTGGTGATCATGTCCTAATGTACATAAATGTCAGATCTTTATGTGTACACTTGAAACTAATATAATTATTGTATGCCAACTATACTTCAATTAAAAAAAGAAAAAAATATAAAAATAAAATGTTATAAGGGAACATTTTTTAAAGAAATGTAACATGTATCCACCTTGCTGAATAAATCTCTGATTACTTATGAAGATTCTTTTTATATCTCTTAGTGGTAGTGTAGATGTTTTACAATAGTATGATATATCTATAAATCTTCCAAGATAAAGTCCAGAAAAACCATATCTAGATTAAGACTGTCAGTATTCTAAGTAGAATTTAAATAAAAACTTGAAAGGAAACAAATACAGTATTTTAAGAAAAATTAATGCTAACATAACAAATGATCCAAAATATGTCTTTTGAAAGTAGAAATATTGCAGTTCACCACTTCCATGTAGTAATTCAGCAAATAGAAATTAGTTTGATAAAACAAAGTACAGATTTCTCTCACTCCTGACATCAAATGTCCAGTTATAAAGAAGTTGTATTGGAGTGTGGATAAGAATATAAAAGTGTAATACTATAGCCTTCCGTATTTAAATTGTCACAATTCAATTATTTCTGAAAGTTCATGTTTATTCTGCCAATCTATTTCCTATCATTCATAGACTGACCTACAGTGTGTGTTTTATCCACAAAATGGATCATTTATAGGGGCGCCTGAGTGGCTCAGTAGGTTAATCCTCTGACTCTTGATTTCAGTTCAGTTCATGATCTCGCCATTTGTGAGTTCAAACCCTGCTCCAGGCTCTTTGTTGACAGTGCAGAACCTGCTTGGGACTCTCTCTCTCTCTCTCTGTCTGCTCCTCCCCTACTCACTCTCTCTCACTAAAATAAATAAACTGTAAAAAGGAAAAAAAATGAAATATTTATAAATATCTTAGTGGACAAATATTAATGGATGCATCTTAATGAGTGAACGTCAGAATCAAGTCTTAAAATCAAAGGAATTTGATGTGCATTTTGTGAATTTTTGTTATTCTATTCTTAATATTGACTCAATATTTTTAAGCACTCCTTTAAGGATATACCGCACTCAACATTGTTTAAAATAAAATAAAATAAAATAAAATAAAATAAAATAAAATAAAATAAATAAAATAGCTCTGTATATCAAAGATGCTTCTATTTTTACGTTTCTTAAAAAAAATTATATTTATTTATTATTGAGAGACAGAGAGAGACAGAGCACCAGTGGGGGAGGGGCAGAGAGAGAAGGAGACACAGAATCCGAAGCAGCCTCCAGGCTCCGAGCTAACAGTACAGAGTCCAACGCTGGGCTCAAACTCACAAACCGTGAGATCATGACTTGAGCCCAAGTCGGAGGCTTAACTGACTGAGCCACCCAGGCACCCCTATTTTTACATGCTTCTGGTTAGATGATGATGCCCAATACTTAATACTTAAATGATGTCCAAATAAACAGCATTATTTTTATGTTTTTTTTTCTTTTTAAATTTGGCTTATTATGAGGTACAGGTCAATTTATGTGTGCTTACTTTGCCTCACATATCCAATTAGGACACCTTAACATTGTTTTTTTAAAGTATGTGTTTACCTGAGCAATGAATAAAACAATACAGAAAGCCAGTTGTTCTGGGAAATTCAAAACATCATTTTGATAATTGTTACCTGTCTTCTGTTTTTGTCATTTGAGCAGATGATAAAAGAGTATGCAGGCAAAAAATGCAGGGGAATAAGAAAATTATAGAAGCTTGTCAGAGAGTTTTAATTAATAGTTTTAATTCTGTTATTTTTCTGCATTTTTGTTTATGTTGCTTGGAAGCTTTAGAAATTTTATAATTAGAACGATCACTGTATAAAAACAGTACTTATTCTCTAATTTTGTTTGTGTATTATATCACTTTCTTTAGAGTGGGTTGGGATTTGGAAACCTGACTTTCTATTTTGGACACTGGCAAAGCTGTACCCTCGTGGAGAGCTGTGGGTCGTTATATTCTCCAATCTGAAGGCTCATGGCCCAGTTTTCCACTGCATAGCCAAACTTACAGCATTGCCTTTCACTTCAACCTCTGTCTCTATTTTGCCTGTATTTGTTCTGCACACTGTTCATTGATCAGAATTTTTACCATTATTCCATGCATGGGGAAGTTCTATCAGATGAGGATGCTAAGGAGCCAATGAGCTCTTTTTCATATGACTGAGTTTTTGATCTACGTTCAAAGTCTATGCTTGTGGCACAGAGTTTGTTCTATACCAATTTCTATATATATCAAAAAGCATTATTTCTGGGCTATATAAGTTCTTCCTCCTCCTGTAAAGAGGGTTAACATATTATTTACGAATATATAATATCAGGGGATATCTTCCTGTATTAAGCTACTGTAATCTCTATTTATTTAGTTCAAACCTAATAATTTTATGCTTAAGGACCTTTGAAAAATAACTTTCTTTTAACATTTTATTTCATTTCTTGAGAGACAGAGCATGAGCAGGGTAGGGGCAGAGAGAGAAGGAGACACAGAATCTGAAGCGGGCTCCAGGCTCTGAGCTGTCAGCCCAGAGTCCGACGCAAGGCTCGAACCCACGAACCATGAGATCAGGACCTGAGCCGAAGTCGGACGCTCAACCGACTGAGCCACCCAGGCTCCCTAGGAGCTTTGAACAATAATATTAAATTGTGTGTGAGTTTGTATTTCTCTGAGAAGACGGTTAATAAAGATGATATTCCAAAGCCTTTAAATATATATTGATGTGATTTTGCCCATGGAAATAACTTCTATGGCTGTTGGATTAGTATTTTATGGTTTGCTTAGCTGACATCCTTATACACTGCTGTTATTTGATATTACATAATACCCTGGTTTGAGTAGTTTTGATCACTTCTATAGCAACTATCATAACTGTATATATGACAGTTTATGACATAATATTTGACCACTCTTATTTGACATTACTGAGTTATCCCCTTTCCAAAAATAAGAGTTAAAATTATAACAATAAAGTATTAATCCATTTAGAATACTAACAACTCAAGGTCAATAAAAAAGTGATCATTCTTCATGATTTTTCATAAGTCACCAGTGTTTCATTCATCGATATTTCATCTTTCTTCCCTTGAAAAAAGACTTCTGAGGGAGATAAGAATATGGTATCCATGGAGAGCTGTGTTATTAAAATAACTGATAAGTTTACTATTTACCTGACATCCTGAACAAAGCCACGTACACACTTGGCTAGGTAACAGTGGTCTCCTGCAGACAGAACCAAGTTTTGAAGACTTCTTTTGCTGTGACAAAATTTTGACTTAAAAGAGTCTACAATTTAGGTTAAAACTTCCGTGGAAGAAAGGATATGCTATCCTCAAGTCTATATTTTAAGGTTTGGAGACACTATATCAAGTATCCTTGACATCTGCGACACACTCAACTTAAAAGAGATGGAGTGTGTCACCGTTGGAAGAGTTGTGCATTTATCATTTTATTGACCATCCACACAAAAATACTGTGTGAAACCTTGATTTCTAAATTCTGATTCACAATATGCTTCATATTGGGAATGCTTTCATTTGATTTGCTGAGCAATGGAATCTGCCAATAGTAGAAAAAGGAAACAATCACAACAGTGTTTCCAAGAGCTCCTGAAACATCTAATGGGGAAGTGAGATGGTGGACTCGGGATGATGATGGAGATGCCCAGAAAGCTGCTCTAGACAGGTGAGTGAAAACTCCAGCCTGCCACACAATCTCACTTAAATCATCGAATAAATAGTGCAGGACTTCTTTTGTGCTATTACAAAGAAAATGCACTGTCTTATGCTGCCTACCTTAAGCCAAAATGTAGGAACAACCTTCCACGCTCTCAGGATGCTCCCCTGGTGATGATGAATATAAGAAATCAACATTATAAATTTTATATATCCACCAATGCTGCTTCATCTTCCACCCCATATTTATACTTAGTCTGTCATAAACTATAGTTGAACTATATAAGTAAAAGCCCAAATACTCTGATTGGTCTCCCACATTAAAACAAAAACAAAAACAAAAACAAACAAACAAACAAAAAGCATGGGCACCTGGGTAGCTGAGTCAGTTAAGTGTCTGACTCTTGGTTTCAGCTTGGGTTATGATCTCATGGTTGCTAAGATTGAGACTCCTGTCAGGCTCTGCACAAGTCGCACATATTCTTGCTCTCTCCCTCTCTCTGTCCCTCCCCCACTCTTTCTCTCTCAAATAAATAAGTATTTAACAAATAAAAAAAATTAAAATACACAGCAAAAAACATGTTGATCAAAGTGCCTCAAATTATCTTTATCTGCCCATGAATCATTTTCAGAGTAATGGCAGAATAGCAATTATATCACATAATTTCTAACCTCAGATGTTGATTAAATAACTTACAGAACTCCTCCATTAATATCATTCCATTCCACACAACTCAAAATTGACTCTGATTCTCTGTACTTTCTGGCATTACTAATGCTCCCCTTGGTCAGGTAATGTGAGTTATGTTCCTCATAAGTAATGTTTGGTCAATATTTTTAATACTAAATCTACTAAAATTTCATTCTTTGGCACTGGTTTCATGATATGACCCTGTAGTCTGAAGATCTTCTCTACTTAGAAGATTTCTATGTCAATCTATCCATATCTATATCACATTGCTTATATCAAAAGCCAAGGACAATTAATTATTGACGTCTACTGAATTCAACTGTAATAGACATAACATCTGACATTGCAGGGTCTAATGACAATAGGAAATTAAGCAAATACTTAAATATAATATTTACAATTATATTTGTTGTAAAATTTGTGAAAAATTTTTTATAGACATTAATAAAGGACTTAGTAAACAAAATGAAGGGGGGTCATTTTAACATAGTTTGTCAAAACAAAAACCCACAATGCATAATTTGTCAAGAAAAGTCTCTCAAGAAGTGACTCAGTGCACCTATTCTAGCAGTAGAATAAAAAATATATTTTTCTAGTTTACATTTTACTTTTATTTGTGGTATCACCTTAAAGATCAAAAGTGTACATATGTTTATATGAATTAAATGCAATTATTAACATTATATTTCTGAAGCCTTTTGAAGTTTTATATTCAATGGTATCCTTCTCAAATTAATAGACTTCTATATGATTAAAATTCACAAAAGCTATTTAAAAAATGTGAGTGATTTCTTTCCAGTTAAAATGTTTTGACAGAGACAATTACTTGAACAGGAGAAATTTGATTCAGAAATAATTATCATTTCACATGAGCTAAAGAAATCCTATTGCTCTTGTCGTAGTTTCTAGAAAAGAAGTTGATCAACATACATAAATACTTCAAACACGAATGTTCTACAATAATTTATTTGACAACTATAGCTGTTTCAATGACTTTTCCTAAGGTTTGTTATGTCTTTCTATAACAAAGTAGGTGTTTCTTTTCTCAGTAATATGGTATGGCTACCTATTTCACAGTCTAATGATACTCATTTTCACGATATAAACTCAATTTTCATGGAAACAGGAATGACATGTTCTTGGAAAAGCTAAAGCATAGGGTTTAGCATAACTGTGATCAAAACTGGATCTTTTGACACACTGGGGCTAAAGTATAATTATACAATTAAAACAGTGGAAAGAAATAAAATGGTAACATTTTATATTATCAAGTGCTGTTTTCATTTAGCAGTATTCATTATATGTGATTTCAAACTTTCAAGTTTTTATTGCTCTAATTTGTTCTACAGATGTTCTCTTTAGAATATATTAGAGTGTTCGAAATTCAATGGATTTTGCATACCAGCAAAATAGTTTCATTTTTTGATGAGTACATTTCTTAATTTTTTTTTTTTTACCATTTATTTATTTTTGAGACAGAGAGAGACAGAGCATGAACGGGGGAGGGGCAGAGAGAGAGGGAGACACAGAATCGGAAGCAGGCTCCAGGCTCCGAGCCATCAGCCCAGAGCCCGACGCGGGGCTCGAACTCACGGACCGCGAGATCGTGACCTGAGCTGAAGTCGGACGCTCAACCGACTGAGCCACCCAGGCGCCCCTGATGACTACATTTCAGAGATAGATAGTGGTCATAGTTGTACAACTATATAAATGTAGTTAATGCCACTTAACTGTACGCTTGAAATGATTAAAGCAGTGAATTTTGTCATGTGTATTTTAGCCCAATAAAATCAGCAACATTTTACTTACTGTGAAAACAAAAACAAGTAGCTCCGTGTGAGCGTTAAAATGTGACCTCTCACATCAGATTAGCCAGGCTGAAATCCTTTCTTCACAATTGACTAGTTTAGTAAATTTAGCCGACTTACTTAACCTTTCTGATCTCAATTTCCTTAACTGATGTGAGTTTTTATGTGAATATCTAATTCAAATACCAGCTGTGAGAATTAGATGATAGAAAAGAGCTCTCAGTTTATTGTAAGGATTATGAGACAATTCAAAATCCTAAACTTTCGAACGTGATTTCTATAATCCAGAATTTGTTAATAAACTCTATAATTTTATAACATGCTTTGCCATTTCTATTTACTGTTTCCAATAATTAAATTATCATTTCTTTTTTCTTAAGTTTGTCTATTTATTTATTATTTATTTATTTATTTAGAGACATAGTGAGCAGGGAGGAGCAGAGAGAGAAAGGGAGAGAGAATCCCAAATAGGCTCCACACTGTCAGCACAGAGTCCCACACTGGGTTCCAACTCATGAACCACGAGATCATGACCTGAGCTGAAACTAGTAACTGATTGAGTCACCCAGGTGCCCATAAATTATCATTTCTGTGAGAATTAGAAACGACAGTAATATTTCAGTGATGTTCTTAGGATTACCTACTCCTTGCAGACACCTTTGACAGTCCTAGAATTACAGGTGGTTCAAGATAATGGAAAGTCCATAAGTAAATGCTAATTTGTTTCAAAACCCTATAGAAATACACTGATATAAAACATTTAATATATCATAGCTCTAGGTACTAGATTATTAAGCAAGACAACTATATACACCAACAACAGAAGTCCTACAGTTACATGGAGGTGCATTCATGTATACTTTTGTTCTAAGGTCTTCCCCAAAACATGTACAAGACCATTGTGGAGTTTTTAATCTTTAATAGTCTTTAGTATCTTTTTTATCTTAATATCTTTAGAATCTCACTGGAAGAATATGCTCTGCAATACTCATGTCTATCAATTACAACATCTGTGTTCTGAAGAATGTTCTGAAAAAAAAGTGAATACTCAAAAGCCTTTTGAATGCTATGGTATTTTGTTTATGATCTATTGTATTGTGTTTATAATATTTTGCTGATATAAGACACATACAAACCAATCAATAATTAAGAAAAAAAGACATACAATGTCAAGGCAACGACTGTGAAAAATTGGAAAAAATAATGCTAAGTATTAACTCATTTTACATGTATATATAAAGTATAAATTATTACAAGATATATATTACATATTACAAGATATGTAATAAACTATTACAAGATATGTAATTTTCCCATATATAGTAGAATAGGAAGCAAAATAAAATGATTGTGATTTAAATAATGATTTGTGCCATCAGTTTAAATAATAAGTTAATGAATACATTAACTTCTGCAAATAAATTTTCAGTATTGATGATGCACTATTTCTATGAATTATGATGATTTAATTAATACTAATGAAAATTACTGCCTGTAATTTGCTCTGCCTCTTTTTTTTCATATTTTGTGAAATTTCCTAGGTGTAGAATAATATTTAGTCTTTAAAAATCTGCATTTAACAAAATTAATTTAATTTAATGTACTTTAATTTAATTTTATTTCAAGTGTTTATTTAAATTCCAGTTTTTTAACATACAGTGTAATATAGTATCAGATGTAGAATATAGTGATTCGTTACTTTTATACAACACACAGTGCTCATCACACATGCCCTCCTTAATACTCATCACTCATTTAGTGCATCCTCCTGCCCAGCTTCCCTCCAGTAACTGTCAGTTTGTTCTCTATAGTTAAGAGAGTTAGAACAAATAATATTAAAATTTGTATGGAACCACAAGAGGCCCCAAATAGCCAAAGTGATGTAGAAAAGGAGAACGCAATTTGGAGGCATCACAATCCTGGACTTCAGTCTGTATTACAAAGTTGTAATCAACAAGACAGGATGGAACTGGTACAAAACAGACACATAGACCAATGGAATAGAATAGAGAACCCAGAAAGGGACCCACAAATATATCGCCAACTAATCTTCAACAAAGCAGGAAAGAGTATCAAATGGAAAAAAGACAGTCTCTTTAGCAAATGGTGCTGGGAGAACTGGTTAACAACATGCAGAAGAATGAAACTGTACCACTCTTACCTCATACACAAAAATTATTCAAAATGGATGAAAGACCTAAATGTGAGACAGGAAACCATCAAAATCCTACAGGAAAAAACAGGCAGCAACCTATTTGACCTTGGCCATGGCAACTTATTACTTGACATGTCACCAAAGGTAAGGAAAATAAAAGCAAAAATGAACTATTGAGACCTCATCAAGATAAAAAGTTTCCACACAGCAAAGGAAACAACAGAACTAAAAGGCAACAGATGGAATGGGAGGAGATAATTGCAAATGACATATCCAATAAAGGGTTAGTATCAAAAATCTATAAAGAATTGACCAAACTCAACACCCCAAAAACAAATAATCCAGTGAAGAAATGGGCAGAAGTCATGAATAGACACTTTTCCAAAGAAGACATCCAGATGGCTAACAGACACATGAAAAGATGCTCAACATCACTCACCATCAGGGAAATACAAATCAAAACTACACTGAGATACCACCTCACACCAGTCAGGATGGCTAAAAATAACAGCATAAGAAGCAACAGGTGTTGGCGAGGATGCAGAGAAAGAGGAACCCTTTCACACTGTTGGAGGGAATATAAACTGGTGCAGCCACTCTGAAAAACAGTGTGGAGGTTCCTCAAAAAATTAAAAATAGAATTACTCTATAACCCAGCAATAGCACTACTGGGAATTTATCCAAAGGATACAGGAGTGCTGAATTGTAGGGGAACATATACCCCAATGTTTATAGCAGTGCTGTCAACAATAGCCAAATTACGGAAAGATCCCAAATGCTAATCAACTGATGAATGGCTAAAGAAGTTATGGTATGCATGTACAAAGGAATACTACTCAGTGATGAAAAAGAATGAAATTTTGCTATTTGCAACATCATGGATGGAACTGGAGACCATTATGCTAAGTGAAATAAGTCAATCAAATAAATACAGATATTATTTGGTTTCACTCATATGCAGAATGAGAAACTTAACAAAAGACCATAGGGAAGGGAAATAAAAATAAGATACAGGAGGGAGGCAAACCATAAGAGACTCTTAAATACAGAGAACCAAGTGAGGATTGATAAGGGTGGAGGGTTGTGGGGGGTGGGAGAAATGGGTAATGGGTGTTGAGGAGGGCATTTACTGGGATGAACACTGGGTGTTGTATGTAAGTGATAAATTACAGGGATCTACTCCTAAAGCCAAGACTACCCTGTATGTTAACTAACTTGACAAAAAAAAGAGAGTCTGTTTCCTGGTTTGCCTCCATTTTTATTTATATGTTCATATGTTTTGTTTCTTAAATTCTACATATGAGTGAAACCATATGGTATTTGTCTTTGACATAGTATAATATTCTCTGGCTCCATCCACATCATTGCAAATGGCAATATTTCATTTTTTATGGCTGAGTAATATTCCATAACAAAATATTTTAAATTAATTATTTAATAAATAAATTATTTATTTATTAAATAAATTAAATAATTAATAAATTAATAAATAAATTATTTAAAATAATTTAAATATTCCATAACAAAAAATTTTAAATAATAAATAATCATGTATACAGACATTTTTGTGTGTGCATGTGCATATGCACATACATATACAGTCAAATCCCATTATTCACACTAGCCATATCTTATCATAGCAACACAAACACTGATTTTGCAAATACTAAATCACTGCTCCTAGGAAAATAAAGGTTTTGAACCTTTCATAATATTTTTGTCAAGTGATCAATACATAAATTTATTTCACATGTGTTGCTGTTTAAAGACACCTTATTTAATATATAGTTGATTCATTAACATTGAGCTGATAACCAACATCATTTTAATTCATACCTGAACACATACTTTTTCAGTAAAGCTCCTCACACCATTCTTGTGCTTAGGAACCTTTTACAACACTTCAGAACTATTTATGGTGGCCATTTTTACAGTGAAGTGACCAGCAAAAAAAAAAAAAACCCAGAAGAATGTCAAAAATGTAGCCCTAGATATACCATGAAGACTTCTATAAGATCTGAAACAAGAAGACTTAGTCTCAGCTGGGAATGCTCACGCATGTGGATTACTCAAAGTTTTTACCTCATTGTGTACGTTCTGAAATGAATGACCATGTAAACACCACAAATATTGACTTCGGAGTTACAAAGAAACAAACTTTTGTGAGTAGAAGAAATTACAAATACAGAATCTACAAATAGTGATTCTGTACACATACGTGTGTGTGTGTGTGATTGTGTGTGTGTGTGTGTCTGTGCAGAGTTTTTACTTCATGTGGGTAGGATAATTTGGCCAGCAATTATCAACATGTAACAATGCAGTACATTTTCGAGAAATGAGTACAATACATTTAAATGTGTTATTTTTCTTTGCTAAAACAAATGTAACTAATGACATAAAAAAGTTTGGGGAAAATAGAGATTATTCCAAGAAAACCAAATCTCTAGACATTTAGAAGCCAAGAGAAATTCTTAGCTTTATATACATTTTTTAAAAAAGTTTATTTATGTATTTTGAAAGAGAGAGGGAGAGAGACTGTGTATGCATGTACACGGAGCAGGAGAAGAGAGAGAGGGAGACAGAAAGAATCCCAAGCAGGCTCCACACTGTCAGTGGGGAGCCTGACACGGGGCCTGAACTCATGAACCCGTCAGATAATGACTTGAGCCAAAATCAAGAGTCAGATGCCTAAATAACTGAGCCACCCAGGCACCCCAGCTTTACATACCTTTAATTCATTTTTCTTTTTTACTTTTTTTAATTTTTTAATGTTTTATTTATTTTTGAGACAGAGAGAGACAGAGCATGAGCAGGGGAGGGGCAGAGAGAGAGGGAGACACAGAATCTGAAGCAGGCTCCCGGCTCTGAGCTGTCAGCACAGAGCCTGACGCGGGACTCGAACTCACTAACTGCGAGATCATGACCTCAGCCAAAGTCGGACGCTTAAATGACTGAGCCACCCAGGCACTCCACCTTTAATTCATTTTTAGATTTGATGCCTTTTTCTAAGTTTTATTGAAAAGACAAGTCTTATAAATCTTTATATTGACTGTTGCAAAACTTTAAATAGTATGTGACACAAGAAAGTCATTTAGTTTAAATATTTATTTCATTTCCTGGGACAGGAAGACTCACAACTTATTGAAAAAGAAGCTTTGGTATCTAGTGCCAGGTACATTGAAAAGGGAAGGAAACTCAAATTAAATTTAAGAATATAGTCATAGAACATTTGTCATTTTTAGTAACAAAAATAACAATTTAACCTGATGTATTAGCTAATAAAATTGATAAACACCATTTTGAGTAGAATGACTCAAACAAAATCTAGTTCTCACTTTGTCTTTTCTTGTTAACACATGCCACTGAGTGGGCAAAAAATATATTTCTAATAAACAACACTTCAATAATTTCAAAACACTTGCCTTATATGAGTGTGTCTAATGCACAACTTAATGAGGAAAATTATTAGAAAGGCTCATGGCAAGAATTCCAAGCTACCCTTAAAACAAATGTGAAAATATAAGACAATTATTGTTACGTTTTCACATAAAATATGTAGCTACCTTTGCAACTAAATTCAATAAGTCATATCAATACTATTTTTGGAATCAGGTTGTATAAATACACAAATGATAAGAACACTTTGACAGATCTGAATAATAGCTAACTCAACATTAACCAAAACAAAGATTAATATACTGACTAAATACTTTAAATCAAGTGACAAGGATCAGTAATACACATTTGCTTTTAATTGTACATCACTTTTAAAGTATTACACTTAATGTTAGAAACAGCATATTTAAAAAAAAAGAAACAGCATATTTATTTTATAACCAGATATTCATAGACATTAGTACAAAGGGGATATAAGGAAAATATAGAAAACAAGAAGTTTTTAAAGTCAAATGCATTTAACGAGAGATAGTTAAACCCTTGACTATTAAACAAAAAAAAAAGAAAACTTAAGTGTAAAGTTCCTTGCAATTTCAGTTTCATATTCAAAATGTCATAACACTTTTTATGCACTTAGAATGAAAACATCCATAGATCTATTTCTAATTCTCTAATTTTCATGAAAAAAGTTTTATAGCTATTTTTCATATATATATGAGAAATATATGAATATATATGTTATGCATATATATATGAGAAATATATGAATATATATTTTATGCATATATATATATATATATACATGTATATGAAGGATGTCTGTTTTTTCTCAGCAGTATTTAGAACACTTTTGGTAAGAAACCAATATATCAGGCAGTTAGACAATGATTTCATGGACTGGTCATGGCAAAATCAACACATTTCACAGTATGGCACAAATTAATGAAAACAGCTGCAAAATACAAATATTGTCAAATGCCTTTTAGATGTTTGTAATGAACAAAATGAATCAAAATAAAAATGTATCTAAATGTGAACTTGACATTTCTTTTTTTTACTTCCCAAGGTTATATAAAACTATAGCAAGTATATCTGAATCAATTATATGACTCTATGCTAAAGTTTTAAAATGCTATCTTCTTGATAAGAATAGATTATTTTTGGATACATAATATATTTATTTATCTTTCTAAAAAATGCTATGTAATTGTTGCTTTTCATTTTTTCTCAATAGATTTGAATCTAAGCTTTCTTTGGCAATATGCACCTGTTTCTATTCCCTAAAACACAAAATAATAAATAAACAAAATCTAATAATTGAAAACAATGAGAGATACTTCTTAATATTGTGTTTCATTATACTTACAAAATACAATTAATAACTTGACTTTTATAAATAACAGAATTAAAACATATAAAATATTATTCAACTAAGTAATTAATAATGGAACCAATGAAATGTTATGTCTGGCTCAAATTCAGTAATAAAAAGGAATAAAGTACTAATATCTATTACAATAGGAGAAAAATCATCAGATATTTTGCTAAATGAAAGAAGCAAATGGAAAAAAACCCACATATTTTAAGATTCTGTTCTGAAATATCTGGCATAGGCAAATCTATAGAGACAGAAGGTAGACTAAGTTTTGCCTAGGAGTGAGGCAGGAATGGATGAGAAAGAAAGGGGAGGCATTCATGCTAATGTGTACAGTGTTTCTTTTGGGGAGAGTCATTAAAATTTCTAAAATTATTGGGGCGCCTGGGTGGCTCAGTCGGTTGAGCGTCCGACTTCAGCTCAGGTCACGATCTCACAGTTCGTGAGTTCGAGCCCCGCGTCGGGCTCTGGGCTGATGGCTCAGAGCCTGGAGCCTGCTTCCGATCCTGTGTCTCCCTCTCTCTCTGCCCCTCCCCCATTCATGCTCTGTCTCTCTCTGTCTCAAAAAAAAAAAAAAAAAAATTTCTAAAATTATTTGCAATGTTGTGGAAGTTTGTGAATGTGCTAAAAACATTTAATTTCACACTTTAAGTAGGTGATTTGTGTGTGTTAAATTATATCTCAATCGAGGTATTAAAAAAGAAAGAAAAAGGGACCTAAGGTACAGAGTTTTAAAAGGTCTGTCAGAGAATGCCAAAATAAGTTTGCTAATAAAAAAAAAGAGCCATCAAACTTCAAATTTGGGGACTAATTTTCAACTCAAAATATTTATAAGTTTGTATGCAACTTAATAGTGAGTGGTCTTCAGTCAAACAGCAAATGACAAGTCAAACGTAGGTATCTTGCCCTAGAAAATTAGGTACTATTCAGATTGTATACTTATCAAACATGTTCCCAGTAAGATATGTAAGACCCTGTTTACTCTGTATATCAAACTTCTGATATTCATTTTTTTCTCAACAATTGTAAAAAAACCCCAAAATATTAACTACAGATAATGAGTGAAAAACTAATAAGTAGAAGTTAATTGTTTGCATTATTATGGAAAACACTTCTACACATTTCTTATTTCGAAGTTGGAAATTTTTTCTTAACACCTCCTCTGCCCTCTTTGTGACCACATATAATTTCAAAACATTGTTCTTGATCATGCACACACACACTCTCTCCTCTGGTTTCATTTTGTTTTATACGTGATCGTTTTTATAGGTGAGGGAATAGGTTGAACCATGTTGAACAATTTAGGCAGGAGAGTTAACTTGTGTGTAGAAATTTTTGTCAGGAATGTGATTGGACGATCAAAAGACTCTATTAGTTGTTTTTCTATACTGTTGCTATAAAACAGAACTCAAGAATCTATTCGCAGACTCTATATTCATACTAAAGAGAATTTACTTCTTCAGGTTTCAGACACCATTTTCACTTGTCAAAGATATAAATTTTGCCTATAGCTATAGCAGGGCCTCCAGGCAAACTTCCAAGTAAAAAACAACTCACCTGCTAAATGATACAACTAAATAATAATGATTAATTTATTACAGTAACCAACCATCAAAAATGAAAAAAATCTTTATGGGGTATAATAAAAATATTTCATAAGGACTTAATATTTTTTGTAAAATAAGATATGTGGTGAAAAGCATTCACAAAGACAAATTAGTAAACTCTTTTCGTTTAATTTTTCTTGTAAATAAGTCCATTAGCAGTGCATCAAAATAGTCAATATTTTAACACACTCTGCGTCTTTTCATATTCAGGTATTAGATATAAATTAAATAAAATTTGCCTCCCCCAAGTATTTTACACTTTTCTATGAATACTCAAGTCTTAATTGTCACTATCTCTTTCATATTATATGTAAGATAGCATTTAACTTTAGGTGAAGATTCCTACCACTTTCATTGCAATGCAAAAAGCACATCTTATAACCTTGGAAATACAAAGTTTTTAACTGTTGTGATTGTGCATAGTATATCTTCAACCACGTATGCTAACTCTAACACACTGAAAGTTATTAATTTCCCTTTCTTAGAGAAAACTAGGATTCATGGATGTAACTGAGAACTAGAAAATATGTAATCATATGTATATATTATACATACATATATTATTAGATTAGCTAAGAACACATCAATTGATCCATATTCATGCACAATTCTTTTCCACTTGTTTAAAATAGCAAAATTGAAAACAATCATTAACAGAACTAAAAGATTATAGACATATTAAAGTTAGAAGCAAACACCCCTGTATTAAAAATTATAGGATATATAGAAATCAAGCAAATATCCAAAAATTATTGAGCAACTGAATATAACATTGTTAAAAGGTCTTAAGCATCACTAAGTATCTTGGAAATTATGTTTTCTCTGACCCACTATAAAACCTAATTAGTATTGATATCACGTATTTTGTCACAATTATAATTCTATTGTGTTCAACACAATTTTTGCTTTATAATATTAGTATATAGTAGTAATTGCAGTTTATCTAATTCATAAACCAGTATTAGCATTTTGGAAGTTTAGTGTAACTAATGGTTTTATGGTAAAACTATTATTTTAAAAATTAAATGTATATTTTTAATGCCCACACTGATTAAATCACTTCAAAGGAATACAGACATTAATTTATTGCCTTTTGACAACAACAACAACAAAATATTGAGCATGTCTGGTTTGTCCAAAGATTCAACTTACGTACATAAACTTAGATATCTATTTAAAAATGTGTCTGATCTCTCAAGTTCTGTCAGGATAATTTTGTTTTAAAGTTTAGTATAAATATTCTGCTAGCAAAATGGTAGTATCTGAAGTCTTAGTGCTTGGTCCCCCAAAAAAACATCAATTAAACAATGATATATGGACCAAAACACCTTTACAAGAAATCCAAAGTCCAGTCAAGATGTTGCACCTTGGGAGACAACTTCTCAAACTACTTAAGTATAGTTTTCAAAACGCTAAAAACATGACTCTCATATAAAATAGAAAAAATCCATGTCAAAACTTAATGAATGCTTCAGTTACTTATGGAACAAATATCAGTTTAAATTTCATTTAAGGGAGAATTAGAGAAACAGAACTCAATCAAAGTAGTGCTAAAACTAATTTGCTTACATACCAATCTGGTTAATATTCTTCAGGACAATAATGTTAGTATTTTCTGAGTTTTATTTTTTCAAACAAAATTTATAAAGTAATTTTGCATTATAAATGAATAATAAATTCCAAACCCAAACAGAGGTAAATATTCCTAGGGGCTTAAATATTCCTTGGGAAAACTTATTAAATGAGGGCTTATGGTACTTAAAGGATATGTATATTCAGTTTGTGTTTCTTTGTTTTTGAAGTTTATTTATTTTTCTGACAGAGACAGAGACAGCACTAGTGGGGGAAGAGCAGAGAGAGAAGGAGACACAGAATCCAAAGTAGCTCCAGACTCTGAGCTGTCACCACAAAGCCCAATGCGGGGCTTGAACTCACAAACCGTGAGATCAGGACCTGAGACAAAACCAATAGTCTGACACTTAACCAACTGAGCCACTCAGGCGCTACTCAGTTTATGTTTCTAAGTTTGAATAATTTTCTTAAAAAATATAAAAGAAAAATATACCTACCTAGTTTAATAAAATAATAGACAATAGGTAGAATTAAATTTGTATACCATTGCTGAATTGAATATTTCTTGACATATTCCATGAGTCTTCTCATCTAAGAGAAGCAATTTTGGAAGATGTAAGTAAAACAATTGTAAGAAAATTATGACACTGTAAGTTTATCTGGAATAACAAAAATTTATTTATTTATTTATTTATTTATTTATTTATTCATTTATTTTAATGTTTATTTTTGAGAGAGAGAGACACAAAGTGGGAGCGGGGAGGGGCAGAGAGAGAGAGAGGGAGACACAGAATCTGAAACAGGTTTCAGGCTCTGAGCTGTCAGCACAGAGCCAGACGCAGGGTTCGAATGCACAGGCGGTTAGATTATGACCTGAGCTGAAGTCGGACGCTTAACTGATTGAGCCTCCGGGGTTTCTCAAGAATAACCAAAATTTAGGTCAATTATAAAAATTCATACACACACACACATATATATATACATATATATATATATATATACATATATATGTATATATATATATATATACATATACACACACACACACACAGATACACACACACAGACTTATGGCTTGTTCATAAAAGATATGTGTCTATAAAAATTACCCTCCCTCTGAAAACAACAGGAAAACTGGGAAATATATGAAAAAAAGTTTTTAGACTTGAACTACAGACAGAGCAGGACTGTGATCTCTGAAAGAAATAAAATTTAACAAGCCCTGTGATTAACATGGCTTACCAGGGTTCTCACTGCACTGAGAAGTGGATATTGCTTTTTGAGGATGCTATTAAGACTATTGTTTGTGTGGCAGAATGTCAGAGAAAAGAAGAGACGTAGGAGACAGGGCTACAAAGATCAGTTGTTGGGAATCCTCGAATCTTTTCCACTGGGTTCGTTTGTGTGTAGTAGAGAATTCGATGAGGACGGTAAAAGAACGACTTGTAAGCAGCTGGCCACATAATTTCTGGAGATAATAGCTGGCTAATAGCTGGCTGGAAACAGTTCAAGTTCAACCAGTCAAAGGTGAGAGACATTGTAACATATAAAATGTTGGGGAGTACCCAAAAGAGTAAATTTTAATAAAAGGACGAAACTAGGCCCTGAATAAAGATTACAGTGGAATCACCCTAACAAAACTTAGAAACCAGTCATGAAAAGTTTAAACATATCCAAAGTAACTGATCTTCATGCTAGAACAAAATCAAGCATTCCAGAAATATACAAAATCCAGGCCTCAACAATGTAAGGTTCACTTCATCAAAATTTAAATATTCTGTTCTTCAAAAAACACTGTTAAAATAAAAGGGCAGGCTAGACACTGGGAGAAAATACTTGCAAAATATATATTTGATAATAAGCTTGTTAATAGTATATAAGAAACTCTTATTATTCAATAAAAGGAAGAAAAACAGACAAATTTAGAATATATTGGGAAAATATTTGAAAAGACTCTTTGAAAATGATATATACAGATGATAGCCAAGTATAGAAAAAATATACTAAACACATTGTTCTCTGGGGAAATGCAACTTAGTCACAGCAAGATATAACTGTATACCCAATAAAATGGCTGAATACTTTTAAATCTGTAAATAAAAAATGAGGCATTGAGATCAAGAAAACATAATCTTAATGGACTAGAGCTATTATCTTGCCCATAGTTCACCAGACATTGTCAATGAGAGTCCTGTATGAAAATTTGACATGAAACCCGTGAAGGTCTTTTTTCTTTCCAATCACAAAATGACAGCTTGGCAAACTTTTGAGATTTTCAAGGAAAAAGTAAAATATACTCTTCTTGTAACAAACTTAAAGAGTACTCTGTCCTAGTCACTTAAATACTAAACAAACTAAAACTAAAACAAAACAAAAAAGATGTGCAAAAGCTAGTCTATTAAAAAAACTACATGAGTTCTTTAACTGCCCAAACACAATAATACAAATAGCAAGTGTGAAAAAATAACACGATATTAGATTTATATGAAACACAATATAATAATACGAATAGCAAGTGTGAAAAAATAACACGATATGATTAGATTTATATGAGTGATACCTTATCGAAGAATGAAAGTAAAGCTTGAAAATGTAGAAGGATATATCATGTTTCCATGGCTATATATAATATTTGAAAATTGTCAGTTTGGCTCAAATTCAAAATATAACAAAATTGCCACCAAATTAAAATTCTAAAACAACTGTTTTTGGGACAGAATTACAGCATTGTTAAGTTGATCTGGAAGAGAAAACGTGAGTGTCCTCCCCAAAGAATGGCATACCATGGGGAGCCTGGGTGGCTCAGCTGGTTAAATGCCATTATGGCTCAAGTTATGATCTCAGTGGTTCATGAGTGGAGCCCCATGTCTGGCTCCACACTGGTGATGTGGAGGCTGCTTGGGATGATCTCTCTCTGTCTCTGTCTCTGTATCTGTCTCTCTCTGCCCCTCCCCTGCTCATGCACACGTGCATGCGCGTTCTCCCTCTCTTTCTCAAACTTAAAACAAAAATTGGCATATCATGCCATGAGATTGAATGCCATAAAAACAGCAGATGATGAGAGTAGAGCCTTGAGGTAATCTGGCACTGAAAGGTTGGTTAGAGTAAGAGGAGTCATTAAGTTAGATTGGGGTGAGGCTTGCAGTAAATGAAGGATAGCCAGAAGTATGTAGTGCCACGGAAGCCAAAAGAGAGTGTTTTTAAAAGGTAAGATAAGTCAGGTGTGTTTATTCCCATTTAATTTAGATTAGAAGCACATAGCAAACTTGGCAATGCACAACTGTAGATTTTTAAAGAAGAAACTAAGTGAAATGCAAGTACCAGAGACCAGATTGTTGTAAATCAAGAATAGGTGAGCATATCAAAGAAATAAATGTTAAACAGCATTGAAGTTTGCCTGTAAAAATTAGATGCAGATACAGGGGCCCATGGGTCATGGAAATTTTTTCTTTCTAATTGGAAGTATGTTAATTTGTGATAGAAGGTATGTGTTTTATAAGCTATTGAAACTGATTCAGTGAAGAAAGACAAATGTGTTTGTGACTGTTGAGGCCCCAGGAGTGGATGTATGAGAGAGGGATAAAACCCTCTTTGGACATCTTTGAAGTAAAGATAGTAATTGAACATATAAATTATAAACAGTCATGTTTAGTCCAGAATTGTTATGAAAGGTAACAAGAATTGGGGTGGGGGAAGAGAAGGAAATCTTGAGCCAAGAGGCAAAAATCAGGTAAAAAACAAACAAACAAACAAACAAACAAACATCAGGCAGGGGAGAAGTGACCAAAATCTTTGGATTGCCAGTAAGTCTCAAAATGATCTTTCCTCTATAGTTCTCTTACTTATCTCATTTCATGTCCCACTCCATTGTCCTCATTCTGTTTCAACAACACTAAAGACTTTCTCTGAAATATGCAGACATTCTACTTGTCTTTGCTCCAAGGTACCTTCTCACTAAGAAATACACAGACTACACTATTTTACATTTCAAATCATGCTTCTTCAACATTAAATCCTCCTTGTTCATTGTAAACTTCATGAGACGATGACAACAATAGGAGTAGCAGTACATAATATATTTAGATGGCATGAGCTTCAAAGAAGAGAAGATAGAGGAAGAAAAGTAATAAGGAAGTGCCAAGGAGAAATGATAAAGATAAGTAATCCATCTCCTGCCCTGGAGCATATGAAAAATGACTAATAAAACAAATCCCACTGGAAAGGACTGCAGCACATTGGATGGTGCATAGTTCTCAACTGGGTGAAATAGGTAAAGGGAAGATTCAAAACAGAGGATGAGAATATAGAGGAGTTTGGGGATCACTTATTTTGTAGTCTAAAAAAGCACAGTAAAACTTTTGTCAGGATGTAAAGCCTTGGGGAAATGATTCACATCAGGTGCTATACACATTGGTATGGGAATGACAGTTGCAGGGAAATAGATGACCTGAAAAACAGATTTCTGTTGTAGAACAAAATAAATAGGTAGGCAAGGAAAGACTGCTTGATTGCTGAGGCTTTCATAGAGGTAGGGCAGCTGGTTCAATAAGTGGTTTTGAATACTCTGTTCCCAACAAAGTTAGTGATACTTGGAGTGAACATATATCTTCTTGTTAGATTAATTTAATGCTTAATCTATGAAGAAATTGATTTAGACAATCAACAAATAGGAGAAAAGTAATACTTTCATAAATTATCCTTTGCTGGGGCAATTTCTTTGGGCCATTTCCATTATAAATTCACTATAAATTCACAATGGTTTATAATAATACTTGCAAATAAAATTCATTGTCTCAGCTGTAAAATAAGATTAATTATTTCTAAATTGTGTTGAAGTCATATGATTTTATTCTTTTGTTCAAGGCTGGGTGGCAAATTGTTTTTTGCTTCTATATTCCTTGTTTAATCTCATTGGAAAATTAATTATGAAATTATGAAGAGCTGAAGACTATGGGCACAGAATTTTTTAAATGTTGATGGTGAGGTCTGATAGCTAAACAGAACAACTAAACAAAGCAAAGGAGTACTTATCAAATCATTATTCCCCTGCTTTAATTGTTTTTTATATTCTAAGTTAATGAATACTTTTGAACCACAAATTTCCTCATAAATCCCACTGAAAGGGATGCAACGGTCATACTGTTTACAAAAAAGCAAATAATTGACTCTACCTCCTTCATCAGAATCATATGAACCTCGCATTTGTATTTTGATCTCTGGCTGCTGCAAAGGAGGTTATTGGAGTTTCTCATATGCCCTCATGGATTCCCATTACTTCTATTTCTTTCTACCCCTTCTACATTATCTCCATTGAATGACTAAATGAAATACCATGTGATATTTTCTCCTGATATTAACCATGGAATTGTCATAATAGATGGGAAAAATGATCCAAATCTGAATCGTTAATATCAAATGTTAAGTCCCTATCTAATTTCCTAATGTTGGATCAGTTCATGTAGTGTTCAGTCACACTACAGACGATTGCCAGTGACTTAGACAAGCAATAATAATTAAATCAACAGATATCAGTGTGAAGAGAGTTGCATTAGGAACCATGGCAAACTCAGTGGAGCAGTTATGGTTTATTTAAGGTTGGTATTTTTAGATGGTGAAGCTTTGTTTGTTTGTTTGTTTGTTTGTTAGAAGAAGGCATGGACCTGGTCAGCATTAGAAAGAAAACTTATAGTAATCTACTGCTCTATATTTTAAAATTAATTTATTTTGATGGACATTTTAATTGAAGCTAATGATATTTTAGTTAAAGCTTGTGCCCATTTTTTTCAATCATCATATTTTTTTGCCAACTGCATTCAAAACTTTTAGGTTGTAGATGTGGCTACTAGTATCTGGATTGGAGAGGGAAAAAAACTTTATTTAAACAATGTAGTCAGGGAAATCAGTGACTGGATGATTGGTAGAACATTAAGACACGTTTATATTGATTAATTACGTAAGATATACTGGGCCACTGGTAAAAGGTAATTGAGTGTTTCATAAAGGTGGGTAGACAGTTTTAGTCTATAGAGTATGGACTAAGAAGCATGATAAAAGATGATAACAAAATAACTGTCATTATTTACAGATGATAGAATCCTTTATATATGAAACTCTAATTTATTTCAAGTGCAGAGGCATTATTTTATAGGCACAATAATTTTATAACAAAATTATAATATTCTATTAAGAAACACTAAAAAACTTAAAAAAATTAATTAATAGGTAGTTTTAATAGGTACCATTCAGATGCTAATTATCTCATAACTGACTTATAGATTTAATGGAATTTCAATCAAGAGGCTTAATAGAATTTTACACAAAAATTGATATTCTGATTCTAAATATATTATGTGAATGACAATATAGGCCAGAATAACTAGGCCACTTCTGAACAGGAGGAACAAGGGATGGTGATTTGCTATTACAGAAATTAGGACTTATTGTGAAGCTATAGTAATTAAGATACCGTTGTATTACTATTGCAGAAATAGATATACTATTTTATGGGTTCTTCATACAACCAGAAATAGTGGTATGAAGAATGCATACAAAGACCTAAGTTCTCTGGAACTTTATCTTATGAAATGTGTTGCATGCCATTATCAGTGAGGAGAGGTAGTGTTTCTTAACACATGGAATTAAAAAAAAAAGATTATGTGGCAAAAAATAAATGTATATAGTGAAGGCACACCACATATACATATATATATATATATATATATATATATATATATATACACACTCATATATGTAAACTTAAAATATATTAAAACCTAATGTGGTTAAAACCACCTTTCAAATTTCTGAATAGGAAAAAGGTGAATATTGAGGTAGGAAAGTATTATTTTAAATTACCAATTAAAAGAAGAATGTATGAAAATTTTATTATATTTAAATCAAGACTTCTTCTCATAAAAAGACACCCTAAGGAAATTTCATAAAAGATGTTATACATTTGCTAAGGATATTTGCAATTTTTAAAACCAAGAAACAATTATTATTAAGAATATCTAAAGTACTCTTACAATTTTACAAGAAAATCAGAAGGAATAAAAAAGTAAAAAAGTGGTTAAAAAGCATTAACAGACACATTTCTCACAAAAAAGAATCACATATGGCCAATATATGCTTGAAGAGATATTCAATGTGTCTAATTCAATGTGTCTAATGATCAGAGAAATTCAAAACAATACAATCATCAAATAAAATTTTATACCCATTTAATTGGCAAAAAATAGAAAGCCCTATATTAGTTTTCTATTGCTGCTAATTAAAAAAAATACCACAAACCTAGTAACTTCAACAACATATATTTATTACTTCACAGTTCTGGAGGTCAGAAGTATGAAATGGGTGTCACAGGGCTGAATTAAGGTTTGTAGAGTTATATTTTTTTCCGGAGTTTCTATATAATTTCTAAAGGTTACCTGCACTCTTGCTCATTAGTTTCCTTTGTGTTCAAAGACAGCAATGTTTCTTGGGTCTTTCTCACATGGCGTCACTCTGATTTTGATTCTTGATTTTGATTTTGATTTTGATTCTTGCCTACCTTGTCCACATATAAAAGGACCATGTGATTACACTGAATTGCAGACAACTGCAGGCAGCATATATCACCAGTATATATTACAAATAATTCAGAAAAATCTCCTATGTTAAGGTCAGCGAGTAGTTATCTTCATTCCATTTCAACCACATGTCTCCCCCTTCCTTGCCATGTAACATAACATATGCATACGTTCTGGGGATTAGAAGAATATGGACAAATTTGCGGGAGCCATTGTTCTCCCTATCACAGTATCCAATAACAAGTGCTGAAGAAGATGAGAATTCATAGGCTTTTTTATTTACTGCTAGCTGACTGTTAAGTGACAAAACCATTTCATTAGGATGACAATAATTATATGATAACAAATAGCCTCATTATCTTAATAATTTAACAAGCTAACAAGTTTATTTCTTGATCAATACAATATCCACTCTAGAAGAGATTGTCAAGATGTATACTTAGAAAACCTGCACATCAATTGCACTCTTAGGTTTATATCTAAAAAAATGTTTGCTTATGTATTAAGAGGCACATTTACCAGCTTGTGAGAGCTGGAAGAAAACACCCATGAAACTATAGTATACTCACATATCGAATACTGCATCTCAGCCAAATGAATAAAATGCAGTGTATCCCCAAAATGAGTATTACATTTCAGCCAAAATGAATGAACCATGTAAGCCAAAAAGGCAAAATAATGTTCTGGGGAAATGACTTGTTTCACACTGTATCAGATTTCAATCTTTTACGGGGAAAAATCATAATCATTCTTTGTTAAATAAAATGCATGTTTATAAAGGAAAAATTAAGAGGAAATAATTCATATTAATAAATTTTAAGACAAAATTTCAGGCATCGTTTTTGCTTTGAAGTCCTTCAGGAATCATCCCCAGGTAACTTGTTTTTGCAGTCTACCTATGTCTTTTTCACATACTTCATTGCATTAAGTTGATATTGTTTTCTCCTGAATCTTTATCTAGACAGAGAGCTCCTGAAAGTATCTAATTTGTGTTTCTCTTTATTTCCAGCTTTTAAACCATGGGTATATAAATTTATTATGTCAAAAAATTATTTTGCTAGCCCCATAGAGTCTGTGTCACAATCACTAAATTCTGATATTGTAGTCTGGAAGTAGCAATAGACAATATATAAGGAATGGCTTTGGATGTGTTCAAATAAAGCTATATTAATAAAAGCAAGCCAGTGAATGCATTTGGCCAAAGTCATAGTTTTCCAAAGGCCTGTCCTAGAATGACCCCTTATACCCTGTGGACACAGAAGTGTGTTGCTGGATTACATAGGTAAATGGTTTACACTTGGAACTAATATGCATTGATTCATGTTGTTACAATTGAAATGGTTTAACCAAAATGCGAGCCCACAAGCAAATTAACAAGAAAATGAGACTTCAATTCTAATTTTTTAAAACCCATACTGTAATTTATAGTGACATGAAATAATTTAACACGTGTTCATATGTGAATATGTGTTATAGTATGTCTTCATGGCATCTATCTACTAGTTTTTTATTGACCATGCAGCATTATATAAACCATTCCAGAAAGAATTGTGAACAACACATGCCCTACCCATCTTTCTTTAATTTTTGTATTTTTCAAACATTTTTTTTGTTTCAAGTGTTTATTTAAATTCTAGTTAGTTAACATATAATGTAATAATTGGTTTAAGGAGTAGAATTTAGTGTTTCATCACTTACATATAACATCCAGTGCTCATCTTAACAAGTGCCCTCCTTAATACCCATTACCCATTTAGTCCTTCCCCTGCCAACCTCCCCTCCAGCAACCCTCAATTTATTCTCTATAGTTATGAGTCTCTTATGGTTTGCCTCCTTCTGTTTTTTTCTTCCTTCCCTTATGTTCATCTTTTTTGTTTCTTAAATTCTACATATGAGTGAAATCATATGGTATTTGTCTCTCTGACTGACTCATTTCCCTTACCATAATCTACTCTAACTCCATCCACATCACTGCAAATGGCAAGATTTCATTTTTTGATGGCTGAGTAATATTCCATTGTATATATATATATACCACTTCTTTTTATCCATTCATTAGTGCCCTACCCTATTTTCTAATGCTAATTTTATATATACGTATAAACATTCTACATGTGGTCAATCACGTTTTCTCATTTTTTAATTTTTAATGTTCTATTTTATTCATTATTTTGGTTGTGTGTATTGTTTTCTCCTTCTGTTTAGTGATTATATTGTTTGCTTGTTTATTTCATTTAATATTTGGAGAGTCAACCAAGTCTGTGGGAATCCCCTCATAATTCTCTAAAATATCTCAGCTATATCTATATCTATATCTATATCTATATCTATATCTATATCTACACACACACACAAATCCTGAATTATATCCTTAAATATCCTTAAATTAGGGATAAATATGGTTTCTTTATGGTGTTCCTAGCTCTTCATCAGGTTATGTATGGTAACTACTAAGTAATGGTTTTCTATTTTTGCTGCATATCATAAATTGATAAAGAAATATATATTATAAAATCAGGGCACTCAGGTATTTTATTCTACTTTTCTCTATTCTAATATTGGTTATTTTATTCCATCTTTAAAATTCAGGACACAGTACATTATGTGATTATGTGATTGAAAAGCTAAATGTAATCCTCAGTTTGAAAATCACTGTTACAACATATAATGATATAAAGTTAGTGGTGAGAGTCTTTTTTACATACTACCCATTAAATAATTTTGTTATATAGCATGCACTTCTATGTTTAAAAATAAGATTGTAAAACTTATAGAAAATTGAGAAGTTTTGAATTAAATCAGAAAATCCTGGGATTAATAAGAAAATGACACCTTCTATTCTGCTTTGAAGATAACTTCTGATTGACTTCATGACAGAAATTTCAATTATTTACCATGTAGTTCCTTTATAAAGCTTTGTCAATTTTCTTAGTTGTCACTACTACTTATATTAGGGGATATTTATTACCTTATTTATTTACTTATATTTTATTTATTTAAAAAATGTCAAATGTTTTATTTATTTTTGAGAGAGAGACAGAGAGACAGAGAGAGACAGACAGCAAGCAAGGGGAGGGGCAAAGAGAGAGAGGGAGACACAGAATCTGAAGCAGGATCCAGGCTCTGGGCTGTCAGTATGGAGCCCAACATGGGGCTCAATCCCATGAACTGTGAGATCATGACCTGAGCCCAAATAAAGAGTCAGAAGCCCAGCTGACTGAGCCACCCAAGTGCCCCTTATATTGGGGGATTAAAAATAATATACTGATGGGGCGCCTGGGTGGCTCAGTTGGTTAAGTGTCTGACTTCTGCTCAGATCATGATCTCACAGTTTGTGAGTTTGAGCCCCATGTCAGGCTGTGTGCTGACAGCTCAAAGCCTATATCCTGCTTTGGATTCTGCATCTCCCTCTCTCTCTGCCCCTTCCCCCACTCACACTCTGTATCTCTCTCTCTCTCTCTCTCTCTCTCTCTCTCTCAAAAGTAATAAAAGTAATAAAAGTAAGTAATAAAACATTAAATTTTTTAAATGACATACTGATATTACTATACGGTTACCATACTGGCTATCATACTCCTAGTTATTTACTCAAATTTACTCCATGTTTATTGAAAACTTATGTCCATATGAACCTGCCCATAAATGTTTATAGATTTATTCATATTTGCCAAAACTAGGGACAACACAGATGTCCTTCAATAGAAGAATGGATAAACAAATCATGGTGTGTTCATACAACGGAATATTATTCATACAATAAAAATAAATGAGCTATTTAGGATGCCTGGGTGGCTCAGTTGGTTAAGCGTCCAACTTAGGTTCAGGTCATCATCTCATGATTCATGAGTTCGAGTCCTGCATCGGGCTCTGTGCTGACAGCTCAAAGCCTGGAACCTGCTTCAGATTCTGTGTCTCCCTCTCTCTCTGATCCTCCCTTGCTCACACTCTGTCTATCAAAAATAAATACACATTAAATAATTTATTAAAAAAATAAATGAGCTATCAAACCACAAAAAAAGAAGGAAGAACCTTAAGTACATGTTGCTAAATGAAAGAAGATGGTTTGAAAAGGCTACACACTGTACAATTACAATTATATGACATTTTGGAGTAAGCAAAACTATAGAGACAATAAACCGATCAGTGGTTGCCAGGAGTGGCAGGAGATGGGGTGAAGAAAGAGGAGAAGAATAAATAGAATACAACAGATTTTAGGGGCAGTTAGAATATTCTCTGTGATACTCTATCGGTAGATGCATGCCATGCATTTGATAAAACCTAAAGAATCGTGAAACACAGGGTGAACCCTAATGTTAGTATGGACTTACATTGGTTCATTGATTGCAATAGTTACCATACCAATGCAATACCTTTATAATAGGACTAAATGAGAAAGGGAAATGGAGTAAATGAGAATATTCTACACTTAATGAATTTTTAGAGTTTCTTTTGCACTTTAAAAATTCATTAAGTGAAGAACATTTTTATTTTTTAATTTATTTTTTCAAGTTTATATTTAAATTTTAGTTAGTTAACATACAGTGTAATATTAGTTTCAGGAGTATAATTTAGTAATTCATCACTTCCATACAACACCTAGGGCTCATTGGCCATCTTAAGCCCCATCACCTATTTCACCCCTCTTTCTGCCACCTCCCCTCTGGTAACCCTCAGTTGTAAGTGAAGAACATGTGAAGGTCCCATAAATTACTCTTGAATTACAGGGATGATAACAGCATGATTCTCACCATAAATGTCAAAGCCCCAGAGATAAGGCTACATGAGCCAATATACAAGGATATTCAAGTGTCCTTGGCCTATGAATCCTAGAAAAGAAGGGCAATAATCTTATAATCCATTGTTTCAGGTAAACATCCCCCCCCCGCAAATAAAAATATGACAGAAAATGAAAATGTCCCAACCTATGCATCATTAAGGTAGCTGGTTCACATGGAATAAGGGAAAGACCCTAATTCAGTTGAGCTAAACCTCAGTGCTCTGAGTCATGTGACAAGAAAAGAAGGGAAGAAACAGTTGCCAAAGTGAGTTTTCTAGGACTCCAGGTACAAAGCCTTGGAATAGAGGCTGTAAAACACAACATTCAGCCTTTCCCTTTGTATTACAATTTAGGGGATAAACCTTCCCAAGGAAAATAGGTCAGGAAATCAAGGAATGTTCACCCCATGACTTGGGAACTTTCTAAGAACTTACTTTCTAGGAAATTTCTAGGAAAATCACTAATATTTTTAGTAAACTCACAGAGCCAAATCCAACTTTAGTCATTAAATATACATCAATGGAAAATACACATATGTTGTTTCCTCTTTGATCACAAGTCTTAACAATGAAAAGAATATTTTAAAAATAAAAATGTGTTTTCTAACTCTTGTGAAATAAAGCTAGACAGCAATATAAACTAACTGAAAGTTCACATACATTTGGAAATTAAACAACACACTTCAAAGGAATATATGGGTCAAAGAAAAAACAAAACAAATATTAAAAATATATTTTGAACTGAATGGCAATTAAAATGTAACATATAAACAACAGTATGATAAAGTTGAAAATATGAGTGAATGGAAATTTACAGCCATAACAGCTTATATTAAAAAAGATGAAAAGCTAAAAATGTTTAGAATTCAAAAACTAAATAAACAAAGAAAATATGAATAAAATTATAAGAACATAAATAACTGAAATAAAATAAAAAAACAAACCTACAATAGAATGATAAAAGCAATACTTGAATGAAAGAGAAAGCATTCAAAACTGATGATATTTAAAAATCACAATAATTTTATAATTAAGTGAATATATTATGAACATTGTGTCAAAATACTTAAAAATTTAGAAAAAGTATAAGAAAACTTATAATTTACCCAAACCAGTAAGATAAAATATAAATTAAATATATAATTAAAAACATAGTAATAATAACACTTCTCTCAAGAGATCTTCAAACCGAGGTGCCCTGACAGTTAATACAATCAAATATTTTTTTTTTAATTTTTTTTTTTAACATTTATTTATTTTTGAGACAGAGAGAGACAGAGCATGAACAGGGGAGGGTCAGAGAGAGGGAGACACAGAATCTGAAACAGGCTCCAGGCTCTGAGCTGTCAGCACAAAGCCCGACGCGGGGCTCGAACTCACAGCTCTCACGGACCGCGAGATCATGACCTGAGCTAAAGTTGGCCGCTTAACCGACTGAGCCACCCAGGCGCCCCAATCAAATATTTTTAAATTAATTATTTTAAGTTTGAAAAATCAACTCTAGAGAATAAAAAAAGTAGTTAAGTAGTCAATTGTTTTAGCAAATTAATAGAAAATTGATACCAAAACATAAAAATAAAATACTATAACCAGATATTCTACTCAATATAGGTGTAAAATGCAGAATAAAATATTATGAAATTAAATGTAACAATATTATATAAAGGATGAATTTTTTGTAGATGGCATGGATTAGTATCTTTCATTTTTAATCTAATCTGAAAATCTATTGTAGCTGGAGTGTTTAGATCAGTCATAGTTAAAGTGATTATTGAAAACATTGATTAAAATTTATCTTGCTGTTTTAACATCCTGTTAGTCATTTCCTTTTTGTTTATTCTATTATTCTACCTACCCTAAGTTTGATTCAGCATTTTTATTCTTATTGATATTATCTCTCTTTTGAAAAATTTTAATGGTTATTTGCATTTACAATATGTATTTTAAATAATCTGAAGCTATTTTCATTAGTATTATTCTGTTTCATGTGTAGAGAACCTACCTTAGAATATTCTCAGTTCCGCCCTCTAATTCCTTCTACTATTAATGTAATACATTTTTTAAATGTATGACACAAAATGCATTATTAAAAGTTATCCTTTAAATAGGAATATTTTGGTGTAATTCAAGTTATTTTGAAAATTACCCTCAACTATTATATTTCCAATAATCTTTATTTATTTGTTTATTTATTCCATCTACGTAACGAACTTCGGTTAGCATTTCTTCTTGAATAGGTATGCTGACAATGACTGCTCATTTTATTTGAGAAAATCTTTTATTATTTTTCTCTACAGAAAGGTATTTTTGTAGGCATAAAAATTTTAGCTTTCTCCTTAACATCATTTTAAATATGTTATTCCAGGGGCACCTGGGTGGCTCAGTCGGTTGTGTCCAGCTTTGGCTCAGGTCATGATCTCCCAGTTCATGGGTTTAGGCCCCGCATTGGGCTCTGTGCTGACAGCTCAGAGACTGGAGCCTGCTTCAGATTCTGTGTCCTCCTCTCTTTCTGCCCCTCTGCCACTCATGCTCTGTCTCTCTCCCTCTCTCTCAAAAATAAATAAACGTCAAAAAAATTTTAAATGTTATTCCACTGTCTCCTGTTTGCAATATTTTGATCAGAAATGTTATATTCCTTAATCATGTTCTGCTGTTTATAACACATCTTTTTCTCTAGCTACTTGTAATTGTTTCTTTTTGTCTTTGAGCTCTATAGTTTGAATCTGATATGCCTAAATTTGGGGTTTTATTATTTTTTTTTCATTCATCCTTTTTGCATGAGGTTCTTGTATCTGAATTGTGTCTGTCATTAACTTTGGAAAATTTTTGTTGCATATTTCTTTTTATTATTTCACTATTTATTCTGTCTTTTTCTCTATTTCTCTATAGTCTTCTGAGATTCTAATTACATGTATGCAAGATCATTTGATATTATTCCACAACTCTTAGATGCCCTGTTCTCATTTACTCTTTTTTCACAGTGTTTGAGTTTGTATAATTCCTACTGACATATATTCACATTCAACCCAGTTATTTAACTGACTATAGTAAGTCCACTCATGAACCTAATATACTTTAACTCAGTATCTTATTTTCAAATTCCTTGCATTCCCTTTTGATTTTTGTTAACTTTCCATCTCTCTGCTGAAATTACTGACTTGATCTTGCATACTCCTTATTTTTTAATTAGTTTTTGGTTTCTTTTATTTTCTTATTTACTATCTGATAGCCCCAATATCTGTCATATTTGGGTCTGATTTTAACAATTTCATTGTCTCTACACACTGTGTTTTTTCTTACTTTAGTTTATGCCTCAAAATTTGTTGTTATGTAGGACAGTAGATGCTGATTATATACACACACACATACAATGCTAGGATTTGAACATACCTTCCTTATTCTAGGCCTTCATTGTATAGATTTAGGTTAACATAATTTGGGCTGATTTTTAAAGTTTATTGTTTCTCTCATTACGTTCTCATTTGAAGTCCAGAGATTTCAAAATTATACTGATGTCTTATGTTTTGGAGGTGAGCTAATTTTCCTAAAGTTGTCTCCTATTAACTTCTCCCTGCTTACATGTTTCCATTTGTGCTAGTCCTAAAAGAGAATCTGTTTCTTGCTCCTTTCAGTTGTATTTTTTTCCTAATTTTCCTCAATACTTTTTAGTATGGTGGTTTGACAAGTTAAGGGGGTGTTCTTTGATGTTCTGATTAAGAATCAGTCTTAGAAAGACACACTGACTCTTGGTGAGAGAATGTGTCCTTCATCAGTATTTTTGTACCTGTTCTTGATAATACTGCTGACTGGCATGCATTCAAGCCCATCTCCTAGACATAGTTTTGGATTTCTCTCTTTTGCCCCCACTATGCAGCTTAAGTGGTTTGCACCACTGCCCTTAAACTACAGTTTTTCCTCCTTTCCCCTTCTCCCCCATCATTCAGATTATAGGAGAGATAGGTCACAGTAGATTGTTGACAGTACTGCTGTTCCCTTGCTCAACCAGAACTATTGCCTCACAGGAAGTTTTCTCAGTGTTCTTGGTGACTCTCCTGGTAAACATATAGTGTTTCCTAGGAGTAGGTGTTAAATTTTCCACATCTATGATCCCCTAGGGGCTTCACAGTTATATTCAAATCTATAAACATACTTAGAACTTTGTTAACAATCTCTATTTTTTAAAGTTTATTTATTTATTTTGAGAGAGAGAGAGAGAGAGAGAGAGAGAGAGAGAGAATGAATGGGAAGGGACAGAGAGAGGGAGAGAGACAATCCCAAGCAGACTTTGTGCTGTCAGTATGGAGCCAGATGCAGGGCTTGATCTCATGAACCACAAGATCATGACCTGAGCTGAAATCAAGTGTCACCCCTCGCAATCTCTATTTTAATCATCACACTGGCATATATGCTTCATGACATTTATCACAGGTAATAAAATGCTCATGCCCTTTTATTCCCCATGAGTTTCTGTCTCTGGATTTCAATTTTGGTCTTGTATTCATAGTTCTCTGTTGGGTTCCAGAAAAGGTGATCATTTTCCATTTGTCCAGACTTTCATTTGTAAAGCTGGAAATGATATACAAGTCTGCTCTCTGCATCTCCTAAATGAAATGCAAATTTTGTGATTGTTGATTAAGAGTAAAGTTGTATCATATTAATGGATTCTTTTGAAAATTCAAAATGTCATCATTAACTCAAAAGTTTCTTAATAGGGGTGCCTGTTAAGGGTGGCTCAGTTGGTCCAGTGTCTGACTTCGACTCAGGTCATGATCTCATGGTTTATGAGTTCGAGCCCCACATGGGCTCACTGCTGTCAGTGCGGAGCCTGCCTGGGCTCTTCTGTCTCCTTCTCTGGCACTCCCTGCTCATGTTTTCTCTCTCTCTCTCTCTCTCTCTCTCTCAAAAATAGATAAAATATTAAAAAATGTTTATTACTATAATTTCTTCCAAATAAATTTCTTACTATAATTTAGAAGAAATATACAAAAAATGTGATATAATTTATCCATAAGGCATATGGAGATTCTGCTTAATGGATATTATACTTAAAAATAAATTACGGTGACATTCATTTTATGATGGGTACAAGCCAAGGCTGCAGACTATCAATGCTACTGCTAAATATAATAACAGAAAAAATCCAGCCAATGCTATCAAGATAGGAAAAATAAAACTCAATTCAAACATTTTTCCTTCTAAGATATTACTTAAATTCAAGTTAGTTAACTTATAATATACTATTGGTTTCAGAAGTATAATTTAGTGATCCATCACTTACATATTACACCTAGTGCCCTTCATATGTGCCCTCCTTAATGCCCATAACTCATTTAAAAAAATTAATGTTTATTTGTTTTTGAAAGAGAGAGCCAGAGTGGGAGCAGGGGAGAGTCAGAGAGAGAGGGAGACACAGAATCTGAAGCAGGCTCCAGGCTCTGAGGTGTCAGCACAGAGAGCCCAATGCGGGGCTTGAACTTACAAATCATGAGATCATGACCTGAACTGAAGTTGGACGCTTAACCAACTGAGCCACCCAGGCGCCCTGTCATTTAATCCATCTCCATACACACCTTCTCTCCAGCAACCCTCAGTTTGTTCTCTATAGTTAAGAGTCTCTTATGGTTTGCCTCCCTGTCTGTTTTTTATCTGATTTTGTTTTTCCTTCCCTCTCCTTATGGTCATCTGTTTTGTTTCTTAATTCCCACATATGAGTGAAATCTTATGGCATTTTTCTTCCTCTGCCTTATTTTACTTAGCACAATACATTCTAGCTCCAACCACATCTTTGCAAATGACAGATTTCATTCATTTTGATGGCTGAGTAATATTCCATATATCACTACTTCTTTATCCATCCATCAGTCGATGGACATTTGAGCTCCTTAATAATTTGGTTATTATTGAGAGTGCTGCTATAGACATCAGGTGCATGCGCCCCTTTATTTTTTTTCTTAATTTATTTTTATTTTGAGAGAGAGAGACAGAGACAGAGACAGAGACAGAGAGAGAGAGAGAGAGAAAATGCAAGCAGGAAAAGGGCAGAGGGAGAGGGAGGGGACGAATCCCAAGCAGGTTCCACTCTTAGTGCAGAGCCCCACATAGGGCTTAATCCCACAACTGTGAGATCATGGCCTCAGCCAAAATCAAGAGATGGATGCGTAACCAACCAAGCCACGCAGGAGCCCCATGCCCCTTTAAATCAGTATTTTTGTATCCTTTGGATAAATTTCTAGTAGTTCAATTTCTAGGTCATAGAGTAGTTTTATTTATAGCTTTTTGAGGAACCTCCATACTGTCTTTCAGAGTGGCTGCACCAGTTTTCATTCACACCAACAGTGTAAGAGGGTTCCCCTTTCTCCACGTCCTCGCCAACATCTGTTGTGTCTTGAGTTGTTAATTTTTGCCATTCTGTAAGATGGTATCTCACTGTGGTCTTCATTTGTACTTCCCCAATGATGTGTGATGTTGGGCACTTTTTCATATGTCTGTTAGACATCTGTACGTCTTCTTTGGATAAATGTCTGTTTTGTGAGAATCCAAGGGCCAACTGCTAGGAGAGTAGATATGTAAAATGAGAAAAATGGTTGCCATCTATTGTGGGTTGAATTGTGTTCTCCAAAAAAGTATGTTAAAGTCCTCACTCCTAATATCTGTGAATGTTACCTTATTTAGATATAGGGTCTTTGCAAAGGTAATAAATTTAAGATAAGGCTATTCTCAGGATGGGTCCTAATCCAACAGTACTGGTGTCTTTGTAATAAATGAAAACAGAGAGACATGCATACAGAAAGAATGCCATGTGATGACAGAGGTAGAGATTGGCATGATGCATACACAGGCCAAGGGATGCCAAGGGTTGAGGAAAACACCAGGAACTAAAAGAATTGCATGGAAATGATTCTCTCCTAGAATCTTCAGAAAGAACATGGTCCTGATTTTGGACACTAGCATCAAGAACTATGAAAGCTTCAGGGTTCCTGCATGGCTCAGTTGGTTAAGTGTCAGACTCTTGATTTTGGATCAGGTCATGATCTCACAGTTAGTGAGTTCGAGCCCCACCTCAGTCTCTGCACTGACAGTGAAGAGCCTGCTTGGAATTCTCTCTCTCTCCCTCTCTCTCTCTGTCCCTCCCCCACTCTTGTGTATTCTCTCTCTCAAAATAAATAAACTTACAAAAAAACTCTGAGAGCTGCAATTTTTTTAAATTTAAAGACATCCAGTTTGTAGCACTTCTCTTTTTCTTTATTTTTTAAATTTTTTTAGTGTTTACTTATTTCTGAGAGTGAGATTGAGAGAGAGACAGAGAGAGACAGAGAGAGAGACAGAGAGAGACAGAGAGAGACACAGAGAGATAGCCTGAGCAGGGGAGGGGCAGAGAGAGAGGGAGGGAGAGAGAGGGAGACACAGGATCTGAAGCAGGCTCCAGGCTTTCAGAGCCTGACATGGGGCTTGAACTCACCAACCATGAGATCATGACCCGAGCCCAAGTCAGATGCTTAAACAACTGAGTCCCACCCAGTCATAGCCACCCACCTGTAGCACTTTTTCATGGACTCTTAGGAAACTAATAAAAAATCAAATAATAATCAGCAGTTAGGAGCTATAGGTTGAATATGCCTATAATAGCATAAGGGAATCAAAACAATATAATTTGAGTGCACAGTAAAAGTAAAAGCAGAATGGAATATATAATACAAGTTATATAAATTAAGACGCATGCATACATTATATGTATGTGTATGTACTGCAAAGAGCACATTGAAATATACTGCAATATTTAACTTTTAGGGTGGCATAATGAATTTGAGTTATGAACATAAAGAATAACAAAAATAAGACAGTGGTATCAAACTTACTGCAAATCTATTGATCTCAGCATGGTCTAATTATGGTTAGGATAGTATATAGACCAGTGAAAAAGACCGTAAGTAAAAATAATTCACACATATGTGGTAAACTGGTTTACAACTGAGTTAACAGTCAGTACACATCAATGGGGGAAAACTATTTTCAACAAATAGTACTGAAACAACTAGATATCCATATGGAAAGAAAAAAGCAAACCTTGATCATAATCTCACACTATTAACAAATTCAATTGTAGAGAAGTACAAGCTTAAACATAGAAGCTAAAAGTATAAAATGTTTAGAAGAAAAGATAGAAGAAATACAATTTTTGAGGTATTATATAAACAAAGATATTAGAAAAGTCAAATTTATATGAAGTCAAAATTATAAGATTACCAATTGGACTTCATCAAACCTAAAAACCGGTGGTCTTCAATGAAATATATTAAGGAAAGAAAAGGGCATTCTCATTCAATGCTCATGGAATAGATCATGTAGTCATTCAGAGTGCAATGTGGCCTTCTGAGCAAAAAAGAGAGTAAGTATCCTTGTATATACTCTTCACTAGAGAATGTTCTATGTGTATATTTCAAAGAAGTTCTCACAAAACTCATTAACTATATATATACATATATACATATATATATAAATATATGTATGTATATACATAGATATATGTATATAAATGTATATATACATGTGTGTGTGTGTATATATATGTGTGTGTGTTTATACACACACACACACATATACTCAAGTACTATTTGTTGTAGTAAGAACTTGGAAGCTTTCTGTGTGTTCATAGCTAGATTAGATAGGTAAAATGTGGTATACTGAATGAACATAAATTATCAAAGACTATAAATCAAAAGTTAGGAGCAATAAATGAATACTACTCTAGATGAATAGTAAAATATAAAATTAAGTAAAAATAGGTACATTAGAATTGTTATCCAATAGTATATACTGAATAATGGATGTGGAATATAGGAATAAAACAGAATAAAAAATAAGAAAAGCAAGTAAAGGAACTTGTATACACTAATGATAGTATGCTGACATCAACTTAAGAGCTTGAGACATGAATGTCTCTGCTCATAAAGTTCTTTACCCTAAAATTTCATAGTATGTGTAGCAAAATTCAATTTCTATTTAATACATGTTGGTTATATTATCCTTCAAAATGCAATCTAGTGCCTACATAAATGTGTAATGATATGTGTAGGCAATACACTTCTAATTTGTGAATTTTTTTCAGGCACTAGTCAGGCACATTTAAATCAGCCTAATTGTTCAGTGAACATCATATTTATCTTTATACACTTTAATTTACTTTCAATAAAGGCAGACAGCTACAAAAATAAACTTGATATGTAATGTGATGAGCTATAAAAAATTGCAAATATAAATTCATAATCATTAGTTAAATTACAGGAACCTTGGGTGAAAATTCATTTTATTATATTCTCTCTTGAATTATAGGAATAAACAGCATTTTGAGCAAGACATGTATATCTTTAATTGCTTTAAAATACAATAAACTGGAGTTGAAAGATTTTCTTAACTGTATCTATGAAGGAAAATAAATTTAGGTTACCTGAATTTGATTTTCAGTTTTATTTCTTTAATTTAGATTTTAAGAGCAACAAATAAGTAATGCTTTATGTGAGTTATAATACTGATTAGTTAAAATATAAGAAATTAGAAAAATTTGGGATCTTTATTTTTATTAGAGACATTTACTGCTGTAAATTTCTCAGTAAGCACTGCTTTAGTGTATCCTATAAGTTAGGTGTGGTGTGTCTTCATTTTGATTTGTCTCAGTTTTTTCCTCAAATCCATTTTGATATCTACTTCAACTCACTGGTTACTTAAGTTTGTGTTGTTTAAAATTTGGGGCCCCTGGGTGGCTCAGTCGGTTTAGCGTCTGACTCTTAGAGGTTTAGGCTTAAGTCATGATCTCATGGTTTCATGATTTTGAGCCCCACATTGGATTCTTTCTCTCTACCTCTCTCTTCCTCTCCCCCACTCATGCTGTCTCTCTCTCTCTCTCTCAAAAATGAATAAATAAAAAAATACAAAAATAAAATCTATATCTATGTCACTTGAAAATATCATGACATATTGTCTGTTCCCACAGATATTTGCTGATGAAGACACCCCAATTATTAACTCTGGCTTTGCTACTTATTATTACAATTACATCCACTTTGCCTCTATAATATTTAATTACATCTTCTGGACTTTTTAATTCCCAAATTCACACTAATCTCAGTTCCATGAAAATATTTCTTTCCTCCAACTGCAGCCTATATAGGCAGCTACCACTAAGCTTCTTATAATACCAGTGTCTTGTCTTACTAGCACATTCTTCATTATCTTCCTGTAAGGAGTGTCCTTTGGTCTCACTCAAAAAACTATAAGCAGGCACAGACTCTTAGATTTTACTTAGCAGTGTCATTCTAACATTTTCACCTATGAGAACCTTCCCCTTCCTGAATAATATACCAAATAATTTCTGTCACTTTCGTGTCCACAGCAAAATTTATTCCCAGTTTTTTTTTTATTTTTGCTAAAATTCAGAACTCTGACTCATGAGAGAGTGTACCTATGTTATAAAATGCCTTTCTAAATTAGCCTTATATTCAGCCCCACGAGCCATCATGTCCCCCTCCTTAATTCCCCCCAATCTATTTGTATTCATATTCCTTCTTTTCCTGCCTGCACACATTAGCCAGGACTATAATTTCTTTGGAATTCTTGACATATTTATTCTGGAGAAGGAACTTTAACTTCTCCCTCATGCTGTTTTGATATAGATAATAAGTTGAAAGAGGTTAGGGTCAAAAGGAGAAGAAGCTTTATTTTATAAGCCACAAAAGTTATTATGTCTCTAGGCAATATAGGGCTATTTTAATGACTTTTTCACCTCAAAACACACCAAATAATAAAAGGGACATTTCATTTATCATGGATTTAGAAAAAGACACCCAACAATTTATTTAACACAGCAGTTTCTAATCAGAAGGAAATAAAACAGAACCCATAATTTTTTGCTTTGCATGTATATGACAAGTAAAAACAAGTAATGTCTGCATGTTCTTTGGTATGTGAGAATGTTTGCTATTTCCTTGATTTTGAAGGCCCATGTATTCAGTCATTATTTAATCCTAAATTATTTTTGTGTTATACACTTACATGTAAGTGCAGTATAAGTTATTCATGTGTCCTCAGAAGTTTGAACATTGTTGAGTAAAACTGAACAAAAAGAATGCGCCACTGAAACAATGATAATCCCATAGCCCTTCTCCATGAGCTATCAGCCATTCTGGTTCTCTGGTTTTAGTATGGCGAGTGGGACAATCCTTCATAACACTGCATCTTACACTGAAGCAATTAATTTGTTTATATCATTATTGATAACTTATAAAATATGTGCACATCATGTAATTGATATGTTTCTACACATGAAAATTGCCTGAGCACCTCAAGAGAGATAAAACATTCAAATTCTCCTGTTAAAATTAACAAAAGCATTTTACTTAACATAAAGGTTCTCAAGAATCTGTTGTTAAGCCAGAGATAGTTGTATTTGAATTATGAGATAGCATATAGTCTTCACAAAATACAAAACAAACTTTATGTTATTGCTTCAGATAAAATTGCAATAAGACTACATTAAGCTCGCTGGGGCAGCCGTAACGAAGTACTACTGACTAGGTGGCTTCAACAACAGAAATTTATTTTCTAACAGTTGTGAAAATGTTGGCAGTGTTGTTTCTTTTTGAGGACTCTCCCTCTCTTCTTGAGTAATAGGAAACAGTCTGTTCCCTTGTCTTCCCATGGCCTTCCTTTTTATGTGTCTATATCCAAATTTTCTTTTCTTACAAGGACATCAGGAATGTTGAATCAGGATCCACTCTAATGACCTCATTTTAAATGAATTACTTCTTTAAAGGCCCTATTTCCAAATACAGTCACATTCTAAGGTACTAGGGTTAGAACTTCAACAAACAAATTTGGGAGGGGGTGGTGGCCATAACACAGATTTATATTTACAATTTGGTGCATAGACCTTCAAAATATATTCAAACGTATATTGTATGTTCAAGGAAGATGACAGCAAAAAGTAAACCCTATTTAACATACATTATTTAAATGATTCTTAGACAGACAGACAGAAAGCTTCAGGGAAAAGGAGAAAGCCAAGGCAATTGAATTGTTTTGTCTTTTTCATGCCATAATGTTTTGTTGTTGTTTCTGTTGTCAGTTCTATTATATTAGGAGTCAGAAAATTATGGCCCACTATCTCTTTTTGTAAATTAGGTTTTATTGGAAAACACTCATATCTATTTATTTATGTGCTACCAATGTGTTTTTATGATAAAATTGCAGAATTGAGTAATTGTGACAGAGATTTTATGGTCTACAAAGTCTATTTATTATCTGGTCAATTAGATAAAAAACAACAGAAACCCTCTAGTATATCATTGACTTATTTCTCTTTTATTCCTATTATTACTTCCATGGCTTAAAAACTGGAAATAATAAATAAAAGAAAATAAAAGAAAATGGAAGAAAAGAAAAGAAAAGAAAAGAAAAGAAATATCAACTCTTTCCACAGCCTCTATTTTGCACTGGAATTTAGAAATACCTGAAAAGTTGATATTAAAAAGTAACAGATATAATTATTAACTTCAGTAATAAAACTTTCTCTTCTGGGGTTACTCATTAGGATCTTTCAAATTATGACCAGTCATATTATCTAACATATTCAATTTAGAGACTTTATTTGAAACTATAAATGTCTCCCAGTTTTTTTTAAATCTGTTCTTCTATTAAAAAAAATGAACCAATCAAACTAATTATTTTTAACATAATTTATTTTTAACATAAAAGTATGGCACCTTAGTTTAAAGTCAGGTACTCAGCTCACTGAAAAATTAATCTACATTCTTCCACGATGTTTACATTAGAGTACACAATAAGGTTTGTATGCATTTGTTTCCCTTGTTTAAAGTAGTTTAACACATGTGCATTCTTTGACATTAGCAGTATTGTTACAATATCACATATATGCGGTATTGATATTATCTGAATTCATTAGAAAAGCGTTTCATAGACTGCACTTAGAGAGATGTGCAATAATTCACTTAATTTTATGTATCCTGTGGAAAGTGGAAAATGAACAAACTCATAGAGCTCTATGGTAGAGGCACATATTGGAACTGTTAGCTAAAGGAATATATGAATATTCAGCTCATGAATTAAATAAAATTAGGCTAAGTTAATTATATGTGACTACTAATGGAACTGCATATCAATGTTAGCTCCTTTTTTCCTTTTACTATGTATTTAATCTACCTACATTTGATCGCCTATTATATTACATTTGTTAAATACCCATGAATTCAGTAGATAATAGTTACAGAATTTTGAATACTGTCATACGCATCTTAACTTTCTTCCTTATTTTTTAAAGTTTATTTACTTTAAGAGACAGCAAAAGTGGGGGGGGGTAGGTAGAGAGAGAATCCTAAGCAAGCTCCTCACTGTCAGCACAGAGACCTACATGGGGCTCCAACTCACTAACGTGAGATCATGACTTGATTAAGAAATCAAGAGTCAAGGGCGCCTGGGTGGCTCAGTCGGTTGAGTGTCCAAATTCCTCTCGGGTCATGATCTCACGGTTTGTGGGTTCGAGCTCCAAATCGGGCTCTGTGCGACGGCTTGGGAGTCTGGAGCCTGCTTCTGATTCTGTGTCTCCCTGTCTCTCTGCCTCTCCCCTGCTCGCGCTCTGTCTCTCTGTCTCTCTCTCTCTCTCTGTCTCAAAAATAAACATGAAAAAAAAAAAATAAAATAAAAAAGAAAATCAAGAGTCAGACGCTTAGCCAACTGAGACACCCAGGTGCCCCTGCATCTTACTTTTTTAATTTTCAACACATCTATTTTGAACCTTTTTAAAAAGTAGATCTAATGTATTATATACACAGGAAATTACCAGAAGACAAAGGAGGTCATTAAAGGGTAGAATTTTAAAATATTTTATTATATTATTTGCAGCTTTAAAAAATTGTAAATAAAAATGAATAAAATAAATATCAATTTTATATGCATTTCCCTTTTCTGTATTTTTTAAATTTCAACATAAAGATTTAGCAGTAATGTGTTCATTTCTCCTAACATCATATTCATTAAATTCATTCAAAATGAAAATGAGAATTAAAAATATATTCAGTTGTATAATTAAATACATCTTATACATTTTGTATAAAATGATTGTAGTCTGCTTAAAAGTACAGTGATGTCTACAACAGGCTTAAGGCATTAACATCTGTTTCTACTGATTTCAAAATCAGATGATGTATTCTTTACTAAGCATGAAAAAATTTTGATAAAATTTAAATCGCACAAAATGTATCTAGTAAAATTCAATGATTTTACTCTGAATAATATTGTTCTTTCAAAAAATAACTATGAGAAAAATACAGAGATATTTATGGGATTTTTTAAATTTTATTTTTATTAATATTTTAATGTGTATTTATTTTTGAGAGAGAGAGAGAAACAGAGAGCAAGGAGGGAAGGGGCAGAGAGAGAGGGAGATACAGAATCCAAAGCAGGCTACATGCTCTGAGCTGTCATCACAGAGCCTGACATGGGCTTGAACTCACAAACTGTGACATCATGATCTGAACTGAAGTCAAGGGGCTTAACCTACTGAGCCACCCAAGTGTCCCTTCATGGGAAAATTTTGTCTAGATTCTGAATAATATTTTATTACGAAGAACAAGAATTTCTCCAACTTTTGAATGTAGGCAATGATTATGCATAGTTTTTTATCTTTTCCACTTAGAAAAACCAGAACGGTGTTTGACATGGTAGGATGGATAAGACCATGGATATTGAACATGGTTAAAATTAAACATATTCACAGAATAAACAGCTGAAAAACTAACCATGTGCTGGATCACTAAATTTGTGGTAGGCATGTATATTCCAATTGAATTTTAGTCATAATCAAAGCTATTCAATAACTATTTTCCACTAAAACAAGAAAATATACTTTATTATAGCTAAAACAGAAATTGTTTTTTCCTCTGACCTTCATTCTTGTGCTAACCAACTGATTGACTTGTGACTTGTACTGATTGACGGGGCAGAAATGCAAAGGCTTTGAAATTAATAATTCTCTGCTGCTGCTGCTGCTGCTGAGTACTAAGACCTTCATTTTAAATTATGCCAGCATGCTTCACAATTTAATCATAGCCCAAGGAATGAGCACTACAGTTTTTAATCAAAGATTTTTTCTGACTGAATAAGTTTAACCTTCTATAATATTTCAGTACAAACCTAAAACATATCTTAAGTGTATTTTTTCTAAAAAATGCCCAAATTGTATTTTGGTATTTATAATTTTGTTTATTCATTTCCTTTTGTTTCTCTTTAACCTGATGTTTCCATGTCCATCCAACATATACATGGCTAACTACATATGCATATTTAGATTTAAGTGTTTATTTTGAAAAAATAAATATTCACACTACATCATCACCTTTTCGCTCTAAAAACCTTAACTGTTGCCGTATATTTTCAGCAAGAAATAAATTCACTGTCAAATGTTGGTGTTTTTTTAACCAAAGTAACATATATTAACCCAAAACACTCAAAATATTAAGGTGTGGTGGAAAGCCTAAAGTTTTTGCATAAAGAACAATTTCTCCTAGTGAAACACTGAACAACATATATAATATTTACATACATTTTAAGTCTTTTGAAGTCAAGGAACATAATGTTGAACAACATTGAACACTTTCTCTGAGATAATCTGCAAAAAAACCCCAAAAGATATTGCTAGAAACTTCTATATATTAAATGAAACTTTGTTTTATTAGGATAAAAGGAAACTGAATTTGAAAGGATAGTGGTGAAAGTTCAAACCCAAATTTCTTTTAACTAAAAGGCAGCCTACAGAACGGAAGAATATATTTGCAAATGATACATATGATAAAGGGTTAGTGTCCAAATCTATACAGAATTTATTAAACTAAACACCTAAAAAGCAAATAACCCAGTTGAGAAATGGGCAGAAGACGTGAATAGACACTTTTCCAAAGAAGACATCCAGCTGGCTAACAGACACATGAAAAGATGCTCAACATCACTCATCATCAGGGAAATACAAATCAAAACCACAATGAGATACCACGTCACACTTGTTAGAATGGCTAAAGTTAACAACACAAGAAACAACAGGTGTTGGCGAGGATGTAGAGAAAGCGGAACCCTCTTGCACTGTTGGTGGGAATGCAAACTGGTGCAGCCACTCTGGAAAACAGGGTGGAGGTTCCTCAAAAACAAAAAATAGAACTACCCTATCATCCAACATTGTTTACTTAATGGCAGTAAGTTCAGTTTAGTAGAGTAGAGCACAATTTTAGTTATTAGGTTTTGTTGTTGTTAGTTACACATAACAAAGTTGTTGACTCTTAATGGCAATTTACAATTCACATTTTTAAAAAATATAGTTCTATGTTCTACTCCACCCCCTCTTCCTTCTCCACATACTTCCTTTTCTTTCCTATTGTCATGACTTGGCTTCCTATATATTAAAATCTATTCCTTGGTTTGGTTAAAATTATACATGTAAGATAATGAAAAATGTTTTTATTTGTCACAAATATAATGTTCTTGAAGACTTAATTTATCCAACCTTAAAACCTATTTAGGAATATTGAGGCAATAGCAACAACTATCCACAAAGGGGTTATTCTAAGGTGTGGATACTCACCTTGCTGTATTAATTCAACATGCATTAGAGATGACTCTGGGCAAGGATTGTTGAATTAACCCAACAGTGGAGGTGAAAGACCTCCATTTAGGCAGGGAAGGAGCAATTGTCAACAATTTCTTAATTGTGTTCAGGTTTAGAGGATTTTTAAAAAGAATAATGGACTTTATAATAAACAATTTTTAAGAGTATTTAAAAAGAAAAATGTTACTGTGCAGGTCATAAAAGAAAAACTATATATAATCACAGTTCAAGGAGAACTTGAACATAAACACACTCTGAAAAATAAAGACAATTTCTTTTCCTGAATGGGAGTTTTCATTAAACTGTCAGCCAAACTAACATGTTGTCACATGGCACTATAATAATGTTTATTGAAATTGAGAGAAGACTCTTCATAAAACAGCAAATTGAATTTTCCAAACCCCTTTTAATTAAAAATAATGCTTGAAAGCTTAAGCTACTTCTCAAAAATACCAAATGATTTACATTGAATAAATCTAAATCCTTGAAATTATGTATGGAGCTTAGATTCAATATGAATGGTGTTTATGCCCGTTATGCAGATTTATAAAAATAATGATAATTTAATTTTCAATGAATGAAACTTTAACTTTGTTTCTTCTGTACTTTATTATTTTTCTTATAACATTTATCTTTCACATATTCAACAGTGGAATCAAGTAATATATCTGTGCTATAGAGATGAAATCTGAGGCATGGAGAGATTGTAAGGTTTTAGACCAGCGATCTCATTAAATAAACCAGATTATATTATTATTTAGATAGAAAATAATACTGTTTAATGATATTTTATCTGTGTTATGACACTAAAGCCAGTGTTAAGAAAAATATGTTTGGTTGATTTATACTTGGTAAAGATGATGCTGTTGCAAGAAAGTAAAGGTTAGATGGCTTAATGATATTTTTCCCCAAAGTCACAACTCTAGTAAAAGAAGGAAAAAAAAAATTACTGGATCTCTTTCAGATTTTTGAACTTAATCTTCAACTATTGTGCTTAAAACACTGGCCCTAGTAGCAGATGATGTCACAGCACTTTTAGCTGGCTAAGCTTGATTAGGCTGGCTTTGCCATCAAATTTTCCAGGACTTTCTTAGTTAAATTCCCATCACAATAAAGTAATAAGTTGCACAATCAGCTTAATTTTTTACTGTCTACATTAACTGAGATAAGCATTGCAAATACACATTTACAATTTAAGCTGTTGTAAGCGGTGGTAGTCTTTGTAAGATATCGGTCTTGCAAAAGTCTATCTAAAAAATGAACCATAAACGTATCTGTGAAAGCATGTCTTCAGCATGGCATATTTAATAAACTTACAGGCCTCCTTTATCCTCTCTTTCAGGATGGCAGCATCACCAACGGAATTGGTAAGTTTCAGCATTCCGGATGCTTAAAACTTCCAAATTTTGAAGAATAAATATTGTCAAAATGTCAATACTACCCAAAGCTATCTACACATTCAATGCAATCCCAATCAAAATTGCACCAGCATTCTTCTCGAAACTAGAACAAGCAATCCTAAAATTCATATGGAACCACAAAAGGCCCCGAATAGCCAAATTAATTTTGAAGAAGAAGACCAAAGCAGGAGGCATCACAATCCCAGACTTTAGCCTCTACTACAAAGCTGTAATCATCAAGACAGCATGGTATTGGCACAAAAACAGACACATAGACCAATGGAATAGAATAGAAACACCAGAACTAGACCCACAAACGTATGGCCAACTAATCTTTGACAAAGCAGGAAAGAACATCCAATGGAAAAAAGACAGTCTCTTTAACAAATGGTGCTGGGAGAACTGGACAGCAACATGCAGAAGGTTGAAACTAGACCACTTTCTCACACCATTCACAAAAATAAACTCAAAATGGATAAAGGACCTGAATGTGAGACAGGAAACCATCAAAACCCTAGAGGAGAAAGCAGGAAAAGACCTCTCTGACCTCAGCCGTAGCAATCTCTTACTCGACACATCCCCAAAGGCAAGGGAATTAAAAGCAAAAATGAACTACTGGGACCTTATGAAGATAAAAAGCTTCTGCACAGCAAAGGAAACAACCAACAAAACTAAAAGGCAACCAACGGAATGGGAAAAGATATTTGCAAATGACATATCGGACAAAGGGCTAGTATCCAAAATCTATAAAGAGCTCATCAAACTCCACACCCGAAAAACAAATAACCCAGTGAAGAAATGGGCAGAAAACATGAATAGACACTTCTCTAAAGAAGACATCCAGATGGCCAACAGGCACATGAAAAGATGCTCAACGTCGCTCCTCATCAGGGAAATACAAATCAAAACCACACTCAGATATCACCTCATGCCAGTCAGAGTGGCCAAAATGAACAAATCAGGAGACTATAGATGCTGGCGAGGATGTGGAGAAACGGGAACCCTCTTGCACTGTTGGTGGGAATGCAAATTGGTGCAGCCACTCTGGAAAGCAGTGTGGAGGTTCCTCAGAAAATTAAAAATAGACCTACCCTATGACCCAGCAATAGCACTGCTAGGAATTTACCCAAGGGATACAGGAGTACTGACGCATAGGGGCACTTGTACCCCAATGTTTATAGCAGCACTCTCAACAATAGCTAAATTATGGAAAGAGCCTAAATGTCCATCAACTGATGAATGGATAAAGAAATTGTGGTTTATATACACAATGGAGTACTACATGGCAATGAGAAAGAACGAAATATGGCCCTTTGTAGCAACGTGGATGGAACTGGAGAGTGTTATGCTAAGTGAAATAAGCCATAGAGAGAAAGACAGATACCATATGTTTTCACTCTTATGTGGATCCTGAGAAACTTAACAGAAACCCACGGAGGAGGGGAAGGAAAAAAAAAAAAGAGGTTAGAGTGGGAGAGAGCCAAAGCATAAGAGACTGTTAAAAACTGAGAACAAACTGAGGGTTGATGGGGGTGGGAGGGAGGGGAGGGTGGGTGATGGGTATTGAGGAGGGCACCTTTTGGGATGAGCACTGGGTGTTGTATGGAAACCAATTTGACAATAAATTTCATATATATTGAAAAAAAAAAAAAACTTCCAAATTTTGAATCTGGATTTTTCCCTCTATTTCTAGAGATGTGCAACTCTAACCTTCATATTTCTCCTACCTTCATTTGCAATTTCGGAAAAATATTTATTGGTCTATTATGCATTATTTTTTGGTTCTAAGAACTGGGATGACTCTCTAAATAAAAAAGTCTGCTTTAATGAAACAGATACACAAGAAGTAGGAAACAGATATACAAGTAATGGGAAATATTTGGCGGCGAGAAATGCAATGGAGAAAAAAAATAAGGGTAGGAAGGAAAGAAAAAATTAGTGGATGAGGAATGGACTTTCTGTAATAGTGGACCGTGAAGCTCTTGCCAGTAAGAACACAGAAAGTACTTGAAAGAGGTGAGGTGTAATTATCCAGAGAAGGGCATTCCAAACCAAAGAACCAGTATATACAAAAGCCCAGAGATAGAGCATGAGATTACGGCCAAAGCATACTGATCAAAAGGGAGAAAAATAGCAAATGGAGCAAAGGTATGCATGGTGCAAGATCATGTAGGGCTGATAAATTATTATTTTTTTAAGTTCATTTACTTTTTGAAAGAGAGAAAGAGAGAGAGAGACAGAGAGCACAAATGGGGGGGGGGTGGAGCCGAGAAAAAGGAGAGACAGAATCCCAAGCAGGCTCCGTGCAGTAAGTATGGAGCCCAATGTGTGGCTGGAACTCATGAACTGTGAGATCATGATCCAAGCCAAGATCAAGAGTTGGACACTTAAGCAACTGAGCCACCCAGGTGCCCTGTAGCTGATACATTATTAAAAGAACCTTTAATTTTAATTTTAAAGATACATTTTTAAAAGACCTTTTAATTTTAAATTTTATTTTAATATTTATTTTTGAGAGAGAGAGAGAGTAAGACAGAGCATGAGCAGGGGAGGGACAGAGAGAATCTGAAGCAGGCTCTAGGCTCTAAGTTGTCAGCACAGATCCCAACATGGGGCTCTAGCTCAAGAATCAGGAGATCATGACCTGAGCCAAAGTCGGACACTCAACCAACTGAGGCGCCCATGTGCCCCTGAAGCTTTTAATATTAAAGTATCATCATAAGGCATGGAGTTTTGAGCAGAAGAGCAACAAATCTAAATGTCATTTTAAAAGGATAGTTGTGGTTACTGTGTAAAGTACACAATTTGCTGTTTTTTCCCCCATATCAGCTTTTTCAATAATCTTCCCTATCTTTGTAAAAAGTAACTATTTTTTCCTAGTTGCTCAGTCAATAATGGTTGAAAAAAATCCTCAAATGGAAACATGTGCACATAACAAATAATTGAGTAAAACTAAAATCATTACAGAGAAACACAAAAAAGTCATCAAATATGGAAAGTAGAAATATCGGACACACTGGATCAAACAAAACCAGAATTTAGAAAGAAAACCACTTCTTAACAGAGACATACATGCCAAACATTAATACAATGATAAAATGTAGATCATGGAATTAAGTACATATACATTATTTACTCTGTACATGTAGGCATATGCTATGTGTGTATATATATATGTGTATGTGCTATATATTTGTATGTATATGCTATGCACACACACACACAATATAATACACATAAACATGTGTGTAAATGTCATAGACTCTGGGTCTGGAGTTCTCTCTTGTTCAGCAAGAGAGTGGACACAGGATGAAATGCCAGAGAGGCTAATGTCTGGTAAGAGCCAAGAGCCAAGAGTAAGGGTCCTTGCTCCATTTTTATTAAGATCAGAAGGCTTACAAGTGTGATGGATGTGCACAAAGAAACAATGAAACCGTGAACATTAACTCATGGGCGTGAGGGAAAGGGTGGGGGGAATTGAAAATATGTGGTGTTAGGAGTTTGGGTCAATACAAAAAAAGTCCTGGCACTGGGCAGATGGTTGTTTACAGCAGGCATGAGGAACCACCTCTGTTTACCTAAACTGGGCTAGGGGCCAAGAAAGACTGAGCCTGCTACTTCAGGGTCAACAAGGCATCTTTCTTTAGCTCCCCTCTGGGCAACTTCGCCCTTCTGGGTCTATAGCCCTGTTTACCTGTTTACCTAATTTGGTCCTTCCTTCCTGTGAAAGTAGTTTTCTGCTACCTTACTAAGTTGGGGGGGCGTTACCACCCTGAATACCTAATCTTGTTTATCTCATTTTTGATGTTCTCATCCTGTGGCTTTTCTATTCCTATATCTTTGTCCTATACTGGGGGCCTTTGCCCTGTTTACCTAATCTTGTTTACCCAAACTTGGGTGTGTTTACCCTATGGCTTTTCTAATTCTTTATGCCTTGTTAACCCATCAGTGCAAGGTCAGGGAATTCCTAAGCTTATTCCCCACATGTAAAGGAATAAATACATATAGTTATATATTTATACATATATAGAGAGAGGACTAGAAAACCAAATGGACTAAGTTAAAAAAGCAAAGAACTTAAGAATTAGTTACATTTGCACAAATAAATATACTGGGTTTCAAATATTTAGTCAAATATTCAAAATAATTGAGGATTCTTTTTTTTATTTTTTAATTGTTTTTTATTTACATCCAAGTTAGTTAGCATATAGTGCAACAATGATTTCAGGAGAAGAATCCAGTGATTCATCCCCTATATATAACATCCAGTGCTCATCCCAACATGTCCTCCTTAATTCCCCTGGCCCATTTAGTCCATCCTGCCACCCCAAACCCCTCCAGCAAACCTGTTTGTTCTCTGTATTTAAGAGTCTCTTATGTTTTGGGGCGCCTGGGTGGTTTAGTCGGTTGGGCATCCGACTTCAGTTCAGGTCATGATCTTGCGGTTCATGACTTCAGGCCCCAGGGTTCAGTGCAGAGCCCGCTTCAGATTCTCTGCTCCCCTTTCTCTTCCCCTCCCCTGACTGCTCCCTGTCTCTCTCTCTCAAAAATAAATAAACATTAAAAAAAAAGTCTCTTATGTTTGTCCCCCTCCCTGTTTTTACATTCTTTTGATTCCCTTCCCTTATGTTCATCTGTTTTGTATCTTAAATTCCACATATGAGTGAAGTCATATGATATTTGTCTTTCTCTGACTAATTTCACTTAGCATAATACACTCTAGCTCCATCCATGTTGTTGCAAATGGCAAGATTTCATACTTTTTGATCACCGAATAATATTCCATTGTATATATACCACATCTTCTTTATCCATTCATCAGTCAGTGGACATCTGGGTTCTTTCCATACTTGGGCTATTGTTTATAGCACTGCTATAAACATTAGGGTGCATGTGCCCCTTTGAAACAGCACATCTGTATCCTTTGGATAAATAAAAATAATTGAGGCTTCTTAAAAGGACAAGGAGCATATATGAATTAAGTCTGTGAATACTATGCTACCATTCTAATATAAGTAACTATTATGATTATTTTGTCAATCAAGATTACTGGAGAAATGCCAACAAAATTAATGGCAATTGCTTGTATAAAAGAAGATAGGTTTAGCAAAAAAGGCAAAAAGAGATGTTTCATTCATTGGAATTCTCCATTTATTACTTGTTTAATAAAAGAGAAGACAACTTTTTAAAAAGCACTAGTGATTCCAAAATGAAAGGCATGATTTGATAGTGACATTAATTCAAATTTATTTCTTGGTTACTAGCACCAAACACAACTAGCCATTTTCAGGGCATGCATTTGATTTTAAAAGATGTCACACCTTTTGTTTGGCAATACAATGTCATCTTTTTCTTAATGAATGAAAATTTCTAATTCTGTGGTTTAAGAAAATCAAACCAGCTCTTTAAGTTGTACTTTTCCCTGAGAGATTCTAGAAATTGAGTGAATAAAACAATTTTTCCTTCTCCCTGATTATGTTAGTTAGGGTCTTATTTTATTTTAGGATAATCTGAAAAGCTATAATAAATGGACCAAGAAGTGTAATCACTAAACACGATAAATATTTACGTGTCTCTCCTATAGCAAATCCAGGTTGATAAGTCCATGGAAACAGTGCCCTATGCTGGTTTCTCAGCCAGCTTCAATATATCACTCTCAAAGTCCTTTTGGCCATTGTTTTCCTAGGCCACCAGCCTGAAACAGGCATATATTATCCCTCACACATTCCAGTGGTGTGTATTTATTCACATGGCCATGTCTAACTTTAGCTGTGGAATGTTTTCTATTGCAAATAGAGAAGCAGAAAGGATTCTGATGGGAAAATAACATTCTTTGCCACACTGAAAAACTGAAGTAAGGAAACTGATGATTTCATTTAATCTATTTACTTACAATTACATATTAAATAATATTTTTTAGCAAAGATAATCTTAGATTTACAAGCATCAGTTAATCATCAGCTTAGTACATTCCATTAAATTTTATTATCAGTCAAATAAACCTTCCACTTTTTAATGAAAATAGTATACTTTTGTTACACTTATTACTGAGCACAATATCATATCTACTGATTTAAGTTACTCTGGAGCCTGCCTAAGATCTTTGTTAATTAACATGTCTCAGTAAGAATAATATTTAATTAATAAAATTTTAATATGTATACAAATCAGCTTTATTTCTTCATTGTTATATTTCATCACTTACTTCAGAGTTAAAGTTATCAACTTATATGTTACTGAGTAAAAAGTCAATTCAGAGATTATTATTAAAAATTAGGTATGATGATACATTTCAAAAAAAAAGAAGTTGAAAGTCTGTACATTTCAAATATTTCCCAATTTAGTAGAATTTCAAAGAAAACATTTGTAATTAGTATATTGTGCTCATATGAACAAACCAATTTCAAGAGTTATTTGATCAAGCATATTTCATGTTGGTACTTGCTTCATCTTTTTTCATTTTTAAGTGGGGATAAAATAATCTAGAAAGCTACAAAACTGTAATTGGTTTTCATAAACCATAGCCTGAAAGATACACTTTATATGGCATCTTTCACAGATACTTTCCTCATCTGTTTATCATTCCTTTGATTTTTTTCCAACTCATAAGAAGTATGCTTGCACATTTGTATTCTGTTCATATCTAAATTCCAGTAAAGGTCAGCTTTCCCATAAAAAGGAGTATAAATAGTGCATAAAATGATGATCCAAGCTAGCACATCAAGAAAATAAAAGCATAAAAGTAAAGGTCATTTTCACAATTTTTACTTGAAGCACTCTCAAAAATATATAGTGTGAAAATTTGTTAAAGTTTTCAAAAGAGGGCTTTGGATATGGAAGTTCTTTTTTCTTCCTGTTTTCTTTTCTATGACCTTCTAAGAAATAAAAAAAGAAATTTTATATTTTTGAGATGATTATTTTTATGTCGATTTGGCTATTAGGGTCATTAGCCCTGATATTTAATCAATTATCAGAGTAGTACTTATTTAGGTTGAAAATAATCACTCTTGCCTTAGAAACTGCACTGTGTCACTTACTAGAATTATTTAAAAGCAACATTCCTTTAAGTCTTTATATTTTTACTTTTATTCAGTGAGTTTATCAGGAAGGTCAATACTTAAAACAGGAAGATAATGGACTTATTAAATTAACTATATATTCATCTGTCTACAGTAATGGTTTTGAATCTGGTCTAATTTGGGTTGACAACTGATTGAGTATGAGATTGAACTTTTGAAAGCCTTTAGAAAAACTACCTATGTGAGCTTTTGGTTCCATAAAATATGTAAGCAACATGAGCTTGCTTCAGTTTTACCATATTTAGGATAAGGACAAGAATTTTGATAAGGTCTATGAAATCAAGTAAAGTAACTCTTACCAACACTCAGACACAGATGTCGGAGCATAAGCTCTCTGGCTCACCAGAATAGACCACTACTGTGTAACAATATTTAGCCCTCTCTTCCTTAACCTACTGAGCCTCTGATATTTTCTCCTACACCGAGTCTCTACATCTTATTGCTATTACTTGTATGTATGTTTGTCTGCAATAAAATTATTATTTACACGTCCCATCCATAGTTTTATAATCTAATCATGTATTATATGCTCTCAGAGCATGTTTTTAATTAATTGAGTTAATGAATATATTTAAATAAATGTAATTAATGAGGGACTCTTCAGTATCAGACAAGAAAAGAATAAATAAAGTAAATAAATAATCTTGGTTCCCAATCTTAATAGGGGAGGTGGATATTTTAGTATGTTTTATGCACACACAAAATGAGATTATAAAATAGTTAAAAAAGGAAGTTGTGATACATTTCATTTTATGTTTTTGCATTAATGGGGGTGTAGGATTTTGATAGAAGGTTTGTAATGAACGTGACTGGCAGAGAGGGAAGTACATAAGTAGGAGCATCTCTGTCTGGATATTTCTATACTGAGAGTTAATAAATAATGAACTATACTACCCTAATCCTGGGTAGGCACCTGTCATTATAGTGGTATATTTATTTACAGTATAATGGCTATTAGTAGCACCTTGCTCAGTTGAATTACCCTATTATTTCACTCAGTAGAATATAGATATTGATCATTTCAGTTTGATAATTTGCAAAAAGAACCCAAAAGTTAACAATTCCAAAAACTATAGTAATATATCACAATTATAACTGTACTGGATATGGACAATGCCTGTATTTTCTCTATATAGTATTTTAAAGAATATTAAATAATAAACATATGAAAGATGCTCAACACATTCCAAATTGAAAAGAATAAAATTTGGTGTATAATTAGATATCACTATTACTATTACAGTGATAAAAATTATTTATGAACTCGGGCGCCTGGGTGGCTCAGTCGGTTGAGCGTCTGACTTCAGCTCAAGTCATGATCTCACAGCTCGTGAGTTCAAGCCCAGCATTGGGCTCTGTGCTGACAGCTTGGGACCTGGAGCCTGCGTCGGATTCTGTGTCTCCCTGTCTCTCTGCCCCTCCCCCACTCACATTCTGCCTGTGTCTCTCTCTCAAAAATAAAAAAAAAATATTTATTAACTCATAATAATGAGTATTAGTAAGAATATGGAGTAATTGCTACTTGCGCACGTAACTCCTGGAAAACAGATATACTCACTTTTGATAACCTTGGAATATCTGCTTAGCTGAACATATCACCCAGTAATTTTGCTCTTACTTAGATACCTAATTATAATGCATGCATATATTCACCAAAACATATGTACCAGAATGTTTAGAGATTCAATATTTGTAACAGACAAAATGTGGAAATAATTCCAAAGTCCATCAACAGCAAAATATTTTTCTATATTCACCAAATGGTATATTATATGTCAATGTGAATGAATGATTTACAACTGCATGCACAAATAATCTTATTCATAAATATGTTCCTATGACAACAAGTTATAAACCAGGCAAAATGCATCTAAGATTTTAAAAGTCATGACACAGGTCCATAGAGTAGTGACTGCTAACAATTTTACCAATGTCTGGTTTTTGTTTGTTTGTTTGTTTTTACTTCACAGTTTTATAAGTATTTTAGATATATAATCCAGTTGAGAGAAAGGTGCAGAGTTCCCATATACCGTCTTATCCCACACATGCATAGTCTCCTCATTATCAACATCACACACTGGAATTATACATAAATTATACATTTTTTACCAAAGATAACCTACACTGACATGTCATAATCTCCAAAGTCCATGGTTTACCTTAGGTTCACTCTTAGCATTGTATATTACATGGGTATGCACATTATATAATAACATATTTCTATCACTATAATATCATATATATTTTTTAAAAATTTTTTTTAACGTTTATTTTTGAGACAGAGACACAGCATGAACGGGGCGGGGGGGGGGCAGAGAGAGAGGGAGACACAGAATCGGAAGCAAGCTCCAGGCTCTGAGCCATCAGCCCAGAGCCCGACGCGGGGCTTGAACTCACGGACCGCGAGATCGTGACCTGAGCTGAAGTCGGACGTTTAACTGACTGAGCCACCCAGGCGCCCCAATATCATATATTTTCAATGCCTGAAAAATCTTGTGCTCTGTCTATTCATCTTTGCCTTCCTCCAAGGAGACTATTGATCTTTTTAATGTGTCTGTAATTTTGTCTTTTCCAGAATGTAATATAGTTGGGATCACACAATATGTAGTCTTTTCAGATTGGCTTCTTTCCCTTACACATTTAGAATTCCTCCATATCTTTGAATACACGCTTTTCCAAAGAAGATATCCAGATGGTTCACAGATACATGACAAGAAGCTCAACATCACTCATCATCAGAGAAATGCAAATCAAAAGCACAGTGAGAATGAAAACTAGTGAGAATCAAAACCACCTGTCAGAATGGCTAAAATGAACAACTCAGGAAACAACAGATGTTGGCGAGGATGCAAACCATGGAATATTACTCAGCAATCAAAAAGAAAGAAATCTTGCCATTTGCAACAATGTGGATGGAACTAGAATGTATTATGCTAGGCAAAATAAATCAGAGACAGACGAATACCATATGATTTCACTGGTATGAGTAATTTAAGAGACAAAACAAATGAGCATTGGAAAAATAAGATAAATACAGAGAGGGAAGCAAACCATGAGACTCTTAGATACAGAGAACAAACTGAGGGTGGCTGGAGGGAAGGTGGTGGGGAGGGGAATGGGCTAAATGGGGGATGGGCATTAAGGAGAGCAATTGTTGGGATGGGCACTGGGTGTTATATATAAGTGATGAATCACTGGGTTGTATTCCTGAAACTGATAGTATGCTGTATGTTAACTAACCTGAATTTAAATAAATAACTTATTTGAAAAGAATTCATCCATGTCTTGTAATGACTTAATAGCTCATTTCTTTTTAGTGTTGCATAATATTCCATTGCCTGGATATAACATCCTTTATTTAGCTACTGATGGACATCTTGGGTGCTTCCAAGTTTAGCAAATTCTGAACAAAACCTATAAACATCTATGTGCAGTTTTTGTTTGAACATACATTTTCAATTACTTTGCGTAAAAAACAAGGAGTGTGATTGCTGGATCATATGGTAAATATATGTAATTTTGTAAGTAATCACCAAAATGTCCTTCAAAATAGCTGTGCCATTTTGGACTCCCACTTGTAATATATGAGAGTTCTTGTTGCTTTACATTCTTGGCAGCATTTGGTGTTGTCAGAGTTCTAGATTTTGACCATACTAACCAGGTGTATACTGAGTGCTACCTTGTTTAAATTTCATTTCCCTGATGACCTAAGTATGGAACATAATTTCATATACTTGTTTGTTTTCTGTATATCTTTTTTTGGTGAGCTGTTTATTAAGGACTTTGGTCCACTCTTTAACCAGTGTTTATCTTCTTACTACTAAGTTTTAAGATTTTCATATATATTCACAAGTTTTCTCACTCCTCCACCCCCTTATGTGAGACAGACTGACTAGAGAGACTTGGATTTGAATATTACCCTTCCCTATTTGACTCTGATAATGCCCCTGGAAGTTATGCTCTAGTTAAATAGTTGAAAAGACACATTTAATTAATTTTTACATTTCTACTCATTAAGAAGAGAAGTACAGGGGTGCCTGGGTGGCTCAGTCAATTAAGCATCCGACTTCAGCTCAGGTCATGATCTCACAGTTAGTGAGTTCGAGCCCTGCATCAGACTCTGTGCAGACAGCTCAGAGTGTGGAGCCCGCTTGGGATTCTATGTCTCCCTCTCTGACCCCTCCCTCACTCTCACTCTGTGTCTCACTTTGTCAAGAATAAATAAACATTAAAAAAAATTTTTAAAAAAAGAAGAGAAGTACAATCAGTACTCCAAACTTAAAAATAAAATAGTAATTAATTTTAAGTATGAAATTAAAAAAAACCTGAAAGGTTACTACTTATAATAATATATAAAACCCTGGACCTAAAATGAAATGCCCTTTGAGAGAATTACAACAAACAAATGAAACCAATAAAGAAATGAGTTACATGATAAAATATAAATGAACATTATTTTTTGAATTGCTACTGCTTAAAAGAAGAAAATCCTAAATAATTTTCAAATGATAGGAGTTAGGACCTGTCTATTCACAAAAGAATAACAAATTCTTAGTGAAAAAAATGAGTTTCATTACCTATTCAATGGGCTAATATATTGAAAACATTCAATATAGACCAATATTTGGGAAAAACTATTTTCAAAATTTATAATGGGGCTGTTGATTGCTAAAAATGTTTTTTAAGGCCAATTTGGTTGTTCCTTTTCCACTTTTAAAGTAATTCTTTGCCAACCAAATATTGCCTTTATTTATGAAATATCAAGTTTAAAAAGATACATGTGAACAAGAGTTTAAACTCCTAATTATAGATGGAAAGGACGTTAAGTAAAATAGTTTAACAATTTCCTTTGAAATTTCCTTTCTATATTATAAAAATATAATAAATATATTTAAATATATTTTAATATATAATCAAATAGACATAGAAATGCAATGTAAAAGAAGTAACAAAAGTCAGGTTCCACTTATGAAATGAATAGAAAGAGTCAAGTTGCCAAGGATTAATAATTAAATCAACCTGTACAGGGAGATCTCAACTTACAATAATAATGCCAAATTAATCATTTACTGTGCTGCCATAAAAACTGAAAAGAAAAATTAAAATATAGGGTTTTTTTTCCAATCAGACACTCCACAGAGACAAAATATCCTATTTACTGTAGATGACTGAGTATGTTTTATGAATTCCTGATGAAAGGAAACATCAGAAGGGGTTAATGAAAGTTCAAGTCTATGGAAGTAATGAAAGACCTGGGAATATAATTACATTAATTTTTAGTGAAATATATATATCAATCTTGACTTTATTTTTACATATGAATTTTTTTCCTTGAGGTTTTAGCAGTTATTTCAAGCCTAAACTTTGACAATTGTATAAATCCTGTCATTTGTTGTAAGCTAGATGTGTCTTCTTTATAATATTAAAAAAATAGTGTTTAGCTTAATGTAGTAAATCTTCTCCAAGTAATATTCCTTGTTCAAAATATTTTGAAATAACAGAAAAAAAAAGAAGACAAGTCTGCCCTAAAGGTTTAGGTAGACAAATTCATGATATCATCATCATGTTCTTTATGAAATGCTTTCATAATATGATACAGCTGGATGGAGGTTGAACACAAAAGGAACTTGATTACTTATATTATTCTGATTTTCTAAACAGATGTTTCCCTGTGGTAAATCACATTTTAATAATAGAGAAGGAAATGGAAAAATGTAATATTTCAAGATAAGTCTCTATTACTTACCAGAAATTCTGCCAAAATCATTTTCATCATTTCAAAATGTTTTACCTTGAAATTCATTCATTGTACAAATATTTGCATCATCACTAAACACCGTTATTGACTTACAGAACTGTCTATATTATACATTTGAATCATTTATTAATTCAACAGCTAATCATGATTAACTTCAGGTACTTTATGGACAGAATTACAAATCGTAAGACATAGTAAAGTAATTAATGGAAATGAAATTAAAGGATTGAGAAGTATTCTAATAAATAGTAACATGTAATTATTTTAAATATTCCCTACACATCCTTACCTTTCGATTATTGCCCTAAAATAAAGATACCTGAAAAGGGTACTCCTATTAATTTTCTTTATTCTAAACTTTTTTAAATTCAAAAATAAAACAAGGAATATTTTCAATACTAAATAAGGGATATAGTTTGGCTTAGAATTAGCATGCAATTGGCACGATTATCCAGAAAATGCAGGCATAAAAATGTAGGCCTTTATTTTCTGGTAAACGGAACTCCAAAAGCACACATTCCAGTGCTAGGACAAATGAGAAATTTCACTTTTTCCTAGTACATTTGTTATATATCCAACCTTTTGGCTGAACTCTATTATTTCTAAAGAGAAAGAAATGCTCATAGTTTCAATGGACAAAGTCACAAATATAATGAGAGTTTTATGTTTTACCCTGTATCATTAATCATAATTTAATTATTTTAGTGATTTCCTAGGACATTCAATACAATATCCAACAGAGTTCTAAGAATGGGTATTGTGATTTTTCCTGTTTTTAAGAGGAATATTGCTAATGTTTTATGATCATATACAATAGTCAACCACACACACACTTACCCCAATCCATACAACTGTTAGACCACAACATTGCTAACTGAAGCTTTTTTTCCCAACTTTCACCATGAATGTTCAGTTACACAGTATAACAGTATATCTCTTTTGACCTCGAGATATTTCAGCTTACTGGCATTTCTTCTTTATTTCCACTTTGTCTTCATTTTTTCTAATCTATTTTAGCATTTCTTGTCCATGATTCTAGTAATTTTCTTTACTAATGTACAAAATTCTTACCCTCTCCCTGGCTTTTTCCCAAATTCTGCCTGTAAATTTCAAATCTATATGTTTCCAAGTCTTTGCCTGTACTTATGTTCAAATAATTTAATATTGATGTAAGGGGTCACATGAAAGTTTTGATATTTTCTACTATAAATCCAGAATAGGCACACCTAAATTGTCCTATAGCTTTGGTAATGATGCCTACTATCTTTATCTGGCCAGGCCATTTTTTTTTTTCCACTTTCTATAGCAAGTTTTCAAATACCATCTAGTTTTATCCAACTTCTGTTTTCCCAGATCTCCACTCTTGATCACAACATACAACCTCATAAGAAAAATAAAGCCTTCAGAAACTTGCAAATCTTCTTGTTTCCTATCATATAAATCTCACTACATTCATACTCATCTTACTCTCTTCTCTTGTTATAAAACAACTGACCTCTACCCAGAATTTGGATTCCACTCCTTCTTACTCTTCAAGAAATTTTCCATAGTGGTGTCCTATAACTTTGACAAGGCACTGTAATAGTCCTCTTATCTTCTGTAAATAAACTGTAGCTTTTGTATTGTTTCTCAACTTTTATTGCTTTTTAAAAAAAAATTATGTATGTCTTGTTGTTTTGATAACTAAGATATTGGTTACAATATTGAATTGAGGCACTGAAAAAGTGAATTTTATTTATCTTGTGCAGTAAATGGGCATCATTGCAGTATTCACCAAGAAGATGTAATATTTATAAACATACGCACTTAACATCAGAGGTCTAAAATATAAGCAGAAAACTTTGACATAATTCAGGGGAGAAAAGTTTTCACAATAAAAGTTGGACACTTCAAACCTGACTTTCAATAATGGATAGATCAAGATTGAAAAGCAATAAGAAAATAGAGGACTTGAATAACACTCTAAGATGACTGTAGCTAACAGACAAACAGAACAATCTTCCCAACAAGAGTAAAGTACACACTTTTCTCCAGTGCACATGGAACATTCTCTAGGATACACCATAAGTTAGGCAACAAGTGTTAATAATTTTCAAAATACCAATTTAGATGAATACTATCAAAAAAACCAAACAAACAAAAAAAGGAAACGAGTTTGTCAAGGATGTGGAGAAATGGGAATGTTTATGAATTTCTGGTGGGAATGTAACCAGTATAGCATTTCCTTAAAAAAATAAATATAGACTTACTAAATGATCCAGCAAATATATACCCAAAAGGCAGTAGTGACTTAAACAGATATTTGTACACCAATGTTTATAGTAGTATTATTCATAGGAACCAAAGGTGAAAATATCCCAAGTATCCATTGGCAGGTGAACAGATAATCAAAATATTATATATATATATGATATATATATATATATATATATATATATATATATAAATTCATTTTTCTTAATTATTTTATATATATCATACACACACACACACATACACTATGGAATATTATTCAGACTTTAAAAGGTATTAAATTCTTATACATGCTAAAACATGGATGAACTTTGAGACGTTATGCTCTGTGAAATAAACCATACAAATAAGGACAACAGGTGTATAATTCAACTTACATGACATACCCAAAAAAGCCAAATTCTTAGACAGTAGACTATAGGTTACTGGGATTTGGGACAAGGTTTAGGGAAAGTATTGTTTAATCATTTGATTGATAAAAATGTTCGGGAAATGGATAGTAATGTGAATGGATTTATGACACATAATTATACAGTTAAATGTTTAAAATGCTTAATTTTATTTTATGTGTATTTCACTACAACAAAAAAACAAGAAAAACAATAATATGAATTAGCTATTGTAGCCATTTATGTTTATTTCCATAAATCCATGTGTTATTTGGGCTCTTTGTTTACTTAAGCTGATCCATGTGCCTAAGTCATCAAGATGACTTTGCTAATGTAAGACGTGCCTTTTTATATGTGTGGAGTTTGGCTGGGACAACCAGATTGACCTAGCTTACTCTATGTTCTCTCATTTTCTAGCAAGCAAGTCTGGACTTTGGCTCATGGTGGAGAATGGGTGTAAACAAGAGATTGGAAGTGTAGAAGGCCTCTTGAAGCCTCGATTCAGCAATATCACGTCTTTCCCACCATATTGTGTGAGTTAAAGTAAGTCACAAGGATAGCTCATATTCAAGAGATGAAAGAATGGACTCCACACTTTGAAGACCAAATCTATGAAATCAAATTTTGAAGAGATGAGAGGAGCAGTGTAGAATTACTACTAATCTACAACAATGATTAATCATTTTTAGTATTTTGCTAATATATGACTTGGAATTATATATATATATGTGTGTATATATATATGTGTGTATATATATGTATATATGTATATATATACACACACACATATATATAATAAATTAAAGTTTATTAATTTATTTTTAGAGAGGGAGAGACAGAGAGAGAGAGGGAGAGAGAATCCCAAGTGGGCTCCCCAGTGTCAGCATGGGGCTCGCACCCATGATCTATCAGTGAGATCATGACCCAAGCTAAAATCAAAAGTTGGATACTTAATCGAATGAGCCACCCAAGAACCCCTAAAAAATACATTTTAATAAATCACACTGTCTTGTCCTATTTTAATTACTTTTTCCAGTTTTACTATCAGGATTTTAATGGTGTTATGAAAAGTAGTTCATTGTTCCTTTTAGTTTTATTTTCTGTGGTTATGACTATTTGTTTCATTTGGATTGGCAGTACTGAATCATACAATGTCTACATTATCTTCAGGACTTTGCTTTCAATTTATTCTATATCTTTTTAACTTTTTCTTAACTTTTAATTCTATTTATTTATTTATAAATGTTTTTTCTAAATATTTATTTATTTATTTTGAGAGAGAAAGAGACAGCATTAGCATGGGAGGGGTAGAAAGAGAGGGAGACTGAGAATACCAAGCATTCTCTGCACTATCAGGACAGTCCCATGCGGGGCTCAAACTCACAAACTGTGAGATAATGATCTGAGTTGATATCAAGAGTTAGACACTTAACTCACTGAGCCACCCTGGCATCCCTTTTATTTTTTTTATTTTGGAATAATTTCCAAAGTTCATGTTTTTATAGAGACATTTCATTTCATGTCTATTTGAATCGACCCTTATACACATACATTTGTATTATATTTATATATTACAGATAAGTACATTCTAGATAAATATTATATTATAAATATATTACAAATATATTTATTTTAATAGATATAATTTATATAACCTATTCCACATGAAAGATATCATTTTACATTCTATATATGCACACATAACTTATAATGTGAACCCTCCATAATTAACACTCAAAATTCTACTGCTATGCCTATTTTTAATTCATTCTATTTTTCTGTTCATTTTATTAGATACTATTAGAATGGAATTTGAGCTGTCTATTATGTTAGAGAATAAAGAGTTCGGAGAAAATGAATATATTATTTTATTCATTTTCATGAAGTTTTTTCACCCCAATTCTTTAAAACATAATAATGCTATTGTAGAAAGCTATTCATCAGTTGCCAATTTGCAATTTCAAATAGGTTACTCCACCCTTAGAATAACATTTGACAAATACATAGATTACACAGCTGATATAGAACCTATCCTTTATTATATTAGAACATCATGCCAGCAATCCACTTTCTCATTATTTTAAAGGAAAAACAGGAATGCCAGTCATATTTAGAAGATTTTATCTCTTATACTATTTCTGAACTTAAAATGATTTTTCCTGTACTTTAGAAATTACGTAGGATGCATATGTTTATGTCAATTTTATGTGTCCTACTCTCTGATAAAATCTTATGTTTTCCAACTAATCTGCTTTCATAACTTAATTGGATTTAATTCCCACATTAATGGCATTGTAATCCATTGATCCTATAAACTTTTAACCTTATCTTACATTCTGTTACCTTCTCTATACTTAATCAGGTTAACTATATATTTAATTAGTTTTTAGTCTGTCTCCTTCTCCCTCACCTCTTAATTTTGGAGATGCCCTTTTCTCTTCTCTGTCTACACTTACTCCATTAAATTTTCTGATCTTAGGTATCATTTATTTATCAGTATCTTCCAAGTTTATATGTATAGATTTGTTTTTCCTGAACAACATACTCACAAATCCAACTATCTCCTTGACACTTCTATTTGCATGGATAATAAACATTGCTTTTTTTTTTTTTTGAATGGATGAATAACAAACATTCTAAAACACAACACATCCAAAACTGAGCCTTTAATTTCCCTTCCAAACTGGCTCTTAAGCTTCCATCACCATCTCAATGAATGATAACACCTATATTCTCCCAGGTATTTGGGCCAAATGCCTTGGAGTCGTTCACAACTTTTCTGTTTCTTCTCATCATCCATATACAATACATTAATAAATATTGCTGGTTCTGTCTTTACAACATATCCAGAATCAAACCACTTCTCACTCACTGTCAGCACTATTGCCACTATGAGTCAAGACATCATCAAGTCCGACTTGAGTTATTGCAATACCTTTTTAACAGGTCTAATCTAATTTGGTTATTGCTTTCCTACAGTCTATTTTCAACAGAGAAATGAAATTGATTCTTTTAAAATCAAGTCATTTAGGATCCTACATAATCTGGCTCCAACCTCCATCCCCATTATAATACCCTTCTGGACTCTTACTACCTTCTCTGTTCCAGCAACATTGTTCTCCTTATTCTTTTGTTATACAAAGCATCCTTACACTCTAAAACATTTACACTAGTTGCCTTCTCTGCCTGCAGTGATCTTTTTACAGATACGATGTTGGTAACATCTTCATTTCTTTCAGGCATCTCGCTAAAGAAATGCATTACATGGGGTGCTTGGGTGGCTCAGTCAGTTAAGGGACCGACTTCAGCTCAGGTCTTGATCTCACAGTTGGTGATTTCGAGCCCCACATCAGGCTCTGTGCTGACAGCTCAGAGCCTGGAGCCTGCTTGGGATTCTGTGTCTCCCTCTCTCTCTGCCCCTCACCCACTCATGCTCTGTCTCTCTCTCAAAAATAAACATTAAAACATTTTTTTTAATTCAAGTGTCAAGGGTTCTACCTGCCCCAAACATTTGGTTTTCCCAATACCTCATTCCATGCTGTATTTTTTTTCATAGAATGTATTGTCTTCTGAAATACTGCATAATTTACTTATTTTCCATATCTATGATGCGTTGTCTGTCCTCTCATTCTAAAATGTCAGTAAGATCAAGATAGTGATATGTGGCATTTTCTGTCTGTTTCACTGATGTATCCATACCAGGAATATAGAAAAATAACTATGACAAGGTTGTACCTCAATTAATACTTGTGTAATGAGTATTCAGGTCTCTGGAGATGGAGCACTGTTTAACTGGACTTGGTATGTCAGGACTTTGAAGTTGGGGCCCCATGGAGTTGAGACACCATCCTCAGGATGAAGAGGGGGTTTGTAATGAGGCTATACCATGTACATTCTTTATTACTACTACTACTACTACTACTACTATTATTATTATTATTAAAACCATATCTTCTTTTTTAATTATTATTATTTTTTTAGAGAGAGAGAGAGCATGGGTGGGGGAGAGGGACAGAGGGAGACAGAATCTTAAGTAGGCTCCATGCTAAGCATAGAGCCCTACACGGGCCTTAATCCCATGACCCTGAGATCATGGCCAGAGCAGAAACCAAAAGTCAGATGCTCAACCAACTGAGTCACCCAAGTGCCCCATATCATGTACGTTCTTGTGGGGGAAGCTTGGCATTTGAATCAATTGTCATTTCTGGGCATATTTCATTTTATTTCATTGTAGTAAGAGCACTTAACATGAGATCTACCTCTTAACAAATTTTTAGCATAGTTTTGTTAACTATAAGCACAGTGTTGTACAGCAGATCTATAGAGCTTATTCATCTTGCATAATTAAAACCTTATGTTCTTTGATTAGCATATTCAAACAATCAACAGAGTGACTAGACAACCTATAGAATGGGGGTAAAGTATTTGCAAGATAAGGGGTTAATTTACAAAACGTATAGCAAACTCCAAAACTTCAATAACAAAATTAGAAAATGGGCTAATGTCTTGAATAGATATTTCTGCAAAGAAAATATATAACTGCTATTGTGATTTTGATGAGATAAAGCAGATAGGAATAGCACAAAATTCTACAACCCTAGCCCAATGATCCCTGATCCTAGCATTTAGTGCCTTCTGTTAGGGGAAACCAAGAGGGGCTCAACTGGCAAATTTAGATATGGTTTGTCAACATTCAGGCACAGCAGCAAATTGTAGCATATACAAGATGACTTACACAGGTCTGGAGTTAAGAAATAATAGTATAATTTCTAAATAAGATTCAGCTGATGAAAAAAGTCAGCAATTTGAGTAATCAAAGCAAAATATATAAAACAAAAGTTAGTGGAAAAAAAGCAGAAATATTAATGAACACTTACTTTTGTGTCAATAATATATATGAATTTTATCACACTAAACATTTTTTAATATTGAAAAATGTAAATCCAGTCATTGTGTTCCTAAAATTTAGCACTTAAAAATTTCATTCTATCAGTGCTGGTTATCACTCTTACATTTAGCCTCGATTAGAGGCTAAATTCAACAAAATGTCAGTTTTAAAATGTTATGTTCTATGTGTTTGAACTTTCTAAAAATGTATTGAAATATTTAATGTCATAAATATTTTAGCTTTATAATTGGTTTCAATAATTAGTAGATAAAATGTACTTTATTCTGTCTATATATTATTTAAAAGGGTTTGAAAAATGGCATATTATTTTTGATTAAAAGATTATAATGGGTAAAACAAGACAGTATCCAGAATTGATAAGAAATAGGCATCCCAGACTACCATACAATTAAGTGTTTTTATTATTCATGCCTTTACTTAAGGAAGTTAAACAATAGAAGAATGTCAATAATCCTGTTCTCTGAGCTATATTTATGAAAGCCCTAGAAAACTTTATGTTGAACTATCCCCATTGCAATTTTTACTGTTAAAAATTGGACTAAAAAAATTGGAATTAACTTTCATACAGTTGAGGATTGGTGGATTAAATATGCTATGGTGATTATTCAACACATATATAATATATATATAGCCATTATGGTTAGAAACCTGTTGCTAACAAAGAAAACACTTATGCTAAGTTACATGATAAAAACATTACAAAAGTATGTTTATGATATACTACTTTTGAAGAATAAAAGTATATTGTGTTAAACTACATGAAATGGTTCACATGCTCAAATGGCATGACCTTCATATTGTTCAACCTAATAGCATATAAGAGAGCGAGAGCGAGAGAGAGAGAAAGAGAGATTGATTAACTGTGATTATCTTCAATCAATAACCTAAATAAATCTATCTAAAGGCACATTACTTGGATTTAAATATAGGATGGCTGGGGTGGCCTCAGTGGCTCAATAGGTTGAGCATCTGACTTCAACTTAGGTCATGATCTCGTGATTCCTGGGTTTAAGCACTGCAGGCTCTGTGCTGACAGCTCAGAGCCTGAAGCCTTCTTCAGATTCTGTGTCTCCCTCTCCCACTGCCCCTCCCTTGCTTGCACTCTGTCTCTCTCAAAAATAAATAAAAACAATTTAAATAAATAAACAAAAATAAATAAATAAATACAGGATTACTGATTATTCAACCATGTGCCCTAGCTTCTTCCTTATAAAAACTTTAATGAGAACAATAGGAAACATTTTATAGTGTGGTAAAAAAAATACATGCAAATTCCTAGAACAGTCTCTGGAATATATTTATCTGTCTATGGTTAGTAAAGTGTTTTATTTTTTTCTTTATTTTTTGGAATAGGCATATCTTGTCCAGTAACAATATTATTCAATAGTCATAAAGTGTGTTTAATCACATAGAGTAAATATTTTAGCCATATAGAGTCATTGGACAAAAGGAGCTATGTTAAAATTAAATAGCAGAACCCATCAATGTGTTGAACAAATGCATGATGTGGATCAAAGACTAAAGAATGGAATGGCTAGAAGGACACATACAATATCATTGCCTACTTGTGGAGAAACAAGGTGGGTAATATGTTTAAATAGCAAAAGTCACATAGGGGATGTTAGTCTGTCAGGGTTTCTCCACCTGGGCAATAGTGTTGCTTAAGGCCAGATAATTCTTTGTTGTTGGGGGTTTGCCCTGTGCACTGTAGGATGTTTAGCCACATCCCTGGACTCCAACCACTAGATGACAGTACTCCTCACCACCCACAAATTGTGGCAACAAAAATTGTTTCTAGACATTGCCAAATGTCCCCTAGGGGCTTGGCAATCATCCCTTTCCCAGTTGAAAACCACGGTAGTGGACTGAAACAAATATATCAGTGTTTCCTGAAGTTGAGAATCGTGGTTAGTGATATTTGAGCAACAACTCTGAGACAGAATTCTTAGAATTTGTTTATAGATACCTGATCTAAGGAAATAGCATTGCAATTTGCATGTCCATGGGACATAAAACGAGATCTGTTGCCGAAGCCAGAACATAAATAATTTCTAATTTTTTCCCTTATACTCTCACAACGAGGAGGCTATTCTTATACTTAAATATAATAGCTATTATTTGGAGATTTTATTTGCATAAGTTTACTCTTAAATGCACAAATAATATTACTGGAAATGCAAGTAGATTATTATAAAGACATAAGTGAAAGAACATTTTCAAATGTTCTTATAAAATTTTCATTTTTATAAGTAAATATGAGAATTAAGATGGTTTCAATTACTAACTATACAGGCAAAATAATTTAAAGGCAATCAAAGATATAATAGCTAATGACTGTACATGCTATATAATGCATTTGCACATTGGGAAGAAAAATCAGTTCCATACCATCTAAATCTATAGAAAACCAGAATAAATTGCTTATTAAAATATAAGTTTCCATATTTTTTGTTATAATTTAGTTTTTCCTTGTCTTTTTCACCTAATGTATGAGATTCATAGATTATGAGAATGTATGAGAATCAACCATTTGTAAATAAAGCAGAGATGTTCTTTTAATCTTTCTGCCCACAATATCTAATAAAATTCTGACACATTTTACTGCTCAGTAAACCGTTGTTTAATCAATTTGTTTTGTTGGAGAGTGTAAACTCTGCCTGCCTTAAAATTTTGTGTTATCTAATTCTTCCTTCTTAAAGTATGCCCTGAACTCAAAATTATGCAAACAAAGTTTTTCTGACCCTCTTAATAAAGCAATGCAAAGGCTTTCTCTTCCATCCATCCTTCTTTTACTCAGAGGCTATATTCTGGACACTTAGTGGTTGCCTTGTATTGGTTCTTTTACCGATCTTCTCATGCTCTTAGTCATTTTCGTCTAGATTTCTCTTGTCACAGGACTGCTTTTTAACTTTTCCAATATTCTTATTATTCACCTTTATCTTCTCATATATTTTATCAGAATCCTAAACGCATTCAACAAATATTTTGACAATGCACAGACTATACATGTATCTGTAATATTGAATAAATATGCAAACTGAGGATTAAAGTTTATCTGAACAATTATCAGAGGGTGATCTTTTCCTAATTTCTTTCAAGTTGTACTCACATTTATAAAAGTCTGTACTATCCTTATGACTAATTGGAATATTCTCCATGACTGTTCACTCACTTCTAATTGGAGTTATACTCATCCCATATGATTTTTTTTTGACCAATGGATTGTGAGGTGAAGAGACAAAGAGTGATGTATTTCAGGTCACCCTACTGGTTTTAACCCTCTACCATAAAAGCAACATTTCTGAAGTAGTGGCTTTTCTTTTATTTTATATCATGAAAAGAGATGATATGTTGTGTCAGATCAAGCCTAACTCAGGTGAGCTCACAGCATCCAGCAGAGTTTAGAAGAGACATAATTAAAAGAAAACGTCTTGTGAAATGAGTAAGAAATATTTGGTGATGAGAGCATTGGAGTTTCGAGATTGTTTTTATACTGCATAGTCTACTAAAAGGTAGCTAAACTAATCTCAAATAGAATCTTTTTAATTGTATTTTTTAATGGTTATTTATTTTATTTTGGGGGGGCAGGAGGGGCAGCGAGAGAGAGAGGGAGACACAAAACCCGATGTAGGCTCCAGGCTCTGAGCTGTCAGCATGGAGCCCTACACAGGGGGCTGGAACTCATGAACCATAAGATTATGACCTAAGCTGAAGTCGGATGCTCAACCGACTGAGCCACCCAGGCGCCCCTCAAATAGAATCTTTTAGTATTATTTCAACATTCCAGAATTTCCTCATCCTATTCAAGTAAATTACTTCATGGTCAGAAATTATAAATTAAAAAAAAATGATTATAACAACTCTAAAGGCATTATTATTGTAAATCATGCACTTTATAATGTTTATTATATATATTTTAAAATATTGTGTCTGATCTATATCAAGAAAAATCCTATGAAAATTGTGGATATTTAATTTTTCCAAACTAGTATGAATTAAATTATCAAGGTTGAATACATATATTTTCCTTTGTGACAAATTCAGTAATTGAGAGTCAGTGTTAGGAAGAAAAACTGATTTCCAAGAGCAAGGCTATGCTAACTTATTTTTAGCTGAAATGAAATCATAAAATTGACTTGGACAAAATAATCACTTACATGATATCAAATTTCAAATATACTTTCTCCTACAACCTAGGTCAAATAAAATGTTAATTTACTTTTAATATGATCAGATGACAGTTGACTATAAATAATGAATAGAATAATATTAGTGATACAGGTATTTATACTGGGATTAAATAATTCTGTTAATTATGTTTTTAATGGCTGACTTTGCTTTTCTTATTTTTATAAACTCAGACTTTCTTGTAATTATTTTATAGGATCTGTGTGTAGGTCTTTGAATTTGTAAATATTAATCACAGACCTACAGTTTCCTCAGATTTTGGAAGGACATATATATCTATCTAGTCACATTTTATTAAAGTAGAGAAGCTGATATTTGCCTTTGAAGCATTACACCTTCTCTTCCGTACTTAATGTTGGAAAAAAAGTTTAAATTCTGAAGTCTAGTAGACTAGAAAGGTATTTAGGCCCCAGTAATAAGATTTTCTTGAATAAAAAAAGTTTAGATTTATGTCACAGTCTCATTCTGATACTCTAGATATTATGGAATGAGGATAAGTCTTGCATATGGTAATGCAAAGCTGGAAGTTTCTATGAATTTAACTTCACTTATATCTCCTCTGCATTAATATAGACTGATTGTGATGTCTCATATTTTGTTCGACTTGAAACATTTCAAATTTATTGAGACTTTATTTGACCCAGAATATAGTCTGTCTTGGGAAATATATCATGTGCAGTTGAAAAAAAAAAGTTAATTTTGGTATTGTTGATTCTAGGGTTCCATAAATGATAATTAGATTGACTTGGTTGTTGGTGTTGTTCAAGTCTTCTACATACTTACGATTTCTATTTGTTCTATCACTTAGAAATGTTCTATCATTATCACATCACATAGAATGTTTAATCATTGAGGAAGACATGCTAAATTAAGACATGCTAAATTTGCCCATATTTGTGATTTGTCTATTTTTCCTTGCAATCCTAACAGTTTTATTTTGAAGCTCTGTTGTTATGCGCACAAACTTCTAGGACTGTTATGGTCTCAAATGAATTGATCCTCTGGTCATTATCAAATGATCTTCTTTAAAGTTTGTAATATTCTACTATTAAATATACTTTCTCTAATATAAATATTACAAAGTGGTTACTTCAACTTTTTCTGGTTAGCATTAGTGAGGTACATGTTTTTCCCCTCTCGAATCTTGATATGGTAAGCTTTATGTAGGCAACGTACAGTTGACATGACATTCTTATCTAATCTGAAAATCCCTTTCTTTAATAGCATATATATATACCATATATATTTAATGATTATTGATATTAGTTTTATTTTACTATTTTTTAAATATTTTAATGTTTACTCATTTTTGATAGAGAGAGAGAGAGACAGAGCATGAGTGGGAGAGGGGAAGAGAGAGAGGGACACACAGAATCCAAATCAGGCTCTAGACTCCACACAGTCAGCACAGAGCCTGACCCAGGGCTCAAACTCACAAACCGTGAGATCACAACCTGAGCTGAAGTCAGATGCTTAACTGACTGAGCCACCCAGTCACCCAATATCACTGGTTTTAAATCTCCTTTCTTGCTTTTTGATTTCTGTTTGTCCAATCTGTTTTTGTACCTTTTTTCTCTGTTTCTTCTTTGTTTTGGAAGAAATGGATATTTTTTTAATGATTCCATTCTTTTTCTTGATGGATTATTAACTAAAATTATTTTGTGTTATCTTTGTGTACATTGTACAGTTTAGAGAATCATCATTGTTTTATCTCTAATTTTAAGCGATACATGCAACTATACAACTGTGCATATGTAAGAACCTTAAAATAGTACACAACTATTTGTTCTTTCTAAGTCTTTGTGCATTTTTGTCACATATTTAACCAATATATGTGTAATATTATCACTTTGTATTTAAATAGTTTATTTCTTAAAAGATTAAATTAAACAACTTTATATTTATCAATGTCAAGCTTTGCTAGTACTCTCCATTCTTTTGTATAGATCCAGGCTTCCATCAGGTGACAAGGGCAATGGGCAATATTCCTTATTAATGTAGAAATTCCTTTATTTCTTATATTTGAGGCCTAGTGGTGATGAAAGCTTTTGGTCTTTGTATGTCTGAAAAAATATTTATTGCAGATTTGTTTTTGAAGTTATTTTTACTGGGTAATGCATTCTAAGTTGACAGAGTTTGTTTTTACTTTAAGCATGCTGTTTTATTGTCTTCTATCTAACATTGTCTTCAGTGAGTAATCTGTTGTCATCCCTTTTTTGTTCCTTTGTACCCAGTGTCTCTTTTTTTGGTAGCTGCTTTAAAGATTTTCCTTTTACCTCTATTTTTAAGCAATTTGATTATGTTTCTTATCCTTTGGTTTCAGTGAGATATGAGTTTATGGCTTTCATCAAATTTACAAACTCTTCACATATTATTTCTTCATCTAAAAGCTAGGTGAATTTTCCAGAGAAGTAGGAATAAATGCATAGAGTTTTCTATATCTCTCTGGGTCAGTTTCTCATTCTCTATGATGGTTTCACCTCCTGGAACATATAAATCTATGGTGGCAAAATAGAGAATGGATGGGGTTGAATAGTGAGATGATCCAGCTATTGTCTTTCTTCCTTAATAAGCACTATACTCTCTGCCTCTTCATCTCTCAAGTGAACCAACCAAGTTTCTAACGATGCACTTGGTTTCTACCAATAGTGACCACAAATTTTCTTCCTTTCACATTTAGTGTAGATTTGTATCTCTGAAGTTATTGACTGAAATACTGAAGGAGGGAAGAAACTTCTGCCCATTCAGGATGAAACTAGGACAAGTCGAATCTGGGGTAGCACCAAATGGGCAAGGAAGTCCATTCACCTGAAGATCAGGTCTTTAAACATTCTTCCCAGCACTCAACCCGTGATTACCTCCCCCATTCCCTTCTTATTAATGGGCAATACTGTATGCTAATCATACTCTTTGATGAATGTTTTTACTGTCAGTTTCCATGAATTTCCTTAAAATAGCAATGGCTGTTCTTCAAGGCCCTTATCCTTCTTGTTTTAGAAATTTATATTTCTTTCAGCATCCTGTCTTTCTATCCTTGGCACCATAACCATCTACAACTGTGAAAGATGTGAAATGTTGCCCCATTTACCAGCTTACAATTTAACCTGTCACAGCATTTTGATGCTGCTGGAAAACACAAGTCTCCTGGATTATAACAAAAATATTGTTATTTTAACACAAATAGCAATGGCCAATGTGTCAGCATTTTTATTAGTTCCCAAGCCCTAGTGCTTTAAGGGTAACATAGAAAGGGAAATACTACACACATGGTGGATTGCATTACAGAAGGTTTGGAACTTGAATCTTTTAGAATGGGCAGTAAATATATAGTTGATAATTACAAAAAAAAGTTTAATGTTTTTGAGAGAGAGAGAGACAGAGTAAGAAAATTAGGGCTGGAGAGGGGGAGAGAAAGGCAGACAGAAAATCCATGCTCCATGCTGTCAGCACAGAACCTGATGTGGGGCTCAATCTCATGAATTGTGACCTGAGCCAAAGTCAAGTTTCAGATGCTTAACAGACTGAGCCACCCAGGCGTCCCTATATAGTTGATTCTTGAACAATGTGGGGGTTATGGGTGTTAACCCCCTGAGTAGTCAATAATTCATATTTAACTTTTGAATCCCCAAAAACTTAACTATTAATAGTCTACCATTGAATGGAAGCTTTATTGATAGGATAGTCAATTAACAACTATTTTATGTTATATATATATATATACATATATATATATATGTATGTATATATACATACATATATATATATATTATATCCTACATTCTTACCATAAAGTAAGCTAGAGAAAAGAAAATTTTATTAATAACTTCCTAAGGAAGATAAAAAACTTTTTATATTATACTGTATTTATAAAAAAATGCATAAGTGGACATAGTCCACATGTGTATTATTCAAGATTCAACTGTACAAGCTACACTTGATTTTACTTTATTCATGGAAAATTCCACTTATTTACTAAAACAGTGCAAAAATATTTGAATTTTGAGAGTGAATTATTGTTATTTTCCAGTCTTAGTAAGCAACATTTCACACACATGATTGAAAATCCTTTTTAAGATAGGTATGATCATTGCAAGTTGTCTAGCAATATTTCCCTCCAAATGATAGTAATCAAAAACATGTTCACAATTCTAAAATATTCTTTGGGTAGCACAATCCTTGCAATTCATAGAGATTCTGGGGAAAATGTGGAGAAAACAGAGTAGTTGAAAAATTTATAATGAGACTGAACATCCTGGTAAGTCATGTGTTATCCACAATGTGTGTTATACATTTTGTGTAGATTTCTATGTACCAATACTTTCTAAATGGAATATCCACAACCTTTAGTATATATGGCAATTGTTCATATATTGTATTGAATGATTATCTGGCCACCCAAGTGTTCAAAAGCCTTTATAAGACTTTTTCATTCCCTTGAGGACTCTTCTGCATTGATATGTCCTTAGGATAGAATTTAAAATAGCTTCAGTGATTCAGTGTGCTCTTCTATCTTCTAACACAAGAGTACCCTCTACTTTAAAACACAGTACTTGGAAAAAACTAAATAAGAAGGAGAAAGAGGAGGAAGAGGAAAAGAAAAAGAAGGAGAAGAAAAAGGAGGTGGAAGAAGAGTTATCATCAAAGGAGAAGGGGAAGGATAAAGAGAAATAACATTTGCGTGTGTGTGTGTGCATACACACACATATATGTATATATCTTGTTATCATTTTACAATTATTTCTGGAATACACTGATAATGAAAGATTACTCTTCCCCATAAAAGCTATGGACAAATATATTTAAGAAATGCAGAATATTAAATGTTTTCTTAGGCTCAATATCAGGCTTATAATCATGAATTTGAATATTCTCATATTCAGTCTATACTCAGACTTCTTCCTTTCTCCTTTTCAATCAACTGGCTATCTCATTTTATGCATGCCTATTTGCTGCACCGCATCATGATACTGTATGAGGTCAGTGACCATATTTGATTCATCTTACTCATATCCCAGCCCATGGAATTATGTTTTATATTCAGCAATCACTAAATATATGTTAAATTAAAAGTGATTTAAAGTGATTCTTAAAATGCCAAATTTAGCATTTTCTGTTTTGGTAAAAAATATAGAACACCTATGCCAAGCGTTTCCTCTCACCATCTGTCTCATGTGACAAATAGAGGCACTCTTGACAATAGTCAGGATGAAAGATTACTCTGTGGCCAACATAAGTGATGAATAGAGCTTTTAATTTATACAGTCTTCCTGTTTAAAAATACATTTAAAAATATTTTAAGTAGATTAAGTTGCTTAACAGAGAAATCATTAATGATAGCATGCCTTATGTAAATAGTTGAGGGACAAAGTATGTTTTAAAATCTATAGAGAGGAAACCATGTGAAAAAAAATAGTATGACATGTTAAATTCTCATAACAAACATCAGAAAATATGCATTTTAAAGAGACTGCAGATGTCATAACACACAGAGGTACCCTCAATATGACTGCACTGTCTTAAACTTTGTACACTAATGTTCACAGCACCATTATTCTTAATAGCCATAAAGTGGAAACAGCTCAAATGTCCATCAGCTGAGGAATGGATAAGCAAAATATCTATCCACACATGGTATATGGTTCAGTCATAAGAAGGAATGAAGTATTGAGTCATGCTACAGCATAACATGAATTCTGAAAGGATTATGCTAAGTAAAAAAGGCAAGTCATAAAATAACACACATATATAATTTCATTTATATGAACCATCCAGATAGGACATTAGTGGTAGCCTTAAAGCTGGTGTGATGTAGGAGAAAGTTGGAGGAAATAGGGACTGAACCCTAATGGGTTGGGGGTTTCTTTGAGGAGTGATACAAATACTAAAAATACGGACTTTACTAAAAATCATTGACTTATATACTTTAAATTGGTAAGTTTTTTGGTGTGTGAAATATATCTCAATAATGCTGTTATTTAAAAAAGAAAAGTGTGAGCCACTACCACCTGTTCCAGAGTTAAGCAACCACCTGTCATAAGAATCTATTGTAATCCTATCAGAATCTTTTTTGGTGGGCAGGACCAATTCTGAAATTTCAGAGCACACTGAAAGAAGTTCAAAGTACATTTGACTCTTGAACAACTGGACCTCACCAGTGTAGTAAAAAATCTGTGTATTATTTTTGACTCCCTCATAATTCAATTGCTAACAGTTTATTGTTGACTGGAAGCCATAACAGTGCCATAAACAGTTGACTACTACATATTTTGTATACTGTGTGTATTATATGCTATGTTCTTACAATAAAGTAAGCTAGAGAAAAAATATTAAGAAAATCATAAGGAAAATACAGTTTCAGTATTGTAGTATATTTATTGAAAAAAATCTGTATGTAAGTGGACCCATGGAGTTCAAATCTATATTGTTAAGGGGTCAACTGTATTTATTATTATTTGCTCCAGTGGGAAACACGACCTCTATCTCCAAAATCTGTTCACCACTGAATTTTCCTTAAAAAGATAGCCCAGGGACACCTGGGTAGCTCAGTCGGTTAAGCGTCTGCCTTTGACTCATGTAATGATCTCACAGTTCATGGTTTTGAGCCCTGCATTAGGCTTTCTCCTGTCAGTGAGGAGCAAGCTTTGGATCCTTTGTCCCCTTCTCTCTCTGCCCCTCCCCTACTCATGCTCTCTGTCTCTCTCAAAAAATAAATATTATAAAATTAAAAAAAAAAAAAAAGAAAAGATAAAGATAATCCAGAAGAAAGGGCAATCAGACCTTACCTCAAAAGACATAAATGTGAGAAACTACCAAGAATCATCTTCCAACATTAGTATGTCTTGAAATTCACTTATCTTTCTTCTTTAGTGTTTATCTGTTTTAATCTCACGCAGTCTACAATGTCAAGTATTTTTATATCTTCCATATATTTACTGAATATGTTCCATCTTTAGTTTCCTAAACATATGAAATAAAGTTGTAATGCCTCTTTGAATGTCTCTGTCTACTAATTTTGTCATCTGTGTTATTGCTGATCAGTTTGAGTTCATTGATTTTTCTCCTCATTATGTATTTTATTTCCCTGCTTCTTTGAATGCCTGTTAATTGTTATTGGATGCAGACACTGTGAATTTTAACTTTATTTTGTATTGATACTTTTCCATTTCTATAAATATTCTTGAGATTTTTTTTTCTAGGACTTGGATAGACTAATTGGGAACAATTGGATCCTTACAATTCTTGATTTTAAGATTCATTAGTCAGGCCCAGAGCTTCATGTGTCTAGAGCTCCATTTCCTCACTACTTAGACAATGCCCTTTTTAGTGCCGATGTTACCTGACTTACTAAGTTTTCCATTTTAGCTGTTGGCACTTTCCCAGCCCCTGTGTATTCTGTTCTCTGTAATTATTTTAGTTGGTCCTTTTTCCAGCCTTAGAGAGTTTCTTCAAATACATGTTCTGATCACACTCCTGTGAATACATAAGGAGTATTCAAAATAACCCTCTGCAGATGTCTGAAGTTTGGGCATCTCTCTCTTCTCTGGTACTCTGTCCTGTTTACTTTAGCTACCTTGGCTTACATGGACTTCAAGGCCCATCTCATCACGTTAGGGAGATATCTGGGCTCCACTGGTTTTCATTCCTTGTTCAGCATCCTAGAAAATGTTTCTAGTCAATAAGCTGAGGCATTTCTAGAGTTCACTCATTTGTTTCTGTTTTTTCAGGGATAGCTAACTGTCTTTCATTTCCTGATCTTCGATATGTTAAGCACTGTTATTTCATATATATTTTCCCCATTCTTTTAGTTGTTTGTGGTGGGAGGTAAACCTGGTCCTGGTCACTCTATCTTGACCAGAAAGTAAAATTCTCATTTACCTTTTGAAAATGTAAACATTCCTTTTACACTAGCATACAATGTTTCCATATCCATTTAACTATTTTATCCATAAGGTTAGACTTAATCCTTCCCACCCCTAGGCACATGTCACATTTTTCATATAATTAGACAATTTTATAAAAATATTCATTAACTTACAACATACTATATTTTGTCTTCTCTCTCATCTCTGTTTTAAATATCTTCTGGTATGAGGACAGCCTTTTTTTTTTTCATTTGTCCACACAATTTACATGTAGTAAATTATTCCAAAATGTCATCTGATTGGACTAAACACTTGTATTGATACTTTTACACTCATAAATCAGTATTTAGAAAGTATAGAAAGCAAACTCATGGCTTATGTGTCAATATCCATATAATAAAGAAATACAAAGAATGAATTTGATAATAAAAATGGAGCTCCATGATCAGAACCATTTGAGTTTACACTAGATTTTTACCTGTATTATATTTCTTAACTTTCTCTTTTTTAAATTTATTTTAATTTACTTTATTTGAGAGAGAGAGTGACAGAGAGAGAGAGAATCTTAAGTAGGCTCAAAGCTCAGCACAGAGCCTGACACAGTGCTTGACTCACCACCCAGGACCATGACGTGAACTGAAATCAAGAGTCAGATGCTCCACTGACTGAGCCACCCAAGTGCCCCTTATTTCTTAACTGTCTAATGTTTAGTTTATGTATTCCTTAACTGTAAGAGAAAAACTAAAATACTTTATATTTTATGGGCACTTTGGGTTGACTAATTAAGGTAAGATATAAAATCACAGCCTAGTTTTGTTATAGAGTAATTCCAAATATATTCAAGCTAGTAACAGCAGGGTATTTAAATATGAGTGGCAGGGGCACCTGGGTGGCTCAGTTGGTTAAGTGCCCTCCCCTCAGATCACGATCTCAAGGTTTGTGAGTTTGAGCCCCTCATCCGGCTCTCGCTGTCAGCCCAGAGCCTGCTTTGGGTCATCTGTGCCCCCCTCGCCTCAAAAATGAATACATTAAAAAAAAGTCCACCTACAAACTTTGGGGCACCTGGGTGGCTCAGTCGGTAAAGTGTCCAACTTCGGCACAGGTCATGATCTCACGGTCTGTGAGTTCGAGCCCCACATTGGGCTTTGCACTGACAGCTCAAGAGCCTGGAGCCTGCTTCAGATTCTGTGTCTCCCTCTGTCTCTGTCCCTCCTCCACTCTTGCTCTGTCTCTTGCCCTCTCTCAAAAATAAAAATAGGGGCACCTGGGTGGCTCAGTCGGTTGAGCGGCTGACTTCGGCTCGGGTCATGATTTCGCGGTCTGTGAGTTCGAGCCCCGCGTCGGGCTCTGTGCTGACAGCTCAGAGCCTGGAGCCTGTTTCAGATTCTGTGTCTCCCTCTCTCTGACCCTCCCCCATTCATGCTCTGTCTCTCTCTGTCCCAAAAATAAACGTTAAAAAAAATTAAAAAAAATAAAAATAAAAAAAACATTAAAAAATATGAGAGGCAGAAAAAATAAGTAAAAATTATTTAAAATTCAGGATTGTGTTTTTCTCCTATTATGTCCAATCTGGATGTCAGGCAGCCCCACACTTATGTCAGCAACTCAATAATGCCATTCAGGGTTAGATTCTGTCTATATTTCACTGTCCCCTAGTAGCACATGGGATTTCACTTTTATGTTTGTCAAATGGGTGTCATGGTCCCATTAATTATGTTCTTACCTAACCATATTCAGAGGCAGGGGAAAGAGTAACTTTTCCTTGTGTATTTGTTCTTTGCAATGACAAAATTATCCCTTTCTTGAGGAATCTCAGCAGATTTTAATCCATGCAGTATTGGTCAGAACTTCTTTAGAGGGCTAATCCTAAACCAAATGGACACAAAAATTTCAATTTTCTTGAAAGGTATTAGACTTAGCTCTTCCCCAGGTTGCTTGTTTTAAGAGAGGGTGACTAAAATCAAGTGTGAGGATTGCACATAGGTGGGCAAGTTGTTAGTCATCTATGTATATATATATTTTTTTTTTTAAATTAAAAGCTAGATATATAGGAAGCAATAGCATCTTTCATTTAGAGACACAAAAAAAATGGCAGAAACATATTGTTTCCTAACATTTTACTAAATGCCAGTGCTTTTTATATTTTTCATCCTAGCTAACTCATGATTAAAATGCCATGAAAATTCTGTAAGGTAAATGTCTTGTTATAGTGATACACTTTTATCAAAGTTTAATGAAAAAGTTCTGAATTAGCACAGAGACAATTAGGATAAATGTGTTTTGATATGCATATACTTTAGTAAATTAAAAATAATCTTCATGGAAAATTCCTATTTTTCTGCCTTGGCATAGCATTGCATCAGTATACTCAGGCTGCCATGATAGTGTACCACAGAATGCGTAGCTTAAGAGAAATCATTTTCATAATGTTCTGGAGGCTGGAAGTCTAAGATCAAAGTACCAGAAGATTTGACTTCTCCTGAGTCTTATTGCTTTGTCTTATAAATGGCCACCTTCTTGTTGTGTCTTCAGATTTCCTTTTCTCTGTACAGACACCTCTCTGGTGTCTTTTCCTCTTTTCATAGGGACACCAGTCAAATTAGACTTGGGCCACACACACCCCCCCCTTTATTACCTTATTTAATCTTAACTACCTCTTTAAAAACTCTATCTTCAAATACAGTGAAATTGGAGGTTAAGACCTCAACATACAAATTTTAGGGGAACATGATTCAGTCAATAACAGGTATATATATATATATATATATATATATATATATATATATATGTATTTCTCTAGGTTGACTGAAGTTGCTACCCATCTCTAAGTTACTTCTGTGCCTTGTTTCCACATTCCAAATTGTATTTTATTAATCTACAAAACATTGTAAACTCAATGTTTTGAGTTTCCCTAATCTAAATTAAAAAGTTATTTTTTTCAAAAATATGTAGAAAACACAAATACACCTTTAAAATTTTTTTCTCACCTATCAAAAGTCATTAGTAATCCCAAACTATAATACTTTCCACCCTTTCATTAAAGGTGTTATAATGGTGAGAAAGAACTTTTCATATATGTGAGTTTCAGCCTTGATAACCCCCTTGACTACCAATCAGTCTGGATTTTCTCCCCAACACTGTTATTTAATTTTAGGCCACTCTAGAAACAGTGCTTGAAACAACTTTCTTGCAAAATCAATTCAGTAAGAATGAAATCCACAAAATACACTTCAAAATGAAAATTATAATCAGTACTTTCCTCCTGACTACATTCAGCAATAAAATATTAAACGGAACATTAAGAACAACAATTAAAGAGCTTAGCTTTTAAGCTGTCTGGTGGTGTGCAAGATTCGGTTCTTTATTGGCTATTAGAAAAATTACCAAAGATTTGTCAGTTATTTTAAGTGAATGCAGAACCGCCTGCTCAGCAGTAGTGACAGGAAGTACTTAACGAAAACCTAAATTTCTTACATTTTCATTTTGGAAAATTGTTTTATAATTTTTCAGTCGAGTATGGTTAGTGTGAAAAAAAATTTTTTTAAATGTTGGTATTATATATAAAATAAATCTTCACAACTAAATTGCTCCTAACCCTGGAAATGTTTGAAAAGGCATTTCTAATGTGTCTGCTCCAGGTCAGTCAATCTTATTAAAATGTGTACTTAATAAGTCCATAATGAATATTTATAGAAAAAAATTCATAGATAAATATATTGTAAGGAAAACACTGCTGTTTAAAGACAAATATAATCCATAAGAAATAGTAATGCATTATAAAACAAACTATATATGTCTTCTTTTTATTAAAACGAATTGAGGGGTGCCTGGGGGGCTCAGTCAGTTAAGCGTCCAACTCTTAATTTCAGCTCAGGTAATGATAGCATAGTTCAGGAGTTTGAGCCGCAAATCAGACTCTGCACTGACAATGCGGAGCCTGCTTGGGATTCTCTCTCTCCCTCTCTCTCTGCTCCTACCCCACTCCTATTCTCTCTCTCTCTTTCTCAAAAGAAATAAACTTTAAAAAATTAAAAACAAACAAACAAACCACTTAAGGGGCACCTGGGTGGTTCAGTTGGTTAAGCATTCAACTTCATCTCAGGTCATGAATTCACGATTCGTGAGTTTGAGCCCCGCGTTGGACTCTGTGCTGACAGCTCAGAGCCTGGAGCCTTCTTTGGATTCTGTGTCTCCCTCTTTCTTTGTGCCTCCCCCGGCTCACACTGTGTGTGTGTGTGTGTGTGTGTGTGTGTGTAAAATAAATATTAAAAAAAAAACTTTAAAACATCTTAAAAAATAACGGAGTATCTGTTTTTAATTAATTGTACCCCTTAAGTGGAGGTGAGATGAAGGGGGAAATTAGCATTTGGTTACTTTAGGTATATGAGACAGGAAGGATAACAGAATACAACTAGGGAAAGGAAAAAAAAAAGGAGGAGGGAAAAAAAAAAGGAGGAGGGAAAAAAAAAACTCTTCTTAATGCAAACTGCTGATTGAATGTGCTACAACAAAAACAAGTTTTTATTTCAGTGTGTACGAGTTCTTTCTTTCATTTAGCAATCTTAACTCTTCAGAAAATAACATGCCACTCTGTGGTAACACAGCCTCTTCTTTTCTGTCTCCTGGTAGGAGAGCTCTGGGATCAAGGTGATAATACTCTTCATCGAGTGTTTTAGTAGTCTAGGAAATGAGGGCTGGTATAATCATGGCCCTCCAGCAGTGCTGTGGTAAAAGAACCTCTACTGCATCAGCTCCACTGGCCGTACTTCACTAAAGTCCTCTTTCAATGAGGTCAGACAACAGTAATTTGTTATGTGGGTCATGGCAGAATCCTTCTTCTCAACACTACAAAGAATGACTCCTCTGTCAATATAAATACATCCTAATGCATTTAGTCTCCCTGGAGGCTCTATTACACACTCCAGAGCTATCGTGCCAAATTCTGCCACTCAGCATTATAATATCTTTCATCTTGCCTTTTCCCCCCACTTTATAATAGAAGTGAATAAAACACACACCTATAAAAGATAAAGGTGGTTTTCTTCTTTAAAAAACATTTTACTTTGTGGACATTATCAAGAATGAACATCAGATTGGGCATGTTAGCATTTCAAAGGACAGGACATAATTCAACAGAAATATTACATTAAGAATTCAACTCTTTCATATTTTTCCATCAATATTTGTTTCTGTAAATCTTTATTATTTCACCTTCACCCAAATAAATATGTATATGCAAAATATGAAAAATGGAGGAAGTAATTTTCCCACAAAAATTGTAAACTGAAACAATTCAATAGTGATTTCAGAATTATCTGGCTCAATATAGATGTGTGTTTCTATTGTTACTAGTATCATTATTCTAAAATTCTGATCTTTAAAATTTTTCAATTTCTGAAATGTTAGTTTCAAATATTATAAAGCAATTAGAATGAATACATATTAAGGAATATAATATAATCTACACACTGATGAACATTTTCGTTATAGATGTACTTAGTCTCAATTTTCCCCATCTCTTCATTCATAAAACAAAGTGAAAGATTGCAGATTTCTAGACTCTTTTCAAATATTAATTGATTTTATATTATTTGTTTTTCTATGGTATCCTAACCTAATAAATCTCCACATTAACCCCTCCACTCTGAAGAAAATGTAAACATACACAGACTAACATCCAACTCAGAGTGGATAATGGTCTGAATAGAAATGGTGGGTTTGAAATTGGTGGATATTGTTCTATGTTGACTGTTCTGAGAAAAGGAGATTCGGGGCCAAAAAGGTCAGCTTTTGAAGTGCTCGTGTAATGTAGCTTTGAGATGAAGAATATTAACTCAGACAAACTTTAAAAATGCTTTCCTTAAAAATCTGTATAAATAAATTAAAAAAAGGCAACTTTATTCTCAGTAGGTCACAAAGCCTAGAGGCTAAAAACCCTAGACAAGATGCTAACCAAAGGTCATTTGCTGTTTTAAGATTCAAAATTATTGTATTCCTCTTGTTCTTTGAAATCGACAATCAATTATAAAAATTGCAGTAATAGCAGGTATGCTTTATAAGTTTGAACTTGGAAAAACAACTCAAATTCTTAAATATTCATTAATAACAAGCTTGGAGAACAATACATGCCACCAAGGAGCTACTTCTCTGATGCTGTGAAAAGCAGTTGAAAGAGCAAAGTGTTACGCATATGTGCTCACATTCTGACGCTGATAACTACCAAATGTCTGATGTTTGAAAATGTTTAATAATACCAAACATTATTACTGAGGCTTATTATATAATTAAGTACTTTGACAAGTAATTTGCAAATATTCCTTATTTGATATTCACACTTGCTTCCTGATATAAATGTCATTGTTACTGACAAAGATCCAGAGAGTTCTGGATTCTAGGATTCACCCTCAATCAATGTGGAATGGGAGATGGTGAATAAATACTGCCCCTCCCTACCCTTTTTGAAACAAATCGATGTATATTTGATACTATATTAGAAGTTTCTGAGCAGATAAGAGCTCTATTATTAGCTAGGGAACACTATAATGAGACAACCAATATCAATTTCCTATTATTTCTCTCTCAATTCTCTCACTTCTTCAAGGTACTACCCGGAAACAACCTTCCAGATAAACTACTTGCAACATAATCATTGACTGAGAGTCTGCTTTTAACTTGAACCTTACTACTAGACATGGTCTTAGAAAGCATAATCTTGGTATAAGATTCAGGAGGTTCATCAGATAGCATTAAGGATTCCATCGGTGGTAGTAAATTGTTATAATAACCTTTGGCATGCTACAATGTTAATAATTATTAAGACTCATCCACCTGGATGTACTGTTATGCATATTATTGGGGTCTTTATGTAGGGTTCATCATGCAGGCATGATCAAATATTAACTCCATTTGCAGCCCCACTATTGGGATTTGGACAGCTTCCAGGTGGGTGAACACAAAAACGTGCAGGAAGAGTGGTGGCATCTGAAGAGGACAGGGAAACTCTATGCCCTTTCCCATGGACCTTTTCCTATGCATCTCTTCCCTCTGGATGATCATGTGTATCCTTTACCATATATTTTTATAAAAAAACTAGTAAACAGGAAGTAAACTCTTTCTGAGTTTTATGAGATGCTCTAGCAATTTAATCAACCCCAAGGTGAGGGTTGTGGGAACCTGTGGTTGTCAGAAGCACACATGACAACCTGGATTTGTGATTGGCATCTGAAGTGGGGAGGCTGGGCAGTCTTGTGGGACTGAGTCCTTAACCTGTGGGATTTGATGCCATCTCCAGGTAGATAATGTTAGAATTGAGTTAAATTATACGTTGTTACAGAGAGCTGCCTTGGTGTGGAAAAACAACAACACCCATCTGGTATTAGAAGTACTGTGAGTATGGTTGTAGTGTGGTAGTAAAGGATAAACATAGGAGGAAGCTGGAGATTTTCTGACACAAAGGAGAATTTCTATACCTTTCAAGAGCTATAGGAACATAATCTCAGCTAAGAGTGTTATGAAGTGACCCGAACCATCATCATGCCCTGCTCTAGCACAGCAAGGGTAAATGGCAAGCCATAATTAATTCAGTCTGTTTCAAGCCCATCTTACAGTGGATCCAATGAATATACAGACACACCATGAGATCACTACCTTGGTTTTTGAGTTCGTTATTATGATGAATATTCTTAGAATCTGGAAGAACCTTCACATTGCTTTTATAATATTTGTTGAAAGAAAATGGCAAAAAGGCAAATTCGAAGCCCTTTGAATTACTTGTCTCTACCCAGATAGTTGGTATTGCATAAATCAATAAATTGTTCCTTTTTTTACTCCTAAATAGTCCATTATATAGATACAATACAAATTATATATTCATTTATCTGTGGAAAGACATCTTGGAGGCTTACATTTCTTAGTGATTATAAATGAACAAAGTTTCTATAAGCATGAACATACAGGTTTTTGTACAAAAGTAAGTTTTCACTTAACTATCTAGGAGCATGACTGCTATACTGTGTGGTAAAGCTATGTTTAACTTTATAATTAGCTGTCAAATGAGCCTTCCAAAGTGACTATACAATTTTTAATTCCAACCAGTCATGAATAAAACTTGCCAATATTTTATATTGTCAATCTTTTTGGATTTTGGAACCATTCTATAGAGCACAAAGATATTTCATTATTGTTTAAATTTGTATCTGCCTAGTGACAAAGGATGTTGACAATATTTACATATACATATTTTCCATGTATCTATCATCTTTGATGAAGTGTTTATTGATATCATTTATCTGTTTTTGTACTGGGTGGCTGATTTTCTTGTTGTTGGCTTTGAAGTGTTCTTTATATATCCAGGAAAAATGTCCTTAATCAACAGCAATTTGTAAGTATTTTCTTTCCATTCGTGGCTTGTACATTGTCTTATGAGAACGTTAATAAAGTACAATTTATCAGTTTCTAATATACTGTACTTTTGTGATATATTTAAAAGTTCGTCATCAAACCCAAAGTCAAAGCAATGTCTTTTTTTATTTCTATAAGTTTTATACTTCTACATTTTATATATTTTTAAACTTTTTTTTGAAGTTTATTCATTTTTGAGAGAGAGAGAGACAGAGTGTGAGCAGGAGAAGGGCAGAGAGACAGGGAGACACAGAATCTGAAGCAGGCTTCAGGCTCCAAGCCTTCAGCACAGAGCCTGACACAGGGCTTGAATTCAATGAACCATGAGATCATGACCTGAGCTGAAGTTGGATGCTTAACTGACTGAGCTGCCCAGGTGCCCCTATAGTTTTACATCTTATATTTAGGTCTATGATCCATTATGAATTCACTTTCTATGTAACTTACAGCAACCATAAGTGCCTGATAGAACCTATAAGAGACTCACTGGAAGAAGTGACATTTACCTTAACTCTAAGATTAATTCAAAAGAATTTATTTTTAGTAATTGTATAACCAGGATTAATATTGATCTAACTCTTAAGGAAATGAAGCACCATGAATGGGAAAAGGAATAAAATATGAGGCTTATCGGGATTAATTTTTTTTTGTGCCAGCTTGAAATTATAGCCAGGAAAGATGATTCACTAAAGAAAAAAGACAAAAAAAAAAAAAAAAAAAAAAAAAACAAAACAAAACAAAAAAAAAACAAAAACCAAAAACAAAACAAAACAAACAAACAAAAAAAACAGAAAGAAGAACCTAGATTAAAATAGGACCTACAAATGAAATATAAAATAAGCAAACTAAAAAATATGATTTTAACAGCAAATCAAATTCAACTAACAGAAAATATAAATATTAAATGTTGTCAGATCACAGTGTGTTAGAACATAAAAATATAAAATACAGAAAACTAAGAGGTATAGAGGATAGAACAAGGGTTTAACAGATATTTAATTGGAACTCTAAGAGGCAGGTCGAAGGTGAAATTTAGAGAGCAATACCTGAGGATTTTCCAGAATTGATGAAAGACACAAACTTGTAATTCCAAGAAGCCAGAAAATCCAAAGCATAAGAAATACTAGTAAACTAATTCCTAGATACATCATAATAAATCTCCAGAATACAATAGCTAGTGGAATGAAAACAGGTGGGGTTGGGAAGATTGATTACTTTTTGTAAGAAGAATTTAGTTGAATATTACCCCATTATCTCATAGTTTTAACTTACTTTTCATGGTCTTCCTTTTTTTACTTTTCTTTTTCCTTCCTTCTTTGTTCCCTCCTTCTTCCTCCCTCCCTCCCTTCCTTCTTTCCTTCCTTTTATTCTTGGATCAGTCAAGAGAAGTAAAACTCTTATTTTCACTGTCCAAACACCAAGCAATATACTGGGAAAACCAGCGGAAGTCCTCACCATAGCCTTGCCTCTGGAGCACATTGTGCATGAATACTTTCATGAAGTGGACATTCAGCTCCTTCAGGGTCACATTCCCATTTCCTATGGACTTTCCATAAAGCCCAACTATCTCATGGAGTTTTTCCTCATTGATTTCATCTGCTCTGTCAATTTTGTTACCCAAGATAAGGATCGGCATATTGGATATCGTTTCATCAGTTATTAAAGCCTTTAGCTCAGTTTTGGTTTCCATGAGGCAAGGACGATATGCAAAATCCAACAGAAAGGCAATCCCATTAACCGCTGGCACATCATTTTTCCAATCCTGGTGTTCTTGCTCGTGCCCACCAGGATCAAAAGTTGTAAAAGTCATTCCAGCCATTGTCAGCTATTCTGATGTTGGATCTAATGTTGAAACCTGTGGGCCGAATCAGTCATCACTGAGCATGCGGAGAAGAGTGGTTTTGCCTGTATTGTCCAAATCCAACAATACAAGTTTTCCAGATTCCTTGTAGAGTCCTAGGAACTGGAGCACACTGCTGAAGCCATTGTAGATCCACTCAAAGTTCAAAGACATCATTAATACTTAACTATGACCAAGGGGTTCCTCTGGTGGCAGTGGGGGCGGGGTTTCAACCCTCCTACACAACACACAGCCCAGCAGCACCAGGACCACCAGCTGCTTCTCTTTTCTTATTTCTAACCATGTCCTTTCTCTTGACAACTATGAGAACAAATAATCTAAGATCACATTCACTCAGTTTGAAACGTCTTTTCCTCTGTTTGGTGTCACTCAATTCAGGTTTTAACCTTAATTTTGATTCATTAACTGCACCTTCTCAGAGATCTTGCTTATACACTAACTGAAACATGGCTGTCCTCTATGATACAGTTTTCTACAGAATTGATTTTTAACACAAGGAGACATAATTTTTGTAAGTGTTGACTAACTTTGAGTTCCCTTCATCTGTTTTAGGAATAAGAGTGAATAAATGACTTGAATGTTTGCTTAAAACATTCATCATTTTATATATAAAAATATAAATGAGAATTACTAACATAGCCTTATGAAATTAATTTTAATGCAACATACATTTTCTACAAAAATCTGTCATAGGACTAAGGTTCTGCATGTGTTCAAATTTGGAAAGACTTAGGATTACTCCATCAGATGATGTCTCCCTCTGTGAATCCTATGTAGGATTTTCCTCTTTCTTTGCTAAAGATCTGTTTACCCAGGTCTCTTTTTGCTGCTTAAAAATAACCGATAAAAAGGCAGAGATATGCACATTTGCTGCTGTTGACGCTTTGGTGTGTATTTCATTCTAATTTCCTGCCACCAACTCCCAAACTGATCTATATCTTGGCAATTTTCTGACACAATCTACTCTAAGTACCGTCTACAGTTTTAAAGATAAAGTCATTATTTTTACATCCAAATAACAGCAACAAATGACCTTTACACTTTTACTAAAACAATGTCTGATGATTACTGATAAGTTTCAGTCAACACTACAGCAAACAACCCTGATTCATGCTATAAAAATAGTAAAATTCATCCAAAGATTTGAACATGTTCCTTTTGCCCCTTTTCCCTCCCCATTCCAGAGACACTTCAGCTTCATTGCTAGACTGGCTGCTCTGTTCATGCCATCAATTAAGGCGAAGCACAGGGACATGCACATTATTGTTTACTGTACCACCTGAAACAGGAATACAGTAGCCCAGAATGTTAGGAAACATATTTCAGGACTTCTTTCAGCCATCTCACTCCACCCAAACAATAATCCTTTCCTCCTGTTTCTGAGTGCCAGGGAGCAGTTGCCCTTTTAGATCTGGAGGGGACTTGAGTAGCATAAGATATATTAGATTTCAGTTTGGTTTATTGGCTTCTTTTTTCCTCTTGTCAGTATTCCACTTATGCTGTTTCCTATTGTGCACCCTTTTTTCCCTCCTCACCAAAGGGCTGACCCCAGAAGACAGAAAAGAGAAGACTTTGTTGTAGCTAATTAGAGAGGGAAGATTTCTGGGAAATCGGATAGCAGCATCACAGTAACTCTTAAAGATCTTTATATTTAACAAATATTTACAAAACACTTTAGAATGTGCAGGGCTCTGCACTAAGTTCAATTTTTTTTTCTTCTTGAGAATATTTCCAACAGCTTGAGGTACTTACATTAAATATGAATCTTATTCAAAAATCCTAGAAAGCTACATTTTGGGCCAGTAAAAGGCTGATATTTGATATTTAATACAGGAAATGATTTCTTCTTCATTTTCTTACTTATATAAGATATATATATGTATATTTAATATATCATATATATTTATATATATCTTATTTATCTGTATTATAATATATGTTATCTTATGTATATTATCATATATATACATATATATATTTATAGCACACACACACACATATACACTATGAAACAACTTACAGCACACACACATACAACACATTCCTGTATATGCTCACTATACTCAATTCTCAATGTGTTTACTTGCAGTTCTAATTTACAAAGCTAACTTAACTCAAATCATCAATTCAAAAATGTTTTAGTGTTCAGGAATGGCATGTAAATTTCAGGGGTTTTTCTCTTTTTATATAAAAGAGAACAAAGTTCAATTATGTTTTAGGGAGTTGTTTGTTTTCTCATTGGTTTCAATAATCTAAAGGAAATAAGTAGTTTGGAATTGAAAAAAATGGGAAGTAAATTTTATTTATTAGGAAATTTGTAAATTTTATCAGCTTCTAAAATCAAACTACTATGTATATTATTAGATTTTAACTCTATAATAACTTAGTTTTTACAGAATAAACTCTGTAAGATAACACAGTAAGTTGAGACTCTAGTGTGGTCTTTCTGATACTATACACACACATACACACACACACACACACAAAACCAATGCACCTACAAAGTACAAAGGTATTATAACTAAATTACATAAATTGAAGTGTTATAACCTGGTTTTGATATGTGATTACAACCCAGTGTTACATAATCACTATTCTATTCTCTTTTATGTAATTTTATGGATTTATGTAATGATTTGGGGAGAGGGGTTATTATGGGCTGAATTGCATCCCCCCAAAATGTATATGCTGTAATCTTAATCCCTAGTACCTTATAAGATGACTGTATTTGGAGATAAGGTATTCAGTTAAGTTACAATTCTGGCACTTCAACAAGCTGACAAAGTGAGAATTTTCTTGGCAGCAATTGATTTCTATTTCCCAAGATGTTCACTGAGGATGTGCTTATTTTAAAGCAATATTAAAGGTCTTGTGCTTTCATATATTATGTTTGAATGTTAACTTTGTTAATATCTTGTTATGTGTAGATATAAAATAAATAAATCATATTTATCATGTATGGGAATTCAATGATTAGCTAGGTTCACTGGCAGAGTTTTAAATAGTTCTTATCTATTTTCCAGAAGACACTTAATTTTTAAACTATTTTTAAAGTTTTTGTTCAAACAATCTAACCATATTTAACTTACTGTAAATACATCAATGCTTTATGTCACAGTTATAAAATTTTTTATCTGATTGCATGTATATAATACCTATACTTTTGGGGTGCCTGGGTAGCTCAGTCGGTTAAGAGTCAGACTTTGGCTCAGGTCATGATCTTATGGTTCCTGGGTTTGAGCCTTGTGCTGGGCTCTGTGCTGACATCTCAGAGCCTGGAGCTTGCTTTGGATTCTGTGTCTCCCTCTCTCTTCGTCCCTCCCCTAATCATGCTCTGTCTCTCTCTCTCTCTCTCAAAAATAAATGAACATTAAAAAATCAAAACAACAACAATGACAACAATAATACCTATACTTTCAAGTTTGCTGAGGGAAAAACGAGGTTGCTAAACTCAAATACCTATAAATAAGGTGGTAATGTATTCATCAAAAGCAGACCAATCAGTAGACATAAAGAGCATTGGGGATTGTGGAAAAATGGAATTTGATCAACATACATGGAGGCATTTAGAGACACATTTTTTGGACATAGTTGGTCAAAATAAAAGATGTCTGAAGTCTAAATAAGGCTCAATGGTAATATATTTAGTGTCTTCACATATTAAGTATTCACTATCCCCTATATTTTAAATATACAGAGAAATAAAATTTAAACTTGAAAGTCACTATTTCTGATTTTATTTCAATATGTTGCTGACATATCTTATTTTCAATATAATTAATATAAGTTATTCACCTGGCAATACCTATATATCAGTAAATTATAAAATTAAATTAGGAATATATGCTACTCTATGGATGGTAAGATACAAAACATAAGGGAAGGGAATATTTACATGGTGAATTAAAATAGTAGAAATAGATAAGCTTTATAAGATTTTTACTTCAGATAACACCAACTCTTCATATTATGTATGTATTTCCTTTAATCCATACACTAGACGTAGAATGTAAACCATTATTGTATTGACTACATATAATTTGTCTTAACTCATTATTCCTCATTTTATGTGATACAACCTAGCAGTAGCAAACATTTAACCTTCAAAATCAATAGTATTGTGCTATATAAAAGTAGTAATAGGTATTCTCCTCTGGCTCATTAATCTGATGATACATTTTTAATTTCATTCATTCCATTAATATAATGGAGGAATGAAGTTGGTTCTCTGCCTGCAAACAAAATGACATTTAACATTATGAAAAAGTGTAAATAATATGATTCTGAAATATAACTGGGAAGGTCTCCAAAAGCATGACCTTTCTAGGTTTTACATATAAACAAATACCATGAGATTTTATTCTAAAGTAATCTTATATAAGAAAAACTCTGTACATATAATAATGATAAAATTAATAAATCCCACATTTTTTAAACTAAATGGCTGAATAACAGTTTAACTGGACTATTCTTTTTTTTCCCCCTAATCTCACCTTAAAGGTCAGAGCTAACTCAACTTAATGGTTCAATCTTTTAGGGACATATACAATGACAAAGTAATAACGGTAGGGACACAAAATTGCAGGAATCATATTTACAAAAATGATGTAGTGAACAGGATAATTTATTTGCCAAAATTTATGCCATTCTCAAATTTGTATATATGGAAAATAATAAAATAATTCTTAGAGGACAAACTATTGCTATTTAAAATAAAAAGAATTTTGGGTTCGTGGTGGCTCAGTTGGTTAAGTGTCCGACTTTGGCTCAGGTCATGATATCATGGTTTGTAAGTTTGAGCACTGTATCGGGCTCTCTGCTGTCAGTGCAGAGCCTGCTTCAGATCCTTGGTACCCCTGTCTCTCTTCCCTTCTCCCGCTCACGCTGTCTTTCTCTCAAAAATAAATAAAATAAAATAAAATAAAATAAAATAAAATAAAATAAAATAAAATAAAATAAAATAAAATAAAATAAAATAAAATAAGAATTTCCAGATGCTAGCTACAAAAACGTGGTGAAATGTTTTGATCAAATTTAGCTTGTAGTAGCAATTAATTATGTTACTTCTTTTAAAAAAATTAATGTTTTTCATTTTTTTAATGTTTATTTTTGAGAAAGACACACACAGAGTGCAAGCGGGGGAGGGGTAGAGAGAGAGGGAGAAACAGAATCCGAAGCAGGCTCCAGGCTCTGAGCTGTCAAGCACAGAGCCGGACGCACGGCTCAAACTCACAAACTCTGAGATTGTGACTGGAGCCAAAGCTGGACACTTATCCCACTGAGCCATCCAGGTGCCCCTACTTTTTCTTTTTATGTGAATATTTTACTGGGTTCAGTTGTTGACCTAAATACCAAAAAAAGTATAAAATGGAGGCATTCTATAGTAAGCAAAATGCACCACATGTAATGTATATGACAAAAATCTATACACTTAGATGACTCTTTCTTTTAGTGTCAGTTGAACACATTATTCTATTTTTCCCATAATCATTTATTCTTCATTTGTCATCGCAAATTGACGTTTCCAACAAAAATCTAATTATAGGATTAATGGGATGCACAATAAAATAATATCAAAAATGGCTTTACACTTCACAGGAATTTAAACATTGTTGTATTTAATGCACACTTCAAATCTGTAATGTCCTTAACTATGCCTTTCTTTTGCTTGGGATGAGGATGAAGCTTTCTGGCATTGGGATGCCTACATAATGCTAGATAGTTGGTGCAGATGCAACTCATCTTGATGAGTCATTTTGACTTCCTTGTAGACTCTCCTTATTCTTTAAAATTTCTTTCAATGGTGGTACACCCACAAATCTTTCCTGTTGTCCCCCCCTTTTTTACCCACAATCCTACATTAGTCCTGGGACATTCCCATCTATTTTAAATGACTTTAGTTACCATTTTAATGTGGAGATAGTTCCAACTTATATTTTAACCTAGATCCTCTCCTTAATATCTCTACATAGCAGTGATTATTATCGTATTACTGATACAGAAAAAGAAATATATATAAATACACATATATAGATAGATACAGTTGTGTATGTTTATTTGTTTTATAATTTAGATGTGTGTGTATCTATATACCTATGTGTGCCCATGAAGTACATACAAATACATATTTGCTCTCTGGCCTATGATCACTATTTCCTGAAATGACATGCTGAGAATGTCAAATCTATTATTTGTAACAATTAGTAGTCACATCACAGAAACAATAAAAAGATCAAAATCTTTGATAACTATCTGAGGGTGCAAGTTTTTATTTTTTTAATTAATCTTTTTCACTTGATTGCAATTAATTTCCACATCTTCCATTATTAGACATCATGAGACAGTTCACAGTAACTTTATTCACAAACTATATAAAATCATAATAGAAGAAAATGAGTCATGGAAATAAGTACACATTATTCAGGATGGTAATAACTATCAAAAATCATGCAAAATGCAGCATGAGTTTTCAATCTTCTGATTCTATACAAAGACACCTTTTTTTTTTTGATGAAGTCATCCGTGAACAGCAATTTGCTGAAACAAGGCATAAAAATGTCGTGAGAATTCACATACCTACCAAAATTCCTCATAGTACTTAGAATTAGGCTGTGGGATAGTATCCCAAAGGATGCAGAGAAGAAGCCTCATTGTTTTAGTCATTTAAAACTAGGTTGGACAAATCATGGGGGAATATAACTGAGGAAATAATGCTCTACATTTCTTGAGGATGGGCACACTGATTTAATGGCTTTTTTTTTCATTTTGAAATTCTATAATAATAACAAAGTTTCAACTCATTTTCATATTCAGTTTCTGTAGCTCTAGGGTTCACTATGTAAATTATATTTGTGGACAATTTTAAGGAAAAGGAATGTTTTGAAGCTTTGTTGATAATTCTAAGAATGCTGCCTATGTGTAGTACCCGTTTATTTCATGGATTACTGATAATACCTATATTCTCAAAGTTTTTGTAATGCCTGAAGTTCCAAAACCTCCCACAAAAGACCACCAGAGTCGTAAGTCAAAGCCAAGCGGCAAGGGTCGTTTATTGCAGGTTCGAACCTGGTCCTCTGCGCACTCGTCGCCGGTGACGCAAGAGGCCACGATCAGGGTTGGTATAGCGTTTTTATAGACAGAGACAAATAGCACAGGGGAGGTTTTTACTTGTGGCGAGAGGAAGAAAGGGGGAAGGGGGTAGGTGAGGAATGTGCTAAGCAAGCAGGTTTACAGAAGCGAGAAATGCCGGTTAGTTTGTATACAATCACTCATTCCATTACATATCAGACTACATTTAGGAAGTTTTACAGCCCATTCTACAGTGGGTTACAATCAGGAAAGGTCTCACAATGCTCATAGCAAACAGCAAGCAAAACAAACTTCTCAGCAATTGTATTTTTTATCAAACATCCATAATAAGCAGAAAAGAGAACCTAGCTTTAAACTAAGGCGGGGCTGTCATTTGGATTCAAAGCTGTTCCTTTCATTTTCATCATGTTAGCACAACATCACAAATTTGTGACATAAACTTGTGAAAGAAAGAGTCCATTCTGATATCAAAATGTCACATTTAGAGTTTTTTTTTTTAAATCTCACCTTTTGCAATGGAGAACGATAGAATGCTGTGTAAAAGTATGCTTCTGCTGAGTGAACCAGAATAATTAAGAAGGGCCTGAATTTATTAACTTTTTAATTGATTGATAGCTAGAGGAAGAAGCAGTCACAATCTAAAATATACCAAAATTGGGGCGCCTGGGTGGCTCAGTTGGTTAAGCATCCAGCTTTAGCTCAGGTCATGATCTCAGTTTGTGGGCTGGAGCCCCTTGTTGGACTCTGTGCTGACAGCTCAGGGTGTGCAGCCTGTTTCAGATTCTGTGTCTCCCTCTCTCTCTGCCCCTCCCCCACTCATGCTCTGTCTCTTTCTCAAAAATAAATAGACATTAAAAATTTTTTTTAAGTATACCAAAATCTATAACTAGGGTGAATCATGTTAGTATCCATATTATTATTATTATTATTATTATTATTATTAAGAACCAGGTGAGGGGATTTACTTAACTACTTAACTGGAAACAAGAACAGAAGAGGGTATGTTCTTCACAAAAAACAAATATATACTTAATCCAAATACCCATAGAATCATGGTGTTAATATATTTTTAAAAATATTTTAATGCTAATTTATTTTTGAAAAAGAGAGAGAGACAGAGAGACAGAACGCGAGAGGCCGAGGGGCAGAAAGAGAGGGAGACACAGAACATGAAGCAGGCTCCAGGCTCTGATCTGTCAGCACAGAGCCCGACAAGGGGCTCGAACTCACAAACAGTGAGATCATGACCTGAGCCAAATTTTGACGCTTAACAGACTGAGCCACCCAGGCGCCCCCATGGTGTCAATATTTTTGATGAAATTTTTCTAGTCTTTTTTCTCTAAGTGAAATATCATATAAATATACATGTTACATAAGTGTTTAATACTTTTAAGATATAAATAAAAAGATATAATAAGAGAAATAAATTTTCATTATTTTTTCAGTTAAAAATAGTATTTTCACACATTAGGAAAGCTACCAAGGCAATGAATTATAATGGAAATAATGACGTTTTAACATCAGCTAGACCTGGCCTGAAACACTTCCTTTGATTCTAATTAGCTAAGAGAATGGAGTTGCTGGCAGAGTTCTGGATTCTGGAAATACCATATGAGTTTTCTATGAAGAGACACAGCACATTTTCTGCTACATAGTTTTCTCTGCCTTTCTCATTCTCCTTCTCAGGCAAAGTGTGACAAGCTATCTTTTATTCCTTAGAGTGATGAAGGAGTGTGGAGCAAGCTTTGGGCAAAATACAAGCGAGACCCTTCCCCCTCCCCCTGCCAGACCAGGTGGGATATGTGTGATATGCCTCAGGTACTCCTGGATGCCCAAGGACAAAGGGAAGGAAAAATAATTGTTAACTGATAGAGACCACAGTCATGCAGGAAATAGTCTCCATCAGTTTACAAAAGTCTTGGTAAATTACAAGAAAAAGGCAATCTTATCAATAGCTTAATCTCCAGAAGCCAATGGACTCCGTTTCCTGGAGCCCCAACTTCACTCCTCCATAATGATATAGGGAACAAAGGCATGAAGGAAATGACAGGTAAAATTAAATTTCCTTATAACCTGCAGCCCATTGACAACACTTGAAGAAAATACCAAGTATAACATTTCTCCAGGAACCCCTTACCGTCCTAATGCCTTAGTAGAGGAAAAACCTTAGCTTGACAATAGCAAGGCCTCAGGTATCTTAGGAATCCTCTTTAGCACATCAAAGTCCCTCTAGAGGCCTCCCTTTTGACTTTATCTCCCCCAATTTTATAGTATATAAGGAGCCACTCTTCACAAGCCCAGTGCAGCTCTTCCTGCCCAAGAGTCCTGTCCCCTTGCTTTAATAAAATCACCTTTTTGCACCAAAGATGTCTTCAAGAATTCTTTCTCTCCCTTTCTCTTCTTTCCTTCCTTCCTTTCCTTCCTTCCTTCCTTCCTTCCTTCCTTCCTTCCTTCCTTCCTTCCTCTCTCTCTGTCTCTCTCTGTCTCTCTCTCTCTTTTCTTTATTGGCCATCAGCTTCAAACCACCCCACTATCACCCCAAAACTTCAGCACTGAGGAAGGCTCTACTCATTTTGACTTTTTCCCAGATTTATTAAGTGCACATATGTTATCGTTCCTTCTCTTGTCTTATCTATTTTCTTTATGGCACATAAAATTGTATCCTACTAAAATTTAGGTCCCTTTGAATTATCATGGAATTAACTTTACCTTATCATAGTGTTAAGTATTTTTTTCCCAAATGAAATCAATTTTTACAACTTGCCACATTCTAAAGTTTATGTAATATGATATTCTAATTCTTGTTTTAGAAAACGTTTAATACTTTTAGCACCTGTGCTTGACTTTTAATAATCACATTTGATTTTCAATCCTTATGTTAAATTCTCTTAAAAGCTGCTGAACCAATCTTGAGAAAGGAAACATTGAAATTTGTACCTGCATGTGAAGAATAATCTTCATATTTTAGGAATACTTTAATTATCACTTGGAATTTGGAGACTCAACACTATATACTAATTTAGTCAACAACACATGTGCTACATTATCGGTTTCGGATTGAAGATGGAGTAGAGCACGCTTGGACTGACACTCTGAATAACACAGGATTGATTATGAGAAATTTCAGGCCACAGAGTAAAGTTTCTGTAGTATTTCCAGATAATTTTACCTGGCAAAATGGGAACACGTCCATTTTGTTAACTTCATAGTATATGGTTCTGAAAGATTCTTCAGACCGGCAGAGGAAATCTTTTTATTTGATACATAACTATAAAAGTGCTAGAGGTATTCCATTCTTATCATATTCCCCAATTCTGACTAATGGATTTGCAGATTAGGATTCTTTGTGTCTCAAGAATCCATACTGGAGGATGCACAATCCAGGCATTACTTTGATAGAGTGTAATGCCTGAAGTTCCAAAACCTCCCACAAAAGACCACCAGAGTCGTAAGTCAAAGCCAAGCGGCAAGGGTAAATGACCTTTTGCACGACCTATTGCAGGTTCGAACCTGGTCCTCTGCGCACTCGTCGCCGGTGACGCAAGAGGCCACGATCAGGGTTGGTACAGCGTTTTTATAGACAGAGACAAATAGCACAAGGGAGGTTTCAAATTATGAGGGGCCTGATTAGTTGATTTTAAAGTAAGGACATTTGTTGTTCTCTGATTGGGCATCCTTTGTCCTTTGGCGGGAAGGCTTTGTCCATTACTTGTGGCGGGAGGAAAAAGGGGGAAGGGGGAGGGGGAAGGGGGAAGGGGAGGAATGTGTTGAGCAAGCAGGTTTACAGAAGCGAGAAATGCCAGTTAGTTTATGTACAATCACTCATTCCATTACATATCAGACTACATTTAGGAAGTTTTACAACCCATTCTACTACACAGCGGGTTACATTCAGGAAAGGCCTCACAATGCTCGTAGCAAACAGCAAGCAAAACAGACTTCTCAGCAATTGTATTTTTTATCAAAGATCCATAATAAGCAGAAAAGAGAACCTAGCTTTAAACTAAGGCAGGGCTGTCATTTGGATTGTTCCTTTCAAGAGGATGGCCCTTCTGCCCGCAATCAAACCTGAAAACCTGTAAACTTTCAATCATACACAGACATGCTACTACCAATGTCTCCTGATTTCTTTCACCTGTCTGTGCCTAATGCATTCCCTTCACATTGGGTGGTCTTCTAATACTGTGATCAAACTTCGCTACTAGACAGGCCAAGGGCAGACAGGCCAAGGGCAGCCCTAAGATGGGCCACTTTGGCATGAACATCATTTTGAGTTAAAATCAATAAAAAGCCAACAGATTCAGGAAACATTCTTTACCAACTGCCTCAACTACCTGATGTACCAGGAAGAGAGCTATTTAACAGAGATTCCTGTTTACCTAAGAAACTCATCAACATAATAGGGCAACCTTTGTTTTCCAAACACCTCCTCTCACCTTTCTGCTAAGGGTCTTTCTGCTTTCTATCCTCAGACTTCTAACCCTCTCCTTAGCTCATATAAGCATCCCATTACCTCACTGTCTTTGGGAATTTTATGTCTATGTGGATGCCCCATATGTATGCTATTAAATTTTATTTTCTCCTGTTAATCTGTCTCATGCCAATTTGATTCTTAGTGCAGCTAGAGGGATCTTGAAGGAAAGAGAAAATTCTTTCTCCCAGAAACTGCCTTGGAGTCTTAAATGTCTGCCTCTAAAGATGTGAATTTATATGTTCGAAAAAGTACCTGAGGTGTTGAGGAAGAGCATTAGGTCTGACCCAGCCTGAAGCAGGGAATTACTGTATAGAAAGTTAACCAAATACATGCAAGAAGAGGAGACAGAATTCCTCTCTAGTAGAATACAAAAACTTCTGTATTATGTCATGTCACTCCTTCCAATCTATTGGACAAGTTCTGCAAATATCTACATTTAAACAAAACGTTCATTACCAGTTAATTCTGTTCAGTCCGCATTAATGTCAGTCTTATTTAGAGCAACACTATGATATTCGAACATTTGCAAACTGTATCTTAAATGTAAAAACTTGGATTAATTAGAACTCAAACCTTTGACCACTCCATATCAGATTAAAATTTCTAAAGGTGACTGTATAGATTACTTCTTTTACACACACACACACACACACACACACACACACATTAGAAATGCATCTATAGATTAGAATGAGAGAACAGTAATTTTTTCCCATAAAATAGTTTTTATTATTGCCTGTAAATCCAGGAAGCAGAAAGAGTATGGAAGTAAACTGCATGAAAAATCAGAGAAGATAACAATTAAAAGATTGTAAATTGTTAACACAGTTGACTGTCAAATATATCTACTCTATATTGATTGATATTGCAAGCTGCAAAACAAAAGTAGCATTAATCAAGTGATGCTCTTTTTCTGATTTTTGTCAAAGTGAAATACAAGATACCCATTATATATCGATATAATATTTAAAGTCACTTCATTATAATTTAAATTAGGAGATTTCCAAATACATAAGTTTCAGAAGCAAGATAATTTGGTAAGAGGCACATTCGGTATTGATGAAGTTTTAGGGTGATGGGGAGTTCGTGGGGTGGTCCACAGCCAACAGCTAAGAAAGAATTCCTGAAGATGTCTTTGGTGCAAAAAGGTGATTTTATTAAAGCATGGGGACAGGACCCATGGGCAGAAAGAGCTGCACTCGGGTCATGATGGGCAACTCATTATATACCCTCAGGTAGGGATGGGGTCAGGGATAGGGTAAGTCTCTAAGGTATTTTGGAAGAAGCAAGGTTTCCAGGACCTTGAGGGTCTAGCTGTGCTAGGGAAATGCCACATATTACCGTTTAATAAAACTGTCATGACACTCTTCAGATGTATATCGGGGGACAATAAACTTGAAGTATAATTGCCAGCATATATCTTGGGGCAGTTGAGATAAAGGAAGTATACTTACAGGATCCTCAAGTTTGGGATAATGTTAAGCTACAGTTCTCTTTTACCCCTAACACAAGGCAGCTGAGGTCCTGGAGGGAGGTCACTCTGCCTGTTTCAAGGACTTGTCAATGGGCCGAAGGCAGTAAGGGAATTAATTTTTCATTTGCCTTAGTTTCCCACATTACCATGTCAAGCACTTAAACCCCTTCCCTTTGTCCTTTGGTAGCCAGGAGTGTCTGAGGAATATCACACATAGTCCACCTGAGTGGGGGGTGGGGGTGGGTAGGTAGGGGTGGGGAGCTGCCACCCTGTATTTTGCCCTCAGCTTGCTCCATGCTCCCTCATCAGTAGACATATCAGGAAACAACTATGTAATTCCCCAAGCACTATGTTCCAGCCCAACCTGCGGCCTTCAATACCTTTTGAATTCTAAGTAGATCCCAGATGTTTTCCAAACATATACAGGTATTTGAAAACATCACTTGAAATCATTACTAAGTGTAGTCTAATCAAAATGAACTTTTTCTTTTTTTTTTTTTAACGTTTTTTTTTATTTATTTTTGAGACAGAGAGAGACAGAGCATGAATGGGGGAGGGGCAGAGAGAGAAGGAGACACAGAATGGGAAGCAGGCTCCAGGCTCTGAGCCATCAGCCCAGAGCCCGACGCGGGGCTCGAACTCACAGACCGTAAAATCGTGACCTGAGCTGAAGTCGGATGCTTAACCGACTGAGCCACCCAGGCGCCCCAAAATGAACTTTTTCAATTCCATTCAATTTATTTTTCTACACACAGGTAGACCCATGCCCATTTGTTTGTTGAAGAAAAGTACAGGGAAATATGACATTATCTTTCACGTTTCTCATTCCACACCGCCCCCGTGTGCTAGATACTGCTTCTAACTCTTCTAGAGTTGAATTTTCAAAGGATGATAAAAGGAAACAAAGTTTCTTTTCACTGGCATTGTTAGAATTTGGCAATGATGTCTTCTGTGTGAATGATACCCACATTTCTGTACTCTCTCATCGTTAGCATGAACTATGTCAATGGTCAATAGTGGTGACCACTGATGGTTTACGTTGGCTAAGACCATTGTAACATTTCACCCAATTTGACTAATCCTACCCACTCACCACCCTCACGACCTGATAGTATTAGAAGATGAGACTTTGGGGATGTAATTAAGATAAGGTTGAGAGTGCAGCTCTCATATATAGGATCAGTTTTCATATGAGTCAAGAGAGCTGGCTTCCTCTCTCTGCACTCTGCTATATGTAGGTGGATACAAAAGAAATCAAGAGTCTACAACTAAGAAGACAGCTTTCGACAGAACCTGGTTGTGCTTACAGCTGGTTCTTGCACTTCCTGCTTCCAGAACTATGGGAAATAAATTTCCGTTGCTTCTAAGCCCTCCACTTTAGGGTATTTTGTTATGGGAACCTGAACTAAGACATCCATCATTCCCCTCAAAGGCACTGGCTTACTCTTACCCTTTACTTGCATTTTTTACATACAGGATGGGGATGAATAATGGAATAAAAGCGGAAGAAACCCTGAAAGTTTTGTTCACCTCTCAGCAAGTCACATATAGATTACTTTAGCCTATTTGTAGACATATGTGAGTTACAATCAGATAGCGTTCCTTTGTTTTCATACTTCAATTCACTTAAATATTGATCATAGTACACCAGAAACAAGATGGTCTTAAAAAGGCCTGAGAGAAAGAATCTCTTTTAAAAAACAATTGGATTGAGGGTAGACTTTTTCAAAATAATAGAACACAGAACACAGGAAAAGAACATCTTCAAAGAACTGAGAGGAAATAACTCTCAACCTAGAAATGTGTACCATCAAAACAATTTTTCAAGAAAAATGGTACAAAAACCCCCACATTTATAGGCCAGCAAAAACTGAGAATATTCGCCATCAAAAAATCTGTACTAAAGACACTTGTAAAGGATATTTTTTTAATCTTAATTTTAATTTCAATTAGTTTATATAAGGTGTTACATTATTTTCAGATATACAATATAGTAATTCAACACTTACATACACCACCCGGTGCTCATCACAGATATTATTTCTGTAATACTGTGTATGCTGAGCCAAGTAGATGTGATTATTTAAATTTTTTAACTTTCTTACAGTAAAGGTTTAAACCTTTTCATAAAGAATTTGTATAATTTTATTAAATTTATTCTTGGATGCTATATTTTTATTGATGCTATATTTTTATTGATACCTCTAAGAATATTTATTATTTCTGATTTGCTAATTATATCTTATATGAAAACGTTAATTGCAGCTAATTATCTCTCCTTTTGTCAGAATGCAATTGGAAACCATTATCATTATTATTTTTATTTTAAAATTTATTTGAATTTTGACCTGGGGCCAAGAAACAACATATTTCATGAGCTTTAAAAATAAAATTGTATATCTTATTATTAAAGGTAGATTTGATTTAGATTTACTTGATCGATTTCAGTCACTTGATTTGCCACGGTTTCAAAAAAAATGGGGCAGTGTGACTAAGAAATAATTTCTTTAAATATCTCCATATAGTTTCTGAAATATATGTTTACATTTCCATTTTTAAGTGTATAAATTATGTGAGATAAGAACTCTTTAACTCTGGATCATCCTCTTAGTTTAAATATTTCTGAAACACTTTCTCTCAGATGCATTTCTGGCATAAATATATATGGATGAGTTATTTAGCTAATCTCAAAGTCATCTCTTGTCTTTGAAAGTTTAAATTTATCCCATTTATAGTGGTTAGAACATCAAATATATTTAGCTTGTAACTTTTAGCATATTTTATGTGCATTTCTATTTTAATGCTATGGGATTTTCTACTTCATGGTATATACATTACTTTTTCTTTGTGTGTAATGTTTGTACTTAATATGCAGTAAACCTCAAAGTTTGTACAACATATCCATATTTGTGTAACATGCATCCATGTATATTTTTGGTTCCCAAACTGGAATTGGAACTATTGGCTTTGTTACAAATGACATAAAAATTGATGCGCTTGTACTTTTCTTTTTACATCTTGATTTAATTTTGTTTTTAATTTTCCTGATCATTAATTTAGGATGATAATTAACCAACATTTATAGGCAATCAAAACAAATTTTTAAAAACATGTTTTTTAAACTTATTTTTCTATGTTCAGTTCTTCAATGTACAGTAAATTCTTGCAAGGAAAGTAAGAGGAGCACCACTACACTTCATAGCCCCTTTTGAGCCCTCCAGCATCGCCCCACCCTTCTTTCTTACTTTTGCTGTCACTCCTTTTTGTTCTACCTATTTTTTGTCATTGTTTATGACATTTTCCTAGGATAATGTTTCTCTCAGTTACTTAACCTTTGCTCTCTCTGTTAAAGTGCCTGGTGCCTGGCAGCAGGTGGCTTATCCTAGATTATTCATGGAGATATACTAGTTAGCTAGATTTTATTACCATGCAGATCTCTTTGTTTTTAAAGAAACATTTATTGGTGCTCCATTACCTAGGTTCTTGTATATGTGAGAGTGTCTTTTTTGCCTCTGTGTACTTCAGTAAAAATTGTTTGTCTATAAATGTCTTCACTTACACTTTCTTACCTTGAGAATTAAATTTGTTGCGTTTCTTCTGACATTGTGAGACCAACCTGATTACTGATTCTTCCCTATTAGCATCACCAACAGCACCACCAGGACATCACTCACCACACACAAATCCATGCAAACACATTTTGTGCACACAGTCGATTGTTTCAAAAGACTCTTCACTTACTTCAGATCTTAGTAACTTCACTAGGATGTTACTCAATATTGATATTTCTGTATTAAAATGTGGGAAGTATGATTACCTTTTCTGTTTAGATTCCTGGTGTTTATTTATTTATAACCTTATATGTTTCTTAGTCTTCTAAGTTTTTCAAATATAACTAGTCTTAATTTGGGTCAGACTAATAATTATTAGAGCTCTCTAATTGTGTTACTGTCTTTTATTTATTTTTTATTTATATTCACCCCAACAATGAAAAGACACTCTTCTCAGTCATTTACTTATTATGACATGTGCATATATTTTACCCACATATCAAGTATGGAATTCACTAGTAAAAATGTGTTCCCTTATTTTGTGAGAATTACTTCCTTGTTTTTGCTCACCCACTATATCAGTGAATAGCCAAGTGCCATTTTAATTCGCACTCGTAAGTGACACAATTTTATTTTCTCTGTAAGGTTTAGTATTTTTGTTTGCAACTGGTTTCTGATGTTTCTCTGTGATATCATTTGGTGGATTTCATTTCCTTTCACCTATCTTTTTTTTTTTTAATTTTTATTTTTAAACGTTTATTTATTTTTGAGACAGAGAGAGACAGAGCATGAACAGGGGAGGGTCAGAGAGAGGGAGACACAGAATCTGAAACAGGCTCCAGGCTCTGAGCTGTCAGCACAGAGCCGAACGCGGGGCTCCAACTCACGGACCGCGAGATCATGACCTGAGCTGAAGTCGGACGCTCAACGACTGAGCCACCCAGGCGCCCCTCCTTTCACCTATCTTGACATTTATTGGTACCATCCAACTAGCACTATGCATCCTTTAGCTGCAAAAACTTTGGATTATTTCTCAAGAAAAGTAATTTTCTACATTTTTGTTGTTACTATCACATTCTGAAATACATATAATTTTCAGAACTTCTGGACCTACTTTTAGGTACATTATTATTCTTTGACCTTACAACTTACAGCTATCTTTCTGTTCTAGCTTTTGTTACATTTATTCGACTTTATATTCCAACCTTGCTATTAAGTAATTTTTTCTAAAATATTTGTGATGTTAAAGCCTAATTTTTATTCTCTTCATTTTATGTCATGTTCTGATATAGTTTCATTAATAACATTTCTCTCCAAATGCTTTTATTTTACTCAACTCAAACTTTTTTCAAGTGTTCTTCTGAGTCCTTTATTATTCCTATCCTCCCTAGAGTTTTATTTTTAATTTATATGCATTATTAACCACTCTCAGATTTGGAACTTTTCTTTAATTGTCCAAGGATCTTTGATTCATATGTTTGAGTGGAAACTTTAAAAGTCCATGGAAAGCTCTTTAAACATGGTGGTCTAAGGTAGTATTTTTTTCTAGGTTTTATTTCTTCAGAGAAAAGAAAAAAATAGCAAATGTTCTGTCATTACATGTGATGCTTATTGCATTTTTTTACAGAAATGGAATATACGCGTATGTGGTTATGTGTGCATGTGTATATATATACACATGCACACATATACGCATATTTGTGTGTGTGTGCTTGGGGGGGAGGGGGGAGGGGCAGACAGTGAGCAAGACAGCAAGAAAGTAAGAGAGCAAGAAAGAAAAGGAGATGTGGTAGGACAAGAATAATAATGGAAACCGGGATTTTAATATGCTTCACTTCATGGCAAAAATGAAAATCCTGATAAAAGTTTGCAATTACTCCTATTATCTAATGTCTGAGCAAAATTAGCCTCAGTGCCAAAAAAATAAAGTGCTAATTCTCTGTAGGGTTTCACTTAAAAAGTGTGTTTGTGTAACTAGTAGAATTGACATTTTTCCAAGTCTAGACATGATTTCTCCATGTAAAAATTTCTCTAGCTTGTAAGTCCATCCTACGTTGATATATTTGTTGCCCTAAATTCTGCTTCCACAAAGCAGACGACTTAATCAATGACTTAATTTTTCAGTTTTAAATAGGAAATTGTAAGTCAAATATATTTTTAAAATGTCTGCCTGAGCAGGGGCATTTAATGTAAAGCTAGTATTCCAGCTGTCTCATCCAAATGTGTCTTTATTTCATTGTGTATATATTTGTGATATATTGGAAGAAGCGGTTAGTTTTGACTAAGCAGATCAGTTTTCAATACAGAAATTACAGTCACATTTTTCATACAATGTTAAAGAAAGCAAATTTCCCTGCTGATGCATGAATTGTAAATATTTAAATGCAAAAACAAGTTTTTGCTGCATGGTTGGCTGGAAAATTTTTGACATTGTATCATTTTAAATGCTTTCAACTCAGAAGACTAATCAAACTCCTGAGCTACAGAGCAGGAGATCTGCTGAATAAATATCAAAATGGCAGCTGTATTTTCAGAAATTAATATGTCATTTTGAGCTGAACTATGCACAAAATGATTACAAATAGAAGGGTAGGAGGTAATAGGATTAATTTATTTATTAGTGGTGACTTTTTTCCCCCAAATTAATTCGCTAGAACTACAAAAATTGAAATCCAAACATGTGACATTAAAAAGGGCTGTAGAATGAACACTTTGTAAACCTCCTGTGCTTGATTCTCGTGCTGGCTCTCCTCTCCCATCTTAGGTTAACAGTGCTAGGGAGGACTCTCCCGCTAAGACTAAGTGAACTAAAAGGGAAGAATTCCTGAAACGAAATCATATTATAACAACTGATTTATTTCTAATTGTTTGAATGTATTCTTTGCAATTCTAGTTAAAACTTCCTGAACAGGCTCAGTCTCACCTCAGTCCCATCCACTGTACCTATAACCATTGATTATTTTTAGGTCTTTGCTTTAACCCTTCATCACTATTTCTTCCCGATTCTTTGGTTTTATAGCAACAGTCACAAGGACTGGTACAGGTTTTCCCTGCTGTTTGAAAGTAGAACGTACTTATGAAAACTTTCATAAGCTGAAATGGAATAAACAAAGTAATTATGAGTAAAAGTGAAAATCCTTTTTCGATTTCTTTCCGTTAGCAAAAACAGGTACCAATGTAGGTCTTCCCTAAAATTAAAGTGGTGTAAATCAAACTTTCAGATAAGTGGGGAAACCTGTATATGAGCCCCATAACATTCAACTGAAAATGTATTAATCATCAACTCATTAAATTCTTCCCCAATCACCCAGCATGGTAGGAAGAATAATGACCTCTTCAAAACATCCACATCATTATCACCAGAAATTATGCCTATGTTACCTTGAATGGCAAAAAATAATTTATAGTTATGATTAATTGAAGGACTTTAAAATTAAGCAATTAGCCTGTATTTTCCAGGTAGGCTCAATCTGATCATATGAATCCTTAAAAGGTAAAGAACCTTTGATGGCTGTGATGAGAGAGAGAGAATGACTACAGAAGAATGGTCAAGGAGATACAAAGTTGCTAGAGGAAAAAGATAGACAAAGGCGAAGATGAACAAGGAATGTGAGCAGCCTCTAGAAGTTAGGAAAGGGAAAGAAATGGACTGCATTTTCCCCTACAGTCTCCAGAAAGGGATGCAGCCCGACTGACACCCTGATTTTAGCCCAATGGTATCCACGTGCCACTTTACGAAACTGTAAGAAAATAAACGTATGTTGTTTTAAGCCACTACATTTCTGGTACATTTGTTAAAACAGAAAAAGGAAACTTAAGTAATCACTGGGGCACTTGGGTGGCTCATCTGAGTGCCCCACTTCAGCTCAGGTCAGGGTCCATCTAACCTTTCCTGAGTTCGTGCTCTGCATGGGGCTCACGGCTGTCAGCAGAGTCTGCTTTGGATCTTCTGCCTCCCCCCTCCTGCTCACACTCTCACGTTCAAAAATGAATAAACATTCATTTAAAAAAATAGTTTATCACTCAAATGTTATTGAATGAAGCTTCAAAAACAGTCTCATGATTGGTTTTGGTTCTCTTCAATGTTTTTCTCTTCCCCTGAATTTTTCTAATATTTGTATGCCTAGCACTGAGCATAGCAACAGAAAGTTACCAAGGGTTGAGTGAAATCATCAGTGAAGGAATTGATGAGATGCATTTAATTTTTATACTTTAGGGGCACCTGGGTGGCTCAGTCGGTTGAGCTTCCAACTTCTTGCTGTTTGTGAGTTCGAGCCCCACGTCGGGCTCTTTGCCCACAGTTCAGAGCCTGGAACTTGCTTCAGATGTCTCCCTCTCTCTCTGCCCCTCCCTCACTGGCACTCTGTCTCTCTCTCAAAATAAACATAAAAAAAAGAAAAAAATTGTATACTTTAGAAGTTAACATAAATTATTTATTAAAGGTGAAAAATTACTCAATAAACAAACAAAAAAACAAACAAAACAAACAAAAAATTACTCAATAAACCTCTTTTCATTTTGATGACAATAAATGTATCCATCAAAGTCATCCAAAGATTCTGATACATGATTGAATCTGACCATTTGGTGGCAATGACCAGAGACTAGGAGTTGTGGCAACAAGACCTATAGTTAGAAAAAGATTCACTGCACCCAGCCTCCTCAGCTAAGAATAAATTATTTGGATTGTATGCAAAAACAGGAATGTGAACACAAGGTAAAACAACATCATTTGATTTGGTGGAAAGAAGAAAGAAACAGGTATCAGGAGAAAGAAGTTCTAATTCCAAACCTGTAAATCTGTCACATTTTAGCTCAGTGCCCTTGAGAAAATCTCTTAAATTTCCTGCACGTCTGTTTCTTCACATACAATATCAGGAGTTTGTGTTAGAAGTAAATATGGCTCTAATTTTGTTTCTTTAGGTCATAAATTCTCATTGTTATGAGTTAATTTTGATAACAAAAAACATTAGACTTAGAGAAGTCAACACTCATCCAAAAAAAAAAAAAAAGCATTGTAATAATCAGTAAGAGTCTGGCAGCCAGTTTTCACCCACAGTGTCACATTTCTCATGAACTCCATTTCCTCTGCTCCTGAGTTAACCTGATAGGGATGCTCTTCGCTTATACATAATTTTGGGTTTTTTTGGTGAATGATCTTATTGTTTACAACCCGACTGTTCTCTCTTACGTTGCACTGCACACTTTTCGCACTCTAAAGTCTTCATGTGGTAGGAGTTTGTCAAGAGACGTGGACACCATAAACGTTTCAGAAGAAATGTACTGAGTTCAGAAAATAGTGGAGTTTTTTATTGATTTTTCATTGCATAACCAATTTGTGTATAAATCCAAACATTTTATAATATAATTTTACATCCCCCCACATTACAACGTTTTATTCTTAACATAAAATTTTAGTCTATTTTATAGAGCTCTATTGAGCTTCTCTGTATTATTTGCTAAATTAATTTGTTCAAATTACAACCAGTGTTATCACTGTGAATGTTGTTTTATTTTTAATAATGGTTGATTATTGCTGGTATAGATTATATGGTGATCTTCTACGTAGCATACTGTTAAACTTTGTAATCAGTTTCTATAAATTCTCAGTTGTTTTTTCTATATAGATAATTACATTACTGATAATTGCAGGTTTATTTCTTCTAAAATATTTCTGTTTATTTCATTTTACATTATTGTAAGGTTATACTAGCTCCTCTAGAGCAATAGTAAAAAAGCAGCAATAATAATCTGCTTACCTTTTTTTTCCCTCTTGTTCTTACAACATTTGCTATAGACTTCTGGTTACATTAACAAATTAAGGAAATCCTTTACTTTTTCCAAATTGATGAGTTTTTCAAAGATATATGTACATACATATATATAGATAGATACATATATATTTATATATATTGAACTTATTTTTAAAGTTGAAACAGAAGGAAATTTTATCTTTCAGGTGTATATTAAAATAACCACCCAGATTTTTAATTTATTCATTGATAAGTTATATTGACAGATTATTTACTATTGAGTCATTCTTTCTTTGGACAAATTTTCCTTTAATCCTGATTCAGGTATTAAGATAAATTTATGAACTTTAGAAATACTATTCATTTTTCACATTTACTTTTATAAGCAAAATGACCCTATTTTTTTAAATTAAGATGTGAGATCATTATAGAATCATATTGTAAGAAATAACACAAAGAGATTTTTTGTACCCGTTATTATTTCCCCCAGTGGTAACATCTTGCAAACCTATAGAATGATATCACAATCAGGATATTGCTATTGAGAATGTCAAGACACAGAACATTTTCATCATCACATACATCCCTCATATTGCTCTAGATTAGCCACATCTACTTGTCTCCAAACTCCAATCTCTAAAAAACAATAATCTGTTTTCCATTTCCAAAATTTTGATATTTCAAGAATCTTATAAAATAGAGCCATACAGTGTGTAATCTTTTGATATTGGATTTTTTTTTTGACTCAATATAATTCCCTGGATATTCAATAAGGTTCATCAACTTCGTATCAAGAGTGTGTTCCTTTCTATTGCTCATTAGTATTCCATTATAAGATGGTATCACAGTTTGTTTACCCAACCATCTGTTGAAGGTATGTGGGTTGCTTCCACTTTTAGGCTATTAAGAATATAGCTGTTAAACATGTATGTACACATTTTTGCGTGAATTTTGCATTGATTTAGGATAAATGTTAAAGAGTGCAATTTCCGGCTCCTGTTAGGTGCATGTTTAGTTAGTTTTTTGGCTGATCACCTTACATTTCCACATACAATGTTTAAGTGATCCAGGCCTGCATCCTTATTTCTCTTTCTAGACATTCTTATAGGTGTGTAAAAACCTGTATTTTCCTAATGTTTAATGATGTTTAAAATCTTTTTATGTGTTTACCATGTACATATCCTCCTTTATGAAATATTTCTTCATATATTTTTCCAATTATCAGAAATTTCTATGATTGATTAATAAAATTTCTTTATAATGTTTTGTTAGATATGTGGTTTGAAAATGTTTTCTGTCAAATTGTATGTAACTTTCCATTTCAACTTCTCACAGGGTCTTTTGTAGAGCAAAAGTTCTGTTTTTCCTTTAATTTCATTGCAGTCCAATTCATCAAGTTTTCCATTTATTTAATAAATATTCTATGGTTTTAAATTTGACATTGAATTATATGATACATTTTGAAGTAGTGTTTGTACAAGGTGTGAACCTCATTGTGTGTATTTGTGGTTTATTTATTCTGTATCGTTTTTCTAAAGATCTATGTCTCAACAATATCACACAGTCTTGATAACTCTATATAACAATTCTTGAAGTCAAGTAGATTACTGACTCCTCTCTTTTCATTTCTAAAGTTTCATTTATGTTACTATAAGCAATTATATTAAATATATTGATACAAATTTTATGGTATTTTAATTAATATATTTTAATTTTGGTATCAATAATTCATTGTTAGTATAGACAAATACAACTGATCCTTGTATATTATCATGTATCCTGTGAGGTTGCTAAACCCAGTTATTATCTATAGGAGTTAGAAATATGAGTTTTATAGACTCCTTAAGATTTTCTACATAAATAATCATGTAATCTACAGATAAAAATAGTTTAATTTTTACTTTCTGATACAGAGAACTTTTATGTCTTTTTTTTCCTTCTTGCTTTAGCTAAAATTCCAGCATTACATTACATAAGAGTGTATCAATACATCATTGGCTTGTTCCCATTCTTCATTGGTTTATTCCCATTCTAGCAGTATAAAGCATCTAGTCTTTTATTAAATGTGATATTAACTATATATTTTTGTAAGTGTTCTTTAAAAAGTTAAAGAGGTTGTCTTTTATTCCCATTTTTTTTTCTTGAGGATGTGTTGAGTTGTATCATTTTTCGTATTATTTGATAGAGTCATGTGATTTTTCTTCCTTAATTTTAGGGTAAAATACATTGATTGATTTCTAAATAGTAACCAACCTGTATCTCTGCAATAATTCTCACTTGGGAATAATGTATAATGTTTTTATATATTACTAAGTTCTCTTGGACAATATTTTGATAAGAATTGTATCTACATCTATGAAGATACTGGACTCTAAGTTTCTTTTATTCTGTGTAGTTTCCTACCAAGGTAATAGTAGCTTCATATAATAAGTAAGAAAGTCTTTCCTCCCATTCTACATTCTGGAAGAGGTTATGTAGATTTGATGTTAAGACTTAAAAAAAAAAATGTTTGCAGTTACCACAGGGCACAACATTTAGAACTCCACACTGAATTTAATGTTCTGGCTGTCCATTTCTTGAAATTAGCAATAAATTTGGGACAAGGGTCCCAAGATGTTCATTTTGCACTAGGCCCCACAAATTTTTTGGTTAGTCCTATATGCAATGGATAAGCATGATTACTGATAAAGAAATAACCAACTCATATTAAAATATGTAAGACTTCCAGAAAGAAAATGGATAACTCATTTCTTAATTGGCATTGATTTGCAATAAATGACACATTTGAAAAATATTCTTTGGTGTTTATTAATTTCATTTTATTGCATATCTATAAAACTATAGAACTATTCTATGTGTCTTCCCTTATTGATTTTAATAAAAATATAATAACATTGATACTAGATATTTTAATTTGCATATTTAATTATGCATGGGTTAGAAAATAACTATTGAGAAGAAATAGATTGAGTCCACATTAATGTATGAATTTTCTCATTATAATAAAGTTTAATTATAAGTTTGAATTATTGATTTCTTGCTTGGGTAAACTAATTCCTCCATTACCAGTGGCAATGCAAACATATCATAATTAGAGGACAGAAGTAGGTAATGGAGATGTGTCTCATCAAATAATTATACCTCTCATTTTGATGAATCTTAAATTAGGATAGAGAAAATGATATAAGTTATAACAGTATATTTTATTTGCATAATTTCCTACTTATAAATTTATAAATAGTCTAGGTTATGTTATGTGAACATTCTAGCAGAATAAAGTGAACATTGTTCTCAATTATTCAGCTGGTTAAAAGAGAAATAAATATATTAAGGTGATACTAACATTAATTTTAAAGTATAAATCTTGTAAATTTATACTTTAAAATTAATGTTGAGAGGCACCTAGGTGGCTCAGTTGGTTAAGTGTCCGACTTCAGTTCAGGTCATGATCTCACAGTTTGTGGGTTCAAGCCTCATATCAGGTTCTGTGCTGACAGCTGGGAGCCTGAAGCCTGCTTTGGATTCTTTGTCTCCCTCTTTCTCTGTCCCTGATGCTCTGTCTCTCTCCATCTTTCAAAAATGAATAAACGTTAAAAAATAAAAAAAACAAATAAAATTAATGTTGAGATGATGTCAGCAAGATGGTGTAATAGGAGGTCCACATTCCTCATCTTCCCCCATAGAAACATAATTTGTCAGCCATCCACAGGGGGAAAAAAAGGCTTTTATGGGAGCCTTGACACACAGGTAGGAGATTCCAAAACCCTGGTGGAGCCCAAGGTTAATGAGGGTCACTTTCAGAAGGCAAATATCTAACCTTGACCCTATCCTATGAAATGAGTAGTATACGGAAATTCTTTCTTGTCGTATCTCATTTTATACAGCAGTTTAGGTATAACTTATTGTTAATATTAAGACACAGCATTTACTTTTTTGCCTCTAGAAAATGAAGCCAACCAAAAATAATAGAATTGTCCTTGGTTTCCAAATCACGTTAAAACTAATTACTAGGAACTTGAAGTTGCAAGTGAAAATACACTGTGATAGCTTGTATGGAGTCAAGGAAAAAGGACAGTTGATACATTTCCCTTTCATACTTTTTTGCAGCATAGAAAAATAAAGTGATGGCTCTTTACACAAAATACTTTCAGATACAAATTTTTGTCTTGAAATAGCATTTTCCCCCCTTACAAGCATTGTTTGAGTCAAACAGTAAAAAAAAAATAAAAATAAAAAACAACACCACCAACATTTTAGAAGTGGAATTAACCATAAACATAAATATCTGTCTAATAAATTTCAAATAAAAGAACACAAGTAATTTGCTTTTCTTTAATTATGTGTATTTAACTCAGTTTGATCAATATTTTCCGAAAGTCCTGATGTGAGTAAAAAATGAGAAAAAAAACCACACTGTATTTGTTTTGAGGAGAAGGGATTTCCGAGGAAAATCAAAATATACTTACTCTAGCACATAATACTAATGAAAGTAAAAATGCTTTCTTTTACTTTTTATAAAAAGTATATTTAGTTATCTTGAGACACAGAGAGAGAGCAGGATGGGCAGGGGAGGGACAGAGAAGGGAGAAAGAGAATCCCAAGCAGGCTCCATTCTGTCAGTTCAAAGCCCAAAGTGGGGCTTGAACTCATGATCCGTGAATTCATGACCTGAGCCAAAATCAAGAGCTGGATGTTTAGCTGACTGAGCCACCCAGGCCCCCCTAAAATTACTTTCTATAACTTGAAAAAAAGCATTGTTGGCTTATTAAATAGGAAAAACTCAGTGGGAAAGAATCATTAAATGGGTTATTTTTTCCTACTCCCGGAAGATCACTTGGTCAGTGATCTATACCTTCTGTTATCTCTGCCAGCTAACAGGATAGTCACTTTATATTTTCAATGATTAGAAAGTTCAACCCAAATTAAATTAAAAATTGATCCTATTTTTATTCAGAGCTACTACATTCCTGCTCAAACACAAATCTCTCCCTGGGTCTGTGATCTCTACTGAAATGGAAATTTTTGCTTGCTCACTTTCTTCATTTCTTCAATACCCACCACTATCACACACAAAACAAAGGCACAACCTTACTTAACAGTCTTGATGTAATTATAAAAATACAGCATTTATTAAAGTATCACCAAACCAAAGCTCATATTTTTGTCAGTTTATGAGAAATAGTAAAATGTATTAATATCATTGCCAACAATAATAGATATTGTGTTTAATGGGGGAAATCTCATGTCTTCCACAATTTCAGGTAAACAAGCACACAGAAATTCTTGTCATGAAAGAAGTGAGAAAAAATTGAATTGACAATTGTTTAATAAAGTTGTTGCACGCACTTTTATAATTTTCTTTTGGTAAATACACATCTCATTGAACATTATTTGAGACTTATTTTCCTAGTCAGAATAACATGAAGTAGAAATGTACTCATATATTTGAAGTTGACATTATAATTTTACTGAAAAATAATTTTAAATGTAGTTTAGACACTGGATTATACATGACTAAAGAACTGGAATATATACACTTTCAAAATGTGTTGAGTGAAAAATATGATTCCTGGAATATGAATTCAGGACTCACACCAGTATTACATATGGTACATGATTTTTTTTCTATAATCATTGAAACAGTGCAAGGTTGATTTCTATTTACATACCTTTTTGAAAATATGTTAATGAAAGTGAATGAATATTTACTATTTTAAATTCAAGACAAATGAAGTTATAACTTGTCAATAAAGAGACATACCCAATTTTAGATGCTTGGGGATATTATAATAACACAGCAAAATTCATATCTTACCTCTCTTCAATGCAAAAACCATATATTTCAATTATTTACATGAATATATGGTGTAACGCACTACTATAAAAATCAGAAAACCAGAAACATACACAACAAATACTAGATTTGAAATAAATAAGAAGAAAACAGCAAATTTAGAAACAACAAACCTCTTTTCATTTGAAAAAAACAAACTGTATAAAATAAGGCTCATCTTACCTCTTGGAGCTGAATTCTGCTATAGTACTTGGTTTTCAAATACATTAATGGTTTGAGTACTATATATACATGGACCATCTTCAAATGACAATCTTGATATTAAAAGTTATATTTTTTGCATTTCAATTTTGCTGGTTATGATGGGCATTCAGATAGTTTATTTCTAGAAATAACTATTTCATGATTTGATTATTAGAGAATATTTTTTGGTGATATTTGGGCAATTCTCTCTTAATTAATTGATGCCAGCATCTTCCTTCTCCCTGACTAAACTGATGTTCATCTGTAGCAGGATTCTCACACAGAGTCGTGACACAGAGGCTTTTCTTTCCAGGAAGCAAATTTATTCGTGCCAGCACCACTCAGTTGGGTTCATACCAAAGAATTGAGCCCCGAATATCACATGGCATAGTTTTTTATACATTTTCTATTTCTTTGTCTCCCATATATGTAACACACAAACATGTAATCTGATTAAGTGGTCTCATGTTACAAAGTCATGAGGGATATTGTCACGTATGCGCCTAGTCAGGTTACCTTGAGGGTTTTTTTTTCCCTCTTTTTTTTCTTCCCTTAGGGAGGGGACCCTACAACACATTTAATATGAGAAAACCACCTAGACAAACCCAGGAGAGTGATTATAGTAATCAATCAGTGAGAAAAGAAGGTAAGCATAAAATCCTGTTTTAACCTCTTCTGCCTTTTACATCTTCAGACTTAATACTTCTCTTACTTTATGTCTCTTTTTCATTTCTTTTCTCCCCCAAAACTTATCAAATCATCTTTTTTCAGCTATTATTCAATGTCTATTATAAAATAGCCATATTTACCTATGTAAAAGTCATATTTACAAGCCATAAAATCAATTTAACTCAATTCAACAAATATTGTGTCTGTGTTCTTATCATATGCTTAATTGTTATTTTCCCAGATAATGTCTACATATCCCTAGACTAATATATACTGATCATATAATTTTCCCTTAAATTTCATATAAGTTTCCCTGTTTCTAGCTACTCTAATTTGAGCAAAACTCAGAAAAAAATTCAATTAGATTTAACATGTACTGTAGACCTCTTAAGTACGAATAACTATTTTACATGGCATCTCACTTAAACCTCATAGCAACCTTTTAGAAAGAGAGATGATATTCATGGAAAACTGAAATGCACAGATACTCAGTAACTTTCTCTAAGTGCATGCGTTTTCCACTAGAACATTCACTTAGTAAGTGTTAATAGCTGTTTTGTGTATTTCACTAAAAATAATAAATGATATTTTTACAAATCATAAACAGATCTATCTCTTGTTAAATTAAAGCAAAAACAAACAAACAAAAAACCAAAATAAACAAAACAGAAATTTCTCCAAAGAAGATACATAGATGACAGACAGACACATGAAAAGATAGTCAACATCACTCATCATCAGGGAAATGGAAATCAAAACTAGAAAGAAATGTCACCTCACACCCATCAGAATGGCTAAAATCAAAAACACAAGAAATATGTGTAGGTGAAGATGTGAAGGAAAAGGAACCCTCATACCATGTTGGTGGGAATACAAACCGGTACGACCACTGTGGAAAAGAGTATGGTGATTGCTCTAATGTTAAAAATTGAACTACCCTATAATCCAGTAATCACACTACTGGGTATTTACCCCAAAATACAAAAGCACAGATTCAAAGGGACACACGCACCCCTATGTTTATTGCAGCATTATTTACAATAGCTAAATTATGGAAGGACCCCCAAGAGTCCATTGACAAGAAGGATGGATAAAGAAGATTATTCAGTCATAAAAAAACAATGAGATCTTATCATTTGCAACATTACGGATAGAGCTAGACAGTAAAATACTAGGTGAAATAAGTCAGAGAAAGACAGATACCATACGATTTCAGTCATATGTGTAATTGAAGAAACAAAACAAATCAGCAAAGAAAAAAAAGAGAGAGAGAAAGACAAAAAAGAGAAATATGAGAGAGAGAGAGAGAGAGAGAGAGAGAGAGAGAGAGAGAGAGAGAGAGAGACAAACCAAGAAACAGGCTCAACTATAGAGAACAAACTGATGGTAACCAGAGGGAAAGAGGGTGGGGGAATGGATGAACTAGGTGATTAAAGAATACACTTAAAATGATGAATACTGAGTAATGTACAGAAGTGTTGAATCACTATACTGTACACCTGAAGTTAATAGAACACTGAATGCTAACCATACTGAACTTAAAATTTAAAAATTAAAAAAATAAGCAACAAAACAAAACAAAAACTAATATACAGCTAGATATGAGCAGGAAACAGGACTAGCCAATCATTGAAAAAGAGAGAAACCACCAATCACCTCCAGAAAGCTAACCAAAGGGGAAAACCCCAGAAAACATGTATGCACTCTTTCTTGTAAAAGCTGCCCTGAAGTAACCTATAGCTTCATTATGACACATTTACATTGGGGTTATGATGTGGAGGATGGCTTCCATGAGTCCTGGCAAGAACCATGTAGATACAAAAAACTCTCCCTCCCCACCAGGGGAGGAGTTCTTTAGGTGATTGGAGGCAACATCAGTCACAGACAGCCTGGCTATGACCCATAACTCATGAAGGTATAAAAAAACAAGATAAACCTGACCTCTGGTGCAGTTGCCTCCTCTGGGTGTGACACCTTAAGAGTGCACTTTCACTCTGACCGCTATTAAATGCTTGCTTGCTTAAGAGCTTTGCTCTGAAATGTTTCTTGGCTTAACTCAAGAACCCAAGTTGGGGAACAGGACTTGTGCCTAACAAAAGAAACAAAGGAGAGCCTTGATAGCAGTGGAAGCAGTAAAAGCAAATTTCAATCAGGAACTATTGCAGTAGGGGGAAGGATACCTCAGTATAAAATGGGGCTCAGCTCTGAATACAAAAAAGAAAAGTGGGGATTTGTGGCCAAGAGAGATTGAAGGGGTTAGTGCATGGAACATTACCAAGAGACTAAGGCAACTTTTGCTATAAGTTGACCCAATAGGATTTTAGCTAAGGGCAGGCCAGGGTGATCAGCTCTTCCCTGTGGGATGATCCTGGAGGGATGAGACATTTGGTCAGATATTGAGGGTGATCAGATATCTGGGGTGGATATTCTCTCTAAACTGATTTAGCAAGATTCTTGCTAAAACTGGACTGTACAAGAACAGAGACAGAAGCTCAAGAGTAGACCTGGTGAGCAGAGGGCTCAGAAGAGGGTGACTAAAGTTTGGTCAAGAAACTCTTTGTCACCCTGAAAATCGTTCATCCCTGGGAGGAAAATGTCTCATTATAATAACATTCAGGATGGCTTTAGGAATTTTTTTTTATCACAATCTTAATGCTCCAATCAATGAACAGCCCCCAAAGACTCATTAACAATGGCAAAAATGTCTATTCATTTATCTGACATTTACTTTCAGGTCAAAAGTCCATGTGGATCTTTCTAAGTGATATACTAATAGAGAGACCATGGTCAGATCTATTTAATAGAGGGCTAGGATTAGACTCATTTGCAATTGTTTTTTTCATTATATTTGGAAGCAATCTATATGTAATACACTTGTATTTTCAACTGTTTGGTGAAATAAAGGGGTTGAGGGAGGAAGCAGTGAGTTTTTCACGAGGCAAAGGCTTCTTTAATTCTCCAGTGTAAACCTAATGAGAGAATTGCTTTCTGTGCAGTACAGTGAACTGAAGGTCATCATCAATTCTGTTTACTCCTGTTGCAAGTGACTCCACTGCTTGTAAATAATTCATGATACTATGTTATAAATAACATTTTATGTAAAAGAAAACCATGCCTGGGTTTACTAAGTGTTCCTTTAATCTTTAGAAATATATCAACTCAAATAGCTTCCACCATTGTATACAGCCTTAGTTTAGTCTCATAAAAATTGCTTTCTGAATCTTCACTATTAAAACATGGAATGCCTTATTGTTGAAATTTATAGAACTTGTTGAATAAAGGTAAACTGGTAGGGATTTTGGCTTATTATTTTTAAGATACCTGAAGGAGAAGCAAAATAATGCATGGAGTATTTATTTGAATAACAGGGATACTCAGAGGAGTTATGAAAAAAAATAGATTATAGGATAAATTTCATAAAATAAAAATTTAGGCAGTATAAAATCCCCACACTCACCAAAAATATTGGTATTTTTCTTATTTCAGAAAACAATAAGCAAAAAGATTTTGGAAAAAAAAAAAGTTTTACTTTGCCTTTTTTCCTGCTGTTAAAATGAACTTCTCAAGGGGTTTCTAAAATTTACTGAGTAAAGCATTTTTCCATAAAAATCATTTTCACTTTTAACAGATAAATATAACAACTGAATTCATAAATAATGATGTAGAACATATAAATATTTTCATAGCTTGAAAATTACTTTGGAAAAACTCTTCTAAAAATATTGTACAAAACATTTTGCTTTTCAATATTCATTTCATTAGTTTCTTAAGCCTTACTTAAATCTTCAAGATCGTTCAAAGCGATCTAGAAAAACTTGTAGATATTTAAAGAAACAGTTGCATTTAACAGCACATGGACTCATTGTATACTTTATTACATATTTTATTTTACAGTTTAGATGTGTAAATACATATCTCATAGTTTGTTAAAAGATTTGATATTTCAAATATGTGTCTATCAAGAAACCAAGCTACATGAATTTTTAAAAACATTTCTAAGGGCTTTCTGAGAAAGTAAACTAGGGTAAAGAATACTGAATGATAGGGGCACCTGGGTGGTTCAGTCAGTCAAGTGTCCGACTTTGTCTCAGGTTAGGGTCTCATGGTTTGTGAGTTCAAACCCTGTGTCAGTCTCTGTGCTGACAGCTCAGAGCCTGGAGACTGCTTAGGATTCTGTCTCTCTTTCTACCTGCCCCCTCACACTCTGTCTCTCTCTCCTTCAAAAATAAATAAATATTAAAAAAAGTTGAATGATAAATATTCCTTGCAAGTTAGAGGTTGTGTATTTCCCCAGAGCCATTTGATCACATTCTTTCCTCTCTCCTGTTGGCTACTAAGAAGCTCCTATATAAACTCCAAGATTTATATGTTTTTTTTTCTCCCCTATGGTATAGAATTTTCCCTCTAGTTCCATGTTAGCCCTGGTTCCCACGCTCCAACACTCACAGGGTAACGTGGACTATCCTTCCATTTATTTCTTTAATTTCATTCACCAGGATTTTGTGTATAGATATGTATATCTACAGATATATGGATATAGATATAGTTGCTCATTGCTGGCACATATAAAAACAACTGAATTTTGTATAATAACTTGTATCCTGCATCCTTGCCAGAATTGCTTATTAGTTTGAAGAAGTAAATAAATGAAGATATATTCCACAGTCATGAAGGGAAGACTCAATATTGTCAGTATGTTACTTCTTCCCAACTGTTCTGTAGATTCCAGCAATCCATTGAAAATCCCAGCAAGTTGTTTGTGGATACTGATAAATTGATTATAAAGTTTATATAGAAAGACAAAAGATCCAGAATAGCCAACATAACACTGAAGGAGAAGAACAAATTTGAAGGATTGACAGTACTGAACTATTAGATTTACTGTAAAGCTACAGTAATCATGAGACAGTATTTTAAAAAATAAACATAAATAAATTGAACAGAACAGAGAACCCAGAAATAGACCCACAATAAGTATATTCGACTAATCTTTGACAATGACAATATAATGGACAAAAAAATGGTTTTTTTCATCAAATGATATTGGAGCTACTGGATATCCTCCTGCCAAAAAAAATTAATCTAGACAAAACTTGATATCTTCTCCAAAACTTCTTCAAAATGGATCCCAGAACTAATTGTACAACACAAAATATAAACTCCTAGATGATAATATAGGAGAAAACTTACATGATATTGGTTACAGAGATGATTTTTAAATACATCACCGAAGCACAATTAATAAAAGAAATTAAAATTCATTAAAATTAAAAACTTATGATCTGTGAAAGACTACATCAAGAGAATGAGAAGTCAAACCATAGACTAATACAAAGTATTTATAAAACTCATGTGGTAAAAGAATGTTATCCAGAATACACAAAGAACTCTTAAATCTCAAGAGAAAGAAAAAAAACTGATTAAAAAATAAGGTAGACCTTAATAGACACCTCACTAACGAAGATATACAAATGACAAACAGTATGTTAAAAGATGTTCCACATCATATGTCATCAGGGAAATGCAACAATGAAAACCACTACATACCCATTAGAATGGCCAAAATCTGAAACACTGACTGTATCATATGTTGTGGAATAGGAATTCTCATTCATTTCTGGTGGGAATGGAAAATGTTAGAGCCACTTTGGAATACAAGTTGGAAGTTTCTGACAAAACTAAACATATCCTTACCATATGATACAGCAACTGTACTCCTTTGTATTTACCCAAAGGAATTTAAAACTTATGCCCATGCAGAAACCTGCACATGAATGTTATACCAGCTTTATTTATAATAACGAAAACTTGGAAGCAACCAAGATATCCTTCAGTATGTGAATAGATATATAAATGGTGATACAGCAGGACAATGGAATATTGTGCAGCACCGAAAGAAATAAGCTATTAAGCCATAAAAAGACATGCAGGATCCTTAATTGCATATTTAAGGTATAAAAAACCAATCTGAAAAGTCTACATACTGTATAATTATAATTATAAAGCATTATGGAAAAGGAAAAACTGTGGAGACAGTAAAAAGATCGGTGGTTACCAGTAGTTTGGGGGTTGGGGGCATGGGTGATAGGCAAAGCACAGAGGAGTTTTTGGGTATGAAAATACTCTGCATTATACTCTAATGAAGGATATGTGTCATTATAGGTATTTTCAAACTCATAGGATCTATAACACTAAGAATAATCATAATGTAATCTATGAATTTTGGTGATTATAATGTATCAAGGTAGAATCAATAATTGCAACCAATGTACCACTCTCTTGGGGGATGGAGATAATGAAGGGACCTATGCATGCACGGGAGAAGGAGATATATAGGAAATCTTCATATTTTCCTCTCAATTGTGCTGTAAATGCAAAACCATTCTAGAAAAATAGTCTTAAAATGACAGAGAATTAAGTTCTGAGACATTTTATAACATGGATGAACCTTGAAAATGTTATGAGTAAAAAAAAGAAAAAAAATATATAAATTGGGATGTAATTGACATATAACATTCTCTAAATTTAAGGTGTGAAACATGTTGATTTGGTACATTTATATACTGCAATATGATTACCACTAGTGTTAATTAACAACCCCATTATCTTACATCATTATCATTTCTTTTTAGTGGTGATACCATTTAAGATCAAGTCTTTTTTTTTCAGGACGATTTTGTTTTATTTTATTTTATTTATTTATTTTTTCAATATATGAAATTTATTGTCAAATTGGTTTCCATATAACACCCAGTGCTCATCCCAAAAGGTGCCCTCCTCAATACCCATCACCCACCCTCCCCTCCCTCCCACCCCCCATCAATCCTCAGTTTGTTCTCAGTTTCTTAACAGCTTTCAAATATATAATACTTATTGTTGACTATAATCAAAATGTGTGCATTCAATCCTCAGAACCTATTAATCTTCTAAGTGCAAATTTGTACTCTTTAATCACCATGTCCTCAATTTCCCCATATCCCGGCCCCATGCAACCACCATTCTATTCTTTGGTTCTATGAATTTGACTTTTTAAAGATTCTACATAAAAGTGAGATCATACAATATCTGTTTCTCTCTGTCTGATTTATCTACTTAGCATAAAGCCCTCAGGGTCCATCCATATTTTTCTGCAATTGGCAAAGTTTCTTTCTTTCTCATGGCTAAATAATATTTACATATATTGGGAAGTTGAGCATCTTTTCATATACCTGTTGGCCATTCATATGTATTTTTTGTAAAATGTCTAATTGGTTCCTCTGCCTATGTGTGCACAGTACAGTGACTTATGTCCCGAAAAATTGTTTGAAAAAATGGAAAGGAATGGGAGTTTTATAGAATGTAAGAATGTGCATATGTATCTGTGTTTCTCTGTATCTGTCTTACTATCATCTAGTTTAATATGTTTATATATAATTGATGTCTATCTTTCTATTATCTGTTACCTATCATCTATATATCTATCATCTATCCACCTACCTATCTCTTTATTATTTATCTTAAATTTTAACTTTAAATACTTTGCCAGACATTTTTTTCCTTAGGGAGTATTTTATTCTCAGGATATATACATTAGTATTTAACTTATTAAAATTTGGTCTTTTTATTTACTAAAGTTGGTGGCAATATCTAGAACTATGTAAAACAGAATTTCATTAAAAGATATTAATAAGTAAATTATTAGCAACCCTTAATGCAGTCGAATAATCGGAATTGAAGGCAAAATGGGCTACAACAAATGAAATACCTTTATAAAAAGGTATTGTATTTTTATGTGCTTCTCAATTATTTATTTAGTTAAAATTTTTTTTTTAATGTTTATTTATTTTTGACAGAGAGAGAGAGACAGGGCATGAGTGGGGAGGGGCAAAGAGAGGGAGACACAGAATCTGAAGCAGGCTCCAGGCTATGAGCTGTCAGCACAGAGCCCAATGCGGGGTCGAACCCAGGGACCGCGAGATAATGACCTGAGCCAAAGTTGGACGCTCAATCGATTAAGCCACCCAGGCGTCCCTGCTTCTCAATCATTAAATACATTTTTTTACATGTGAGCTGCTAATTTAATCATGAATTGTCATAATTTGGTCTTTCTTATGAGTTTTGTTGGCTTGACTAAACACTACAGAAAAATTACAGTTTTGTGAACTCTTATAGGTTGCTGCGTCTAAGTGCAAGTATAAATTTTGCAAAAAATTTGAATGAAACCCCAGCCTAGGCATAAATAGAATGCCACAATTGAAACTCTATTTCTTGGGTATTATTTTGCATAAAAATTAGTAATAATCTTGTTACTGATGGAAATTAGCAAATAAAAAGTTAATAGCTATGATGTGTGAAGTTGTGAAGCAAAGACCTTGAGTTAATAGTAGATATTTGATATACAGGGACATAGTATATATATTGTACACATCTCTATATATATATTATATAGAGGGATACAGAGAAGGCCTGGATAAATTCCTGCCACTGATAGTTCTTAATGATATGATCTTGGGGAATTGACTTATTGTTGTGTATGAAATGAGAATAGGTTTATAGTATGATTATTCAACCAGACTTTTTACATAAACACTTTGTAAACGGACTTCCAAAAGCTAAGTAATGAATATTATTGCAAGTATATAAATACATGTGGCATTTACCAAGAAAATAAAATTATTTATATACCACACACTACATATTTACACATCTGCCTATCATATTACTTATATACCACCCACTACATATTATACATAGCCTCTATTTTTCATAAGATATACGTACTGGTATTTTATCCTTTTAATAATTATTAATGAATCCTTTTCAGATTTGAGGAGCTGTATGTTTACTTTTTATCACACACTAATTGACAGATTTTTTACGTTGTTATCAATAGTTTTTGACATGTTCATGTTCAGGTGTGTAGTTGGACAAAAACTTTACAAAACATGGAAACGGTATATATTTGCTTTTAAACAAAATTATAACAATCTATTTTTAAGAGTAACCATGAGTAAAATATGACTTCTATAGAAATTCTATTGTCTGTCCTCATTACACTATTGGTTTCCTCTTGAAGAAAATAAGCAGGCTAGAACATCCTTGTCTATTTGGAATATATATATTAAATATTTATCACTTAATATGTTTCAGGTGGAATTATAATTTTATATATTATTTTGTATTTCATTTCTCTGCAATTGCTGAATTTCTGAATAGTCCTTTTGTTCATCTGAGTAGAATAAAATATTTAATCATAAATGTATTTTATTCTATAATATGTAGCTAGGAGAATTTATAATCTCTATTTTATTGTTGACTTCTTAAGCCTTTTGCTGTCAGAATGTTTTCTTTTGATTGCGTCAGCTTATATTTATTTGATACTTATAATCAATTATATTTTATTTTTAAGCACTACCCATTTTATTCAACTGTGTGTAGTATTTTAATGTAATCTTGGTGAAAATTTGAGAATTTATATTTCCCCTTCACTACTTATTTTACCTAGATATCTAAACAATTTTTTTAATGTTTATTTATTTTTGAGAGAGAGAGAGAGAGAGAGAGTGAGTGGGCAAGGGGCAGAGAGAGAGGGAGATACAGACTCTGAAGCAGGCTGCAGGCTCTGAGCTGTCAGCACAGAGCCTGATGCAGGGCTCGAATTCATGAACCATGAGATCATGACCTGAGTGGAAGTCAGACGCTCAACTGACTGAGCCACACAGGTGCCCCTATAAACAACTTTTTAAAAATACATATTTTAATTTTTTTCTAACTATTCTGATAATTTGGAAAGAATAAAGTTATATTTTCAAGACAGCATAATAAAATTAAAAACCTATACAATTGTATTGCCCACAAAAGGATCCTGAAAGCTCAGTCTGGTATTTATAATTTGGGTGACTGTTTGTTCTCTAAATAATTTCTGTAAAAAAAAATAGAATAATTTTCAGTTACCCATAACACCCAAAGAAAAACAAAATCCTAAATAATGTTTTTAAACAGAACTTCCTACATAAAGTTATGACTTATGCATTTAACCATTTAATTATCCTTGTTGATCTAAAAGGTAGGTATATTCGGGGTGCCTGGGTGGCTCATTCAGTTGTTTCTGACTTCAGCTCAGATCATGATCTCAAGGTTTGTGAGTTCCTGCCCTGCATCAGGCTCTGTGCTGACAGCTCAGAGCCTGGAGTCTGTTTCAGATTCTGTGTCTCCCTCTGTCTCTTTGCCCCTCCCCTGTTTGCTCATTCTCTCTCTCTCTCTCTCTCTCTCTCTCTCTCTCTCAAAAATAAACATTAAAAAAAATAAAAGGTAGGTATATTCAAATCACTGCAAGCAATGGACATATTATATGTAAAAGTTACATACCTGAAGTTATTGAATACACATATAATGAAATTTGCCTCCTTGTTTTATATTAAAATTATTTTGATGAGCAAACAATTGGCACACAAATTTGTTTACATTTTTTTTGTTCAAGTAATACATTAAGCAAAATCAATACCTTGCTATCAGTGCTGGTATTGTTGATTTCAAATGCCAATAAGCTAATATCTTCAGGATCTTCTAAGCAGAATATTGAGTACTTATTGAAGGATGACCTCTTGGTAATGAAGAGAAATATTTTCTTGTACTCAGAAGCATAGACCTAATAATGATAGGGCTGTACCCCCGAAAAGCAATGAGGGATAGGAGAAAAGATGAAAGGTATAAGAAAAGCTTCAATGTTTTTTTTCCTCCTTTAATTTTAGTGCTTTAATGCTGATTCTCAAAGAAATCGTCATACCTCATTAAGGGATATTAGTGAAGGTGTATTGAAAAATAGTGTAATTGGGAAAACATTTGAGTGAACCTTTGACTTTTAAAAACATTCTAATTTGGTATACCATGTTGAGAAACCTTGGATCTAGTCATGTTTTGCCCCTAATTATCTGTGAGAAGAAGAGTTTCACTAGTGAGGGTTTTTTTTTTTTTTTCCCTCTGACATATTCTTCTATTCCATTTCTTAATTGCAGGCTTCAGCTCACTAGGATAGATGTGCATAACAAAGCTAGTATCTTCATAGGAACTACAGAATGGAGATTTCTAGCTAGTAGAATTGTCGGATATGAGAACAGGATCAAAGTAAAGACTTCCCTAAACATGGGCAAGTCAAGATGTTCACTGATGTTTTATTCAGACAAAATTGCTTTTTAGCTTCCTTCAGAACACCTCATTTATAGTTGCTTACACGGTCTAGTGGTGGAAATTCATGAAGATCACATTATTCTGTCCAACAATTAAATCAACTCTCCTCTCATTTTTTAAATGACAAACTAAAGGATTTCTGTTAAAGAAATGATACAGAAACATACATTTGTAATCTGACATTTTTGCTTTATTTCATAATTGGCAAGGAAAAAAGTCAAATCAAAAGAGTGTTAAAAATATTAGCAACTTCTTTTTTTTAATTTTTTTTTAACGTTTATTTATTTTTGAGACAGAGAGAGACAGAGCATGAACGGGGGAGGGGCAGAGAGAGAGGGAGACACAGAATCGGAAACAGGCTCCAGGCTCTGGGCCATCAGCCCAGAGCCCGACGCGGGGCTCGAACTCACGGACCGTGAGATCGTGACCTGAGCTGAAGTTGGACACTTAACCAACTGAGCCACCCAGGCGCCCCAGAAACTTCTTAAATAGGAAATTTTGCCCTTCCTAATGAATTGTGGATAAGATATAGTAGGAAATCCCCACATCGATGAATTATAATGGTAGGTGGAGACTGCTGAATTCTATGAGTGCGTGAATAAGAAAAATACCACATAATTTAGTTGAGGGAGCTTTGATAAATATTTAATAATGTTAAATTTTACATATGCTTATCTAAGTAACAAAATGTCTGAATTCTCTATATGTAAACTGGAGGGTCTACTTAACTAAAACTTATGAGAATAAATGACAATAGTATCCTAGTATTAGGGCTCAAAATCTGACATACTGTGGCAATTTTATAGCCTTCTAATAAGCTAATTCTTATGTATTCTTTACAGTTAAAGGTCTTCTTTGTGAACTGTTGTACTTTCAGATCTGTCAACATTTTTTAATGCTTTTATTTATTTTTGAGAGAGAGAGTGCAAGTGGGAAAGGGGCAGAGAGAGAGGGAGAGAGAGAGAATTCCAAGTTCTCTCTCAGCATGGAGCCTTATAGAGGGTTTGATCCTGTGCCCCTGGGATCATGACCTGAGCTGAAATCAAGAGTTGGCCACTTAAGTTAAGTGCTTAAGTGCTTAAGTGCTTAAGTGCTTAAGTGCTTAAGTGCTTAAGACCGGGCCACTGAGTTACCTGGTCACCTTCAGATCTGCCAACTTTTAAGAACCTGATTATTTCAGATAAATGATAGGACAAATTTTTTAATTTTGAATATAGCTTAAAATATCTAAATTTATATAATGTTAAATCACTAGTCATATGGTATTCCAAACATTAAAACTTTGCAGCAAATATATATAGGCTAAACTAAAGAACCTATAAAATAGAAAATCATGCCACACAAAATCCTGAAGACAGAATAAGTTGCATGTTATGCTTGTTTTATTGAGTAACTTGTTTTGTGAATGATTTAGCTACAATCATTCTGGGTGAAACAATGGGTTTGTATTTTACTGACCAAAATGTAGTTGAATATTGTGGCAAACACTGTAAGACTTTTTTCTTGTAAATTAAGAAAGAAAACTTCGTTTAGAGTTACTATATTTACTAGTTTGAATAAGGCTTACAAATAATTTTTACTCAAAACTGTGTATTAATATAATTAACATAACTTGTAGGTAAATTTAATTAATATGGATTTAAATGTAATTATAATATTACATATTATAATTTATTTTTATTTATAATTCATCATTTAAATTTGGCCACATAGTGAATTTCAGGTGAGCCAGTATCAGTTCTATTTGGCAAATCATAAATGTGCTTTTTGCTTGCTAATTTCTAATTTGTGTTACATAAACAAAATTACAATGTATTGAATGAACATCCAAATACAACCCCATCATTTTCATTGGTTGATGGTTGCCTGAAATTTCTTTTACTCTACTGTTCTTTTTTTCTCTTTATTTCTCTCTCTCTCTCTCTCTCTCTCTCTCTCTTTCTCTTTAGCATCCTTGTATTTATTTCTGGAAAAACCTGAATATTTCCAGCGATTTGATTTTGCATATTGTGGTACAGTTGTGGTTGTAAGTTAAAAATCATATAAAAACCTTCGAGAAAATTCTGATTATATTTCTTTTTTGTGGGGGAGTGGGGAAAGAAAACACTATGTACCCATCACCATATGTAACATCAGGATTTTTTTGCATTTAGCTAATTTTAATAATAGGTTATAGTTTTCATTTACATTACATACTCAAAGTATGCGTTGAGAACTTTTATTGTTTGTAAGTAGGTTGTATACCATATTTTCTCTGTGTGTAAATCAACTTCAATTTCTTTTTCTCTCTTATTTACTATTTGGAATTAAATTTCCTAAATTTTAATGAGGGAAGGAGAGTTTAATATAGGTCTTCTAGAAACTCAGCTATAAAACTTTCCCTTTCATTTTGTCACTGTCCTGAATATGGCCTTTCCTGTCCTGAAATATGCCTTCTGTATACTTGCACACCTTCCCCATTTTCATTATAACTTTTTATTTTACCTTGATTTTCACAAAGCCAGTAGAAAAGAGCAAAGTGTTACAATGTTTACAGATAAAAATACATATTAAGGAGAAAAGAGAAATCAAACAATTCTAGGTTTGCTCTCATTGCAAAAGTGCATGTATCAGATAAAAACTAAATGAGTATGTCCTGGTTAATGATGTTTAAAGGTATAAACAGAATAATTCAACATGCAAAAAAAAAAAAAATAAAGGGAATTAAAATAACTAGACAGATACAAAAAGATAAATTGATATTCTAAAATGAAATATAGTTACTTTAAAATTAAAAATTAAATTAGGCAAGGAGGAACAAATTAAATAATTGGAAAACAAATCTAAAGACATTTTATAGAATGCTAGAATGCAGCACAAAGAGAATTAAAAAGTAGAAAATATGAAAAAAGGAAATTAAGAAGTAAAAGCTAGAAGGAGAAGTAGAATCCATACTTCTAACTGGAGTTCATAAAGGAAATGGTAGGAGGAAACAATGATAAATGCTTAACATGACAATTATTGAATTTCCAGAATTAACCAATGGAATGCACTTTTGAACAATATCAGAATATCTGAAGCAGGCTCCACACTGTCAGTGCAAACCTGATGTGGGGCTCGAATCCATGAACTATGAGGTCATGACCAGAGCTGAAGTCAGACATTCAACAGAGTGAGCCACTCAGGTGCCCTTACATATGTCTTAATAAAATACCACAAAATGGGTAGTTTTAACAACAGAAATAGGATTTTTATGAAATCACTGTGGGGGGTTACATCCTTTGTTGTGGGTAAGAATTGACCACTTATTACAAGTTCAGTTCTTGGGAAGCAGATGTTGAAACAAAGTTTGTAGTGCAAGATATTTGTTACACCTGTTCCAGGAATAGGGTGTAAGGTTGATCAGGGGAAGAAGCCAAATTGAGGGTGAGTCTGAAAAATTCTCAGTGTACCAAACAGCTCTGAAGACTGTGAGTTATGCTGTATCAAAGAAATGGACAGGCATTTATATCCTTGCCTCATTCAGTCACTGGTTATGAGCAGCTCTGGGAAGAAAGTAACTTCAGACAAGGTGGCTCTTTGAGCCATCACTTGAGGAGGCTGATAGATGGAGGATTCCTGCTGACTATATGACCCACATTTACAGGGGCATCTAAGAACTTCCTTAAAGGGGGTGTAGGAGGCATATTTCCTTATCTACCACACTGCTATATCAGAGCTGAAATTTGGAGATCAAGCATACACTGTTATCACTGCTATATCACTGCTTCTTAACTGCCTATATTTTATTTTATTTTTAAACAGTAATTTTATTTTTTTTAAGTTTACTTATTTATTTATTTTGAGAGAGAACAAGAGAGAGAGAGACAGCACAAGTGGGGTAGAAGCAGACAGAGGCAGAGGGAGAGAGAGAATCCCACGCAGGCTCTGTGTTGTCAGTGCAGAGTCCAATTTGGGGCTCAATCCAAGAACCATGAGATCATGACCTGAACCAAATCAAGAGTTTGTATTTTAAAGACTTTTCTGCGTGGAAGTTAATTGTGAAACAACACAGAACAAAATAAAAATTGTAAAAAGAGTAATAGCTATTTAAAAAAAAAACTGTTATAAAAGACTTATATATCGAGAAGAAAAAGATTATTCAATCAAAGAAAAAAAGCAGCAAAGGAAGTAAATAGTTTCCAAAAAAGATGCCGAAAGGTTTAAAACCTATTGAAATATGGCCAACACACTGGTAGCAAAAGAAACACATTAAAAATGTCAATGAGATGGCAGTCTTGGCAATCCATTTTGTCAAGTACAAAATATTTGTAATATTCACAGTGCTGACGAGGGTTTAAAAAAAAACAAACAAACTTGTTCTCTTATATATTACTTTAGTAAAATATCCTTGCAGGACTTTTGATAGTGTCTCTCAAAATGAAAAATGCTCTTTATGTTTTTCCCAGCATTTCCACTTTTAGGCATTTATACTAGTAACACACTTGTTTCAGGCAGAAAACCATATAGACAAGCAACAACTGGAAGCAATTATCTAGCCACAACAACTTAGTTTAATTATGGCAGTTAATCAATGGCAGATAACATGGTGTAGTATTAAAAGAATGATGGGTATATGTACAAAAAGGAAATTCACTCAAAGGTTTTCCATCATTTGAAAAGCAGTGCAAGTCATTAAAAGAGCAAAGCACATTAGTATGTATTCATAAGCTAAGAGTTGTTAAATATATGCATATTCTTATGAATATACAGGTATATTTTAATTAGAAACAAGACACACTATGTGAAAAGTTGAACTGTCTTTACTGTTAGTATTTAACTTATTTTTTAAGATGAGTCCCCTTTCCACTAATTGTATACAACATCATTTACATAAAATAAGAATTCTTTTTTAAAATTGTCATTCCATATATATACATATATATGGTTTATATGCTTGATTTGAATGTGCTTCAAATATCTGAGAATAATAAAAGCATTTTTATAGTCTTTGTCAATTCAGTTAATAATTGTTGATCAAACTAGTTTTTATGTATATAAATATAAATTTTAAGTTTTAAAAATAATCAACTTACAAATAATCTATAGGTTAGTTATTAGTATCTAAAAGAAAACTCAGTACATTGGCTCAGTTGGTTAAGCAACCAACTTCTCATTTTGGCTCAGGTCATGTCATGATCTCATGGTTTGTGGAATTGAGCCTAACATTGGGCCTCTGTGTTGACAGCATGGAGCCTGCTTGGGATTCTCTCTCTCCTCTCTTTCCACTCCGCCCCCTTCTCATTCTCCCTCTCTCAAAATAAATAAACATTAAAAAAATAAAACTATATATATGTAGTATATGTAACTATATATGTATACACACACACATATATATACAAATATATATACTTTATATATAGTACATATATACTTTAAAAATATGTATATACTTAAAAATATACACCTATATCAAAAATATATAGCATGCATATGTATCTAAAAGAAAACTATCAAATAGTTTTAAAAACTTCTGTATTGACAACTTCTACCTTTTGACTTAATATATATCTTTTCTTAGAAAATACATTTTTTTAAGGATTGAATTTGCAGTACATTTGTACTAAGCAAATGCCTTATATGTTATATGTGTTCAGCAGATACTTAAAGTTGAAGTAGATTGATTCTAAAATTTCTATGGAATATCTATTCCATAATAAAACATGGAGTTTCTCTCGAACTTAATTTACTTCCTATTTATATTCTGATGTGAGATTAAAATCCATTTTCTACTTGCTGATTTCATTTAAAACATCATGAGCAATGAAAGTGCTGAGTCTTGCAGTAAATATAAAACATAATGTTAATAGTATGTTATTTCAATTTAAAATTCTTTAATAATATAATTACTGAGAATATTCCTTAAAGTCACTTTTTTTCACCTGAATATCAGTTACTCCTAAGAATTATATCATTGTTCTATTAAGAAAGTCCACTGCCTATTTAATTAAATTTTATCTTTATCTAAAACATAAATGGACACAAATCATATGTCTTACTAAAATTTTGAGAGAGACCCCTCAGCAGTCTAGAAAGTTCATGATATAATTATGTATTCTTTATTTGAGTCACATAAGACAATGATATTAGAATTCTCTGAACTATTTTACATAGGGTCTTAGAACTTGCAAACAAGCACCTAAGAGAAAATATAAGTACAGTAAATCATAGAAGACACAGCCATTAAATATAAATGAGATAACAGTCACAAAATATTTTGCTGTCAGTAAATATTACCTACAATCTAATTTCTCATCTATTTAATATCTGGTACATGGCTTTTATTATCTTGGTGGTGCCCTATTTAAAAGATAAGACAATAATATAAGGCAGCTCAGACTTCACATATTTTAAAGCCTATCATTCTATGGAAGATAACAGAGTTCTTGACTATTGCAAGAAAATTCAGAGTACTTTTTTCCTACCTAGATTACTGAAAACGTGTTGTGATATTGCAACTGCAAGTCAATGTTCTATGCAATGTTTGTATACAGGGATGAGTTAACATCTTGTTACGAGTAATTGCATATTGGCAAAGAACAAACAAACCAAAAATGGTTTTATAGAAAATATTCAACATGTATTACCACTTTTTTCTCTATTTGAGGGCTGTGCTTTAGTAATATCCCTAGGAATGGTTGTAACTGCTATAAAAGAGAATTAGACAGGATGAGAGAGTCATTGAATTGGTCACATGTAATGAGATCAGTACATGTTTAATTTAGACATTGGTTTCATAGACTTTTTACTTGGGCAGTCCCCATTCGGGGTAGTGGTCCTCCTATAGATTAATTATAGCTTGTAGTATGTAAGCCAAGAACATTATTACACCGATTTCAATAGCCCATTTTACTCTTTTATTTCTACCACTAGACTACAAGCTCTGGGACAGCAGGCATCATTTCAAGCAGGCAATATTTTCAATTATTTTATCCTTAATACTTGCACAATATCTGGTTCCTGGTAGACAATCACTAAACATATTTATAAGTATATCAAACTATTCTAACTGCATTTATTGTTGGTTTAATAACATGAGACTATACAAATGGCTATTTTCTTTTTTTTATGATAGTTAACAAATTATTTTGAAAGGCAGAACATTTTTAAATTAAGAAGGTAAAGAAACCATAATATATGCTCTAGTTTGTTAGCTATTGACTTTAGGTAAGACACTCTTTTTCAATTTCCTTTTTCTTCATCTGTAAAATAAATGATTCTGATATTTCATGTGTTCCTTTATAACACCAAAGAATTCTATATTTTTATATTAAAAGTGCTCATTTTTCTTAACTTTAATTTTGCATTATTTTGTTTAGTTTACCTAAATATAAAATCATTATTTGTTCTGCCTCAGTTCACTTTTACTAAATATCATAAAATATTTGAAATAGATTGTGTTTATTTAAAATATAACTGTATCAAAATAACCCTGTATCTTGGCTTTGCTTTTCTACACAAATGTTTACTCCTCTGTCGCAGTGTTTTGAATTCCTCAATGAAAACTGTAGTCTTAAAATCTGTATTCTTACTTTATTTTAGCATTTCTTTCTATTTTTTTCTTCAATAACTTTATTGTTTTCAATATCAAGATTTGGGTGTGGGTAGCACTCTTATAACCATCTTCGCTACATGTGTTTTTAAATACATCTATGCATGCAGTCATGAATGGCTTTCACTTCCCGTCACTGAAATAAGATTCTTTTCAAATCAGTATACACATAGCACTCTTTATTTATTTACTTATTTTTTATTTTTTGGAATTCTCTTTTTTTAAGTAAACAGGGTAGAAAAATGTACTCAGTGCTAAGTCTCTAGATTAAAGCCTGAGAACCGTAAATCATACATAGGTTTCAGAGAGCCTATGAATCATTTGAAATTGTAGCCACAAGGTGCACCTGGGTGGCTCAGTCGATTAAGTGTCTGACTTGGGCTCAGATCATGATCCCCCAGTTTGGGAGTTTGAGCCCTGCATCAGGCTCTGTGCTGACAGCTCAGAGCTTGGAGCCTGCTTTGGATTCTGTGTTTCCCTCTCTGCTCCTCCCCGACTCATGCTCCCCCTTCCCCCTCTTTTCTTTCTTTTCTTTTCTTTTCTTTTCTTTTCTTTTCTTTTCTTTTCTTTTCTCTTTTCTTTTTCTCTCTCAAAAATAAATAAACATAAAAAAATTCTAGCCACAATCTTGAGTAGATGTGCTCTGTATACTCAAACGTTTATACTGGCAGTAGCTACCATCAAATTATCAAAGGATTCCAGAACACTTACAAAATTAAGAACTAAGGCACCATACAGATAAGCAAAATATCTGCTAGTTCAAGAGCTTCTTGGCATCTGTTGTAATATAACCATAAGATCAAAGTGAACAGAATGGGCAAGCATATATCTCTCGAGATGAGGAACAGATCTCCTATGGGCCATGACACAAATGCTGAAATGCCTTTTAAATTAATGTAGTCATCACTGCTTTGTTTTGTACTGTTGTTTTTGTAGATATGCGAACTTGGGTTTCAAGTTTTTCACGTATTTCCCTTATCTTTGATCTCATGTTTATGGCAATATTTGGTTACATTTGCTATCTGAGAAAGTCATTTTATAAGTGATACACATTTTGAAGTCTATGTTAAAATTGAGTTATATTGTTTATTTTTTTAAAAATGCATTTATGAAAAAAAAGCAGCTGTGGTCTGAAAGGAGCTATGTTGAAAACTTGAGTTTAATTATGCTAGGCATGACCAAATGGAAAAGGCTATCTCTCTATTTTAGAGGGTTTAAGATTTTATGAATATATACATTGAAAAATATTCACACCAGAATTTGACCTTAATTCAAAATTTCTGAACAACTGTCCTGAGCATCATTATTTTGTGTAGCCTTACATAAAAAGAGTCAAATACATTTGGAAAACACATAACTGCTATATGCAGTCACTCATATCGTACACTCATGTTTATAGGTTTTGTTTTTAATAACAAAGCTATTGCAATATTATTGACTATATTCCCTCTGCTATATTTTTCATCCTTGTGACTTATTTTTTTGTTATTACTGGAAGTTTTCACCTCTTAATCCCCTTCGCCTATTACTTATTCCCTAACTTCCCTCCATTCTGGCAACCATTATTTTTTTTCTCTGTATTTCAATCTGTTCATGTGGTTATTATTCATTTTTTAGAGTCCACTTGTAAGTAAAATCATATGGTATTTGTCTTTCTTTGCCTGACTCTTTCACTTAGCATAATACTATCCACGTCTGCCCGTATTGTCATAAACGGCAAGATCACTTTTTATAGCTAAACAATATTCCATTGAATAGACATAGTACAACTTCTTTATCCATGTATGTATTTGATGGACTCTTGGGGTGCTTCCAAATCTTGGCTATTTGTAAATAATGCTGCAATAAACACAGTAGTGCACATATCTTTTTGAATTAGTTTTTCATTTTATGTAAATAACCAGTAGTGGAATTACCGGATCATATTATATATTTTTTTAAATTTTTTGAGGAATCTCCACACTGTTTTCCACAGTGGCTGCAACAATTTATATTCCCACCACCAGTGCATGAGGGTTTCTTTTTCTCCACATTCTAACACTTGTTACTACTTTTCTCTTTGACTCTAGCCATTCCGACATGTATGAAATCATATCACATTATTTTGATCTGCATTTCCCTGATGATGAGTAATATTGAGTACCTTTTTATGTGTCTGTTGGCCATCTGTTATGTCTTCTTTGGAAAAATGTCTACACAGGTCCTCTGCCCATTTTTTAAATTGGATATTTTTTTTGGTGTTCAGTTGTATAATTTCTTTATGCATTTTATACATTAAATCCTTACCAAATATATCATTTGCACATATTTTCTTCCATTCATCAGGTTGTTTTTTTTTGTTTTGTTTTGTTGATGTTTTCCTTTGCTGTACAAAAACTTTGCAGTCTGGTATAGTCCCAGTTGTTTAATTTGTTTCTCTTGCCTGAGGAGACGTATCTAGGAAAATGTTGCTAAGGCCCATGTCAAAGAGATCACTGTCTATGTTTACTTCTTGAGTTTTATGGTTTCAGGCCTCACATTTAGGTCTTTAATCCATTTTGAGTATATTTTTGCATAAGAAAGTGGTCCAGTTTCATTCTTTTGTATGTAGCTGCCCAGTTTTCCCAGCACTATTTATTGAAGGGCCTGGCTTTTCCCTATTGTATATTCTTGCCTCCTTTGTTGTAGATTAATTGTCCATATAAGTGTGGGTTTATTTCTGTGCTGTCTTTTCTGTGCCATTGATCTGTCTATTTTTATGCCAGTATTATGCTATTTAAAAGGCCACAGCTTTGTATTATAGTTTGAAATCTATACCAAACTTCCAGCTTTGTTCTCCTTCCTGGAGACTGTTTTGACTATTCAGGGTCTTCTGTGGTCACAAATTTATTTTTATGTAAATTGCAGTCTCTGGGGTTGCAAAGTATGGTGAACCTGGTTGAATGCTACATATGGCTCCTGTTAGCTTACAGGAAACTTTTAGAAGCCCTATAGTAACTAATTTAATTTTGTATATTTGATCACACCGCTTTTTTTCCCCCTATATTTCATCTCTTGTGATGAGGTTAGCTCTTTGTAGAACATCAGGAATATTTATATTATTATATGTATATTAGATATTTATTCTTGAGGTTCAACACGGTCTGCACCTTAGAAGGTTATATTCATCTTGTGGTACCTGGCTGGCAGTAGGTTAAGCATCCGACTCTTGCTTTTGGCTCAGGACATGATCTCACAGTTTGTGAGATTGAGCCTCATGTCACGCTCTACACTGACAGTGTGGAACCTGTTTGGGATTCTCTCTCTCCCTCTCTCTGCCCCTCCCCATCTTGTGCACGCACATGTGTGCACGTACACTCTCTCTCAAAATAAATAAACATTAAAAAAAAAGAAGTTTACATTCATTTTAATCTACTGGGTAGACAATTTCACCAGAATCATTACTCTGTCTTTTTCATCATGTAGTGGTATGTAACATTTATAGAGCACTTACGGTATACTAATCACTATCCTAGTGCTTTGCATCAAGTATCTCATTTAATTAGCATAATAAAGTAAATGACAGATGTTATTGTTACTTTCAGTTTATTTATGAGAAAAGTAACACCTGGGAAAGTTAGGTGATTTGCCAATATTAGACACAGATAGACCGATGCAGAATTAAAACATAAATCTGAATTATTTTACTATTGCACATGGGACTATCAACATATTAACACATTTGCCCTATCCCCAAACATTTGGTTCTTACCATGGCAATACAGTATTTCTTTTACACGAGGTCATAGGTGACCAGAAAGGACAAAAGGCATGTCCTGAGATCCCATTTGTTCTGCGTAAGAAGTCTCTCAGTTTTTAAAGGTCTTTAATAGATTTTTCTGTCTATTATTCCCACTTAAGTGGTTTTTCTTGCTTTTACTTTTTTCACTGTCCACTATTAGTTAAATTACTTTAAAAAATTAATTTTGACTAAGCTTCAAATTTTAGGATAGTTTCAGATAAACAGAGGATGACAAAGATAGTTCAGCGAGTTCTTGCATCCCCATATTCAATTACCCCTATTGTTAATATTTTACGTTCATACAGTGTATTAACTATTTCATACTTTATTCAGATTTCATCAGTTTTACCTAATATCCTTTCCCTGTTTCAGGATCCCATCAAGAAGACTGTATTACATTTAGTAGTCATGTCTTTTTAGGCTTTTCTTGGCTCTGGCAGTTTCTCAATTTTTCCTAGTATTTCACAACTGCCAATTTTGAGGAGTACTGGTCAGGAATATTTTAGAATATCTCTCAATTCTATTTTTTCTGATGTTTTCCTTGGGGTTATGGGTGTGGGAAAAGGTGACCATGGAGGTAAGGTATGATAGATTCCTTCATTAAAGGATATTTATTTATTCCTATTTGGCATTCTCTGATATGGTAAATAAATACAGTGTACAAATCTATGCTGAACTTTACTCACATTCAGATATATTATGATAATCATTAAGAAACTTAGTATTATTTCTATGCATGTGCATAATTTTACTTTTAAAAGAGGAAATACAAAAATCATCATATATATTATTCAAACCCTAAAAACACCCCTGACCAACCAATTTCTCCCCACTCTGATTTTATTTCAATAATTGTTGAATCAAAATATTTGGTTTGACACCAACTTTCTAACCCAATTGTCTAATTCTTTCATTTTTAGAAGTGTTCTAGTGGTTGTAGCTGGAGACGAACTGATCAATGAGCTCATAATGGGAGTAATGAGGATAATATTTTATAGGTAAAACAAGTTCAGGCTCAGAGTACTGTAGGCCAGGGGGAAAATTTGATTTTATGTGGCAGAATCTTTGTAAATTAGTTCAAAACTCAATACATATTGGGAAAACAGAATGAAGAAAAACTATTATGGAGAATAGAGCTGGAAAACTCCTCAATGCAAAATTTTCAAGAATAGAACATAGTCAGTATTAAAAAAGAATGCAAAACTATATTGGTCTAGGCAACTTCTAACTCATATCAAGAAGTCTTAGTTGATTTTTCAATTCAACCAGGTTGTATCATTTTCTGACTATGTAGTACGAAGTTAAGTCCTCCAAGATCCTTACTTTTCTTCTAGAATAACATTTATTTCTCATATATCACGTTCAATAATTTTTCACTTCTTTTAAAAATGCTGTTTAAATAATAATGGCTTCTCTAATATATTTTTTCTTAGATATAGTGCTTATAATATCTTTGTTTTAAAAGCGTTTTTCTCATAATTTAAGGATGATATACCAACATACACGCGCACACACGCGCACACACACACACACACACACACACACACAAAAAGACAGAGACTTTAAGTTTTAAATGATTAAGTGAAGACAAACAACAAAGAAGACTATACAAATAAAAACAACTTCAAATGACTACAGTAAAAATGTTCATATTGTGAAGTAAAAATACCTGTAATGATGTCAGCTATTACAAATTGCCTTAGGATAGTCTTCAAGGGGATTAGCACAGTCAAAATTACATAAGAAATTCTAAGGTAGAATGAAGAATTTCAATACACTTTGTGGAAGATAATCTGAACATTTGATTCCATCAATATTAAGTAAGTAAAGTCACATAAAAGAATAGCATTTTATATATTATAAACAAATAGGTAGAGCTACTCTCACCAAGATAGTGGTGAGCTCTGCTCACCAAGATAAGAGCAGAAAAATATAATGATCTTGTTTTATTTGTGTAATTATGTCTATTTATTAATGTTGCAGAGCAATCCATGTAAATAAAACCTAGCAAACAGTTCAGATTAGCTTCTAAATAAAAGCAATGGTTTTATGACTCTTTCCATTTTTTCTTAAGTCCTACTGCAAAGATACTCTCTCTTAACTACTTCTGTTGTAATTTGTCTTGTGGGTATCTGTGAGATATTAATATTTTTCTAAAATTAATATTTAATTTTAATTAGTATTATTGTTATTGATTTGTCAATATTAGACACTATATATATATATATATATATTACTGTACCACCTGACATCCAATGTCTTATAATTTTTAGTATTTCTTAGAAGTTTTTATCTTCTGTTTACTACAGTTATCAATCTAGATTATATACTGAACCTCTTTTATGTTCAATTGAATTTTGCTCAGGTCTTGGTACTGCTTGCATTAAAACATATTGGTCTCACATACTAAACTCCAGTGTCCTCATCCCACTTCCCTATTTTAACTGCGGCAAAGGGCATTTATATTTATATTGTCACTGTCTTTAACATTCATTTACATCATGAATACATTAGGAACTTTTCCAATGCTTCAGTCACAATACTTAAAGTACCATTTACAGTGCAACTAAGATATGAATTTAGCTTGTCCTGTGACAAATGTGTGCTATGATTATAGTATTTTAACTGGATCTAACGCCATATCCTTCAGGCACACAAATAAGAAGAATCTTTTTTTTTAATAGGTTATCATATTTTATTTATTTTTTGTAACAAATATTTATCTATTTATTTATTTATAAAATTTATTGTCATATTAGCTTACATAAAACATCCCAACAGTGCCTTCCTCAATGCCCATCACCCATTTTCCCTCTCCCCCAGCCCCCTGACCCGTTGTACCTCCTCAGTTTGTTCTCTGTATTTAAGAGTCTCTTGTGGTTTGCCAAAGAATCATTAACATGTGTCTTCACATTAAAATTCTATATCACTGATATAAATGTTGCCAGCCACAATTAGTTTGCTTCATACAGGGATGATTTATTTAATATTAAATTTTTGCGGTGGTGATGTTTGGTTATTAACTTTTTCATAATGTTTCTCTTTATTTTTATTTTCTCTTTGATTTTCTCTTTGCTTCACTTTATAATGGTCTCAGAGTTTTGTGTGCTATCAAAATATCTTTTCTGTTGAGTGGAGATTTTTATTTTTATCTCTACATTCTGGAACATTCTATTTTGTTCCAAAAGGGACTAGTTCCTCAATAATTTCCTATACAGCTGTCTTCCTGTTGATCTTCTGCTGTGTTTCACTGGTTTCAATGTCTCCTCTTTCTTGAATTACCACCATGTTGTTCTGGAATGAATTCTGAAATAAATTCCTGAAAGTGGGTGCAAGTGGGATAAAGATATTGTAAGTTTACTTGCCTAAAAATGTTCTTGGCATTCTAGATTGACTGATTGTTTGGATGTGAACAATATGCTTTAAAAATAATTGCATTCAGATCGTTAAAAGCAATGTATCATTATATTCTGTTTATTATCGATAATGCAAAATGTGATGCCACTCTAATTCATTCTGTGTTGTGCATTGCTTTTTATTCTTTTTATATTCTTTTTGTCTTTGGAATTACGAAACTAAATTGGTGATCTGTCTGAACTTGAGTCATTGTAGACATTGTCTTATACTTCTCACACAGACATCTGATGATACTATTATTTCTGATTATTTTCCTTCTGTTACTGGTTCATATTTAGCTAATTATTCTCTCCCAAATTTTCCTGTGATGTTGGACTTCTTAAATTTCCTTCCCTATTATCTCTCTTATATGTTTTTCATGTGTTGCATTTCATTCTTTTTCAATATTTTTACTTTTAAGTATCATTCAATTTTGAGGTAGAACAATTTTATCTTATTTTTGTAATATATCTTATGTTACTCAACTGATGAATGCAATACCTTCTTGACATTCTTGAATACCTTCATTCAGGCTTTTATAATTTTGTAATCTTTAAGTTTTTTAATGTTTCTCAATTGCTTGTTCTCTGGTCAGTTTATTGTTATTATTTTTCATTTTTGCATTTCTCTATTATCCTTATTTTTTCTTGATTGCCTAATCTTATTAAATCTCAATAAATTGAAAGTTGTGTGACTTTACTTTGTTGTAACATATTCAAACTAATAGTTTTAGGAATTTAGATATTTGTTCAATTTATTAGGAGAGTACTTCTATTGCCTCACAGATGTTTATGCTACCTGCCTAAGTAGGTGAAAGTAATTCCTAAATGATACAGTTGTATGTTTTTAGGCAATCTATTAATCTTATTTTTGGTATTCTTGTCCTAGTCATCCACTTTCCTGTCCCTGGTTACTCTAAACTCAGCCTATCTTTGTTTTGTAATCCTACAAATGAACTGTCATCCCCCTTCTTCTTTTTTTTTTTAAGTTTATTTTGAGAGAGACAAAAGACAGCACGAGTGGGGAAGGGCAGACAGAGAGGGAGAGACATAGAATCCCAAGCAGGCTCTGCACTGTCAGCAGGGACCCTGATTTGGGGCTTGGAACTCATGAAACCATGAGATCATGACCTGAGCTGAAACCCAGAGTAGGACGCTTAACCAACTGAGCTAACCAGATGTCCCTATTGTCCCTTCTAAGGATCTTTATGGAAAGATCAGGGCTGCAATTTTCTACCTCCATAATCCCCAAATACAATCCTATAAATATTCTGTCTTACAGAAATTTTTGTAAACTCTTAATAGTTGGAAACTTCTAGGAAAAATTTCTAAAGGTTAGGATACTAATTTTCTAATTTTTTAGCCCTGGTTGATATGTAAAAGAAGCCTTTAAATATCTATGAATTTTATGATGACAAATGAATGTGTGTGTGTGTGTGTGTGTGTGTGTGTGTGTGTGTACGTGTGTGCATGTGCATATGGTATATCTGAGAATTCAATAATTGGAAGGAACCACTGTAACATTTTACTCAATGCTACTCAGAGACTACTAATTGAGACATATTTTTTTATATTTCTAAATGTATCTCTCCTACTTAAAATATGTCATCTCTGCAATTCACTTTGAATTTACTTCCATGAAATAATAAGTATGAAATGTACAGAAAATGCTGGAGTGAGAGGTCTATTTCCTTAATAGAAAGAAAAAAATAAACTTTTTTTTTTTTTTTTACAATTTTTACATCTGCAATACAAAAGAACAGTTACAGGGAGGAGGGAAGCAAATTGCTTTTCATTGACCCAAACTTGATCTTTTGTCAGCAATCTCACTGTGGTTTTCAACAGTGAATTGTTACCTTCCAGAACATTATCTTTCAAAATATTTCAACTGTTTTTTTTTTTACTTTCACTTCAGAAAAATGTATGACCCAACTGACAGTAATAAAATAAAATCTGTAAAAAGATCAGTGCCTATTTGATCTTAAGCAAAGATTGTATTAGCTGAACAGTGACTTGGTTCACTGGGAGATACAATTTATCATTCTTCTTGAAAAGTTAAAAGCAGGCAACTATATATAAATGTGAACGAAGAAATATTTGGTTGGAAATTCATAACAAAATTGAACTCTTTGCCTTGCAGTTGCTCTCAAAGAAGAAAGAATGATGTGGTACATTTAATGTCAGCAGAGTTTTAAAAAATCATTCTTGGACTAAACATAAAAGATTTGAATATTTTTTGTCTTGCTCGTGTCATGAGAAAAAGTCAAAGAATCTATTCTCCTGAATAATAATATATTGTTAATAATGAGTTCTGAATATTCTATTTGGATTTTAAACAGTAGTGTGCTGGTAAAAGTTCAAAAACAGGCTCTCCCTATAATGATGGAAAGAAGCTTTGATTTTAGTATTTGTCAATTTTCATGATGAAAACACTCTAACCTGCTTATATGTCCTCATTAAATGAAAACAGAAAAGAGATTCTAATAATAGGCTCTACGGGCCCTTATAAACCATCTCCTGCACATCTCTACTCTCAAGATAGTCATGGTGAAATGTAAAAATGTTTAAGATTATGCTTAGATAATCTCCATAGAATATAAATGATTATGCCATATTATGGATCAATATGTAATGCCTTTAAATATATAATTGATAGTTGTTAACCATTACTTAGTTCTGTGGGCAGCTTGCTTCATCAGCACAAAATTATTTAAAAGTAGGGTTAATAAGTGTATTACACTTTAGCTTGGATATAATATAAGGTTCTCCTTTCTTATATTTAACACAGATCTGGGAACGTGATTAGTGGTCAACTACATTCTACTGCAATTTCCCAAATAAATGGATAGTTTGAATTATTTTAAAAAATTGTTTATTTATTTATTTTGAGGAAGAGAGAGGGAGAGAGGAAGAGAGTGAGAGACAGAGGGAGAGAGAGAATCCCAAGCAGGGTCCATGCTTAGCACAGAGCTCAACCTGGGGCTCAATCTCATGACCTCGCGATCTTGACCTGAACCAAAATCAAGAGTCAACTGATTTTGACTGAGCCACCCCGCCATCCTGGATGGTTTGAATTCTACCTCTAGAGAAGAGTTTGAAAGATTTATTTATTTAAGTTTACTGAAAGCTTTTCTTCTAAGCATTTTGGCTTGTTTCCAAAAGAATCCTATTTACTTATTACCAACATAATGTCCATCAAGATCATTATAGGTGTTTTTGTTATGAAATGTATTTGTAAAGTAGAATGACAATAACTATCTTTCAGTAGAGAAAAGATAATAGGGTATCTTCCTAATTTCTATCTCTTACGTCTTTGCAATACTAGTGTTTTATGTTTTTTTTGTTTTGTTTTGTTTTGTTTTGTTTTCTGTGTGTGTGTGTGTTGGTCTGCATGTTTGTCTGATGTAATCAAGTTTATAAAAGTTGACTTAAGAGCTGTGTAGAGAATGCCAGTAATTTTTACCAAAGCAATGGACCTGAAACCCTATTTATCTATCTATTGGTAATTTGATATAAGGTAAAATATTGAATATTGGTGTCACAGTTGTAAATAATATGCATAGTAATGGGAGTTTTCAAATAAAAATATTTTGAAAAAGAAGTTGTATTTATAGTTTGAAACAAGACAGTTTGAACTGTTAGAGTCATTAGACAGTAGGCATATCCCAGTGAAATTTCATTACCCCAACCAACAAGAACATATAATCTTAAAAGGTTACTGAGGGATAAAAAAGAAGATAATCTACAAATAAATAGGAAACATAAGAAACAGAAATTATTCACACGCTAGGTATTTTGGATACCAGAGGAAATAGCTGAACAAATTTGGGGGGAGGTGATTATAGCCAATGATAATCCCAGTCCTTATACCTCTTTAACATATTCTAGACTAGTAACACTTCTGTCTTCCTTACTATGCCTCTTAGTCAGATTTTCCTCATGCAACAGACCTGAAATGGTAGGTGTCTGTGGCATGTAGAAGGCATGGAGCATTCATGGATAATCTTTTTCTATGTTTGCAGATCTTATTGCCTTCAGAATAATAGAAGGCATGACTACTCTCACTTCTATGTATAAGTAGATGTAGGTAGATGTCTGGGCAAAAGCAGCCTTTTGGAATCATGCACAGAAGCTATTTCTGTCTGTCTCCAATAACATAGCTGTATAAGTATGGATCAGCAAGTACTGATATACCTGCTGTATACAATTAATCACTTTCCATTAGCAAAGCATTCACAGGCAAGAATTGAGAATAAGTTTAATAGTCTGACTTGTTCAAAGACCCAAGCTGTGATCTTGTGTTGCTTTTGATTAAAGATGACATCTTAATATTATCAATATATTTTATAACTAGTTTGATATTTAGGAGGAAAAATGTACATTACTTATTGCACTTTTAAGAATTCAGCAATAATTTTAACCAAATATCTTAGACTCAGTTACACTACAGATTTTTGTGAGCTCAAGAAAAATGGCCCAAGCTAAATTGCATATATGGTATTCCACTATTCCTTAACATATTTATTTGTTCAAGTGCAGTTAATCCAAATGTATATCACCTAAAAACATCTTTCATCCATTTGGTTGGCCCAATGAGACATTAAATAGTTCATATTTGATAAGCAAGATAATTACAGTAAGACTTACCCTGGTGGTCAACTAAAAAAAAAAAAACAAAAACATGCTAGGCCACCAAAGTTAAATTCTAGATGCATGACAAAATCCATACACACATCCCCAAAACAGTAATACTAATCTAAAAATTCTATAGTACTATAAAATAAAACCCTATGTTAAAAAGTTGCTATGTTAGAGAAAATCATAAATTCATAATCATTTTTGGTTAGAATCTATCAATTCAGTTATCAAATAATTATAGTCATTCCAAAAACTTCAACCCATGTTCATTTTGAGCTCCCCACATTTTGCTTGAAAGAAAAACATTCCAACTTTATGCATAGATGAAATTGCTGCAAATCAAAAGAGCAAAATCCATAGCACGGTAATTAAGCAAAACAATCAAAAGTAATCAATATATAGTGACTGATAAATACATCCATGAAATAACATGCAAAAATGAGGTCAAGTATCATCTAAATAACTTTAGAATAATTATAAATATACCTAGGTTTCAAACTGCGCCAAATTAAAAAAAAAAAACAGGCTTAGAAGAGAATATTTCAATACATTACATAAATTATTTGTGAAATGAAAACTGAGTGTTGTCACAGAACATTTCATGGGTATGCAGTAAGTCATTTCGAAAATAAACAACACACAGGAGCCCTCTCATCAAAGTATTACAAGAGAGCTCCCTCTTTACTTGTATTTTGTACATGCTTCATCTAACTCAGACATCACAGCTGATGACATTCTCTACAATCTGATCATTACTGGTGTACTACAGATCCATAACTGAGTATACTACAACCAATATTATGTCCCTTAAAATAAATAACGACATCATTACACAGTAGGTAAATACTTATCTATATGCTTTATTAAATATTTATATCTACAGAGAGCTAACTTAGCAGAAATACAGAGATTCAGGCAATCAGATCACAGACTCGTTTCCACACGAGGTGAAAAACAAAGAGGGTGAAATAGCTACTGAATTTTATCTTAACTGACAGTTTGGCTCACAGTGTTTTTATGATGGGAACCATGTATCTCCACTAAAAGTAGATAGAGAGTAGCTCAGAGAGAAAATGAATTATTGACAAACTAAGAGTGTCACTGAAAATCATTTCAAGTGCTATCTTTGTCATATTTTCTATAAGATAATTTAGCTTGCTCAGTGACAGTTTGCCATACCATGACACTCTGGCTCTACAGAGGCACTTGACTTTGGAATGGGAAGTTGATTCTAGCCTCCAAATTCTTCTAAGGACTCACAGAAATGCTTCATCTTCATTGAGTCCATTACATCTAACAGCAAAAAACACCATCCACAGCCTCCATTTTGACTCCTTCATACCCCTCCCTACATCGGTGTTTCCCTCTTTGAACTCCTCTATAGCTAGACCCCATTTCCTCCTCTTTTGTGGCCCATACCAAAGATGGTAACTGCTTTGTGGAGTTCTTCAACATGGGTTACCTCAGTGACCAAATTCTAATAGACAATCCCCTAACACCTTAACTAAATTCCTATATTGAATCCCCATTTTTGGATGACATAATTTGTTTATGAATATAAATAACATATAATAAATTTTAAATAACTTATATAATATATAATAATTTATATATTATATATATATATATCTTTTTCACGGTTGATATACAAAGTTCACACATTCTGAGGGGCACCAGTGTTCCTTTACTATCATATCCCCTAGACTAGTCTAATAAAATTTTTTTCTATTAATTTTCTTTTCTTTTTTTTTTTTTAACATTTTATTTATTTTTGAGACAGAGAAAGACAGAGCATGAACGGGGGAGGGGCAGAGAGAGAGGGAGACACAGAATCGGAAGCAGGCTCCAGGCTCTGAGCCATCAGCCCAGAGCCCGACGCAGGGCTCGAACTCACGGACCGTGAGATCGTGACCTGAGCCGAAGTCGGACGCCCAACCGACTGAGCCACCCAGGCGCCCCTCTATTAATTTTCTGATGCAAATTCTTTGAAATCAATGAACAAGTTTTCCAACAGCTAAGATTAATTCCAAAGTTTGGTCATTTCCTTATAGCTTTCTTAAACAAATTAATTTTTTTCTATGACAAATCTTCATGATTTAATTTTTGACATGAAAAATTTAAAATATCCTACAAACACACAGCCATTCTAATTTCTTCCAAAAAGTATAGCTTAATTTTTCACAGGATTTTCACAGATTGTGTTAATATTAAAAATAAAGTTAATTTGTCTGCATGATTTTTATTTTTAAGAAACATTTTTCAGTGTTTTGATCAAATATATGGAGTAATCTGAACTCACATAACAAAGTGATTATTCTAAGTTTATAAATGAGCGGGAAAGCTTATGTCCAAAAGACAGTCATATCAACTGTTTTTTTAAGCGTCTGTTTAAAAGGGAAGGTCTAAAATAAAATGCCATCAGATAATATTAAATTTTAATAGTTTTGATACTAGAATTCTATAAAGAGACAATCCTAAAAATATAGACGTTGGCACTTTGTGTTTTTCTTTTAAAAGGAATTCAGAGGGTATGCTTTAGAAACTATGTCCAAAATAATAACAGCATTCATTTTTATCTGAGATCCATGCTTTAGAAACAAACAAAAAAACCGGTATCTAAACTATTTACAGCAAAAGAGCTGAGTAAAACCCTCAACTAAAATATGGTATCACTTTGGTCTTCAGACAATCTGTGTCTATAAACTTTTTCAAAAATCCCTTTAATTTATTAAAAATTCCTTTTCAATACTTGTTTTTAAATAAAACTCTATCATCTCAAATATAGAAAAAAATATAATTTGATTATAACAAATAAAAAAAAATAAAGCCTCACTTCACTTAAACATACAGGAGTGCCTGGGTGGCTCAGCTAGTTGAGCGTCCAACCAGCTCAGGTCATGGTCTGGGGCTTCGTGAGTTCCAGCCCCATGTCGTGTCTGTGCTGATGGCTCAGAGCCTGGACCCCACTTCAGGTTCTGTGTCTCCCTCTCTCTCTCTTTCTGCCCTCCCTGACTTGAGCTGTCTCTCTCAAAAATAAATAAACATTAAAAAAATTACTTAAACATACAAAAATAACTAACATTTAATGAATTCCTACAACGATCCCTGTACTCTATCAGCTCTGATTAACTTCCTTAAGATCTCTATAACTTTCCTTAATAGCATTTTAGAATAAGAATTTCAATAAACACAGTGCTCTGAATATTATAATTGTGCATCACCGTCTCAAACATGAAATGTAAAAATAGAAAGTGTTTCTCTCTCTTAGCAATTCATGTGTAAGTTAGATATTTGCAGATGCAATTTTCATGCGATAACTTTAACACGTAATTTATACTAAACAATTAGTCATCTGTCATACGGTAGAACCTGCATATTTTTTAAAGAAACTAGTGTAAAATGGGACCTTTTCTAGATGATTGACACGTGAGTGATTCCCTGAGACCCTCATTGAGAGAATAAATTAAAAACTATATTTATCTTTCCATGAATTCATCTTTATACCTTCTACTATGTAGGAGGCTTTCTGTTAACCATTGGAAAAATTTGCAAGACAAACTATCTGACTTCCCACTCTTGTCAGAAAAACAAGGAGAAAATTATTTCCATGCATGCAAAAATACTTCCAAGTGTACATGCAAAACACAAATATGATGGCTCTTTGTAATAGGGATATGATAGGAAAACTCAAGCCAATATTGGAGGGTACAGCAAAGAAAGCAAAGTTTAGTTATATGACTTTTTGATATTGCTATACCAAAAGTAGGCAGATGTTTTCTATCAAGGGCTAGGTAGTACATATTTTAAGCTTTTGGGGCCATATAGTCTCTGTCACAACTATTTGCTGCTGCTGTTCAGCACAAAAATAGCTATAGACAACAATGCAAACAAATGAGCATGACTGTGCTCCAACAAAACTTGATTTATAGGTACTAAAATTGAGTTTCATATAATCTCACATGTCAGAAAATATTATTCTTCTTTTGATTTGTTTTAGCTAGCTAAAAGTAAAACCTATTTTGTGTGACTCATGGGTCATCACACAACAACAGATGGCAACTTGCATTTGGCCCATGTGTAGTCATTTTCTCACCCTTGTTTTATGTACTGACTCATGAAGACAAAGAGAACACATTATATTGGTATGTATAAAAAGATGAGTTAAGAGAAATTAAACTGCCCACCTAGGAAGTTAAGTGAAAATTAATATAGTAGATCACAATTTCCTAGAACACTACTTCCATTAACACTTGTTTATTCATTCATTCAATCAAAAAGTCATGTATTTGACACCAGGTACCTGATGCTGTTCTACCTAAAAGTGTTACAGCGATAAAGTAAACAGGCAAAACTCCCTACTCTCATTGAGCTTACATTACTTACAGAATTACTTAGTTTATAAATATTCCTTACCTGGGTTCTCCCATAAGCAAGAACAGTAATAATATAGAGAATAAGCATTTTGAGTGTAGAGAAAACATAATCCACTGAATTTCTTCTGTTCTTTCCCCTTGTCAGACATTGTTCTTTTCAACCACAAATAGTAAGGGGAAAATATAGCAAACATTCTGCAATAAATACTCCATTCAGAATCAGCATGTTTACATTTTTAATTTTTGCTTCATTTATGTTATTTGTATAATTGACAGAAATTAAATTAAAATTTAAAATTCATCTTTTTCCTCAATTCAAAATTTTCCTTCTGAAGAAGCCATGATCATGACTTTGGCATGTACTGCTAGCAACACATTTTTACCCATTATATCACATTACTGTGCTAATCATATGTATCTGTGTGTGATTTATTAAGTGTCTTATTGCTGTCACCATTTCTGTTATAGAAAGTTTACAATTAATGTATTATTTTCTAAGCTTTTTTATTCATAATTTTGTTATAGAGAGTTATTCATGATGACATGTAGAAGTTTACTAATATATGAGCAATAATACATAGTTGATCCAATGACAAGTATTAATTTCACCATTTCCTTGATGATATTTTTGAATTATGCAAATAATACTGCAGGGAATATTCTTTTTAAAAAATTTTTTCTTAACATTTATTCATCTTTGAGAGAGAGAGAGAGAGAGAGAGAGAGAACACGTTGGGGACAGGCAGAGAGACAGGCAGACACAGAATCCGAAGCACGCTCCAGGCTCTGAGTTGTCAGCACAGAGCCTGACGTGGGGCTCAAACCCACGAACTGTGCAATCATGACCTGAGCCGAAGTCAGATGCTTAACTGACTGAACCACCCGGGCACCCCACTGCAGGGAATATTCTTAAACTTTTCATTTGGTGTACACTGAAAAGGCCATTTCAGGGTATGTGGGTAGAAATGAAATTGCTAGACTTTAGAGAGGTATACATTCAATATTGCTATACATTATTGCTTCCCCAAATTGAACAATTTACCTCTACTTATATTATAGAAGAGTCTCTTGTTCTACCATCCTCATACAAAATTATAATTGAAAAATGTATTTTTGTGAGTCTGAACCCTGTGAAATGGTATCCAAATATTACATTTAAATGCACTTTTTAAAAAATAAATGTTTATTTATTTTGTAACATTGTTTACATTATGAAATATTGTGTAGAAGATTTAATTTTGAAATACATTTCATTCATTTATAACCTTAGATCAGAAAGACATTCTTCTTTGTTTCTTCATTAACTTTTAATCCAAAGAAAATTTATTTATGTCTATGATGCAAAGTAATGTTTATTTATTTTCTATAAAACAACTTTTCTTAATGTCATTTTGTAGATATTTCATCATTCCCTTGATTTGTAAAGCTACCTCTTTCACAACTAAGTTTCCATAAATATTTGTATCTTATTATAAGCTAATGATTAATATATTTGCAAATAATTATATATTATAGTTATATATATTTATGTGTTATAAGTATGTAATAATGAGATATAATTTTCCAATTTTTTTAGATCAGTCTTAACTTGCGTTAAGCACTGAGTGTTATATGTAAGTGGCGAATCACTAAATTCTACTCCTGAAATCAATATTACACCACATGTTTACTAACTAACCTTTAAATAAAAAATTGAAACCAAAAAAGAAAAAAGTTGATGTGCCTTGACTATCCTTAAATATGCCACATTTTATAATCAACTCCTTGAGATCTTTCAAAATAAACTGGAGTTATTTGGATTGATATTTATTGATTTTCTGGTGATTGTATAAAACTGGCATTTGTAATTCCTTTTGGAAATTTCTAACTAAAACACATCTCTATTTCTCCTTTCATTTGGATTTTCTTTACATACATCAATGACATTTAGAATTTAATTTGTATATAATTGCTGGAAATTTTTCTCTAGGTTGCATATAATTTTTGTTGATAAGTGTTAGTGAACGTCAAACTTTGTTTAATATAACTGGATTTAGTCAACTTTTTGAAAATTCTTCATAAACTTGTTTCAGCAGTATTATTAATTATTTTAATTAACTGAGTATCAAAAATACTACTTTCTCCTTATTAACTATGTTCAAGATCACACAGTCTGAACCTTTTGACATTCTGTAATAATATTTCACATATGCATGCTTCATTTATTTTACATTTTGGATTTTACTGAGTAGTGCTTTAGTGCTTAAAGTATAGTGTTGAAGCTTACGTTAATAATAGACATTGTTTACATTATTTTTCTCAATTTTTTAGTGTGCTTATGTTTGTATTGTATAATACTTATGGTAGATTGAATTATTTGTTTCCAATTACCTTCTCACTCATTGTAATAGGATTTGTATCCATCCCATTCTCATGTGACTGACCCATGTATATTGCATGAAGTGAATTCATCCCTACCAATGGTAGGGGTCACATCTAAGCAGAAACTTTAAATGCAACTGCAGGATTTTGACTGGCTCATCTCACTCTGTCCTCCACTATTACAACAACATATCCAAGCTAATACTGTAGGCTGCATTCCAAAATGAGAAGACGTATAGATCTGGGTTTAGTCCTTCTAAGTGCAGCTCATCCGTATCCTTCAAAGCGGTAACAAATGTTTGTATGTCTGTAGTGTTAAGCCATTGATGAATTTGGGCTAATGAGTATTCAGCAATGATGGTAAACATAATCTATTAATGTGCTCTTTAAAATTATGTTTTCAACTGTTGAATCAATAAATAAAGGCTTCCTTGACTATTTAACATTGTCAGGCAAAACTTTGCTTTCATATTAATTCTGGTGCCATGTCTTGAATAGGGTTCATCAATAGACCTCTCAACAAGGTCCCCAAGTGCACTGACTGAGTGAACAGACATCTATTGGGTACCTTGCTCCAAGTTTTAAAACTACCTCCTATTATGAATATAAAAGAAAGTTTACTTTTCTTCTGGGTAAAGCCAGGTGGCAAATCAATGGTCTACGATCTTCCTCTTACCTCGCTTTTAAAAATCCTTCCCTGGCCGTTGTTTTTACTCTGTCAGGGTTAAACAAACTAAGTTCTGGCCTATCTTCTTTCTTACAATACCCTTGAATAAAGTCTTCCCTGCCTATTTAATATTGCCCAGTGCAAGTTTTGCTTTGACATTAATTAAGAATTATTCACAGCTCTCTTTTCAAGTAATATATAGTCTACATTAGATCACTGTTCTCATCTCGAGTACTAGATAACCCTGGATAAACTTTTCAAAATGCATTTTTAAATTGTTAAAGAGTTGAGAATATAAGAAATTTAAAGAGATATTTTTCACAGAAAGTCCTACTTTGGTGATCAAATTGTTGGCCACTGGGAGTATTTGGTAACCCTGGGAAGTTTGGGCTGATACGGACAGAGGAAGTCTTTTAGAGTAATGAGAAACTATTATAGCTTTTAAGACTAAACTAGCTGACATGACAAATTGCCATTCTACGATATCCAAATATGACAATACAAAACATATATTATCCTTAAAATATTGAAACTAGCTGAAGCAATAATATAGCATTGACTCAAACTCCTAATTTGAGAAACAAGACCTCACCTTAACTGTCACACAGAAGAATTGGGTGTTTTCTCTCTGTGGCCAAACAATATTCACAACATACCCATATGTTTTTTTTTAAAAATTATATCCAGCATAAAATTAAAAAAAAGACATATAAAGAAGCAGGATAATGTTTTCCAACATTATCCAAAGACAGTAAAAAAACACATTTTTTCTTTTTTTCTGATATTATTGTGTTCAATACTATTTTAAAAAATAAGTATGTATGCACATATATATCATTCAAAGAATTTTTAATGCCATATGTCTGACATCTACATATAACATCCCATACTCCACATAGAGTGATGGTAATTTTAAAGGTTTTTTATAGTGTGATTCTTAAGCAAAATGCAAATAAAACACATGTCCCTGGTAAATGTTAATTTGCTCATGTATTTCTAGTCAAAAATGCATATTTCTTCATTATTATTATCCAGACATGAAATAGGATATATTTTATTTTATTACCTTGAGATAAAAACCCATTGGAAATGAGCTCACAGATAAAGTGTAAGTCTGACCATTTATTAAACGTACACACTATTACTAGATAAAAAGGATAAAAGAATAGAAAAACAATTGTAAATTCAAGGGGGAGAGTTAATAATATTGTTTAGTTACCACATTTGTTTAAAACATTCTTTTTCATTTCTACTAACATATATTGCATATAATCCTATAATCCTATATTACATATAATCCTAATCAAATCCTATGAATTTGAACCCAAGGCCTCATTTCAATTATTTTATAATTACAGAGGCTTGGTACTTGGAAGGGTGTGTTCTGATTTAAGAACCAGAATAGAATGTATATAAGAAATTATAGGGGGAATTTTTCTCAAAAAAAATTTTTCTTGAGACAAATGAAAATGGAAACATGATATACCAGAACTCGTGGGATACTGAAAAAAAAAAAATGTGTATAGAGTATCTATACAGTGCATGTTATTTGACAGAACTCCATACAATTAACATTTCATTTTAAGAAGAATTAAATTTCCATAGCAGAGAGAGAAGGGAAGAGAAATCCAGCACATGGTAATTAAAGGGGATTATCATGGGTGCCTGGCTGCCTCAGTCAGTTAAGCCTTTGATTCCTGATTTCAAGCTCAGATCATGATCTCACGGTTTATGCTTCAGGCTCCGTGCTGACAACATGGAGCCTGCTTGGGTTTCTCTCTCCCTCTCTCTCTGTGTCCCTTCCCCACTCACACACACACTCTCTCTCTCTGAAAATAAATAAATAAACTTAAAAAATGGGCTTATCAGTGGATTTCTTTATGCCAATAAGCCTACTAAAAATATATTATGAGTCAGGCTTTCACATCCCACCAGTGAAGAGGTGGGACCCAGGGGTGGTGACAGAAGCAGAGAAAGAATGCAAGTCACCCTTTTCCATGTATTTATTTGTCATCACTCTTCTGATTAAGCTTAGATCAGATCCTATGAAGAAAGACTTCCTCAAAATTTTTGGAAAATTTCCCAGCCATATTATTAAAGAAGTATCATTCTCTCAAATACAATGATCTATTCAAACTGCTTTTAAAAACTGGTGGGTTTTGCAGGTGATTTATTTGAAGAAAGAAATAATCAATTTTTCTACTTCACGGTCTCCATAACAAGATTTTCATATTTCTACAGTAAGTTCTCTTAAATTGAGAATATCTTGTGAACATTAGGAATGCCCTATATGTTGTATATCAACCACATTCATCATAAAATTTATCAGAAAATTAGATGCATAAATTAATACAAGGCATCTTTGTTAAAAAGTGTTTATTTATTTATTCATTTTTATTGATTGATTTTGAGAGACAGAGAGCACAAGTGGGTGAGGAGCTGAGCGAGGGTGAGGGGCAGAGAGAGGAGGAGAGAGAGAATCTCAGGCAGGCTCCATGCTGCTAGCAGAAAGCTCAATGCACTGCTTGAAATCATGAACTATGAGACCATGACCTGAGCCTAAATCAAGAGTCAGAGGCTCAACCAACTGAGCCACCCAGGCACCCCTACACATCATTTAGCACCAGTTGACTCACTTCAGGCTTCAATTAAAATGGCATAAGTTTATGTTAATGATACTTCAATAAAAGACAGCCCAAGTTTAACACCTGAATGTTATAGGATTGAGTTTCATCTACCTTTTTCATCAGTCTTTATCATTCTGGGCATTAAATATAAACTGAAAGAATTAAAAAAAAACATGCTATCCTACAAATATTTAGTTGTTATGTGAAATATATTGCAAATGGCAATTTGGAATTTTGACATATTTTTGTTTCAGTTTGTTCCCTTGAATGAAAGAAACATAAATTCAAACTTCTTTCACACACAACTATACCTTTACCTCAGAAATTAGAAAAGCACCATCAAATTTCAGTATCATTTACATATCTCACAAAAAAAGCACATCCATACTTATGCCTTAGTTTACAAAATCAGTGTATTCCTCATAAAGTTTCTGCTTTTGTCCATAATTCATTTCACCAAATTGCCAAATCTCATAAGAAATTCCTACTCTACAAAGTACAGCATGTTTGGTTTATGAGACTATAGTAGAACTTTGCAAATTACCTACTCTTGAACTTGTAATGGCACATGTCTATTCATATTCCATTGGCTGAAATTTGGCCATATGGTCATGCCTAATACAGAAATGTGTTTTTTTCTCTGTGATTACAAATAGAGGGAAACTCAAAATTCTGTTAACAGCTACCAATCTGTACCACAAGCTTTATGTGAAAAAGTTAGAAAATAAGAAAGACTGAAAATTAATTAAATTCACGTGTTGAGAAAGAATAATAGAATAAACCAGCATAGAAAAAAAATAAGTTTAATTAATATAAGAGCAGAAATCAGTATGATAGTGATTGAAGAAGAATGAGGTTTATCAACGGTGTTTGTATTCTTAAAAGTTTTAAATGATTAGGTAAAAACACAAAACACTGGCAAAGACTGATAAAAAAATAAGTAAAATAACAAAGGAACAAATATTATTTGCAATAAAATATTTTAAAAATTTAGATTATAATTCCTAGAAAAATAACTATAACATAGTTATTCAAAGGACCAATAATTATTATATAAGTAAATTTATTAGCAAAATTTACCAACAAAATGCAGATAATTTCACAGTGAATTATGATAAATCCTTAAATTATAGAAAGGATTGAGTATAGGACTAATATTTGTATTATTGAAAAACTGGAGAAGAATGCTTTAGAAAAATACATGTTATAAATATAGATGCAAACACCTTAAATAAAATTGAAAGAACAAACATGGATGAAAACCACTGGATCTTTTCCCTTAAGCTGTTCACAAATTAGTACACAGGTCCAGTTTTCACTGGAGAGTTTCCTTTCCGTTTCTAAGGACAGCTCTGACTTAGAGTGGATTTTTCTTTATTATGTTCAAGATTGTATGTACCTTCAGTGAGAGGGATTTGGATTATTTCAATTTTAGATACCCATATTGCTCATCTGGCCACTCTTTGGATTGAAGATACGCTAAGGTTGCCATTCCATTTCTTAAAATATAGACTGCATACATATTGCCTCCTTAAAGCTTCATTATTCGAGATTCTTGATTGCTTTGCAATTTAATATTTTATATCTCCATAGATATATTTATAAGAAACTTGTCTTTTTACATTCAAAATCAGGACCAAGGAAGACAGAACTAGGTTTCATCATTTGTCAAAAATTTCCACTCGCTGAAGATATTAAAGGAGTCAAAATCTTACCTGAGTTTTCTGGCACTGTCACTTCTACCAGAGTTTGGTTCTTCTGCTGTGGGACTCATTACTGTTGAATGACTGATTTCTTGTCTTCAGAAAGAGGGCTGAAAAGCAAAAGACCGATATATGGTTACTTAACATTCTCCTTTTATTTATTAAATGCTAGAGCTATTTTATGCACATATCCTGGCCAATTTTCTTAAAACTGGCCATTATTAATCAGAGTCTATCTGTATTTAGTTACATCTCTGACTGTATTAGTTTCAGTCTGGGGCCCAGCTGGAAACAGCATTCTCAAAAGGACTTAGAGAGAGAGGACAGAAGGGTAAGGAAAACAGCAATGGATGTTGAAGCACTCATTAATCAACAATGGTGAGAAGTTGAAACTACTACTAACCTGAAGAAAAAAGACAGAGTGAAATTACATGCCCCAGCTATTTCTGGAAACTCAGAAGAAATATTTTCTGAGAGGTAGCAGGGAAATATAGCTCTTCCAGAAGTGACACAGACTGGAAAGAGACGGGAAGAATAAACAGTTTGCTTCCAAAATTCAGCTGATTCTAAACCCAACTGTACAGAAAGCAAAGTGTCCACATAGTCGATTCCAAAAAGAACATCATCCAGTGGGCATAATGCAAGACAAAGAAGGTGAAGAATCCCAGATCTTGGGATCAAAATGTGATTAACAAGCTTAATTCCTACAATGTGGTCATCAGACTATGTAGAAGTGAATCAGTTGCTGGATAATTTAACTTGGTCTGGAGTTCTTACTATTTTAGTAATATTATGTAAAAATGGTTTGTCATGATTTGGCATTGGAAAAATAATAAAAATAAAGATCAGTGTAATGTAATAGTTTAGAAACAGATGTCAACTGATTTTCAACGTTTTTTTTTTGTTTTGTTTGTTTTTTTTTTTTTTTAATTTAATTTTATTTTTGGGACAGAGAGAGACAGAGCATGAACTGGGGAGGGGCAGAGAGAGAGGGAGACACAGAATCAGAAACAGGCTCCAGGCTCCGAGCCATCAGCCCAGAGCCTGATGCGGGGCTCGAACTCACGGACCGCGAGATCATGACCTGGCTGAAGTCGGACGCTTAACCGACTGCGCCACCCAGGCGCCCCTGTCAACTGATTTTCAATAAAAGTTTTAAGGTAATTCAACAGGGAAAGGATAACCTTTTCAACAAATATACTAGAACAATTGGTTAACCAACTGTAATATGAATCTCAACACTAATCTTAAGCAAAATTTAAATTAAAGTGGATCATAGACTTAAATATAAAGAAGTAATAAGATAAAACTTGTAGAAGAAAACAAGAGAAAATATTAGTGACGTTGGATTGGGTAAACATTTCCCAAATAAGATGCAAAAACACTAAGTGTAAGTTTTAACTTTGACAAAATTAAACACATTTGTTTTCCAGAATACAATGGTAAGAAAATGAAAAAATACATTCCCAAGTGGAAGAAAATATTTGTAAAATGAACATTAAAAATACATATACATATTTTAAAGTTTGTTTGTGAGAGAGAGAGAGAGAGACAGCATTATGTGCCAGCGCACAGGAGCAGGGGAGGGGCAGAGAGAGATGAAGAGACAGAGAACCTCAAGCAGGCTCTGTGTTGTCAGTGCAGAGCCTAACACAGGCTCCCAGGCGCCCACAAAAGTATATTTTTATCCCGAAAGTATAAAGAGCCCTTAGCACTCAATATTAAAAGGGACAAAAATCCAAATTAAAAAAAATAATTTAAACAAACATTTCTCCAGAGAACATATATAGATGTCAAATGAGCACACACAGAATATTCACCTATCTTATCCATTAGAGAAATGTAAATCAAAATCACAATGAGATACCACTACAAATCTACTAGAATAGCAACAATTAAAAAGACTCACACTACCGAGTACTGGTGGAGATGTTGAGAAAATGAACCCTATATCTTTTTGGTGAAAATACTAAATGGTGCACCCATTTTGGGAAAAAATTGGTAGTTTCTTATAAGGGTAAATACACACCTACCCTATAGCTAACCAATACTGTCCCTAGATGTTTAATCAAATGTAAAGAAAACATATGTCCACATCGAAATTTGACAGTAAATTAGTGGTTTTTTTTTTGCAATTTTACCCATAGAAGCTAAAAACAAGGAACATCTATAATGTGAGTCAAACAGTGGATAAAAAAAAAACTGAGGTGTATACATGCAATAGAAAAGTATTCAGGAGTGAAAATGAATGAACACACACTGAACATGCACAAACACAGATGAATCTCAAACACATTATTCTCAGTGAAACAATTCACTCACAATTCATTCACAAAACAGTACAGAACAATTCATTCACAAAAGAGTAAATGCTCTATGATTCTATTTTTATGATTCTAGAAATTGAAAACTACACTGATAGAAAGCAAATCTATCACTAAGACCCAGAAGGTAAGGTGAGGGGATTAAGTGCAAATGAGGATGTGGAAACTTCCTTGTAGTGTCGAAGATGTTCTGTACTGTGGTAGCAATGGTACTTCATAGTCTGCCAGCCACTAATTGTCTTCCAGTACCTGTCCAAATTTCTTCAAATTTTAGCTTTGTATATTACCATCAAGAAACAGATTCCATACCATAACCTCACTTTCAGCAGATTTGTCCATGAAACTAAATTCTGACCAATGGGATGTAAAACAAAATAAATGGTTGCAACTTCTTTGTCATATACCTAAAATGATATGACTATGTCTCCACTTTCCTCCATGTTTTGCACATGTACAGAAGGGTAATACTTAAGTTGACGACAGAGCAGAGCAATAGGAAAGAAAGAACTAGATCCCTTAATGTCCTTGTAGAATCACCTATCCTCTTTGTACTGCTCAGTTACATCCACTTACATTATGTAGCACTGCTACATGAAAAAGGATCAGGTCTAAGATGTCATGTACATTATCTAAAGCACATGTTAACCCCTCTTATATGTCAAGTGCATAGTTTCATCATTGTACGTTCTTTTTGATACCAACTGATACTAAATATCTTCTATACTTCTTTCCAGCCATATTGTAATAATTGTATTTGATATTCTAACATAAAATACATAAACATGAGTACCATGGGGATTGAGGTTTTGCTGGAGACTGAGTTAATTTGTGGGACTACATTAGAATTACTATCTTTGACATTTAAGGGCTTTCTGATTCAGGTATCTTTATTTGCTTTTGATTATCCCTGGAAGATATTTACCCCTTCTGATCATGTAGTTCTTAGTTCAAATACAATCTCCTCATAGATGTCTATGCTATAAAATCTCTTATATTGCCTAATCCATCTTGTATTTACTATGTATTTTGTTTGTAAGTGTTGAAAATCTTATCATTGATTTATGATGGGTATTGATGCTGTGGTTTTCATTTAGTATACAATCTCAAAGAGACTTGGAACTTTTTTCAACATTACATATCCTAAATGTTAGTATGCTAAATGATGTATGGTATATGGTAGGAAATAAACAAACATTGTGGCTTGAACGCATTTAGGTAATTAATGCTTACAGACTAGATTCTGAATGCTCTCTGTCAGAGAGATAATATTACACATTTATTATTCCAAAAAATTATTGAGAATCTACTATACACTGAGGCATCAGAAAGGCTCTCCCCTTGTAGGCCTTGTCTTCTAGAAGAAAACAGAAGGTATACAGATAAAATATATATTTCCATACATGATAATTATGTCTATATAAAGAACACACATTAGGCTCTTAGTGAGTTGAGAGGGGACTAATGAATGCCATAGGTAGGTTAGCTGAACACATAAGCTGGTATTTGTGGAGAAAACAAAAAGAAGTAAGGAAGGTTAGTTCAGGCAGATGGAACTGAGTGAACAGTCACTGAGTTAAGAGGGTCTTTAAAATTTTCTTTTTTTCCGGGGCAGGTGGGGGTTGGTGGTAGTATTTTGTAACAATAGAAAGGAGACCAGTATCTTTAAGGGATACTAGTGGAAAAGGAAAGTGTTTATAGAAAGGAATGGAGTCACTGGGAGTGAGAACATTTAGAACCTTCTAGCTTATTGTAAGAATGTTGTTTTTTATATTTAATTGATTAGAAGCCACTCAAAAATCATGATCTTAATTGGTCTTCATATTATTATAAATCTTTGACTCTGGACTAAATAACTTAAAGGACAAGTGGTGAGTAGGAAAAACATTTAGGAAGCTATTGCAATAATCAAGGTGATAAAAATTTGTGTCTGGGAGCAAAATGGCGGCAATGAAGGTGGCTAGAATTGCTGAGATTCTGGACAATAGAACCTACAGAGTGTGCTGAAAGATTATGAGTTAATATGTGTCAAAGAGAACAGTAGCAGTAATAAATCTATATTTTTCTAACAGAAGATGGAGAACTGTAGAAGCTTAGGGCAGCTATTTCCTGAAATGGAATAGACTGCAAATAAGTAGACTTGGGTGTGGATCAAGTTTGTTTGCATTTGTGCAGATTTGAAGTGTCTTTGAAGCACTAGATGGAGCAGTTGTGTAAGTGGTCTTGAGCTTAGGGTAAATTTCTTGAGCTTATAAGCTCAAGAGTAGACTTAATAAACTGCATTTATCAGCATAGAGATGGCATTTAAAGCTATAAGATTTCATAAGGTCATTAAGGAGTGAACCCTTGTCTATAATTCAACATCTTGGATTATAGAGATGAAGAAGATTCTTGCATATGAGATATTGGAGTGGCAAAGTTGTTAGGAACAAGATCTAGGGCATGATCATATGAATGGATGGTTGATTTGACTTGAAAACATCAAGTCTAGAAGAAAATCTATCAAGGAACTGAAAGAACAGAGGTTTGAAGTCATTGTCTCTGTGGAAATTAAACTCATTAAGAATTGTGACAAGAGCACAGTTGAATGAAGTTGAATGATTCAGTAACTAAAGCTTTCAAGGAATGGTGGGGGCTAGATCTGTAGTCTACAGAAAAGAGTAATGAGGAGGAACTATGGTAAAATATGCTTTCCTTCTTCCTAGTATGTCTGGTCTTTAGTTCAGTAGGCCATACGTTCTTCAGTTCTTATCAGGGAGGTCACTGACTAATATGCCTGGTCTCCTTTACTGATGAAATTTTGCATTATGATTTAGTGTTTTCACAAATCATAAAATGTGAAAAAGTATATATGGATTAAGCATTAGCAGATAATGTTTATCAATGTATAGAAATCTTTGATATGCTTTCTTAAAATTAATCCATTATATGTTTTCAAATTTATTGCCTAAACAAAATGAAATATCAATCCCCAAAATATCAGTAAATCATGCTTACTTGTAAATATAATATAATCAACTGGTTGTAAGCATTAATATATTATCGGTATCACTGTGTTGTTACTGACATATTAATGGGAAGTATTATCCAACTACTTTATTGTTTTACTGTGGGAGATGGGGCCCTATACATTTCAGTTACATAGAAATATTTTGCACCATAGGAAAACAAATGTCTTTGCCTTTTGCTGGAAGATATTTCTAATCATAGCTCAATATTTTGAAGTAATATTTTGGAATAAAATGAAGACATAAAAGTAAATATTATGTTCTTTTAATGTTAAATAGGCAAATGAGACTTCTGAGAAGAAAGCTCCAAAAATAAAATTCACATTTAAGCAACATAGCAACTTTTCAAGTAACTAACAACGAAATATAAATATATTCACATAGATGACAACACACAAAAGTTAATCACAATGGAAAAAAAAAACCAAGGAAATGTCTCTAATGTCAAAATTTAAAACACAGATCTGACAAAACATCATTAAAATCTCCTCAAACATGAAGACAAGACTGAATTTTATTTTTATAGAAACAAACATGGTAATGGTTGCACAATTCTGTAAATATACTAAAAATACTGAATTGCAACTGTCAACAGGGTGAACATTATGGCATGCAAATTATATCTAAATAAGGCTCCTTAAAATACACACAGGTATATTTATATATAAGTATATATGTATATAAGTATGTGTATACATGTACATATATGCATATATATGTATAAAAGCCATCACAAATGTTGAATATATGACTAAAAACATTTAGAAGAATCTTTGTGAATATGATACCACAGTGAAAAGACACCCATGTGGATAGACTATTAATGCCAATAGGGTCTAACAACAGAAAAGAGAACACACACACACACACATAGACACAAAGTTAACCCATAAAGTTTATATTCTATGGACGGTTCATATAGTGTAAAAAAAATAAATAAAACAAATACAAACAAAAGAACTACAATAAGAACACTGATGATTAATTTTCTGATTTCTTTGCTCTAGAAGCAGAAAAGTGTAAATTGTAGGACAGTATAGGTTGGAAGTAGGAATCATTTCATTCTAACTTTGAAATGAGTTAATACCTCACAGGTAATTATGGTACAGATTATTTTAAAAGTAATGAGCTTTAACACAAAATAAATTCAAAATGAATTAAAGACCTAAATGTGAGACCTGAAACCATAAAACTCCTAGAAGAAAACATAGGCAGTAGTCTCTTAGACACTGGCCTTGGCCACATTCTAATTGATATGTCCCTTCAGGCAGGGGACACAAAAACAAATACAAACTACTGGAAATACACTAAACTAAAAGCTTTTGCATAGTGAAGGAAACCATCAACAAAAAAGAAAAGACAACCTACTGAATGGGAGAAGCAATTTTCAAATTATATATTCAATATCCAATAAGGGGTTGATATCCAACATATATAAAGAACTCCTATGACTCAACACCATAAAAATAAATAATCTGATTAAAAAATGAGCAGAAGACCTAGATAGACATTTTTCCAAAGAAGACATACAGATGGCCAAAAGACAAGTGAAAAGACGTTCAATATCACTAATTATTAGATAAATGCAAATCAAAACCACAGTGAAATATCACTTCATACCAGTCAGAATGGCTAGTATCAAAAAGACAAGAAATAACAAGTGTTGGTGAGGATGTGGAGAAAAAGGATCCCTCGTGCACTATTGATGAGAATGTAAATTGGTGTAGCCACTGCAGAAAAGAGTACAGAGGTTCCTAAAAAAAATTAAAAGTAGAAATGCCATGTAGTCCAGTAGTTCTATTACTGGATATCTATACCAACCCCCCCCCAAAAAACACTAATTCTCTGAAAAAGATATATACATCCCTATGTACATTGCAGCATTATTTATAATAGCCAAGATACAGAAGCAACCCAAGTATCCACTGAATGGATAAAGATGTGGGATACACACATATATAATATATATCATATATATACTATATTAATTATATATTATATATAATATATTAATTATATATATATAATATATATCAGCCATAAAATATGAAATATTGCCATTTGCAACAATATGGCTAGACCTAGAGGGAATTATGCTAAGTGACATAAATCATATAGAAAAAGACAAATACCATATGATTTCACTTATATGTGAATTATAGAAAAAATGAACAAACAACAACAACACAGAAACAAATTCATAAATAAAGCAAATTGCTGGTTGACAGAATGGAGGGGATAGGGAGATGGGAAAAATAGATGAAGGGGATTAAGAGGTATAAACTTCCATTTATAAAAGTCAAGAGGATGGAAAGTACCGCGTATGGAATATGGTCAATAATATTGTAATGACGTTGTACGGTGATACACACACTTATCATGGTTAGAATTTCATTAATGTATAGAATTGTCAAATCACTATGCTGTAAACCTGAACTAATATAATACTGTATGTCAACTATTCTTCAATAATAATGATTAATAAGCTTTAAAAACATTTAAAAAAGGAATTCAGTGAAGAAAGGTAAGTTCTTCACTGTTTTTTAAATTTTTTAAATGTTTATTTTTGAGAGAGAGAGAGAGAGAGAGAGAGAGAGAGAGAGAACATGAGTGGGGGAGGGGCAAAGAGAGAGATGGAGACACAGAATCGGAAGCAGGCTCCAGGGTCTGAGCTGTCAACACAGAGCCAGGCACGGGGCTCAAACTCACAAACCGTGAGAACATGACCTGAGACGAAGTCACACGCTCCACCGACTGAGCCACCCAGGCACCCTAGTTCTTCCCTGTTTTAACTATTCTATGTGACCCCACCCTTAGCCCCTGCCCCCACAAGGCTTTTATTTTTCTAGTTGTTCATACTGGACATAGACATGTTAATATTCTTAAATATGTATCTTACTAAAGAAAGCAGATTTTCCTTGAAGATTATAAAGCCAAAATTCAGAGCCCTTCACTTTCATGTTTACCCCAGTTTCTTAAAAAGACAATAGCTTTTTATCTAATGTCTAAAGTTATAAATTTCATTCAGAATATTTAAGATTAGTTAAGATTCATGAAAAGCTCTAACACCCTGACATCTTAAAGCACATATAAGAACAAGTTTGTTATATTTTCAAATTTGACAACTGTGAAATGTTCATAAAACTAGGTATCAAAAATCAGCTATCAATAATAATAAAACTTTAATAATTTTGATAAACTATGCTATAGAAAATGCTGAGTTAATGCTCCGTCCTCTCTGTAGAAAATGAAGTTATTAAATCAATGAAATATGAAGAATCAAGCAAAGGTAATGAGAATGAAAGAAAATCAACATTATAGAGGTATGTCAAGCATTTAATTAAAATAGGTTTATGTGTTTGAGGTTTGCAATATTTTTGGTATTTCTCAGCTTTTTAAAATAGATATTTTGTAATTTATTTTCTAACTTACATGTTAAGTCTCATATTGATTTAATATTCATATATTTGCATTTAAAAAAATAGCCACAAAATTGTGGATTTTGTGTGATTCTTCCCAACATTTCTTCAAATTAATATGGGTTCTGTTCCCACTAGGTTTACTCACTCATCCTTTGCCTCAGTTCTCCCTTGCATATTCCCTCTTAGCATTGCTTCCAAAATGCGTCTTTCCAATATATGATTTTGACGGCAAGAGATAATTTAAATTCCCCGTTTTTTTTTTTTTTTTTTTTTCCTCACAAGCAAATTCTAAAATACTGAACACAATGTGGCCTGTAAGATGTCTGTTAAGGTCTTTGGCCAATTTTTTAATTGACTTGTTTATTTTCTTGTTGTTGAGTTTTCAGACTTCTTTTTAATTTTTTAAATTTTAGAGACAGACAGGGTGATCAGGGGAGAGGGGCGCAGGGAGAGAGACAGAATCTTAAGCAGGCTCCATGTTCAGTGCAGAGCCCAATGTGGGGTTGATCCCATAACCCTGAGATCATGACCTGAGCTGATATCAAGAGTCAGATGCTCAACCAACAGAGCCACCCAACTGCCCCAACAGTTTTTTTTTTATTGTATATAAGAGTCCTTTATCAGATATATATGTTGCAAATATTTTTCCCAGTCAGTGGCTTGTCTTCTCATTCTCTTGACACTGTCTTTCATAGACCAAAAGAGTTGTTGTTTTTCTTTTAAGCTTTTTTTTTTTTTTCAGTTTTATTTATTGATCTTGAGAGAGAGAGAGAGAGGACATGACTGGAGAGGGGTAGAGAGAATGAGAGAGAATCACAAGCAGTCTCCATAGTGTCAGCGCAAAGCCCAATGCAGGGATCAAACTCATAAAACTGTGAGATCATAACTTGAGCCGAAATCAGGTGTCGAATGCTTAACTGACTGAGCCACCCAGGTGCCCTCATAGACCAGAAGTTTTTTTTTTTTTTTTTCAACGTTTTTTATTTATTTTTGGGACAGAGAGAGACAGAGCATGAACGGGGGAGGGGCAGAGAGAGAGGGAGACACAGAATCGGAAACAGGCTCCAGGCTCCCAGCCATCAGCCCAGAGCCTGACGCGGGGCTCGAACTCACGGACCGCGAGATCGTGACCTGGCTGAAGTTGGACGCTTAGCCGACTGCGCCACCCAGGCGCCCCTAGACCAGAAGTTTTTAATGTTAATGAAATCCAGCATATCAAGTATTTCCTGGGGGTATTTTGTGTTTGGTGTTCTTTCTAAAAAGGCCCCACCATCCCAAGGTCATTTAGGTTTTCTCCTATGTTATCTACTAGGAATTTTATAGTTTTGTGTCTTACATTTACACCCAAGACCCATTTTGAGTTAGTTTTTGTGAAGAGTGTTCACTATGTCTAGATCCATTTTTTTTTTTTTTTTGCATTCTGCTGTCCAGTTTTTCATAGATTTATATGTTAAGGATGGACCATTTCAATATTGCTATATATTATGGTTTATTTTGCCAGTGTCTTCCACAGTGGGCATTTTTTTCCACCTATAGAGAATAATGCCGTCTTTTTAAGATTTCAGGTAACATTTCAACATATATATTTCTTTAAAAAGTGATACTGAATTTGCAATACACACAACATTGTGAATATTAAAATAGCAAATATAGAAATGGAGCAAGATACATATAAGAATTGGAGAATATAAAAAAAATGAATGAAATGTCCAATCCCTTAGAACACAATTTTAAAGATGATAGTAAATATTTAATTTCTCTTTTATTACTTGTGTTTTGGTAATGGTTGTGATGAAAATTGTCAAATGACTCGCATTTTTCTTATTTGTTAAAAGCTTTCTCATGTGGAAAGTTGTCCTACATTGTGTCAAAAGAATAAGCTGTCACTGCTAATGTTTAATACATTATGAGAATAACTGCCATGTACTATACTAATTTGACCTTTTCAGAACTCCAACTTTGATTGGATGGACAATTTCTCTCCTATTTAAAAACTCAAACCCCTGTTGGGAAGAGCTAGAATGACCATCTGTTGAAATTCAGAATACTAAAAAGGTTAGAGTACACAACCGAATGCTTCAGAGAATATTACATAATTAAATCTTTCCATCTTATTTCCTGTCAAAAATCATGAAAACCTGAGATGATGGTATGAATTCAGCTTTCATTATTCAGAAAATAAAAAGTAAGGTGAGCATGTTGTACTATTAGGTTTTATGTTGAAGGCCTATATAAAAGTGTTTCTTAGTTTTAAGATGCCAGGAATTAGTCTAAATATGACCATTCTAGCACAAAAAATGCTTCATCCCAGTTCAGAATGACATTTAGATAAAGAAAAACAAAAAAGAGTTAGTGTTTGTCCTTCATCAATCCTCAAAGCTTAAATCACCTGTATTTTAACGTTAATCATGTGTAGTTATAATTTATATTATCTCAGAAATTTAGAGTAGGAGAAATTAAAGCACAACAGCTGATAGAGCAGAGATCATAAATAATTAGGTTCATTTAAAAATGCCAAAGCTGGTTTTTTTCTAAATAGAATTATGTCTTAGACTGTGCTGCCAGAGCAAAGTACCACAGACTGGGTACTTTATAAATGACAGAAATTTCATAGTTCTGGAGGCTGAAAGTCTTGAGATCAGGATGCTGGCATCACTGGTTTCTAGTGACACCCCTTTTGCCGCCCCTCTTGTATCTTGCTGACTCTCATGTATCTTTGCCTCTTCTAAGGGTACTAATCCCATGCATGAGGGCTCCACTCTCGTAATTTAATTACCGTCCAAAGGCCCCACCTCTTAATACCATCACAATGGGTATTAAATTTCAATATGTAAATTTGGTGGAACATAAATATTAAGTCTATATCATATTATATAGCTACATGATTGAAACATATGATTTCTGCATATTGCATAGTAATTATAGCAAATATTATTAGTATAATCATATACATTCCATAAGGTTTTAAAATGTATAAAATATTGATATAATTTAAAGGTAAATTCAGTGAATACCGTTTTTCCCCATCAAGTACATACAATTAAAATAAATGCCATTCAATAATTGGCAATAATAGATGTCATTATACTTGCTGAAAAATAAAGAAAAGTAAGCAATATTTACATTTTTAAGTTAATTAATTAATTAGATAATTAATTAATTTTGAGAGACAGCAAGAGCACTAGTGGAGGAGGGACAGAAAGAGAGGGAAAGAGAAAATCCCAAGGAAGCTCTGCACTGTCAGTACCGAGCTTGATGTGGGCCTCAGTCTCATGAACCATGAGATTATGACCTGAGCTGAAATCAAGTCTGACAGTTAATGAATTGAGCCACCTAGGCACCCCTTGATATATTTCAACAAAAATTGAAAAGTTTTAGTAATATTGATTTTAATTGGAAAATAAATAGCATTCCATTAATTCCTGATTAAAATTACTACACTTAGTTATATCTTATAAAAAGTCATGCTGAATTGTTTTGCCCTTTTCTATGTCCAATAGAAATTATCTACTTAAATTATAATTGTTAATATTTAAAAAGATTAAAAGCAAAAACTATACTTTTTAAAAAATAATATACTCTTATCAATATACTGAATTAGAGAAATATATAATATTTACATAAATATAATTCATTATAATTATAAGTAGAAAGATTCCAGGATGCAATGATCAAAACTGACCCAAGAAAGCTCATACATGTATATTTATATAACACATAAGAAAATACATAAATATATACACATAAAATATATAACAAGAAAATATATAAACGTCAGAGTTCAGATTGCTCAAACTCAGTGTGTCAAAATGAGTATATAGTTCTTGCTATCTGACATAACTATAAACAAACTTTGTATGATTCCTAGGAGGTGATAAACAGATTCAGTAATTAACTGAAATGAAATGAATTTTATGCTTTCAAATATTTTAATCCATTATTGCAAAATCTCCAAAAGTCCATTGACCTATGTCAGTTTCATCCTATATAATACAAAAATTAAAAAAAAAAAAAAAAAAAAACCTTAATCTGAGCATAGAAAGTCGCATTTCTATCTCTGGCAAAATGTCAGACTAAAACATGGATAGTCCTTCAGCTACTATTTTAAATACACAGAAATGCTGAATAAAATATACATTAACATATTAAATATATAATGAGATTAAAGAAGGAAAGACAAACTTCTGGTCGATAAAAAGAGAAGTACACAGTTAAATTTATGATACATTGGCAACAGGATGGGTGGTAATAAGTTAAACACAAAAATACATCTTGCAGACTAAAGGCTCAAATTTTAGTGCTAAACTGGGGACATAAAAGAAGCATATTCTTGAGAATACAAAAAGGAGAAACTGGGAGCGGGACAATACTAAAATTTAGTGGAAAGGAAGGGAAGGAGTGGCGGGGAAGAAGAACTAAAGAATTAAAAATATATATGCGTATCTTTTTATGTACATAAAATCTGGCTATGTGAAAAAAGATAATGTCCCTCCTCATAACTCAAGTAGTGACCTTCATGAGTAGAAGTGCAAATACACACCTAGGCTTAAGGGAACACAGTACTGAGTCTTCGCGGCATTCGATATTATTAGAATTAATTAATAATAAAAAGACTAGGAAAAGAGCAACATTTGAAGATATTTTTAGGAATGTTTGCAATTAAAGAAAAATATCTGTTTGGGAGTGTAACAGAGTCAAGCAAAGCTAGACAGATTTTAGTGATGGTAGAATATTAAACACAACGCAGCAATTTTAAGATCCAATGGAAGACAGAATCCCTAAAAATAAACGACTATATTACTGGCAGCTGCAGTTCCCTTTTATCAGGCACATTAGAAGCAAGGGAAGAATGAGTAAAATATTTAAAGTGCTTAACCTATAACTGTTGACATATAATTCAGTAGGTTAATCATATTTTTAATCTTGCGATTTCTTCATTGACCCCAAACTCCCTTAAGGCAGTACCACCCACATATGATAGAAGAGAAAATTAAAAATATATGTTTAAATAGTCCTTAATAACAAAAGCTACACATTTGTCATTTACTTTTTTAGTACATAATGACATATAGTTCTGAATAAAGTGACCTCAAATTTCACATACCCTACTCATAATTTAACATGGGAATTGCTGAAACAACAGTTTAAATGTTTGCTGAAATCAATTAATATATCAATGAAAGCATGAATACATAAATGTAAAATCATAGCTGCAATTATATTTTTCTTAATTATATTACTTGTTAGAAATGTCTAGTTGTTTATGGTACCAAGAGTTTTGAACAAAATTGGAGATTCTTTTTCTCAGTGTAATACAGCCCTTGTAGAAATGTAAACAAAAAATGTTTTGGGGCGCCTGGGTGGCTGGTCGGTTGAGCGTCCGACTTCGGCTCAGGTCATGATCTCACGGTCTGTGGGTTCGAGCCCCGCGTCGGGCTCTGTGCTGACAGCTCAGAGCCTGGAGCCTGTTTCAGATTCTGTGTCTCCCTCTCTCTGTGACCCTCCCCCGTTCATGCTCTGTCTCTCTCTGTCTCAAAAATAAATAAACGTTAAAAAAAAATTTAAAAAAAAATGTTTTATCAACTTACAGCAAGACATACACACAACCATGAGCTTAAATCCTATAATCAAAAAGTTCAAGAGTAGAAAATACGTAACAAAATCCATTGAAAAATCTTTGTTGAGAACAGAGAACAAGTGTGCTTCAGAGATACCGGGGGTTCAGTAACAGACCATCGCAATAATATGAACATTCCAATAACGCGAGCCAAATGGATTTACTGCTTTTCCAGTGTATATGAAAAGTTATGTTTACACTATACTGTACTCCATATAGTGTGTGTACAATAATCATTATGTCTAAAAAATGTACATACCTTAATATAAAAAAATATTATATTTTTATAGTGTGCAATACTCATTATGTCTAAAAAATGTACATACCTTAATATAAAAAATATTTTAGTCCTAAAGAATTTTAGCCATCATCTAAGCTCTCAGGAAGTCATAATCTTTTTGCTAATAGAGAGTCTTGCCTCCATATTGACAGCTGCTGACCAGTCAGGATGGTAGCTGCTGAAGGTTTGAAGTGGCTGTGGCAGTTTCTTAAAATAAGACAATTGGGGCACATGGGTGGCTCAGTAGGTTAAACGTCTACCTCGATTTCAGCTCAGATCGCGATCTCAGTCGGGAGATGGAGCCTCTGCTCAGCACAGAGACTGCCTGGGATTCTCTCTTTCTGTCTCTCTGCCCAGCTCCCCTTCCCCCCAAATAAATAAATATTAAAAATCAAATAAGACAATAATGACATTTGCTACATCATATGACTCTTTCACAAACAATTCCTCTGTAGCACATGATGCTGTTTGATAGCATTTTCTCCACAGAACTTCTTTCAAAATTGGAATCAATCCTCTCAAGCCCTACCACTGCTTTGCCAACTAAATTTATGTAAGATTCTAAACACTTTGTTGTCATTTTAGTCTTCACAATATCTTCAGCAGGAGTAGTTTCCATTTCAAGAAACCACTTTCTCTGTTTATCCATAAGAAGCAACTCCTCATCTGTCCAAATTTTATCATGAGATCGCAGCAATTCAGTCACATTTTTCAGGATCCACTTCTATTTCTATTGATTTCCACATCTGCAGTTACTTCTGCCCCTTAAGTCCTGAATCCCTTAAAGCAATCCATGAGGTTTGGAATCAACTTCTTCCAAACTCCTGTTCATGTTGATCTTTTGACCTATTCCCAATGAATCACAAATGTTCTGAATGGCATATACAATTGGTAATCCTTTCCAAAAGGTTTTCCGATTATCTTTGCCCAGATACATCCAATGAATCACTATGCAGCCACTGTGCCTTACAAAATGTATTATTTACATACTGAGACTTGAAACTTGAAATCCATGGGCTACAAACCAGATGTTGTATTAGCAGGCAAGAAAACAACATTAATCTCATGGTACATCTTTACTGAGGCCCTTGAGTAGCCAGGTGCGCGGTCAATAAGCAGGAATATTTTGAAAGGAATCTTCTTTTCTGAGCAGAGGTCTCAATACTGGGTTTAAAATATTCAGTAAACCAATGTTTAAAACAGATGTGATGTCATACAGGCTTTGTTGTTCCATTTGTCGAGCACTGGCAAAATAGATTTAACATAATTCTTAAGGGCCCTAGCAGTTTCAGAATGGTAAATAGCACTGGCTTGAAGTTAAAGTCACCAGCTGTCTTAGCCCCTAACAAGACAATCAGCATGTCCTTTGCTGGCAGACATTGACTTCTCTCTAGCTGTGAAAGTTCTAGATGGCATCTTCTTTCAATATAAGGTTGTTTTGTCTACACTGAAAATCAGTTGTTTAATAGAACTACCTTTTTAAGGATCTTAGCTGGATTTTCTTCTGAATAGCTTGCTGTGGCTTCTACATCAGTACTTGCTGCTTTACCTTGCATTTTTATGCTATGGAGATGGTTTCTTTCCTTAAAGCTCAACTTCTGCTAGCTTTATTTCTTTTTTAATTTTTTAATGTTTATTTATTTATTTATTGAGAGAGAGAGAGAGAGACAGAGCATGAGTGATGGGAGGGGTGGAGAGAGAGGGAGACACAGAATCCAAAGCAGGCTCCAGTCTGAGCTGTCAGCACAGTGCTAGAACTCACGAGCTGTGAGATCATGACCTGAGACGAAGTTGGACGCTTAACTGACTGAGCCACTCAGGTGCCCTGATCTCTGCTAGCTTTAAACGTTTCTTTTGCAGCTTCCTCAACCTCTTTCAGCCTTCATAGAATTGAAGAGATTTAGGGCCTTGCTCTGGAGTAGCTTTGGCTTAAGGGAATGTTGCGGCTGGTTTGATCTTCTATCTAGACCACAAAAACCTCTGTGTCCGTGATAGAGCTGTTTTACTTTCTTATCATTTACTTTCTTATTCATTGGAGTAGAACTTTTAATTTTATTTTAAAACTTTTCCTTTGTAATGAAAACTTGGCTGTTTGATGCAAGAGACCTATTTTTAGGCCTATTTTGTCTTTTGACATGTCTTTGTCACTAAGCTTAATCATTGCTAGCATTTGATTTAAAATGAGAGATGGGAGTCTTCATTTCACGTAAGCACTTAGAAGTCACTGCAGGGTTATCAATTCGCCTAATTTCAATATTGTTGTGTCTGAGAGTATAGAAAGACCCAAGGAGACGGGGAGAAACATGGGAATGACCATTGAGTGGAGCAGTAAGAACACACACACTTATTAAGTCTGCTGTTGCATCTGAGTATGATTCGTGGCGCCCCCAAACAATTACAATAATAACACCAAAGATCATTGATTACAGATCACCACAACAAATATAATAATAAAAGGGTTTGAAATATTGTGAAGAGCTACCAAAATGTGTCAAAGAAACAAAGTGAGAAAATGCGGTTAGGAAAATGGTGCTACAGACTTGTTCAACACAGGGTTGCCACAAACCTTCAATTAAAAAAAACAAAACAATATTTGTGAAACAGAATAAAGTAAAACACAATAAAAAGAGGCATACCTGTATAAGATTTATAATCCAAATAATTAATAATAATGCATTTAAGATTTTGTATCAGAATTTCTAAAGGGCCATCCATTATGATGTGCTACACAAAAGATACACATATAAAACAACACTTCACTTACATAAATAAAGAGAAGGAGATCAGCAAGGATCCCTAATGACCCATTAGACTCTCCTAATAGTTTATACAGGGTGATTTGCCTACGTGAACCCCTTCTGTGCTGTAGTAAGAAGACTACTCCCTATGAGGGCAGATACTACAGCAGGGCTGACCAGGTGCCTTTTGACACACAAACTTCAAGCAAGGACAAAAGAATGTTCTTTGAGCCTGAGACAAGAAAACATGTAGGTATCCCAGATAAAGTGATAAACTCAGCACAGGTTGGGTGGACTCTTTATCTCCTACTGAAGAAACGTTCCAGGTCCAAGAACCATTCTTAAGCATCTGAGTACATATGAAAGACTGTACACATGATTCTACTTTCTGGAACACAATGTATTTAGTTTGAGAAAACATGTTTTCTTTATTAAAGAGAAAATTGAGACTGTTAGAAAAAAAATCTCAAATCTTATTTTGCTACTAATCCAGATTTCTTTGTTATTATATCGTTATTCAGTTATGAATGGAAGAAGAAATATTCTCTACATATCTTAACTACCTGTATATCCTCTAAGACCCTACTCTATCAATTATCTTTTACCTCACTTTTCTTCCTTTAGTACCTCTCCACTGGCGCATTCATTAATAGTCTTAAGATAGAGGAGATTTGGGGATATAGCCACATTTTTCACTTTCCTTCACAGCCATATGATATTTGTCCACCTCAAAGCCTCATCCCATCCACAAAAATCCAACATCTGAATCCAAAAATTCATTATTTGCATTAAATTCATTTTCTGGTGGTAACTGGTAAAGTAAGTCACATGAGTCAGTTTTTATATTTTTAACAATGTCTTCTCTGCACTGCACAAGTAAATGCAAACACTGACAGGATATTCAATTCCAGACCAATCAGATCACTTAAGTAACAGTCATGCCCTGTTTATTTCCAAAGTGGCAAGTACATAATACTACATTTGTCTGATAATTTTTATTTGTCTGATAAATTTTATTCTTTGTTGGTGTCACCTGTGCTGCGTCTTCATGTATACACATAAAACAGGACACACTATCTCCATATATAATAGGCTTTAGAAAGACAACTGTAACCCCACATTTTAAAACCTCAAACAGTACTTGAATGAATAATAATAAAGCACAGGACAAGATTTTAGGGAATTAAAATACTGAAGTAATTCACAAAATGATTTTGAAAACGTGGATAAAGGCTGGCTAAGTCCCTGAAATTCCATAATAATTATATCTGCAATCAGATGGATTACTGCAGCCTTATTTAACACTAATTTTAACAGGTTGTATGGTTCTAGTCCCAAACAATTTGGTTGGGGCCCAGATACCAGAGTCAGTAATGCTTACTAAAGAAAGCCAAGTGATTTACTTTAATAAGCTATGAGATGCATGGGCATATATCCACTTATCTGAATGGAATGGTCATTGTAGTCACATCAAATAAGTAGACAGTTCTTGAACTACTGGAGCTAACTTAATTTGCTCCATTATACTTTCTTACATATCTGTAATACAGCAGACAGCTTAGAGTAAGTTGTCATTTTAGGATTTGTCCCTGATTCTACAACACATAATTTCAAAAGAAACGCCCTCTAGGTATATACTAAATGGCATGTGGTTTGATCTATTTCCAGAGGTAATTATACAAGAAATGTTTTTAAAATTGAGAAAACAATTATCATCTGGATAAAAAATCTTTTTATATTTTTTTGTTTTTTGTTTTTTTTTGGTAACTGTGGTTGAACAACAACAACAGAACTTTAGGACCATACTATTTTATAGACAGGTATTATGCATTGTTGAATTAATATACAGCAAATATATATTAAATGTACCTAATATATATATTTAAGATACCAAACTAAAAACTCTTAGATGTAATTTGCTTCAAGGTTTCAAAATAATGACATTGTTCAATCAATATCTTCCTAGGGATTTTAGAGTCACTATTTCACTGAAGAATTGCCCAAAGATGACCAAGATCACATTAAATGTTTGAAAAAAATGTATTTGAAGTATTTTGTATTCCAGTTTTTTAAAAGAAAATAATCATTATGGTGACTTACATTAAAATTACTTTTTTGTTAAATATCTAACTTATTTATCTCTAGAAGTGTAACTATAAATTGACTCAATATCTAAAATAGACTTGATATAATTTAGAGAAATACAGATTATAAAATTTGGCTCCAAATATTCAATGATAAAGCATCACCATGAGGGATAGTTAAATGTTAAACAGTATTTTAAATCTATGTATGTGTTATGCAAAATTAGCAATAAGAAACATTTTTCCAATTGTTTAAAATGTCAGAAGTTTCTTTTTTTAAAATTTTTTAAATGCTTTTATTTATTTTTGAGACAGAGAGAGACAGAACATGAGCAGGGGAGGGGCAGAGAGAGAGGGAGACACAGAATGTGAAGCAGGCTCCAGGCTCTGAGCTGTCAGCACAGAGCCTGAGGCGGGGCTCGAACTCAACAGACCATGAGATCGTGACCTGAGCAGAAGTCAGACGCTTAACAGACTGAGCCATGCAGGCGCCCCGAAGTTAATTTTTTTTTAAAAAAGGAGAGAGAGAGAGAGAGAGAGAGAGAGAGAGAGAGAGAGAGAGAACAAGCAGGGAAGGAAGAGAGAGGGGGAGAAAGAGAATCCCAAGAAGGCTCTGCGCTATCAGTGCACAGCCTGATGCTGGATTTGAACTCATAAACCATGAGATCATGACCTGACCCTAAATCAAGAGTCCCACACTTAACTGATTGAGCGACCCAAGCGCCCTAAGTGTCAGAAGTTTCTAATATGTATTGTATATAAGAGAACTATCATTTTTCTGTTACTACTAACTATTCTTGATATTCTGATTGTCATATGCATAAAAAGCCTGGCTTCTTGATCAGTTATTGGCATCATAAAGAGTATAAAGTATCAAAAAATCCAAGAACAATTTCATATTATCTGTAAAAATTTTCTTCACAGGTTGTTACCTTGAGAAATTGATTTTCCAGAAGGTAAACTTCAAGAAGATAGGGATATTTATTTTTCATGGGGTATCCTTAGCACATAGGATAGCATACAGCTAACAGAAGGCATGCATTAGTTTTCAATCAATTAATCTTTAAAGGAAAAAAAATCACAGGTCTATTGAGTTGACTTATAATCATTGTTTAGGTGATTATAATGTGATTTAAAGAAATGCACAGCATTATGAATACCTTATGTTTGTCGACCAACATGACTTTATAAATCAATTAAAGAGTAAAATAATAAATGTTTATGAATATTTATTAAATGTAAAAGCTTATTTTCCTTGGAAGTAACTTTTCTAAAATATAAAGTTAAATATTACATGAACTTAAAGTAACCTGTTTGTATCTTGTTATAATTCATTTTTAAATATGGAGTTAAATATTAAAATATTAATTTTAATGTTTTTTCTCTTATTTTGATTATTTTTTCTTTGAGTATCACCATTATACACAGTTCTCTATTTTTGATGGTGACTTATATTTAAATTACTTTTTTGAAGATTGAAACTCACTATATAATTCTAAAGAAAATTTATTTTATGAAAAGTCTTTTTGGACTTTTGGAAGCTGGACGTTGAAGTACACATACCAAGTTCCCACTGCAACTTAATATATTATTAGTTTACTATTTTCTCATTTTATTTGTTCTTGTAAGTCAAAAGTGGATTTTTTTAAAAAATTTTTTTAACGTTTATTTATTTTTGAGACAGAGAGAGACAGAGCATGAACGGGGGAGGGTCAGAGAGAGGGAGACACAGAATCTGAAACAGGCTACAGGCTCTGAGCTGTCAGCACAGAGCCCGACGCGGGGCTTGAACTCACGGACAGTGAGCTCATGACCTGAGCCGAAGTCGGCCGCTTAACCGACTGAGCCACCCAGGCACCCCCAAAAGTGGGTTGTTTATATCACTATGTCAATTTTGTTGTATCACATCAGACTCAAAAATGGATTGATATCAATTTGTTTTCTCTAAAAATGAATTTTTATAGTATTTTTTTACTACAGAAATATATGTTAACTGGTAAAATATTTCAATATACGCACAGTATTGGAAAACATAGCTCATGGTTACATTACTTGAGCCAAATATGCTTATCGATATATTAAAACGAACACTTTAACGATGACATCAGCATGATTTTTAAATGTTTTAGTATATTAAAAGTATTCAAGTAAAAGAGAACTCACAAAACAAATAGGCATGTATTACTGACAGATGAAAGCAATTAAAGCCTTACATGTGCTACACACTGATACACTTTCCTCCCTTCACACAATAGATTTTGCAACATATATTCATTAGTTCCATTCTTTCAAATTTTATATAAATGAACCTTGGTATATTTGTTTTCTAAAATATTCTTTACACATCTATTTTGACTCTCTTTAATAATGTAGCTTCATTTTATTATTTTTCATGGCCATACAATAATGAACAGTTTATTCATGTATTTCAGTTTCCTTGGACATATTTTTTGCTATTAGAAATGATATGTTTTTGTGAATACTACCTAGTATTTCTTTAGGAGATATAAAATAAGTACAATAGCTCTATTTATATTATGAACATCTCATATTTATTTGTTAATGCTTTCTTGTTTTCCAAAGTACTTTTTCCAAGGCATAGGCTTATCAACATTATATGGATGTTCATCCATTTAGTAACCTTACAACACTTACTTTATTTCTTGGTGTGCTGAATCATGTTTCATTATATGTGACCACACTTAATAAGACTTTGTCTTATGAGTGTTACTGTCTAATTGGAAATTATCTAGCATTCGTTTGGCTTTTACCTATTTGAATAAGCATTTTCATTTTACTTTCAACAAGTAAGTGGCATGCTATTTATATATGTCTCCTTTAAATAGCATAGGACTATAGTTTGACACTATAATTTTGAACTGAAAAGTTAAGTCCATTTGCCTTTTTTTTTGTGATATTTCCCCTATATATGGATTATTTTCTACCTTCTTTTTTTGTGTTCTCTCTTTGCTTTGCTTTTCTGTTTCTTGTCTCCATATTTTTGAGCTGATAAACTTGCCCCATTTGATTATTTTCCTTCCAGAATTTTGAATGTTGAATGTTTTTCACTGTATGTATCTTCCAATTGCATCAAACTGGGATGCAAGACAAAAGGCCTGTGTTTGGCACTTGTACTTCTACAAAGGCTCCAAAAGAAATCAGTCTTTTCTGCTGATTGTAAGGCTGGAGGCTTTTCAGGGCTACCATACCAGAGAGCTCAGCAGGGAGACAGGATGGGGGTAGCATCAAACCAAAACATCTCAGACTCCTCTGTCTGACTGCTGTATCCCCTGGATACAGGATCAGTTACTTTTGTGAATTTGGTCAATGTCCAGAGTTCTGAAACGGTTACATTTAGTTTATCTGCCAGTATGTTCATTAGCTTGTGAAAGAGTAAATTCCCCAAAATCATACTCTGCCATTCCAGGATTCAAAATCTTCCCTTCATTATTAACAAATAAATTTGTTATTTTTTTTCTAAGTATTATACCAAACAAAATAGTTGATTATTTGGTGGCAAAAATTAAAACAAGATAAACTGATAAAGACGTAACAAAAGATGACAAGAAAAGAAGGCTTCAAAGTGTGCTTGAGTGCCACAAATTCTCCTTTTTTCATATACTGTAGATATATCTATAGATATATGAATATGTTACATACGTCTGTCAAAATTTATAAGAAAGTGACCACACCTTAGGCATATATGTTGAATAAATAAAGGGAAAGAAGAACTATTAAATGCAATCTTGAGAGAAAAAATACGATTATCAGGGTTCTTCCCACTTAAAGACATAAGGAATCTTACAAGAATATATTTCAACTAATTATAGGAAGTCAAAAATTCTTAGTTTCTTGGCATGTGTGTGTAGCCATGTGTTTTGGAGTGACCTAGGGTATTATGGTTTTTTAGCTGCCCCAGGTATTTGAATCATACACTACATCCAATTGCCAGCAAAGAACAACAACATCAACAAACAACAAAGCAGATGGCTTCAGTTACATAAAGTAGGTATTAATTTTGTATAACTGAAAGTATTATAGCACCAAATTTTCTTTTCCTGGTCAGTAAAATCTCTATATTAAGAGCTGCTTGGTTTCAAACCAGTATTTTTCAAAAACATATATTATTTTATAGATCTCCTTTTGTTAGCCCTACTACACATTTGTTGTTGTTGTTGTTCTGGTCTCATAAGTATTGACTAGAATAATTTTGGGTATACCAGCTATGTGATGCTTTTTTATTATTGCATTACATATACAGTTGAAGCAAATCAAACTGGACAAATCATCTGCATTTAATTACACAATCATCTGCATTTAATTACAGCAATCTATTATAGAATTAGAGAATTGTAAATTCTTTTGCTTATGGAATCATACAGCTATGCCAAATTAAATCAGCTTTGATAACCCAATTACCATCATTTTAAGGAATTTCTACATGCTTAATGAATAAATTTTAAGAATCACTGGCTAAAGAAAGGGATATAATTTACAGCCATATTGTAATTTTAAATAACACACTCTGAGATTTCAGGACACCTTGGAGATGATTGTGTACAATGATTTCAACTTACTGAAAAAGTTACACTTATTTAGCGTGTATTGTACCAGTTAACAATGGATTGACTCAGGGGCATCTGGGTGGCTCAGTCAGTTAAGCATCTGACTTCAGCTCAGGTCATGATCTCCCAGTTTAGTCTGTGAGTTTGAGCCCCGCGTTGCACTCTGTGCTGACAGCTCAGAGCCTGGAGCCTGTTTCGGATTCTGTGTCTCCCTCTCTCTCTGCCCCTCCTCGGCTCATCCTCTGTCTCTCTCCCAAAAATAAACATTAAAAAAAAACTTGAAAAAAAAACCACCAAAAAACAAAGGACAAAAAACAATGGATTGACTCAGCTTCAAATTCAATTTTTTATCTGCTCTTTGATAATGGAACTGGGTTTGTAATATTTCTTCTCTGTATGCAGAAAAATACCTTTGCTGGTGAATGGTAATGTAGAGACATTAAAGGAAAAGTTTTGTGTTCCTTTTCTTCTTTTGGAATATCCATCTAGTTGTGTCCCTGCAGAGTGTGGCTTTTTCTATCAGTGATTCTCCAGCCAGTAGCAAGTGACAATTCCTCACGAACAACTTCCCCCAGAACGCACATCCCTCTCTCATAGTTTCTAGGGGTTAGTGGCATTTCTGTAAATATTTTAGAAATGTGAATTCAGTGCAAAGTCAGCTAATGAATTATATGGGAATTCTGGCTCCTTATCCAGATAATTGCCAGATGATTTTCTGATGGGTCAACACCCCCACCCCTTTCTCAGGAGTCCTCCTGACAGCTTTTTGGCCAGACAACAGTTCCACTATTGAATTTTAAGCAAGCTAATAGTAATCCCTACAAGAAACTTACTGGCTGAATTGCCAACATCCCAGAAGGCTTTTCTCTGCTTACCAAATCACTCTGCAGACTGTGGACCAGTTGTTGCTGAGGACAACCCAGCTAGCTTCTTAACCATCTAGTGGGATTTGACACCATCTTATCCAGTGAAGACTGAATCCAAGCTTTGGGGAACAATTTTTCCTTCCAAAATTCTCCCCTTTGGGGGGACATTCATCCAGCCTTAGAGCATCCTTTGGCGTTACCTCTTTTTCTCTTAGACGAATTCCTGTTATTTAATCCCTGCTGGTAATTGTTTATGTTACAATTTTCCACATCAAATTACTTTTTGTTTCTATTTATGGAACTCCAAATAAAACATAATTGATAACAGAAGTAGTTGCTATAGACTGACCCAAAACATAGGTTTTGGAAATGCTTTGGCTGAAAAGTGCAGTAATGATCTCCTTGTTAATAGGAAATGAAATGTTAGTCACCTATTATATCATAATCAATCAAGCTGTTATGTATGGTTGTTTGTTATGAAATGCCGACTGAAGCACATACTTTGGGAATCCAAGGAGCTATTGCATTTGACCCTCAAAGCAATAATAACAACTCTAAGACTGTGTTATGGAATAGACTCTTTTAGAGCACTCAAGTGCTAACAAAGTAAAACAGCAGGTTCATTTCCATCAACTTTTTGATCAAGTCATGTGGCAACAACCAGAGATCTTCCACAACAGCCCTAAAAGAACGCAGTATTCCTACAGACACAGGAACAACACTGCTGAAAACAACAGCATTGAATGTTAATTTTGAATGTTACAGAATTAAATTTTGAATGTTAATTTTGTATGTTACAGAATTAAAACTACAGTTGAATTTACAGTCATGCCAAATTTCTAGTGTGAAATTTAGGGTACTGCTTGGTAAATAACTGGATCCTGAAAGCCATAATGAAGACATTTGGTTGGGCTGAGATAAAACCGACACTACGAGCTCCCAAGTCACTTGGAGACTCACTTATCAGTAGAAGTAGTTTGCCTTCCAGTGTCTGACGAGATTCGCGTTCTTCTGCTCAAAAACACTGGGATAACCTCAACAAGGGCAGATGTCTTGAAATGTGATAAAATTTCCCTAAAGATACACCACAAGCATATTCTTCTGCCACTAGAACCATGACTAGAGTAAAATTTTCCATCTCAAGGTGTATATAATCTGATCCAGAGAAACAAAAAACATACATACCAAAAGGCACTGATAAATATTTGAGTGAGCAGGGTATGTGTATCCGTGAAAATCTCTGTGGCTGCTCTCTTCTGTATGCAAGGCAAAACTGTAGAGGATGCCACCAGTGAGCCAGCTTGCAAATTGCAATGGAGATAGGGAGTTTCGTAAGTGGTAGAATTCAAATAGCAACACTTAACCACCAATGCAGGTGTGCAATTATTACACCAAAAAGGGCAGCAGAGGTGAACTGGTAATCAGCATGTGTTGGCCCACAGATACCTTTCTTGTGGGCTAATTGATCACGGTGTCCTTAGGGATGAAATAGATGTAGCTTAATAGAGTAATTCTTGATATGTGTATAGCAGAAAAACAAACACACAAAGTTCTAGTAGCCAAGAAACCTGTCTTGAAGCATCACAGTAGAAAACTGTAGTTTCTTAATGAGCTTGCAGACCTGAGTCAATTCACAGATTCAGAGAACACTGAATGAAGGAGGTTGCTTCCTCTTGAAATAGGACGTTGCACCTTTGGTGTAAGTTTACACTATAAGTATTACCCAGAGATTTCTCTAAAGGGACCATAGGAGAATGACAGTGCATTGGGGTAGAGGAAATATTAAAACTTTCTGGGATAATGAGACACTAACTTTGAACTAAAACTGATACCTGGCCACTGTGGTTCACCAGTCAGAACAGAGACTTGCGAAGACTCAGTTATGGTGGAAGTTTTGGAATAAACTTCCTGAAAAGATAAGATCTGTCTTACAGAGACCTTTATATGGTACTACCCCCCCCCCCCCCACTGACAAAATACATGAGACTGAAAATCAAGGGTGGGAACTGGAAATCCTTCCTCTCAATATTACACCTATTAACCAATTTGCAAATTGCTTTTTTTTTTCCTTTCCATCCCAGTGATTTTGGGCTTTGTTTTTACTGTTTGAATGTCTCAGCATCCAAGGAGAGAATCCTTCCACTAAGGGACACAATAATAATTCTACTGAATTGCAAGATGATATCTGCCATTTTTTGCTCTTCATGTCGTAAGACCAACGCACAGAAAAAAAATGGTTTCTCTATTGGTTTGAGTAATTAATTCTGATTGCTGAGAGGAAAGTGGAGTAAAGAGCACTATGATTGGAACCCAGGGCACTCTCTGGGCACCTCTTAACTTTCCCATGCCCAATAGTAAAGGCCAATGGAAAATAATAGCAACCTCTCCAAAAAGGCAGGGTATTTGAGGACTCAGACCATTCTATAATTCAGGTTTGGATTACTCCTCTGGGTGAAGAACCTCAACCAACTAGTTCATGTTTTTGAGCAATGTGGGGGAAATATAGAATGGATAATGGAAGAAGAAACCATGAGTATTCATGATCTCCAATTAAGGAAATAAAGATTGTAGTAGTTTTTCATATGCTTTGCTTTTTATATGCATGCATTTATTTGTATTTGCTAATCAAATTTTTCTTACCTCTCTTTATTAAAAAAATATGTATGGAAGTCATGGCAAGTTAACTGCCAGTTTAGTATTAGGTAACACTATTAAGTGGGATGGGACTGTGACAGAATTTGAGAAGTCATATAGCCAGTAATGGATGCAACAACTTGGGTATGAGATCATTTCGAGAAAATTATGAGAACTTCTTTATTTGTAAGGAAATTAGCTATATCTTTTTAGGTGGAAATGTAGGTTGTTTGCTTCTGTAGGAAAGTTTAAATAAGTGTAGTCTGGTGCATATGAAAGCTGGGTAATAGAATAGCCAAAGGGGCTATGGTAGGTATTAATTTATTGCCTCTTTGCTCTGTGACAATGGAGTTAGGCCTTGTATTTACTTACTTACTTACTTACTTACTTATTTGCCAGTACAATGTTAAGCCTTGTCAGTAGTGAATGCTTAAAAGGATTTTCTCTTTCTGATTCTGGTGATTTGTTGTTCTACCTGTGGATCTATGGAGTTGTGCTATTATTTAGCAATGTCCCGGTTGCCAGCAGCAAGAGGCACCTCCCCCATCTTCTCCCAGGACACACACTTCCCCACCTGGCTGGTTTCCAGAGGTAACTGGCGCTTTAGCATGAAATGCTTTGGGCCAGCCAAGAGATCAGTGGCACTCCTAAGGACACCCCAACTGTCCTGCCCACATTTTCTAAGTGACAACTTCTAAGTGAGTCAACACCAACTCCCTGGCTCCCAAACCCAGTATTTCTAGAAGCTTTCTGGTGGGTTTAGTAAGTGTTTTTAGCTGGCTTTCCAGCAAATGTAGAACAACTGCACCGGCAGCTTACTAGTGAATCTTATTATTCTCTGCCTGTCAGTTACCATCCTTGGCCAGAAATGGTGGAAAATGTCTCCACCTTTCTGTCAGCTTCAACCACTCTCTCCACAGAGGTCTAATCTGATACCCTCACCATTCTGAAGACTCTTCCTGTCAGTATGTTACCTTTTTGGTTGCCCTCTATTAGACCTGAAGTATCCTTAAGAATTCTCTCCCCTACCCCTCACACACACTTAAGCAATTTATTGTTTTTCTAAACCCATGTTAATAATTCTTTATACTAAAACTTTCTTGCTCAGAATCTCTTTATTTTTGGACCCTAATTAATAAATATGTTAAATAATTTTTTTGCAGAATTTACTAGTAAGGAACTGATTGTTTAGAGAGGTTGGATGGCACTACATAAATGATAACACCTCCAGTTATGGATTAACGCAGCTATAAGCTTCAGTGGAAAGGTTATGTAAAAATGTTTTAGAATTTGTTTTTTTTTTTTTTTTTTTGTCTTCAATGTATTGTTTGTATCTGTTTTCATCTGTTAAGGAGTCCACTCTCTGCCCTTTCTATTTTCCAGAGCTATTATCTACTTATTTTTCACTTATGTCCTAACTTCTTTATTTATATTTTCTTTTAATTTCAGGATATATAGTAAAAGGGGGTGGCTGCAGCATGTACTCAATATTCTCTCTTAAACTAGAGGGTATGGTAAATATTTTCAAATCAATGTGTTCATTCACGACTTATGCATATATATATGCATATATATACATACATACATACATATATATATATATTTAAAGTGTAATTTTAGAAGTTTTCAGCCTTCATTTTTTAAGGTTATTTCACATCCTCTTATAACTCCTGAGTTTCACATTTCTGCAATTTTAATTCATAGGCATAAGTTTTGTAACTCAGCAAACACTTGTCATAAAACACTAATAAATCTCTAAAAAGTGAGTAATAATTTTCTCCATGATACCTTTTTCTTTTCTCTTTCATAATTTATTTGTTGCCCTTCATAAATAACATTTCTTTGTTATTCTTTGAATGCCAAATGACTACAATTTAGCTTTCTTTTATAGAATATTTTGATAAGTTAATACTCTATTTCTAAAGAAAATTTGTCTTATTCCTTAAGCAATTCATCCTTGTGTCTTTTTGTCATGTTATGATTGTATTTACCATTCTCATTTTAAGAGCAAGGGATTAAAATTATTCACTCTCAAATCCATGTTATTTTCTATAGCACCATTTTCAAATGAATGTTCATTAATGTTATAGTCTGTTATTTTTAATATTGTATTTCTGTTCTGTGAACTTTGAAATAGAAGATAACAAATATTTATATAATACTTTAAATAACAGTATTTCCATAAAACTGAAAATTTTAAAGACTTTTACTAATGGAATTCTTATTAAATGTCAATTTGAATATTTAATATTTCATGGTGAAAATTAAGGCAGAGACTGTTAATAATGAGGGGAATAAGAAAAAACATAAACACCACTCTTGATTAAGTTAAACAAAAAAATATCCTTATCTTGTAATTTTTTTCATAATATACTTAGCAACATCATCAGTTAAAAACTATCTTAATGAGTACTTTGTGCTTTTTTTTCAATTAAATATTTCTTCTTAGAATATATATTCACCCAAAACTCATGGCCTGGTGGTTCACCTGCTCAGAATTCACAGCTAGTCCCTACTCAACTGCTAAATTTCAGTTTCTTCATCTATAAAATATGAAAGACAATGTTTATTCATCAAATAATTGTTTTAAAGAATAATTAAATGATTGCAAATTCCACAGAATTATTTTGATTGTAACCCCTAAGTATTACATATTTCTAAGATTATTATTTTTACTGATAGCTTGTCAAAAAAAATGATGGGACAGGACGAGGCAAATCTTCAAAGGTGAAATTTTCAGAGTGAATTTAAGAGCCAACAATATTCAGAAAGGTCTGTTAATGAAATGTAGTGTGAGATCACTCAACCTATAACAGAATGCTGGGCCTGGTTTCTAAGGAATAGAGATGGCTTACAAGTGAGGCCAAGGTTTCAGAAACCATGAGAATGACTAGACTTGAGACAAACAGGATTGTATCATTGTTACAGGTAATGAATCCAGGGTAAATGTTCTGTGTGTGACAGGATGTCTCTAGCATGTGGATTTGTAGGAGTTCAAGGTTGTGAGACTGAGGAATGTCAGCATTGAGTGAATTTTTATGACATATGACAAGGGCCAATACGATGCCTTGGAATTGGATCTCTGTGACAATGAATTTCTTTCTGATCCTTTGACTTTTTTTTTTTTTTTGGTAAAGAATTAACTGAAGGAGAGTTGACCTAAATATCTATATTTGAAGAAGAGAATAGCAATCATGTGAAGTAATACCATGTAGACACACAATATGGCGACCAGTTTAAACACAAATGTGCAGAAAAGTTGCAGCTTTTTAAGTTTCTACTGAGGCCTCTTGAGTCTCAAGTCACAGGGTTTGTGGGAGAACACTTAACTTACTAATAAGTTAGTTTGGTCTCTTTGGGTTTTAAAAGCCTCTTTTACTCTGTTCTATAACTTGACTCTTGGGGAACTTCCAATCTTTGTTTTTGTTTCTGTTTTGTTTTTAAAGTACATATGAATAATAGGAGAGTTTCCTGATTTTGTTTATAATTGGAAGGTAAAATTGCTATTTCAACTATGGTCTTTGCATTGTCTTCTATGTAGTCCAGAGTCCCCATTTGAAGTCAGAGTCTGGTCATATCCACAGGTGATTTACATTCTTGTCCTCTGAAAAGAGAAAAGTTAAGTAGTTGCTGTCTTTGCATCCAGGAAAGTTTTTTTGTCCTCCTTTGTTAACTTGCTTGACCTTCACACCTCTGGATGCAAACATTTCATCCTGCCTTTGGATAAAAACTGGCCACTTACTAGCCTTTCTATCTGTTTCCATCACTCCTCTCCAGAGGGCTCTCTCAGTAGCACATTGGCCCTCAACTCAGCAAACACTTCATCACTCACAGAAGTGGGAATTTTCTGTATTTACTACATACCAGAATATCATTTAAGATTTAAGTCTATTGATTCATTCATTTTTCTCTGTCTACCTATGCAATGTTGCTATTTTTACTTTGTTATAACTATGCTTTTGTTAAAAGACCAGCCTGATTGACAGTAATGGATGTTTTTAGAGTTTCAGTTACCATCCTCTTCAGAATTTAAATTTTTGGGTTCTGGAGCCGAGACACAATCAGTCTATGACTGTGTACCTCTCTCCTGATTCATGTCATTCCCCGCCCCCCCTCAATTCAGAAGAAAAAGGAGCAGGATTTTCTCACTTCTTGAACAAATAAGGGCTGCCCTTCTGATTATCTGTTGAAGTCTTTCTATATGATAATACTGGAATTCAAATAGGCCTGATTTTTATATAGAAAAAAAGTGAATATTATTAAGCATCAGTACTTCAAGGGTTTTCTAGGGCTGTGCTATCTAATACAATACTCACTAGCTAAAGTGGCTACCGAGTAATTGGAAGGAGGATTGTTCAGATTCAGATGTGCTGTAAGTATAAAATACACAACATATTTTGCAGATTTGTTAATGAAAAACCTAATATTGAAATATCTCAATAATATTTTACATTGATTATATGTTGAGATTATTTTTTATATATTTAGTTACAGTTATTTTAATGTTTCTTTTTATTTAAAAAAAGTGCCTTCTAGAAAATTTAAATTTATCTATATGGCTCACATTATATTTCTAATGGAAAGTACTGTTCTAAGAACTGAAATGAGCCATCTGTGTGCCAAACCTGGACATTAACTCCTGATTTCTCTTTCATTTCCTCTTTAACAAACTTAATTTCTCTGTTGCTTCATGTGGCACAATAAATAACTGGAAAAGAGAAATTCATGCTAGCATACATACGTAATATAAAATATATGTGTGTGTGTGCATATATATGTATATATATGTTTAATGTATATTATTCTTTTTTCAACTATAAGCACAGAGATTTTATGGGCATCTGGGGTACCACAGATTTCCCTACAAAGTTTCCTTCCAGGATTTGATCATATGATTAAGGCAAATGGACACTAATGAAGGAGAATGACAGTTGAAAATTTTCAGTGTCACAGCCTGAAAGAAAATAAGATATGTAGAGGGCTTATTGCCTATAGATGTTTGAGACCTATAGATGTTTGTACCAAAGCTGGATGCCATGATATTCATATTTTACTATTCTTTATTTATACATATATTTTTATGAAGGTAACATCTGTGTAACAAAATTAACCATTAATCATATTAAAGTGTACAATTCAGCATCACTCATTACACTCACAGTGTGGATATAATGTGGATGTGGAACCATCACCCCTATCTAGATCCAAGATATTTTCATGACTCGAAAAAGTTCTGAAAGCAGGCAAGTTCCTGCTCATAAGAATTCCTGTTCTCACATGGGAGCCCATATAATTCATAATCCTTAAAAATGGCATCAGATTCTCTATAGTTTATATTTCTTCTTTGATCATCTTTGGTAAGATAATTATTTGGTGGGATTTATCAGTTTCATACAAACTGTAAACTAATGTTTATAATATCTACTTGTTACTTATTGACATCTGTGAGGTATGAGGTGGTATGCTTATTTTAATACTAATATTGGTAACTTTTATTTTCTTTATATTTTTCTTATCAATTTATAGATTTATTTATAATTTTTTTTCAATGGACTACTTTCAGCTTAGTTGATTTGTTTTTTGTACGTTTTTTCTCTTTCATTGTTTCCTGCTCTACATTTGATTATTTTCTTTTTTCCTTACATTTGATTTCCTTATTATTTCTCTAGCATCTTGAAATGGAAGATTTAGTCACTGATTTTCTTTCTATAATCTTCTCTAGTATATGCATTCAAAACTATTAATTTCCCTCTAACTGATGCTATAACTATATCCTGCAAAAGATTATATGCCATGACTTCTTATTATTTTGTTCAAACATTTCTTAAATGTTTATCTTGATTTACTATTAATGCATTAATTATTTAGTAATGTATACTCTTTTCTTCTTGCAAGTGGTTGTTTTCTAGTTACCTATTTGTTGCTAATGTTTAGATGCAATTCATTAAAGTCAGGAAACACAAATGATTTTAGTATTTTGAAATTGTTAGTCATTTGCTTTATGGCCTAGCATATGGTCTATTTGATAGTTAGTGGATGCATATGTGAAAAGAATGCGGCTATTGTAATTTTGCGTAGTGTTCTGTAAGTGTGAATTCAGTCAAATTTGTTAATTTTTGTTCAGATATTTTATATCTTCATTGATTTTTTTGGTTAATTCTATCAGCTACTGATGAAAATACATGAAAGTTCCCCACTAGAGTTATGGGGTGTCTAATTTGTTTTTCTTTTTCTCCATAATTTTTTCATATATTTTGAAATTATATTATTGGGTACATTCAGAATGATTATGTATATGATGATAAAGATGGAAACAATAAAGATTTTAGAGGGACTGTAGAAAGACATCTCCATGACACTGGGGTAGGATAGTTAAAAAAAAAAAAAAAAGTTCTGATAAGCACTGACTATAACACAAAAAAAATGGGCTATACTAAAATTAAGAATATCTCTCCCTCAAATAATACAATGAAGATAGTATAAAGACAAATGTACCGAATTCGGAGAAGGTAGTGGAGGAACTTACATGTGATTCTGTGTAGGCAACAAATGAATAAGAAAAAGATGGATGGCCCAACAGAAAAAAAAAAAAAAGCATCAAAACAAAAAAAATACTTCACATAAGATATTCAAATGGGAAGAAACATGAAAAGATATTCAGCTTCACCAGTCATCAATACAATGTTATAAATTTACATAGACACAAATGACTAAAAGGAAAATGACTGACACTTTCAAGTACTGACAGGGATGTGGAAACACAATAACTATTACACATGGCGAGTGAGAGTGTAAATTTGAATTTACTCTGAAAACCTCTCTGAGATTATTTCCTAAAACTGAATTTATGCATACCCTACGGCTCTGTAAGTGGTTTATAGAAGACATTGTTAATAACAGCATGTGAACTAGAATGTTCACAGCTACACTATTCAAACAGTTCCCCCTCACACACACACACAAAATCCCCAAACACCCACAAACAAAACCTAAATAGATAGATAGATAGATAGATAGATAGATAGGTAGATAGATAGTACAGGGAGGTGAGGAAAGATGCCAGCAAAACAGTACGTCACACGGAAATTTCTAGTGCTTGTCCATCCCAGAAACATCAATTTGAACAACTTAACCTGTGCGAGAAAACACCTTCACAAGCGCCAGGTGAGGGATTACAGCCCGTGGGGGAAACGCAGAAATAAAAGACGCATCCAAGAGGGTAGGAGAGAGATTCCATTCCCCACCCCCCACCCCCAACCCCTCCGCCAAGCCCAGGCAGGCAAGGCCAGCCGAGAGAGACACCCTCTCCGTGGGAGTCGGTGAAGGGGCGCCCAACCTCACAGGGGACCCCAGACTCAGCCCGCCCGGGCAGCAGGTGCACTCTGCGGCCCTGGCACCCGCCAGTTCCCGCGCCACCTGACGCCTGGGGGGGCTCCTCCACAGCCAGGCCTCAGCTCTGCCTGGCGCCCCCGGCTCCCGCCGCCCCACGCAGCTCCTGGGGCACCAGGCTCCCGGCGACCCCGCGAACGCTGCCCGCGACCCACCTCAGCGCCTGCCAACTCCCGTGGCCACAGCTACGCCAGGCTCCTGGGCCCTGGGCTCCTGCGAGCCCAGGCTCCCGCTTCGCGTCAGTTTGGGCCGGCTCCCACGGCCTTGGGGGGCTCCCTCAAACCCCCAGTCAGCCCTTGCAGACCCCGCTCCCGGGGAGCCCCTCCGCTGAAGCCAGGCTCCCCGCCGGCCGAGGGTCCCGGGCGGACCACTGCGGACCCAGGACCCAGGCTTTCAACTCACCAGAGCACCTGCTGCTGGCCAGGCTCCTGACCCGGTCAGCGCCAGACCAACTCTCTCTCGCGCGGCCCTGGCGCCGCGGGTGGCTCTCACAGCCTCAGGCTTCCACGGGCTCCAAAGTCAGACCTCACGTCCAGGCCAAAGCCGAGGGCCCAGGAGACATGCGGACTCCCACAGGGCCCGGTTCTGGGCTTGCCTGCGCCAAGCTGGCTGCGGCGGCCCAGCAGCCCCGGGGCCTCCAGTGAAGCTCCTGCAAAGCCGTGTTCCCACCTGACCTGCTATCGACCCGACGCGGCCCGGAAGGTTCCAGATCCCAGGCCCACCCCAGCCGTCCCCGCCACCTGTTTGGCCTCTCCCGGTGGACCCAGGATCCAGGCCCGCTCGTGGACGTACTGCTAAATGTAAGTTCTAGTCAACTTCAGACTGCTCCAATATTGTAATATAGCAGTGCGTTAATCACTTAACTCGAATGTATGGGTTTAGAGGACAGAAGTATTAAAAATAACTGTAGCTACGACAATTTGCTGATACATCCTTATAAAAAGGTAAAATATGACTTCGGAAAGATGAAATATGTTTAGAGGGGTCAAAGGGTATCGTTTTTGCATGTAGTGGAAGTTATAGTGTTATCAGTTTTCAATAGTCTGTTATTTGTATAAGATAATTAATGTAGGACTCTGATAACTGCAAAGCACAAAGCTACAGGAGACACACAAAAGATAAAGGGAGAGGAATCAAAGCATACCCCTGTGGAAATTTTGCAAAAGTAAAAAGGCATATGAATGTTTATGGCATCATTGTTTAGAACAATGAATCACTGAACATAGGAAAATGGATTGTCTCTGTAATGCAATGTCATAATTAAGAATGATATTATTGATATAAATCTGTTTTATATAAGCCAAAAACATAATTTTGAGTGGCAAAAGCACACTGCATAATTACATGTTTATATATCACACATGAAAATATAAAAATCCATAATACCAAGTTATTTTTAGAATTTTATATGTGTGTGTGTATATATATATATATATATACACACACTATATGTGTGTGTGTATATATATATATATATACACACACACATTGTATGCACAGTACATTTAAAATTAAATATTTAATTTTTTTAAAATAGTAAAACTGCATTTATCAAAATTAACCACTTCGGTAAGAGAAGGAAAGGAAAGCAATCGGTACAGATTAAATTTGACTTAATTTCTTCTGTAAAGTTTCACTTTCTGTGTAGAAAACATAATTAACTCAAATAAAAACTGGAAGCGACCATGACTCTCATTTATGGGTACACACGTGATTGTAGTTTATTTCTGTGGCCAGAGACTAGTATTAGGAGATTTACTTACTAGTTCTTGTTCTGTCAATGAAAAGTTTATGAACAGGGAAAGTACTTACTTACGCTTTGTGGTAAATTTCCTCATGTGTAAAATGGAGGACTTGATTTATATAATAAACAGGACCCTTTCCTACTATATCTATACCTTTTTAGCATTCTACTATAAACGTAAGTCCGAAATAGGTTATGAGGCCCATCAGATGAATGTATATAATGCCACTAAATCTCACATTCATTACATAGCTCTTTTCCTTGTTATTCACATAGCCAGCAACTATGCATTTAAAACCTTATTTTAAATTATGTTGTAGCTCCGAATAGAGAAAATCAGTGATGTTGTTTTAGTGCAAAAATGCATCCATATTTTATTATGCAGCAATAATCAATTATATCATGCCCTTCCATCTGCAAAAATTTGCTCCCATAGTGTCTCCTAATCCAAGACTGTCTGTCATTTTAGAGCAAACAAAATATAAAATTTATATGCTACATAAATACATTATAGTCTTAGCTTTATATTTTGCTGTGCATGGGATCTGTACTGAGTTTGAGAAAGTAAAAAGAGCACTATAGATTTTCTTTCTCTGAGGAAAGATTTATATACCTGTTGTAAACTCAAGCTGGTTTAGCATCTTATATAATGATATAGAGAAAAAATCTTTATATTGTGCAAGAGTACTAAGCTTTTTTGTGTGAAATATCACAGAGACATTCATCAAGGGTAAGATTGTAAATTGATTTTATTACCTTGTGTGATATTTAAATTTATGTGTCAACTTGGTAATGCCATTGTACCCAGATAAGGGTCAAACAATATTTTAGATGTTTCTCTGAGAATGTTTTTGGTTGAGATTAACATTTATATTGGTAGACTGTGAGTAAAGCAGGTTATCCTACATAATGTGGGTGGGTCTCATCCAATCAATTGCAGGCTTGAACTGAACAAAAACTAGCCTCCCCTTAGCAAGAGGGAATTCTGCTGCAAACAGCCTTTCAACTTGACCTGCGTCTCCAGGCTGCCAGCCCACCCTGCAGATTTTGGACATGCCAACCTCCATAATTGCATGAGCTAATTCCTCAACATCAATCTCTTTCTGTATATACAAGTCCTTTTGGTTCTTTGTTCTGATTTCCTGGAGAAGCCTGACTTAAAACACATCTTACTAAAACCTATATCTAAACTTGTTTTTCAAAGCATTGTTACATAATGATGAAAATTGTGATACATTGATTTATAAAGAAAATTTCTTAAAGACATGAAGATTCTCTATATTATTGAAAATACAAGTTTTGATACTTTGATCTCCATTAGTCATGCTCAGTAGTTGCTTTGTCTCTTCCCCTGAGTTCCTATGGTAGATATCAAAACATGAGCAGGGGAGCAACCTCTAGAACATCAGACTGAAGAGCGTAATGGGGTTCCCTGACATAAGCCTGCCAGTCCCTTGCACAGACTGGTGTCAGGCATAAGCAAGGCCATCTGGCAGTTTAATTCTTGTCTTGGAACACTTGCTCTCCACAGGGAATGGCAGTGAGCACACTAAGAGTCTAACATTATCGAACAAAGTACCTTGATACCCAGAGTGCTCTCAGACTTGCCTAACCTTGAAGCACACCTTGGCTTTTGCAGTACTAGCTGTGTCTTTCATGGTGAGTGTAGTGCATGAAGAAATGAGCATCTTTTTAGAGGCAAAGCCACCAAGAGTAACTATATTACCCTGGGACTTCAGTTATTGTCTCTAAAGATGGAGTATCCTATAGATTATGATCATTCCTTTTCCTTCCTTTCTTCTTTTGAGTGTATTACTGATAAATTTCTGTCTTGTTAATACATATATACATACTCCATCTAAAATATTTTAAGTATTTACATATAACTATAGATACATGCACGAGTATTTTTCTAATGTAGATCTAAAAAAGTGGAATATGTGTGTTGAAAGAAATATAATAGCAGACACTGCTTTCTAAACTATTGCTTTCTGGGGCTCTTGGGTGGCTCAGTCGTTGAGCGTCCGACTTCAGCTCAGGTCATGATCTCACAGTCCGTGAGTTCGAGCCCCGTGTCAAGCTCTGTGCTGACAGCTCAGAGCCTGAAGCCCACTTCGGATTCTGTGTCTCCCTCTCTCTCTGCCCCTTCCCCGCTCATGCTCTGTCTCCCTCTGTCTCTCAAAAATGAATAAGCATTAAATAAAAAAAAAATAAAAATAAACTATTGCTTTCCAAAGAGGCTTTACCAGTTTACATTCATATTGACTATGTATAAAATTTCTATTTTTCTCATACTCTAATGAGCATTGGATTTATAGCAACTACTTAAATGTGTGTCCAACTGGTGGGTAAACTCTGCTTCCACATACCTTGGTTGGTTTTTGTTGTTGTTTTGTTTTGTTTTTTAATTCCATTCACCAGATAATATAACATTCCCCACTGATTTGGAAAGGCAAATGAATTAATTTGGAAAAGCCACAAGTATTATCACTGTGCAAATTGTTATTCTTTGACAAATAACATACTTTCCTTTCAATTACCATTTCTCTCTCCCCCCCGATATATATATAATTTTATATGATAAATCATATATAAATATGATTTTATATTTCATTGGATATTATCATTAAAAATTTCAATATCTCCTATTCTCATGGAGCTTACATTATAATAAAGGAGCCAGACAATGAATATGCAATATATCAGAGAGGAATAAGGACTAGGAGAAAGGATATAGCATAAACAGAGTAAGTTTTGATAGGCGTGGGGTGCTAGTGTGTAGTGCTATATCAGAAAGGGTCCTCAGGGCAGTTCAGTTAGCTCAGCAGCTGACTCTTGATTTTGGCTCAGGTCATCATGTTCTCACAGTTCATGAGGTTGAGCCCTGGGTCTGTGCTGACAGTGAGGAGTCTGCTTGGGATTCTCTGTCTCTTTCTGCCCCTCCCCTGCTCATGATCTCTCTCTCTCTCTCTTTCTCTCTCTTTCTCTCTCTTTCTCTCTCTTTCTCTCTCTTTCTCTCTCTTTCTCTCTCTTTCTCTCTCTTTCTCTCTCTTTCTCTCTCTTTCTCTCTCTTTCTCTCTCTTTCTCTCTCTTTCTCTCTCTTTCTCTCTCTTTCTCTCTCTTTCTCTCTCTTTCTCTCTCTTTCTCTCTCTTTCTCTCTCTTTCTCTCTCTTTCTCTCTCTTTCTCTCTCTTTCTCTCTCTCTCTCTTTCTCTCTCTCTCTCTCTCTCTCTCTCTCTCTCTTTCTCTTTCTCTCTCTTTCTCTCTCTTTCTCTCTCTTTCTCTTCCCCCCTCTCTCTATATATCTCTCAAATAAATAAATAAACATTAAAAAAGTGTCTTTAGTGGAGGCCTCCATGATATGATGAAATTTCAAGAGAGACCTGAAGGAAGCAAATGTGATCCTGATGTAGAATCCTAGAGCTATCAGGCAGAAGGGATTCCAGCTGAATTTAATGCATGTGAAAAGGTCCTAAGAGAGTGTTTGATGCATTTGAGCAACAGCAAAATATAGAAGGATAAAACATCAGAAACTATGCAGAAATAGAGGGAAATGGGATATGATAAAAAACAAAAACTTTTTTGGGGTTTGCATTTTCTTTGTTTTAAAGTAAGAGTGCATCCTGTGTGTCACTAAAATGACCTAATAGAATCAACATAGAGAGTTTATGGAAAAGAGGGCCATTTTCTGGGACACTACTTGAACAAGTGATAAGGGATGGGACTGAGTGCAAAAATGGACGTTTGTCTTAGCAGAGAGCACAGATAATCCCTCTGTGCTAACAGGAGAGAATGCTGACTCTGCCCGAGGTGTAGTAATATATTAATTTGTGCAGACATAGGACCATTCTCCTTGGATTGATTCTGTAATCTCAGTGAAAAGAGAAGCAAAGTTACCAGCTAACAGTAAGGAAGGGAGAGTATTGGGGATTTAAAGACATATGTAAGGCTATTAAAGAATGATTTAGTTAGGAGAGTGAATAAATTGGTAGACAAAGGGAATGTAGTAAAGTTGCACTGAGGGCCAGTGGGTTATTGATCAGTATTTAAAATAAGAGTAGTCAGAATGATTTTGTGTTTTTCTCCCAGACTCTAATATCTGGGCAAGGAGAGAGTTAGATTAATAAAAGCTTTTTGCTTAATTGTTCTGAGTGTCACCATTTTTAAAAATATAATTTGAGAATTTGAAACAGAGACCTTAAACATTATCTTTCTGTTACTTCTACATTTTTTCCCTGATGGCACTGTATTTTCTAAGGGTTTTTTAAAGCATTCCCTTTCAGACATGGTCTTTTGTCTGTCCCAGTAACTTGCAAAATCTCTGGTTTTTCTCAGATTTGTTTGCACCTCTGAACAGCAGTTCTTCCAGTTCTTCAATGAAGCCTTTGTTATCATTTCAAAATCAATTGGCTCTAAAAGTAGAGGTTGTAAAAATCTTATGACACATATATACAAGAACCAAACATCCTTCACTGTCTTGGACAGGTTCCCACATGTAATGAGTTAAATTTATTTCTCAAGGGTGAGCAATATCACCTTACTTCAAATTTTTCAATCAGGTGAAATTGCTCTGCACTCCAGCTTGAATGACTGGAAAATGCAATCGTAGATTGACAAACTTACCCTCTCTGGTGTCACAGAACTACTGGAGGTTGGCGTCAAAGAAAATGGTAGTGACTTCTCTTCCTTGTGATTCATTGTGATATGAAACATTTATTCCTTCTGCTGAATACGACAATGCCAAGCAATGATTGTCCAGCATGGATCTTGGCAAACTCAGATGACTCTCACACTGAGTTGTTCAACTCCTTGTAGAATTCTTCAGTGATCCCCTTGCTGCTGTCATGCTATTCCCATCCTTTGTAAATCTCACCTGTATGTCACAAGTTGAAGTCGGACCACAGATGGGATGTAGGTTTTGTGTTTTCTGAAGTTTATTTATTTAGAGGAGTTCATCAAAATAAGAAAATATAACTAATGTTAGACATTGTTGAAAGCTGCTAACTACCACAGTCATCATAAATTAAGAATAGTAGCCTAATATTTATATTAGTTAACTATTCAACACACTTCTACAATAATGCTTGACAACATACTCTTTGATACTGTCTTCATATACAAACACAATTTTAGTCTATTTTCTATAGTTAGAATTGGATGTTACTCAAGGTGTTCTAGCAGGATTGATTAATTTGTTTTCATTACGGCTAATTAAAGAAACTATTTCCTTTTTGCTTCATTATTGGTTAGATTTTAAGATGATATTCTATAGCTTGGAAAATACAGTATATACATAATGTCAAACTTAAAATAGCCAGTTTTTTAACCACCAGAAATGAGATCCTCCTTTTAATAGAGGAAAGGAGGAAGTTGGGAGGGGTTGAGAGGACAATGAGAGTTCAGGGGTGTGGTGGCTTCTGGCTGGTTGAGTTGTGGCAGTTTCTCATTGGCTGGATTGTTGACCTGTAACAAAGTATAAGCTCCTTTTGCTCCACCCATGTTGGCCCAGTAAATGGAGAGAAAAGATGTTGGGGTAAAGAAAGCAATTTTACTCAGAAAGCCAGCAAATCAAGAAGATGAAGGACCACTGTCCCAAAGAATGATCTCCCATAGCATGAGATTTGGGCTGCTTTTTATGTCAGGAAGAGGGAGAAGCAGGAGGGGGCTGAGTCAAAGTTGACTGACGTCTGTAGACCTCTAAGGAAGGTTGTGTAACTTCTTTTGTCCTTGGTCAGTTGATCTTTGCCTACAGGGATCTGATCATGTCATTCCTCTTAAACAGCAAATAGTCAATTCTGTATGTACTTTCTTACCTCCTTAGGTGAGGTTGCTTTTAGGTAAAAAGCAATTTTCAGATCTTAGCTGTAATATGCCTATGTTCAGGGCTAAGCAGAAGTTTCTAAGCTGTGGATCACAGCAGCAAAGGAAACAGAACAATATGGCGTCCGACATGCTGGGTATCTCCCTGATACAGCCAGAAGAGGAGAAAATCTTCCTTCTTCCTGCTGCAGTATGTAAAGAAAGCTGTGATGTGTGATAAATGAGTGAGAGCCTTCTCTTCATTTCTTCCTGACTCCCTTTTGAATTACGTTTCCTTTATTCATTTTCATTGCAACATGCTATATCACAGACAGATCTAATATTTTACAGTAGTGATACAGTTTTGTGCCTTACAAACACAGGTATTGTTTTTGTTTTTAGTCAAGCAATTCATATTATAGAATAATATATATCTATATATAGATATGTGGGCGCTTAAAAGTTTATAATTTTGTATCTTGAATCATCAGTGTATTCCTGTAAAGAGAAATATTCCTTTTTCACTAGGCAAAAATGAAAACCATGTTATTTCTTTAAAAGTTTGCACATTTAGGGGCGTCTGGGTGGATCAGTTGGGTAAGTGTCTGACTCTTCGTTTTGGCATAGGTCATGATGTCACAGTTTGTGAATTCAAGCCCCATGTCGGGCTCCACACTGACTGTCTGGAGCCTGCTTGGTATTCTCTCTCCCTCCCTCGCTCTCTGCCCCTCCCTACCCATGGATGCTTGCTCACTCTCTCAAAATAAATAAATAAACTTTTTAAAAAGTCTGCATATTTAATAATTTTTTTATAGATTAAAGTCAATTCAAACACTGAATATCTCCTCTTTTATTCTGTTAACCACATATTTTCAATGCTTAGTGCCATGGAATACATATTTTGGCATTAGCTTGAGTCAGGTTTGGTCCTTTTATGACTCTAGGTGATTTATGAGACTAGATGTTAGAATTCCACAAGACTATTACTTCATGGGAGAGATAAGAAAGGCATAACTATAGATGGAGATGATTCTGATCCACTAAATATATTCCACTAAACTCCTAATAAATGTGTCTTTAACTTAACCTCCTCTTATCAGTTACCAAAATTTGTAGGTGGCATGTTATGCTTCCAGACACAATGGGAAGTATGATGGAGGGGAGTGATAGTGGAAAGAGGCAAAGGTTTTAACCAAATATAGTTAATACACCTTATATTTTTTAAAACAATAATAACAGCAAGAAACTTAAAAAAAATATATAGTAGTCCAGATTCTCCAAAAAGAAGCTAAGCTTCTTGTCTACACAATTTTCTTGGCTGAATTGAATTAATTTTGTCTCCTAAAAATTTTATCCCTTTGTGTTTTCATGCCTCTCTATCTTCTAATTTCATGGCCACCTAAACCTATACAAAGAATTTACATTTTATCAAAATTATTCTTTGAGGCTAAATAGAACCACAATAAAATGATATTTTTCTCCTTTAAATGTCATTTTTATCATTCATTTTTCAATAATTATTTACTTTTTTAAACTTTTATTTCCTGTGAGTCCCTGTTTTAATGTTGTCTTTTTTAATATAATCTTTGGAAGTGTAGGAGCCATTTTCTTAACACGATTTCACACCTAAAGATACAAAATTCCTACTATTAATGCCGAGTCCCTCATAAAAGCTAGCTATATAGTACTTTCTGGTTGTCAACCAAATCATTCTCTTCATCTTTCTTTATGTATTTTATTGGTTTAATTAAAATATATATTTAAGTTCTTGTATTCTGCAGCAATAAAGATGACAAATATAATGCTATAAATATATAAAAAAGAAGATGGAAAAAAGTATTTGGGACACAGAACAGATATAATATATAAAATAAACTGTTGTGGCTGTTTGTAGTCAACACTACTAAGTTTAATTTTATTATCACTTTTACTAGCAGTGTTATGCACAGCAATTAAATTGACTTAAATTGACTGACTTAGGCAGTATAGGTATCAATATCTCTAAGGCTACATTTATTACCATATAAAATGGAAATAATATGTATTTCATAGGATGATTTTTAGAATTAAAAGGAGGCTCACTTTCCAAGTTACAATACAACTTCTCAGTAAACGTTACATTTCACTTTACTTTAAGCCTTTGTGAAAATCATGTAATTTTCATTTTACATGGGATAATCAGATAATATTTTCTTTAGAGATATAAAACTGATGCAGAAATTTTCATACTAGGACTGCTTAATATGTTAAAACACAGAAGCATAAGATCCACATTCAGTTCATGAACGCTGTATATGCCATTCATTCACGGATGGCACAAACACCAGAATAAAAAAAAAATCTACTTTGAAAGTTGTTAAGAGAGAAATTTATGAAGAAAAAAGGCTCTAAGACAAAGATTGGACAAATAATCATTTCTCAGAATAATATACTGGTCTCATTCTTTGGGATTTTAAATTGGGCATAAAATAAAATAACCAAAAATAAGCCTATTTGTATCTTATGTTAAAAATTTGGTTTCCCAGTTCCTAATTTTATTACTTTGAATGGATTATTTAACTTGCTCAATCTCAGTTTCCTCATTTCTGAAAGGTTGAAAGTAATCTTAACTACACCTGGTGTAGATATATACTAAAAGTATTTGTGAAAAGACCATAGTGCATTTAAACTGTTGAATAAAGGTTATGTATCTTTCCCTTCTCGCCCCACCATTATTTATAAAGCTAAATTCCTTTTTTATAATGTTAAATACAGTGTTGTTTTTATAGTAAGGGTTTAAGGGATATTTTCAAGTGAATAAAAGAATGAACCCAGACACAATTATAGTTTTATATCTCGAGCTACCTTATTACTTTTAAAATAGACTTTTGATTAATTCTTATTCTTGGTTAATCTATTATGAAACCTTGATTAAAGGGCTTAGTTAAATTTGAGTTGTGTGAAATCGTTAAGAAATAAAGAACCATATTAGTCAAGTTTACTGGAAAGCTTGATTGTTTTAGCACCAACTGTTATCTAAAATAAAATGGTTCTACTCCCCTTCTTTTAAAAAAAATAATAAATAATGTAAGAGAGATAACTGTTGGAAAATGGGTTGTGCAATGTCTTGAATAAATTATGTACATAAAACATAACTCAATTCTTTGGAAAGTTAATCAGTTTTCATTATGAATATCAGTTTTTATGATTCAGTGATGTTTAATGACTTGATGAAATCTATATCCATTAAAAATGGCTTCAGAGGGGCAACTGAGTGGCTCAGTTGGTTAAGCATCTGACTCTTGATTTCAGCTCAGGTCATGATCTCACAATCATGAGATCAAGCCCTGGGTTGGGCTCCACGCTTGGAATTCTCTCTCTCCTTTTCTTTCTACTTCTTCCCCACTCATTCTCTCGTTCTCCCCATTTCTCTCTCTCAAATAAATAAACGTTTAAAAAATAAAATAAAAAAGTAAAAATGGCTTCAGAAACTTGTGCTTTAAAAATTTTGGTAGCTATATTTTCATAAAGAATTTTTTTTAATATTCTCTGTGCTGTCTGATAGTGTATCTCACCTTGGCCATTACATGAGAATATAGCCAGTCTCTTCAAATTATTTTACCTTGTGTTTCTAATCTGCTATTTTATTGAAAATTAAGTAGAAAAATTTGAAAAAAAAATATGAGGTAAAATTTGAAGAGGCTGCTATAAGTCTCATATCATAGCCAAATTGGAATGCACAATTTAGTTTATCACTTCCATTGACGTAAAAGAAATTCAAAAAACTTTATTCAATTTTGGTGTAATTTGTGTCATAACCCATCCTATTCATGTATACAATATATATTTTTCCATGTTGAAGAGCACGAAAAATAAACATGTATACTCATAGAACCATATTTTGTGAAATGGTAAATACTCACTTGGATAATAGGTGATATTTTCATATAATTTTTGTGTATTCAAACACAAATATTTATCTAAACTTGCATTAGGTACATAAAACCCTAGGCTTGTCTCAGAATTGTAAATCTATATATCTGTGTGTATATACACACAGATATATGTGTGTGTGTGTGTGTATATATGTGTGTGTGTGTATACACACGTATGTCTGAAAATGTATTGTACCATTTATTTTATGGAGAGGAGTGATGTCATTATTACCAGTGTGATCAAAAAATAATAAAAACCAGAGAAGATAATAGCATTGATTTTCTGTAGCTATTATTAAATCTATTGCAGAATTATAATATTCTATTAATTTTTTAAAATTAATATTTGTTTTAGCAGGACTTCATTTCCTATAGTAGCTGTGATTTTAAAGAATTGAATGTGTTACTTGGGGCGCCTGGGTGGCTCAGTCGGTTAAGCGTCCGACTTCGGCTCAGGTCACGATCTCGCGGTCCCTGAGTTCGAGCCCCGCGTCAGGCTCTGGGCTGATGGCTCAGAGTCTGGAGCCTGTTTCCGATTCTGTGTCTCCCTCTCTCTCTGCCCCTCCCCCGTTCATGCTCTGTCTCTCTCTGTCTCAAAAATAAATAAACGTTAAAAAAAAATTTAATAAAGAATTGAATGTGTTACTAACAAGGGCCTTGAGTAAACTAGCTTCTTATCAAGCGTGACCACTGACAATAATTTGCTACTATTTGCCCTCTAACTTTATCCTAATTTATTTATAATTTCAAAATATGTTAGTAACAAGAATCATACACTAGACTGTCTTGTTTTCAAGTGATATTAGTTCAAAAATGATGACTGAATTTATATTTGTTGTAGAAGGGAACATGGCAACTTCGTATTTCTACTATCTCCTCTTTTTGCAATATGAATTTGTAAAATAACTGTTGGTAAAGAAAGTTTAGGTGTCAGATATATGACTCTACCCCATGCCTATTTTTTTTAATTTTGTTTCATTAATTTAAGGTAAAATGACAGAGTAAGCTATAATGCAGGATTGCTTTATGGTATAAAGGACTGAATTATAATATTTTTTTCCTGAAGAAAAGATTTTTTATTAAGAGTGTTATTTTTAAACATATAAATGTTTGCATTGGGAAAATATGGGAAATTATTAATGTGATAGAATTTGCAAAATCATATGTTAGCAGAGAGAGGGAGATGTTAAAAAGTTTCCTCACAAAATCTAAGTATCAGCTGGTACCAAATACTACAAAAATATAGTGAATGTATATCATTTAGCACATTAATTTGTATTGATGTAGTTTCTGTATCATGGGTTCAGAACTAGGCCGATTTTCTGCCTAATTTAAAATAATTCATTTTGGGGGTGTCTAGGTGGTTCAGTTGGTTCAGTGTCTGACTTCAGCTCAGGTCATGATCTCACAGTTTGTGAGTTTGAGCCCACATCAGGGTTCTCTAATGTCCGCACAGAGCCTGCTTCAGATCCTCTCTACCCCTCTCTCTCCTTCTACCCTGTTCTTTCTCTCTCAAAAATAAGTAAACATTAAAAAAAAAGAATTCATTTTAACTCAATACTATATAAGTTGAAACAACTTAATATCTACTGCAATATTTTGCAATTTATTCTCCATACTAATTTATGTCTCCCCGCCCCCACAATTCAAAACATTATGAAAACATAGGTGGAAAAATCCAATTTGGTATCTGAAATTTCAAATTATTTTAGGCTTTTCAGTCATTGAACACAAATATTGTGAGGTATTTCCCACATTTACTTGAATATTTTTCCAAGGGGAATAGCTAAATCGGCCTTCATTTTTGGTCAATGGGTCACAGGAATATTGATGATTAATATCATTTGTGAATAGAAAAATAATTGAGTTTTCTCACTGACAGGCAAAAATCAAAGTAAAATATATGGGGCACCTGGTTGGTTCAGTCAGTCAAGTGGTTAACCGTGGGGCTCTTGATTTCTGCCTGGATCCTGGGTTTGAGCCCCGTATCTCCCTCTATCTCTGCCACTCTACCCTCTCTCTTTTCTCTCTCTCTCTCTCTCTCTCTCTCTCTCTCTCTCTCTCCCCTTTCCTCACTTATGCGCATGCTCTGTCTCTTTCTCTCAAAATAAATAAACATAAAAAAAATCCAAGTAAAATATTCTGAAAAAAATTAGAGGACAGTTACCAGTGCATATTCCTCTTTAGTTAGTAAATAAATATATTATCAGAGAGGGCTTTATATCACAGCTAAATGCTGGTGAGTAAAAGTATATAAACATTTACTTTAATTTCCAAAATAATTTAATTAATTATATGTATTTGGCAAAAAAAATTGATTCTGAATAGTTATTATTAAAACTAGGATAATTAGATTAATTCCCTATGCCATCTGAAGTTCTTTAAGATTGAAGCAACAGAGAATTGAGGTTCCATGTAAAAATATTAATTCTCCTGTGAAATCACGTTTTCCTTCTTAGAATAATTTCTGATATTAGTGTTTAAGGTATTCCTTCTTAACTGTATTTCCTTATTTGAACTGCAGAACACAAAAATGACTTTAAGTGAATACTTTCTCAATTCCCCTAAGGATGGTACATTATTCATACAGTTAGAGTCTGTTTTATACCTAATGTCGTGTATAATAAAAAAAAATAATAGAGAGTTTCTTGAACTATCCATGGAATGTAAGTTTTTATGGACACAAAATTCTTAGATTTACTAAGCTATATTAATGGAAACTTGGCAAGAAAGATCTATTCTCAAATCTCTAAGCATTCAGTTTTTTCTACTGTTAGGAAAACTATCATTCTAAAGGTTGTGTAAGATGGGTAGAAAATTCCTACAAGCTTTTTATCTGCCCTTGTAGTTTATACCATTTCATTTTAATATTAATGTCTACAATCTTACCTGTTTTGTTGTTGTGTATTTAAGATTAAAAAGCAGAGTATATTATCTGGAAGTGGTAATCATTTTAGAAAATGATTCTAAGATTGTGTGTAAACTACTGTGCAGAGCTTGTAATCATCTGTGTTGAACACTTTTTACAAAATGAAATATAATTCAAATAGAGCATTATTATGATTACATTTATAAAAAATTGCTAAAAAAAAGCTGATTACACTTGCTCTTTAACAAGTCCTGCTTAACATAATGTTTCATTTAAATTACCATTAAAAAGTAGTTTTATGTTTGCATTGCTTTCTTTAAGGACCTCCCAAAATCTATACACTTTCTCACTGAATTAAAGTCAACGTGTTGTTTTGCTCAAGCCAAATACTGCACAACAGTAAGTTTCATATACATAATCATCACCTTTCAGCTATAAAGGTCTATTCTATTCATGACATTTCCTAGCATGCAACATTTTTTCCCCCTATTCTGCAGTTCTTATTTATTTTCCTTAAGTAAAAATACCTATTCAGCTGCTGTGTTCTCCATGATAGAAGCTCTGGCTATGCCCACATACAGCCAGAGCTCTCCTTTGCCTCCTCTATTTTTTTTTTTAATTTTTTAAATGTGTATTCATTTTTGAGAGAGAGAGAGCATGATTGGAGGAGGGGCAGAGAGAGAGGGAGACAGAATCTGAAGCAGGCTCCAGGCTCTGAGCTGTTAGCTCAAAGCCTGACGCAGGGCTTGAACCCACCAACTCTGAGATCATGACCTGAGCCAAAGTCAGACACTTAACTGACTGAGCCACCCAGGCACCCCAAACCTCCTCCATTCATTGAGGAAAGGCTTGGGATGAAGTGGGACTCACACTGATCACAAAACACTTCCAAAGTAATGAGAGCAGTTTCCAAAACCACAGTAACATCTACCAAAGCAGGTTCTCCTTTCTGAACTCTCAACCAGACAAGAATGAATTCAGCTTTAATGTATTTTCACAAGATTATTCAGCATTGATGGATATTAATGAGGGCAATTGTGATGAAGACTGGGTGTTCTATGTAAGTAATGAATCACTAAATTCTCCTGAAACTAATATTACACTATATGTCAACTAACCAGAAATTAATAAAAACTTGAAAAAAAAAAGATTATTCAACACTGAAAAAAAATGATGCCTGGTCTTTACATTGATGAAATTTATGAGTTTTGAAGATGTTTCAATTGAGAAAGAAAAAAAAAAGTGACTGCTATATTTCCTATGTTGGAAGACACACATCATCCTAATAAAATCTGGACAATGGATTCATGTGAGGGGTTGTGTTACACAAGTATTTACTTACTTACATAGTAAGGTAAGTGCAGTAAACCACAAAGTGCCCATGCTAGAAAGACCTGATGTAACTATAGAAATCACTACCAAATGTTTTCAGTAAAAACTACTAAGTACTAGAGAATACATTATAGCTCATCATATTAAAATACTTTCTTTTTGTTATTTATTTATATTTTAGGAAATCTCAAGGGAAATATTATTTTTTAATGTTTCAAGTTTTATTTAAATTCTAGTTAGCATATAGTGTAGTATTAGTTCTAGGAATAGAATTTAATGATTCATCATTTACATATAACACCCAAAAAAAGTTTATTTTGAGAGAGAGCAAGAGAGAGGGAGCAGGAGAGGGGCAGAGAGAGAGGGAGAGGGAGAATCCTAAGCTGGCTCTGTGCTATCAGCCCCGACATGGGGCTCAGTCCCTCAAGCCATCAGATTATGACCTGAGCCAAAATCAGGAGCCAGAGCTGTCTTTTCCAACGTAGGAAATACAGTAGTCACTTTATTTTTTTCTTGCTCTACTAATTGAAACATCTTCGGGGGCACCTGGGTGGCTCAGTTGGTTAAGCGTCTGACTTTGGCTCAGGTCATGATCTCGCAGTCCATGAGTTCAAGCCCCGTGTCGGGCTCTGTGCTGACAGCTCAGAGCCTGGAGCCTGTTTCAGATTCCATGTGTCCCTCTCTCTCTCACCCTCCCCCATTCATGCTCTGTCTCTCTCTGTCTCAAAAATAAATAAACATTAAAAAAAAACAAGAAACACATTCAAAACTCATAAATTTCATCAATGTAAAGACCAGCAGTCATTTTTTTCAGTGTTGAATAATCTTTTTTTAAGTTTTTATTCAGATTCTAGTTAGTTAACATATAGTATAATGTTTCAGGAGGAGAATTTGGTGATTCATTACTTACATATAACACCTGGTTATAATTAGTGACTGAGTCATCCAGGCACCTCAACAAGTGCCCTTCTTAATACCCATAACCCATTTAGCCCCCACCCCCCACCCTCCCCTTCTAGCAGCCCTCAGTTTGTTCTCTATTAGATGAGACTGTCTCTTAAGGTTTGCCTCCTTCTCTTTTTCTTTGCCCTATGTTCGTTCATCTGTTTCGTTTCTGAAATTCCACATATAAGTGAAATCATATGGCATTTGTTTTTCTCTGACTCACTTATTTGCTTAGGTTAGTATAATCTGTCTCAATCCATGTAGTTACAAATGGCAAAATTTCCTTCTTTTTTAAAAAAGTTTACTTAGAGACAGCGTGAGAGAGAGGGCAAGTGGGGGAAGGGTAGAGAGAGAAGGAGAGAGAGAATCCCAAGCAGGCTCTGCACTGTGAACACAGAGTCCAACGTGGGGCTTGATCTCTTAAACTGAGATCATGACCTGAGCTGAAATCAAGAGTCAGATGCTTAACCTATTGATCTACCCAGGCCCTTCAAGATTTCATTTTTTTGATAGCTGAGTAATATTCCATTGTGTGTGTGTGTGTGTGTGTGTGTGTGTGTGTGTGTGTGTATACACACACACTTACCACTTCTTTTTCCAGTCATCAGGACATTTGGGCTATTGATAATGCTGCTATAAATAATGGGGTACATGTGCCCCTTTAAAAACATATTTTTGTTTTCTTTGGTTAAATACCCAATAGTACAATTGCTGGCTCATGGGGTAATTCTACTTTTAACATTTTGAGGAAGCTTCATATTGTTTTCCAGAGTGACTGTACCAGTTGGCAATCCCACCAACCCCATAAGAGATTTCTCCTTTCTCTGCATCCATGCCAACACCTGTTGTTTACTCTGCTGTTAATTTTAGCTATTCTGACAAGTGTGGGGTGGTATCTCATTGTGGTTTTGATTTGTATTTCCCTGATGATGAGGATATTGACCATCTAACATAACCCTAGCGTCTAACCCTTCATCAGATATATCATTTGCATATCTTCTCCCATTCTGAGGATTGCCTTTTAGTTTTGTTGATTGTTTCCTTCACTGTGCAGAAGCTTTCTATCTTGATGAGGTCCCAGTAGTTCATTTTTGCTTTTGTTTCCCTTGTCTCAGGAGACATATCTAGTAAGAAGTTGCTATGACTGAGGTCAAAGAAGTTAATGACTGTGTTTTCCTATAGGATTTTGATGGTTTCCTATATCACGTTTAGGTCCATCATCCATTTGGAATTAATTTTCACATAAGGTGTAAGAAAATGGTTCAGTTTCATTTTTCTGCATGTCACTGTTCAGTTTTCTAAATACCATTTGTTGAAGAGACAAAATTGTTGGTGAGACAAATGGTATTTTTTTTTTCCATTGGATGTTCTTTCCTGCTTTGTCAAAAGCTTAGTTGACCATGGGGGTGTGGGTCCATCTCTGGGTCTTCTATTCTGTTCTACTGATCTATGTGTCTATTTTTGTGCCAATACCATACTGTCTTGATGACTACAGCTTTTTAATATAGCTTGAAGTCTGGAATTGTGATGCTTCCAGCTTTCTTTTCTTTTTCAAGATAGTTTTGACTATTTGGGGTCTTTTGTGCTTCCATACAAATTTTAGGATTGCTTGTCCTGCCTCTATGAAAAATGCTCGTGTCATTTTGATAGGGATTGCATTGAATATGTAGATTCCTTTTGGTAGTATAGACATCTTAACAATATTTGTTCTTTCAATCCATGAGCATGGGATGTTTTTCCATTTCTGTGTGTCATCTTCAATTTCTTTCATCAGTTTTTTATAGTTTTTGGAGTACAGATTTCTTACCTATTTGGTTAGGTTTATTCCTAGGTTTCTTATGGTTTTTGGTGCAATATACAAATGGGATAAATTCCTTTATTTCTCTTTCTGGCTGCTTCATTATTGTATAAAAATACAACAGATTTTTGTAAATTGACTTTGTATCCTGTGACTTTACTGAATTTGTGTGTGAGTTTTATTAATTTTTTGGGTGGAGTTTTCAAGATTTTCTACGTAGAGTGTTATGTCATCTGCAAAGAGAGAACATTTGCCTTCTTCCTTGACAATTTGGATGCCTTTTATTTCTTCTCGTTGTCTAATTGCTGAGGCTATAGTTTCAGTACTATGTTAGGTAACAATGTGATATCCTTGTCTTGTTCCTGACTGTAGAGGAAAAGCTCTCAGTTTTTCCCTATTGAAGATGATATTAGCTGTGGCTCTTTGACCCACCATTGTAAATGGTCTTTATGATGTTGAAGCATGTTGTCTCTATCCCTACTTTGTTGAAGGTTTTTTATCAAGAATAGATGCTGTACTTTGTCAAATGCTTTTTCTACATCTATTTTGAGGTTCGTATGGTTCTTTTCTTTTATTAATGCGGTGTATCACATTGATATATTTGTGAATATTGAACCACCTTTGCAGCCCAGGAATAAATCCCACTTGACAGTGGTGACTTTTAATATACTGTTGGATTTGATTTGCTAGTATCTTGTTAAGAATTTTTGCATCTATGTTCATGGGAGATATTGGCCTGTAATTCTCCTTTTTAATGGGGCCATTGTCTGGTTTTGTAATCAAAGTAATGCTGGCCTCATGGAATGTGTTTGGAAGTTTTCCTTCCATTTCTATTTTTTTGGAAGAGTTTGAAAAGAATAGGTATTAACTCTTCTTTAAATTTTTGGTAGAATTCTCCTGGGAAGCCATCTGGTCATAGACTTTTGTTTGTTGAGAGATTTTTGATTACTGATTCAATTTTTCTTTTCTTTTTCTTTCTTTTTTTTTTTTTTTGCTGGTTATCGGTCTGTACAAGTACTCTCTTTTTCTTTCAGTATTTGGTGGTTTATATATTTCTAGGAATTTTCTTTTAGATTGTCCAATTTGTTGGCATATAATTACTCATAGTAATTCTCTTATAATTGTTTTATTTATGTGATGCTGATTGTGAGCTCTTCTCTCTATTGCATGGTTTTATTTATTTAGGTCCTTTCTCTTTTCTTGTTGATAAGTCTGGCTAAGGGTTTATCAACTTTTTTACTTTTTTCAAAGAACCAGATCATGGTTTCATTATCTACTCTGTTGGGGTTTTGTTTATTTGTTTCTTTCTTTCTATATCATTTATCTGCTCCAGTCTTTATTATTTCTCTTTTGCTGGCTTTAGGCTTCATTTATTATTCTTTTTCTAGTTACTTTAGGTGTAAGTTTAAGTAGTATATTTAAGACTTTATTTGCTTCTTGAAGTAAGCCTGTATTTCTATATACTTCCCTCTTATGACCCCTTTTGCTGCATCCCAAAATGTTGAACTATTGTGTTTTCATGTATTTAATTTTTTTTTTTTACTGTTAGTTTATTTTTGAGAGAGGGGTGGGGTGGAGAAGCCGAGAGAAAGAAGGAGACAAAGAATCTGAAGCAGGCTGCAGGATCTGGGCTGTCAGCACAGAGCCTAACACAGGGCTTGAACTCATGAACCATGACCTGAAGTCGGAATCTTAACCAACTGAGCCACCTAGGTGCCCCCCATATATTTCTTAAAATATTTCTTTTTAATTTCCTGGTGGACCCATTTATTCTCTAGTAGCGTACTTTATAACTTCCATGTACTGGTGTTATTTCTAAAAGTTTCCTGTTGACTTTAAGTTTCATATACTGGTCAGAAAAGATGTATGATATGATCTCAGTCCTTTGTACTTCTTGAGGCCTGATTTGTGACCTAGTATGTGATGTACTCTGGAGAATGCCCTATGTGCACTTGAAAAGAATGTGTATTGTACTGCTTTAGGGTGAAATACTCTGAATATATCTGTTAAGGCCATCTGGTCGGGTGTGTCATTCCAAGCCATTGTTGTTTGTTGATTTTCTTCTTAGATGATCTTTCCATTGTTGTAAGTGGGGTGTTAAAGTTCCCTACTATTTTTGTATTATTATCAATGAGTTCCTTTATGTTTATTAATTGTTTTATATATTTGGGTTCTTCCAAGCTGGGGACATAAATACTTACAAGTGTTAGATCTTGTTGGATAGACCCCTTTATTATGATATAGTGCCCTTCTTCCTCTCTTGTCACAGTCTTTCATTTAAAATCTCATTTGTCTGATTTAAGTATTGCTATTCCATCTTTCTTTTGATGACCGTTAGCATGATAAATCATTCTCCATCCCATCATTTTCAATTTAGAGGTGTCTTTAGGTATAAAATATGTCTCTTGGCAGCACATAGATGGGTCTTATTTTTTTTATTCATTCTGATACCCTATGTCTTTTGATTTGAGAATTTAGTCTGTTTACATTCAGAGTGATTATTGATCTATATAAATTTTGTGCCATTGTATTACCTGTAAAGTTGTTTCTGGAGATTTTTTCTGTTCCTTTATGGTCTTTGCCACCTTTGGTCTTTCTTAACCACTCAAAGAGCCTCCTTTAATATATCTTGGCAGGGCTGGTTTAGTGGTCACAAACTCCTTTAATTTTGGTTTGTCTGGGAAACTCTTTATCTCTCCTATTCTGAATGACAGCCTTGCTGGATAAAGTATTCTTCGCTGCATATTTTCCCCATTCTGTACATTGACTCTATCATGGCAGTCGCTTCCAGCCTGCCAAGTTTCTGTGGATAGGTCTGCCGCTAACCTTATTATCTCTTACCTTATTACCTCTTATCTTATCTCTTGTAAGTTAGGATTTCTTTTCCCTTATTGCTTTTAGGATTTTTTGTCTTATCTGTATGTTTTGTAAATTTTACCACAATAAGTCTTGGTGTTGGCCTGCTTTTTTTATTTTGGTGGAAGCTCTCCCTGACTCCTGGATTTGGATGTTTGTTTCCTTCCCCAAATTAGGGACGTTTTCACTATTATTTGCCGAAATAAACCTTCTGCCCCTTTTTCCCTCCCTTCTTCTGACACGCCTATGATAAGAATGTTACTTTGCTTTATGGAGTCACTGAGTTCCCTAAGTTTACATTTATAACTCAATGTATTTCTTTGTCTCTTCTTGTTTGCAGCTTCATTATTTTCCTTAATTTTATCTTCCATATCACTTATTCATCCCCCTGCTACTTCCTACTTGTGGTCATTATAACCAGTTGCTTATAACCATATTGATTATAGCATTTTTTTTTTTTTATTTTGGTCTGACAAGTTTTTAGGTCTTTTATCTCTGCAGCAAGCGACTCCAGGTTATCTTCTGTGCTCTTTAAAGCCCAGCTAGTATCTTTTATCCTTATGATTGTTGTTTTAAATTTGGGATCTGGCATATTATATCTTTTTCAATTAGATCCCTGGCCATGATTTTTCCTTGTTCTTTCTTTTGGGATGAATTCCTGCATCTTGGCATTTTACCTAGGCTTATGTCGTCTTCTCTGTATTAGGAAATACTGTTATGTTTCCTACTCCTGAGAATATTAGTTTTATTAGGAACAGGCCATATAGTATTCAGGGCCTGGTGCTTCAGGCAGTGTTTCTGTCTGTGCTGTGTGCCCTCTGCTGCTGGGCTTTGGCTGCTCCTTCCTTCAGGTCGGTTCCTCTGCAGATTTTCTCTTTGACCGTAGTGGGCAGTGTTCGGACCTTTTCCAATGTGTGGTGAGTTTTAACTAGGTAAGCTCTGTTCTGCTTGTTCAAAGAGCTTGAGTATGTTTCCACTAGAACTGAAGCTTTGCAGCATTCTATGGTCAGTAAACTTGGTGCGTGCAGGGGGATTGTGCTGATCTTTTGGGGGTGGGGCCCTCTGCTCTAGTTTTCAGGCACATTTGTCCTGGTAAAGAAGCATCTGCAGAGTTCAGTGGGGCAGAGCTTCGTGTTAAGTGTCTTAGGCCTCCACTGTGGGTGCTGTGCTACTTCCTGAAGTCAATTTGTGCTGATGGGTGAGGGAAAAAAATGGCACCAGCCGCCTCCATTGACCCCAGAGAAGGGAGTTTGTGTCTACGCTTCTCTAGGAAACCCTCCTAGAAGAGCGGACAATCTCCCCTCATGTGTCTCAGGCATCCCTCAAAATCCTGTCTTCACCCTGTCTGGGGACCATCTGCCTCTGATGCCAACAGTGTAGTGTGTCTGTGTTTTATCTCAGGCATGCCAGAGTTTCAGAACTCTAAACTTTAGGGACTCAGCATGGTGCAGATGCATGCTGGCCCTCTGGGGGAGGACCTCACTGCTCTGGGGATGCTACTGATTCATCCCAGATGGGGAGCTACACTAATGTGCAGGAGTTTGGAGTTTGAGTAAAGTTCAGCAGAGCCAGAGTTTAGGTTCACTGCCCTCAGCAGACGTTTCTGCTCCTCTGTTTAAAGTACTGGGCAACACACTGGTGCGCACTGGCTCTTTTGTCCCCTGAGAGGCAATGCCATTTCTCCTAGATGCACTGCAAGAAGGGGGAACCATCTCTCAGTGTGTCCCAGGGGATCCTCAGATTGTACTATACACTCCTGGGCCTTTGCCCTCCTTCTTCATAGGAGCACTGATGCACCTGCCAGGTTCCTCACTGGCCATGGCATGGACTTCTAAATCTTTCAGTCTTTGAGCTCAGCTGGTCGTAAAAACTCACAATAATCAGCCCCTGTCATTTTCCCAGTCAATGGTTTTGGGGAATTTTTTCTTATGTAATCCCCTGTGCACTGCATATGAACGGTCTCTCTCTCTGTCTCTCTCTCCTTTCTCTGTGATCAGGGTTCCCTCCCCTCTCAGCACCTGCTATTCTTTTTTCCCTCAACTCACATTTCCATACCTCCTACCTTCCATGATGTGGTCTCTTCTCTGCCTCTAGTCGTGCAGTTTGTTTTCTCGGTCCCCAGATCAATTTGGGGGTATTCAGGAGGATTTTATCTGTACCCAGCCGTGTTCAAGGGATGAAGCAACCAGAGGGTCTTCTTCTACTCCACCATCTTAAACACACTCTTCATTATGTTAAAGTATTTTTAATATGATTGTGGTTTGCATGGCTTAATAGGAACACATGTATTAAGGGGAAGAAAAAAGAAGATGAAATTGGAGAGATGGATAGTTTACAGTTAAGGATGGCATTAAATGTCAGGCTAAGAACCTTCAGACCTGAACTGATGAGCGGATGGGGTATGGTGAGAAGATGGAGAGGGCAGGGGTTCTGTGGCTTTCTTGGCATTTGCACCAGAACTTGGTCATGTGTTGGCAGTGTGTGTAACTGACTAGAGCAAAGAGTTTGAAATTGGAGAACCACTTTGGGAGGCTAGCACACTTGCCAGGGCTAGACACTGGGAATTTTAACTAGACAATGAAACAATTACTGCGGTCAGTCTGGAATATGTGAACTACACATTAATATACATAGCATATAATAAATTTTTATAATTTATACTGTATATATAATTTAAAATATACAGTATTTTATAAAATATAATAAATATTAATAAGGCAGGCCCATAGGGGCACCTGGGTGGCTCCGTTGATTAAATGTCTGACTTTGGCTCAGGCTGTGATCTCGCAGTTCATGAGTTCAAGCCTTGCATTGGGCTCCATACTGGCAGTGCAGTGCCTACTTGGGAATCTTTCTGTCCTTCTCTCTCTGCTGCGCCCACACTTGTGCATGTGCGCTCTCTCTCTCTCTCTCAAAACAAATAAACTTTAGGAAAAAGGCAGACCATTAAGTACTAGTCAAAAAGAGAAAATGCCAAATAAACAGATATAGTTAAAATAAAAAAAAATGAGAGTATGTTTATAGCTATAATTATAACTTGGGTTCTTTTCACACAGTGATATAGAGAAAGTTACTTTGCATTAATTATCTACAATAGCTAGGAATTGTTATAAAAGTAAATTAATTTTATCTTAATAAATAAAATTTATAGTAGATAAATAAAATTTATAAAAATAAATAAAATGTTGTTTTAATCTCTACAGTATTTATTTCTTATAAGTTTTTGTTCCCCAAATAACTTGAGATTTTTGTTTTCCTAGTGTAGCCTGCATCTGTTAAGTAATTCAAATCCTCTTTAGGGTAGGGAGAATAACATGCACATCTAAAGTCCTCAGTAACTGGTTATCAATGGGTTATTCAAGTGGGAGTGAAGGGGCATTACTGAAATACTAGAACTTGCTGATGTTAATACAGTTTTTAGATGCCTCAATACCAGGTCATCTCATACTTTACTGAATCCAACAATTTTTTTTTTATTTTTAGTGTTTATTTTTTATTTTTGAGAGATGGAGTGTGAGTGAGAGAGAGGCAGAGAGAGGGAGACAGAATCCAAAGCAGGCTCCAGGCTCTTAGCTGTCAGGACAGAGCCCGATGCAGGGCTCAAACTCACAAACCAGGAGATCATGACCTAAGCCGAAGTTGGACGCTAAACCCACTGAGCCACCAAGGCGCCCCCTGAATCCAACAAGTTTTGTCAACAGTGGGCAACTCAGTGCAGCTGGGGTTAGGGATTTAGAAGCGATCAATAATATTCATCCCTACAATTTTTTTTTCCTTTCAGTTCTTTTGCTTCCATCTTATTGGTCAGCTACACATGGATTATTACCACACATCATTTATAATCTGTATGTCCTCAGTGTCTCTCTTCAAAGTTGTAATATGAATTTCAATAAATCTATGGCATATATTCTAATCTACATATAAAACATGATTTTTCCCTCATCTTGGTTTGAATACATTTCATTATTGATGACATCATATGCAGTCCTTAGTTTCATTTATCTTTATTTTTTTTATTATGTAAAGAACATATTGCAAGAGAATTTATGATTTCATAGTTCATGCTCAAGGCTTTTCTTCACAATTGATAGCACACAAACATCAAGGAATATTGAAATTCATTTTCATGATGACCCTCGTCTTTTACAATAAGCCATATCACCTTTAGCTTACACTGCAAAGATAAAAATGATTGGCAGAAAAGACAGACATTTACCATTTATGTGAAGGACAAAGCTATATTTTCAAAAATGTTCACTATGGCTAGAGAACAGGAGTGCTTTTTGAAATAAAGCCTTGCAAAAATCAAAGGGTAATATAGTTCCATTTAACTCCCTATTTTTATAGACACGCCTCAAACCCAGAAATTTTTTATATACATTAAATTAAACATTCTATTTTAAACAGGTCCATCACTTGTAAAACCACAAATTAGTTGGATTGAATCTATACTGCTTAATAGAATCATTGACTTTTCACATTATGGAGTAGTCAAAGCACCTGTGTTCACAATCTATTATTAGTTATTTGATCTGGATATAATTACCTGTATATTTTATCAATGTCTCAATCTATAAAATAGGGGTTATAATAGTAACAATTTTATAAATGTGGTGTATGTATTCACTTAGTTTATTCCTAAACATTCTATACCTCAATAAATGACATTATTATAATAATAAATTATACTTCCTTAGAAAAAAGAAGGGTTTACAGTAAATCCATGTCTATCCTTCATTATTGAAAAGATGCACAAAGAAACTTCTAAAACCTTAACTATGGCCACGTACATTTAACATCATCCCGCTAAGTCATTCAGCTTTGATGTGCCATTAACCTCTCCCAAGAATATTGTATTTCTAAAATTCTTAAAGTTGAAATAGCATAGAATTTCTTACTCAGTTAGAAATTAAGCTTGATGTAATAGAAAAAAGACTTTCTCAGTATAAAGAAAGAAAAAGACAGGCAAATACTAATTGTCTCATCCCTAGTTCTATGCCTCCTTCAGTCAAACCTGGAAACCCTAGCTATTCTCAACAGACACCATCCTTTTATCTCAATTTTTGGAGACCTTATCATAACTTTAAATTGTGAAAGAAATATAAACAATTTTCAAAACAATTCATACTGTAAAATATACTTTTCTTCTTTGGCTGAAATGTACTCATGCCAATTGTAGCTTACAGAAAAATAGTGGCTTTAATTCTGCTTATACAGACATAAATGGTTTATTCTTTTAATAGAGTACTAACAATGAATATAATTATGTAGTGCAGATTTTGCATGGCTTCAAGTTACTACTGCAGAAAAATCTTGCATTTAATCATAGTAATAAATTCATTAATTTCAAATATCATTTTTCTTACTTTAGAATACAAATACATTAATATACCCTCAAAAGAGAAAAAATATATGATGTCTTCTATGCCAAAGAAACATTTTAAAATTCAACAAAAATTAATAATCATATGTTGCACGAAGCAATTATACTTTGCCAATGTTCATTGCAGGGAACAGACCACAAAGTAATCTTTTGTTTCTCACAAATTTATTTAATCACGGGCCCTCTATTCATCCTCTGCCTCTACCTACACTCCCATTTTTCTTGGCCATGACTAAATAGCATTGCATGGAACACATTCTGGAGACAGTAATATTGATTATCAATCTAATTATGACAAAGATTATAGCTATGTTGTTATTGAACTTCAGATAGTTTCTTCATAAATTATAACAAAGAAAATAAAACCAAAGCTATACATTTATTATGCACAAATGATAAATATTTTTTTCAAACTCATGTAGAAAATAAAGGTAAGTTCCCATATTAGTTATAGGGGATTTCTTAGGGGATCCTTAAAAAAAAGATTCAACTGTCAATAAATTTCAAAATATGTAAATCAAACTGCATAAAACCCACAGCGATGTGTTGCATTTTCTAAATGGTCCTTTATTTAACACATACTCCAGAATCATGTGAGCAGATTGTTGAAAACATCCCTCTTTGTATCCTACTTCACATCTACTAAATTGCTGAGAGTTGGTGCCCAGAAATTTGTGATTTAAACTATCTTCCCAAGTGATTTCTTATACACACTGTAGATTGAGCACTACTGTTCCTATAAAGATAAATAGCATTAAAATTTAGTTTAACACATGTGATTAAATTTATATTTAGATGTAATCGATCATGCTGTAAAATACTATAATTTACACTTTTGAAGCTGACAATATTTTGAGGTAAATATGTCTTTGTTTAAATCAATATTAATGATATAATAAAAGTATTTTTGAATAAGTAGGATATTTTTAATAATTAAGTGAATTTACCTGACTAAATATTCCAAACCCAGTGTCTCAGGAGAGGAAGCATTTTTGAAATTTGAAATTGTTGTCTTAAATTTGTGTTTCTTTCCTATTTTTTTTTTTTTGGTGGGGGTGTCTCTGTTTAGAGTTAACTAAGCTGAAAATGGTCAATTAGTTTTATTCTATTCTCTAGGAGTCAGAGATAAGTAAACAGAAATAGTTTACACAATATTATGCTTGCCTTTCAGTTAGAGGGAAGGTAGGTTCAGGATACAAGATATAATTAAGCATAATGGAATCAATTCATCTATTTAAACTAAAATGGGAGAATAATTTTTTTAAATGGAAGAATAATTTAAATCCATTTTATTTTATTACAATGAATGCATATTTTAAATTTAACCTCATAAAGCCTTTTAGGAAATGGATGGAAATATAAATAAAATTGTAGGTATAATTAATATATGAGAAAAATATTAAGTATGGCAATTACTAGGGAATGATATTTTGGTGGTGTCTAGGCAAAGAGTATGAGTCTTATTAAAAATGGAGAAGTGAGCATTTAACAAAAGCTAAAAGCCACCTTCAATAACAGGCATACTGCCAACCATATAAAATGAGTTGCTGGGGTTTAATTGGCCAAGGGGAGACTGGAGTGTGATGTCTTCAGAAGAAATCTATTTTTCAGAACTCTAGTGAGGCACATGGGAAAAATAATATGGGAAGTCACCTCTGTGAAAGCATAAATTGAAAACTTCATTAGTGTCTTCATTTGGACTGGCAAAGTATCCTCAAGAAAATCTCCCTAAGGGGAGAATCTAAGGACTAAAATATATGTAGCAATATCTGTTTTCTCAGATAATATATAGATGAATTTCCATGAATGAACTTTAAGTGCAGGAAAAAAGGAACATAAAACAATTGTTCCAGGTGGTTTTGTTTTGTTTTGCAAAAAGCTATCTTAAGTATCTGTGTAATCACTTCTTTATCTAAAGTTCAATTTCCCAGAATGACATCACATTTCATTTTTTATTGTGGTAGACTGAATGAATGTACCATTCTAATTCCCAAACTTGTAATGACAAAACTTTATTTGTGATTTTCTTGGTACCTTTAGATTTTATTTAGGGGTGGTGATGGTAATGCTCCATTTATCCAGAAAAATCAGGCACACCCTTTGACTTTTATGCTTATCCCCAGGAAGGTGACAGCCTTGAGTCCTGTAAGATATGATTAAGTTAAGGATCTTGAAATAGATTTTATAGTAGATTAATTTTGTTGATCTGATATAATCACAGGACCCTCACAGGAAGGAGGCAGGAGATGAGAGAGGGTGAGGCAGTGTGATGATGGATGCACAAAATAGGATGATGTATGCTGAAGATAGTGGGGGGGACAATAAGCCAAGGAGTACAGTTGGTCACTAACAGTTGAAAAGGGGAAGGATTCTTTCCTCAGAGTCTCCAGAGGAACCAGCACACTATTGACACCTTGAAGTTTAGACATTGAACTTCTTTTTTTTTTTTTAATTTTTTTTAATGTTTATTTATTTTTGAGAGAGAGAGCAGGATGGGGGGGCAGAGAGAGGGACACACAGAATATGAAACAGGCTCCAGTCTCTGAGCTGTCAGCACAGAATCTAACATTGGGCTCAAACCCATGGATCATGAGATCATGACCTGAGCTGAAGTCTGACGCTTAACCGACTGAACCACCCAGGCACCCCCATTGTTTTTTTTTTTTTAATGTTTATTTTTGAGAGACAGAGTGAAAACTGATTTTGAACTTCTACCCCTTTAGACTAATAAAAGAATAAATGTGTGTTGTTTTAAGCAACTAGTTTGTAGTGATTTTTTAAGGAAAAGCTTAAAATTTTGTTATGAAACATTTTTATTTAATTTTGATCACATTAATTTTAATAAATATTTTAATGTTGAAAATATGTGGGAAAATTATGACTATAAATTACACATTTCAAAGAAAAAATAGGCAGGTTGATATAATGAAAAATAGTACAAATTTGGGGAGCTTTATTTTTGTGTATTTTATCTATTTTATTTTCATTGATTTATTAAGGTATACTATATATATATATACTATATATTATTGAGGTATACTGTATGCGTATGTATATGTATATATATATGTACATACATATATAAGTGCAAATATTTAATGCATAAAATTTGATGAGTTTAGACATATGCAAATAGCCTAGATATCACCATAATCAAGGGAATAGACCTATCCAATACTCTCCAGAGTTTCTTTGCGTCTCCCCTTTTTTGTCGTTAGCACATATAACATGAGATGTACCCTCTTAAAAAATTTTGAAGTGCACAGTATCATAATAACTAAAGGCACTCAGTTATACAGTAGTTGTCCAGAACTTAACTCATCTAACCTAACATTAGAAAAAAAAAAAACCACTTTTTTTTTTCTTTTTATAGCAGCAATAGAAAATCAGTACTGTTATTAAATAAGAGCTCAATTTTTATTAATTCATGAAAACCTACCCTATTTTTTCTGTTTATCCTTCTATACCAGCCAGCAACTCTCCTTTAAATTATCAGAGTTGTAATTTTAAATTTACTTTGTATGAATGTTTGTGATTAAATTCAAAGATTCTCCCTTGTTTCCATTTTGAGTGTCTACAGTTTGGTTTGGCTTTGTTAGCTCTCGACGACCTAACACGTTGTCTGTATGTATTCATATGCTGGGTCTTCATGTTAAATGAGTGGATGAATGAAGAGAAATACAGTTGTCCCTTGAAGAGCACAATTTTGAATAGTGTGGGTCCACTTAGATGAAGATTCTTTCAATAAATTCCATATACTACTATAAATATATTTTATCTTCTTTATGATTTTCTTAATAACATTTTCTTTTCTTTAGCTTACTTTATTATAAGAATAGAGTATATTATACATATATATCACATACTAATTATGTGTGAATCAGCTGTTTAGGTCATTGGTAAGGCTTCCAGTCAAAAGTAGGCATGAGTAGTTATGTTTCTGGGGAATCAAAAACTATTCGTGGATTGTCGATCCTGCAATAGGTTGATAACCCCAATCCCCAAATTGTTCAAGGGTCAATTGATAAATGAAATCAGATAACATAAATAAGAATTTTCTTTTACTTACTCCCTAGCATGGGTAAAGCAGGAATGCTTCTTTAGGGAAAGTGAGGCCAAACACAATCAGCTTACCCCTGCCCCCCAAGAAAATACAGTTTATAGTATTACTTCAATCTACTTATCAGTACGTTAAAAAATCCTGAATTGAAGATGAATTTCCTCTAGATCCTCAGTGGAATTTGAAATCCTTTTTTTATTTATGTCACAAAATGTAAATTCATGGAAGGGAGAACATTTGAATATTAAACTATTTTTAGCTATTAGTAACAGTGTATTTTATTTTATTTTAATTTTTTAACGTTTATTTATTTTTGAGACAGAGAGAGATAGAGCATGAACGGGGGAGGGGCAGAGAGAGAGGGAGATACAGAATCGGAAGCAGGCTCCAGGCTCCCAGCCATCAGCCCAGAGCCCGACGCGGGGCTCGAACTCAGGGACTGCGAGATCGTGACCTGAACCGACTGAGCCACCCAGGCGCCCCAATAACAGTGTATTTTAAAATAAGAATTGGGTTCAATTCTTGTGATAATGCTACTCTTCAATGAAAAGACCATGATTCAATTCTAACTATTATGAAGAAGAGAGGGAAGGAAAAAAGAAGGTCTCAGACTGCAGTACATTTCTAAGGGAGTTTCAGCAAAATCAGTTAGGAGGCCTCATGCCAAGGCCACCCACTGAGGCTGTCCAACGTTTCGAAGGAACAGGCCTATCTTAGTAACCTTGCTATGCTCAGTCAATTGATTTGAGCAGCCTGTAGAATGTGTGGCTTTAGGGATTCCTGGGTGGCTCAGTCGGTTAAGCGTCCGACTTAGGCTCAGGTCATGATCTCACAGTTCATGAATTTGAACCCAGCGTCAGGCTCTGTGCTGGCTGCTCAGAGCCTGGAGCCTACTTCGAATTCTGTGTCTGCCTCTCTCTCTCTACCCCTTGTCTGTTGAATCAATCTCTCTCTCTCTCTCTCTCTCTCTCTCTCTCTCTCTCTCTCTCTCTCTCTCAAAAATAAATAAAACATTAAAAATTAATTTAAAACATTAATAAAATTAATTTAGTGTAAACATGAGGTAACAATAGTTATAACTATTATATATGTATAATATATATATATTATAACTATCATATATAACTATTATAACAATTATAACAATGTTATAACAATAGGTTATATTGTTATATATATAACTATTATATATATAAATTATATATTATAACTATTATATATATATTATAACTATTATATATATATATAAGACTATTATAACAATTATAACAATGTTATAATAATAGATTATATTATTTAACGTAAGAGATTCCAGAGGCATATTTTCATGGCTGTCAGGGGTCTGTTTTATAATGTGTATGGCCTTTCAATGTTAGGAGCTTATTTTGATGATAAAAGAGTGGATGGGTAGGGAAATTATAGCATGAACTAATAAAGCCCAGTAATCGACACCAGAGACCAAAACAACATTTTCTTAAGAGGTTCATTTTCATCGTCTGAACACATACGTAGTTATTTTCCATTAAAATATTTGACAGTGTATGTTTTCATGCTATTAAGATGAGCCTAAATTAATAAGATTAACTTCTTCATTCATACCTAGACATTTTATTTTAAAAAGGTACTAGAAATGTCAACATTTTACTAGGGTTTATTTATCATCCTTTATGACCTAATAAATGACATTGTATCAACTTGCAAAAAATATAAACTGCTTTAGGTCAGAGAACAGCATTTTCCAATAATTCATTTACAAATGTTGGTGTATACACAAATAATACTATATATACACCATAATAACATATAATATGTATTATATATACTATAATAACATAATAATATGATGGATGTTAGGAAGAAATAAAAGCAACTGAGTTACAATAAAGGTAAAATTAAAATTAATAGCAGTAAGCAAAAATGAAGTTCCCTTTCACTAAATATAGCCAAGAGCTTCCCCCTACCTTACATATAGTAACAATTATCTTTTGGTCTTTTAAGTTGTTATATTGTTATTGGGAATAATGTAGGTTCTAAGCTGTTGAAAGACTTGTATACAACATTTAAAGGTGGGATACATTATGTCTCTGTTTATGTTCATAAAAAGCAAAAACCAAGACATGTCTTTTGGAAGATATCACTGAATACTGTTAATATATGTACAGAAAAATCCACAGTCACATGAAAAACCATCATTTCAGTTTTCATACCAATACAATGCCCTATTCAGCCATAACACATTCTTTGATGTTAAGCAGATTTATATAAATTTATGATAAACCCTAATACTATTTTTGTTGTGAAAATATTTTTCTTGCATTTAATTATGAACTATCATCTATTCCATGGAAATGATTTATAAACATAGACCTTTTGTTATCACAAGTTTTATATAATTTGAATTGCCCAACCTATTCATTGCAAGTGCTTTGCCTACCAATTATTCACCAGAAAGTTTCTGACATTCAGTTGAAGGAAAAAAGTGTTTCTCAGTGTACTCCAATTAAAAAAAATCTTCTCAAAAAAAATCAGTAAGGAATTACTTTTTTTCTAAAAATGCAAGGAAAAAAATTCAATTAGAGAAATGGTAGGTTGGTTATTATTTGCAGAAATATTTGGGTATATGCTTCCAGATAAAAATATATATTTATAATCAAAATTAAATGCATTTATATTTAATAAACATCTGAACCAGTTCATTTTTTTATTAAACTGAAGGTATATAACCTACACCAAACATACGAAAGGGGGGAAGAAAGAAACCCTTCAACTGCTTTAAGCTTTAAACACACACACACACTCTTAATAAATGCTTTCTTTAAAAAGACAAATCTTAAATTTTAAAATCAGACATGTAATTTTATACTCAAAATAAATCTAATTGGTTAGTTTCTTGACACAGAGTAGTAAACATATTGAGCATTTTCTCAAATATGAAATCATTAATGGAAAAAATAGTGATTGTTTTTATTTTGCCTTCTCTACTTTGACATGCCTAAAATAAAATTAATTTCTTTCTTAAAAAAAACTTTAAAATGAATTGTCACTCAAGTGACATAAGTAATTGTGCTTTATCAATATAAAATATATAATATCGAAACCATTATATAAATGGGAAATACAATCATCAAAAACAACTAATTACAGTATGGGATTAGTAATTGCAAACATGAAAAGGATTTGTTTCTAATAATAACTGAAGGAAGAAGAATGTCTCTCAGACATAATTATCAGTACTTTTTCCTTCAAGTTTTTTTTTTAATTTAAATTCCAGTTAGTTAACATAGAGTGTGATATTAATTTCAGGTGTAGAACTTAGGGATTCAACACTTCTGTACATCACCCCATGCTCATCAAGACAAGTGCCCTCCTTAATCTCCATCACCCATTTAGCTCATCCCTCTGCAGACTCCCTTGTAACCATCAGTTTGTTCTCTACAGTTAGGAGTATTTATATGGTATTTTAAAGACAATGAGAATACATAAAATACATTATGAAACATTTTTGATAATCGTTTTTGATTTGCTCGTTTTGTAGGCTATAAAGATTTAGTTTTCAACACTGATTAAGGATGCCTACTTGCTATTTCCTATTTCTGACATTTTACTGCATCTGAATTATCGATGTAGAACATTAAGAGTCATAAAGAATTGTAGAGTAAAATACAATTTTATAGCAATAAATACTTTAGCAGAAAGGGTTAAAATGTATTATATTCACTTATACTCTTTTTTGCCTCTGCTGTAATTTCACAGCAAGATTTGTGAATGGTGAGTTTATAACTAGGCCTATGTAAAATTGAAAGTAATTGGTCTGCATAGTGAAAACCTGGTTCGACATCTTGCATTCCAGCCATACCACAGAATTCAACATATTCAGACATCAGAGATGAATTGCTGCAAATATCCTTTAAATACTCTCATTATAATATATCCTGCATATTGCTTTTCCAACAATATTCAATTGCAAATGGAGTTGTGTATGAGGTCTCCTTGAAACCCACAGTGTTTCTTTAAAGCTCCACATACAAATGTAAGGTTGTCAATGAATGTAAATAGATATGGATATAGATGAGGATATTTTGCTTTAGCAGATGTTTAATAGGCACCTATGTGTGCAACATATTTTGCTCTATTCTAGATAAAAATGTGAAAAACACATGAAAGTATTTCAGCAAGTTTGAGGTCAAATAACTGAAGCATTATATATGTGTATACACACACACACACACACACACACACACAGACTGCAACACTATTATAACAGAAATGATTAACTTCAATTTACTTGGAAAAACAGATGAATTTAAGTACTCACAGAGGGCACAGTTTAACTTGAACTGAGGGAATCAAAGAAATAGAACATTGAGAATGTTGCCATTTGTGTAATAAACACAGAGGTATTTAGATAGAATAATATAGGTGTGAGGAAAATGAGGGAGAAGTTTTTTTTTTAATAATAGTTTCATTATATCACTGAGATTTTCATTGTCTCCACATTACTCCAGATAATGCGTAAGGATAATATGCTTGTGTCAATTATATTTTAATGACTTTTAAAACTTATTCTATTGCCCACTCCATACCAAACTTGGAACCTTCTCACAAATCCTAATCAATTCCTCGTGATAAACTTCAAACCCACTATGACTCCAGCCATAATTTTCTCTTTCTTTCTTTCTTTTCTTTCTTTTCTTTCTTTTCTTTCTTTCTCTTTCTTTCTCTTTCTTGCTTTTTTGCTTTCTTTCTTTCTTTCTCTTCTTTTCTTTCTTTCTTTTTTTCGTTCTTTCTTTTTAATGTTTATTTCTTGTGTGTGAGAGAGAGACAGAGAAACTTGCATGAGCTGGAGAGGGGCAGAGAGAGCGAGAGAGAGAGAGAGAGAGAGAGAGAGAGAATCTCAAGCAGGCTCTGCACTGTCAGCACAGAGCCTCACATGAGACTCAGTATCACAATCCATGAGATTATGACCTGAGCCTAAATCAAGAGTAGAAGCTCAATTGACTGAGCCATGCAGGTGCCCATAAGTCATAGTTTTCTATCCTTGGAAACTCTCTTGGCTTTATTACTTAATATAATATGTACATATTTGAGATATCCTACTTTTGTTGATAGTGTCTATGTCTATATTATTCATATATATCATATTTCCCTTCTAGATTCTAAGCAATATGCAATATGTAGCCAGGTATTTCTTTGTAAAAGAATTATAGTTGTCACAGCCATACATGGCATTAATTGCCTCTGCTGTTGTAATAAAGTAACACAAACTTGGAGGCTTAAAAAACAAAAACATCTTTTCTTACAGTTTAGAAAGACAAGAGTCTGAAATCGAGGTTTGCCAAGGATCGGTTTCATTCAGAGGCTCTGAGGGAGTCGTTTCCTCTTTCATAGCTTCTGGTGGTTGCCAGCAACGTTAGCATTACTTGACTGACAGCTACATCATTGCAATGTCTGTCTCCATCTTCATACAGCCTTCTTTCCTGTGTATCTGTGTCTGTTTGTCCCCTCTTATAAGACAACAGTTCTTATAGAGTCTTTGCAGATACAATTACTTAATATTTCTAAACACGGTCCCCTTCTGATAGTCCATTTGGACTTGAATTTGGGAAGACACTATTCAGTTCATTACAAACATGTATATTTAATCAGTGAGTTTTGTATTTCTACCATGGAGCAGCATTGGATTCATATTTACTATTTAAATGATCTTTGTCCATTTACAAAAGCAAAAGAAAAAAATGTGGACTTCATTTGATTTTTTTAAGCAATTTACTTACCTGTGTTACTTACAGTAGCTTACAGTAGCTTACAGCAGCTTATTAAAATACATTATGTTGTTAATTTGCATCAATACTCAATAAATCTCCATTGTCCTGATATCAGTTTTAAAAGTTTCTACAATTAATTTTTCTAATCTTTAATTTTCTCATAAGAATATTTGCGCTAATAATTATTTTATCTCTTCAAATTTAGATTGACAAATGTCTCCTTAACTTCGTATAAAATTAATATGAAGGATCTCATGGGTGGCTCAGTTGGTTAAGTGTCCAACTTTGGCTCAGGTCATGATCTCACAGTTCCTGGGTTTGAGCCTTGTATCGGGTTGCTGTCAGCACAGAGCCAGCTTCAGATCCTCTGTCTCCTTCACTCTCTGCCCCTCCCCCACTCTCATGTGTGTGTGCGCTCTCTCTCTCTCTTTCTCTCTCTCTTTCTCAAAAATAAACATTAAAAAATAAAATTAAATTAGCATGTAAAGTATAGAAGGCTAAATATAAAACATTTCAGTATACCTTGTTATTAAATGTTCCTTGAAAAGCAAAACAAAAACAAAACAAAAAAACATTTCAGTATGAAAGGGAAAAATCCATAGAAGCCCATTTGTACATTCATATTGTATATCTTTGAATTTAAAGGGTTTACTCCAATTTCCACTGGTTAACATAGTATTTTCAAAAATATATAAGCATTGGGAGTTTACCAAAGATACCATACCATTAGACCATAATCATAGAAAACAAGTTGATTTTAAGAGGCAGTATATATAACATGTCCTTCCCAGACATTGAATCTTGAACTAAAGCTGTGGCTTAACAGATTCACATAAAAAAATGATCACAGGCAAACCATACTTCTAGGATATTGCATGTAGCTAACACGCTATTGTGCACATAGACTATATGGGTATGATTGATGAGAAAGTAATAATTATATGAGCGTGAACACATGGATAGGCTTATGTGTGTCACTGGTCTCAACTTGGAAATCGATCAAGGAAATTTAACATTCAAGGGAATATTGAAAAATAACCTCTTTTCTATCCATTTTCACCCCAGTACTGGAATACTAAACTGCATCTTCCCTAAGTTGATGTACTTCATGCGAACTACTAAGTAGAATCTCATAGTGCATTCCCTTCTTTTGCTTGATAGAAATATCATTTAATGACAATGTCACTTAGTGCTGGTAAAATATTAATTGCTGTAATTTCAACCATTGTCTTTCTTTTTTTCTTTTTTTTCTGGAAACAAAATTAAACCAAGTCAGACTGGTCAGAGTTGGAAAGCTTCACAGTGTCTTAAACACCAGTATGCTATTGGCTTCAAGGAAATAGAAGGGGTGCTATCTCAATTAGAATGCTTTCACCTCCAGTAGGGAAGAGGTTGCTTCCAGAAGAGTTCCAGGGAGCTAAAGATTAACTAATGAAAAGAGAAAGACATTTATTTCTTAGAGAGATACACTCAAAAAGACATCTATGCCATAGTATCCATCTGTGTGGCAATCAGAATTATTCAGTGAATTGATGCTATTAATATTTTCCAAGAAGAGTGGACAAGGGAGAGAGGGCAGGAGGGGGAGAGAGAGAGAGAGAGAGAGAGAGAGAGAGAGAGAGAGACCAACAGACATTGATTGAGAGAGACAGAGACAGATTGAGAGATTGAGGAGGAGAGTGGCAAAATGAGAATGTGAGCATGTAAGGACATTTCTTATAGTGCTGTGACTCCAAATCAATGCTCTCCTATGACTAATCAATATCAGAACTAGGACTGTTAATCAGCTTTAACCGATAGTTCAGAACATTTCCAATTACAATTACACAATGACTTTGCCAATTAATTAAATTAAACCTCTGATCTATTGACACATTGCAATGAATATTTTACTAACTCTCTATAATACTTAAAGAGTATATTTCCAGTTTGAGATGAGTTGAAGTTAGGCCATTGTGGCATGAGTATTTATTTTTGTGTTTTCTTTTTATGGCTTTAACTTCAATCTATTTAGCAAGTGAAGAATACTCCAGTTTTTCTGGATTCTTTTTATTTACTCTGCCTTGACACCCTGTTTTTTTTTTTTTCAGTATACTTTCTTTTTCCCTTTTATTTTATCCTCTAGTCTCCTCTTAAGGCTTCTCTCACAACTGGGAAAATGTCTCAAGGTTGTATTTCTTGAATAAGAAATATGGATGCAATTTAATATACAATGAAGTAACATTTTTAAATTAAGCAGTCACATCCCCCAGTATCATTGACATCAGTGATATGTAAGTGGGCATATCATCAGGAATGTAGGCAATCACTCTCTGGAAGGAAGCCCAAAAGTTCACATTGTCAGTTAATATTGATGAGTCTTTAAGACTCAGTAGTATAAATTAAAACTGTGGCAATATCATTAACACTGCATGAAAACTCAAAGCCAAAAGACAGAAAAATACGAATGACAAAGAGTGGTGAAAAATCAAATATTAAAAAAAACGAAGAATTTTAAAATTCAGTGAAATAGAGTGCTTAAAAATACTGCTGACTATGCTTGAATCATTTTCCTAAGTACTTACCATCAGTGATGACATTTTAATTCTCAAAAGATTCATTTTTTGTCCCAACTTTAAATATGATGAAAATGATGCTTTAGTAGTTTATATTTGCCCAGATTAACATACCACCCTGGGAAATTATAAGGCAGGTATTCAAGTATATGTTGTCTTATTCCAATGTCTAAAAGCAACAATTAAAAAAAAGTATATGGACGCGCACACACACACACACACACACACACACACACACACACACACTGCTAATGACTTAGAAGCATAGTCTTTAAATTGATTTTTGTGGTGACTAACAAGTTATACTAATTACAAATTAGATAAATTAACACATATTAAAATTGGGTCAGTAGTTTTAGTAATAGAATTTGGATTTTAAATTTGATCTGAGCATTCACACAGAAGCTTCTAAAATCTATTTTGGATAGCTGCTTAAATGTGTGTATATATACATAATTATACATAATATGCATAATTATATATAAGCATCCTCGAACATGTAATATATATAATTTAGATATATAATTATATGTAGCATAATAATTATATGTATTATGTTCATGTACATTTTATATAGTCTCTTATATATTACACATGGGTTTTATTCATCCAAAATTTTTAGTCATTCTTTCTAAAAAAATAAAAGCACATTCATTAAAATATTCCTTCTAATAAGACTAAGATTGTACCACAAATTTAGGATTATATTGAAATAATCTAGTTTCATTGGCTTTTCATAATGTAAAATATAACTATGTATTATAACATCACTATTTCAAGACCAAAATATAATATTTATTCAGAAAGTTTTGATTCATATTATTTGAAATATAAAGCAAATAACTATGATTTCTGAAGTGTGACATCTTCACTCTCTCTAATGAACTTGAATTAAAAAAAATGTAGCATTAAAAAAAAATAGGGGTTACCAAGAAAAAATCATAGAAATAAATATGGATACCACCTATTTGGTCATTTGATTTAAATATATTTCATGCTTTCTATATCTTTCCAACAAATATTTCACTTGCCTAATGAATACTCATTGTCAGATAATAAAGCATAGTAGAGTATTTTCAAATGTTAACGATGGCTTGATGATACATTTCACATATCAACTTTTAATTTTAATTGCTGTGTATTATCAACCAAGACAACTAAATAGAAAAATACTTTGAGATACTTCAGAAATAATCTAAACTAATAGTCTTATAAAAATTTTTTTGCATAACATGTTGGTACAAGTTTTGAATAGTGTGATTATAATTAGGCAGGTGGCTGAAGATATCACTTCCCAGACAGCTGGTAGAAGTGAAGTAAAAACTAATTATTCAATTTGGCTTCTAAATTTTTATTTGTTTATTCTGGCATATTAGTGGTATTTTCTTTCCCATCTGGATGTGATAAGTTTCTTGAATAAGAGGTGGAATTAAATCAACCCACCAAATTTTTTGAACATCATTTTTTTGCATAGAAAGATTCTTCTGTATGACCTTTCTGAGAAATAAATGTATAATTATCTGGATAATTCACTTGTTTTGAATTTTATATGACATTATTATGTATTCACATGTTTAATCTGTTTGAACAACAATACATGTTCTAACAGAATATTTCATGAACTTTACACATTAGTGATAAAATATATGAACACATAAAAGTCCCTTAATTATTAAATAAAATTTTAAAGGGACACAATAAAACATGCTACAGTAACATACAACTAAAAACCTCCTATTTGCATTGAAACAAACCAATCAACAAAACTAAGTGAGGTGTTCAGAATTTGTTTTTCTTCTGCATATAAGAAGTTGGTACATATCTGGGACACCTGGGAGGTTCAGCTGGTTGAGTGCCAACTTCAGCTCAGGTCCTGATCTCACGGTTGATGAGTTCGAGCCCCGCATTGGGCTCTGTGGTGACAGCTCAAAGCCTGGAGCCTGCTTCAGATTCTGTGTCTTCCTCTTTCTCTGCCCCTCCCCCACTCATGCTCTGTCTCTGTCTCAAAAATAAATATAAAGATTAAAAATAATTTAAAAAGATGTTGGTACATGTTAGACATGGCACCAACAATGAGGAGCTTGGCTGGAGCTGATTTCTTAGTAGATGAGATTAGTAAAAATTGACGCAATAAATGTACAAATTTTAAATTTGAAGAAAATCTCACAAGCAAAAGATACTCTTCAAATGAATTAAAAACCATACTATGAAAGTTAAATATACAAATTAGAGCAAGGAAGACTTATGCTACTTGGTGATCTTTTATTAGCAAAAAGAAATTTTTTGAAGTTCTAAAAAGCCTAGATTTTATGGTTGATGAAAAGGATTACTTTAACCATAAAAATAAGTGACAATTACTGTAATATAAAGGATATAACAAATAATTCAATTATAGGTGATTATCAGAGGGAATATCATTTCAATATTTACATTATAAAAGAAAATCATATAATCAGTTTGGATAAAAAGTGAAGATTCAACTATATACTGTTTCCTAGATATATACTTTAAAGATACAAATAGGTAGAAGTGAGAATGTGAACCTTATATACTATGCAAAATAAGCATAAAATACCTGATTGGTGTTATCAAAAGTAGATTTATCAAAAGTTTTTGTTGACATAATAATGGACATTTCATAATTCTAAAAAGATCAGTGCATGTGGAACTCCTAAACCCTGAATTATTTTGTCAGATATTGCTCCATGGATTTTGAAGTTCAATCAAAATGAACCAAAAACTGATGAATAAAAAGATGAATGGATGGATAGATGGATGGATAGATAGAGAAATAGAGAAATATTTGGGGAAGAGACATTAGCTTTACTTTAGAGTAACTGATAAAACCAATTAGACAAAAAATATATTTCAGTAGAGATGTGGGAGATTTAAAGAGCACTTGGTCAAATAACTTGACCTAGTTGATATTTACCAAAAGACCACCCAAACTTTGGAGAAACCACATTCTTTTTAAGTGTACATGATTTATTCACAAATATAGACAATATTCTGGGTCATAGATCACAAAGATTCAAATCTTACAGACTATGTTCTCTGACACAACAACATGAAAATACAAACGAAGAACAATAAAACATATTAAAAATATCAACATATCTGGAATTTGAACAATGCAGTTTTTGTAAGTTTATTTATTTATGCATTTTGAGACAGAGAAAGTGAGAGAAAGTGGGGAAGGGGCAGAGAGAGAGAGAGAGAGAGAGAGAGAGAGAGTATCGCAAGGAGGCTCCACCTCACAAATGCAAGATGATGACCTGAGCCAATATCAAGAATGAGAAGCTTAGCTGACTGAATCGCCCCAGAAAACATATTTAAGTAACTGGTGATTCCTAAAAAATAAGGGAAATTATAAAAAGTTTTCAGCTGAATAATGAAATTACAACATATCTAAATTTGTGAAATATAACTAAATTCAGAATGAGTACTGGGTATCGTATGTAAGAGATGAATCACTGGGTTGTACTCCTGAAGCCCAGACTACACTGTGTGTTAACTAACTCGAATTTAAATTAAAAAAGGAGCTAAAATATTCCTAGGTGGAAAACTGTAACATTAATTATCTATATTAAAAACAAAGGTTTGGAATCATTATTTACATTTCACCTTGAAAAGTTGGGAAATCCTGGATGGAATATGGTAACCCAGTTTGGATACTAAACTAGCAAAAAGACGGTGGAAAAACAGGTGAATGTTAAATAGTGTTTGGAATTCAGCTAATAGTAATTTACCTGTTTAATTTCTTATTTTGGGCAAATATACAATTGTTTTATAAGATGTTAACATTAAGGAAAACTGAGTGAAGTGCAAACAGATACTTTTCATACTGTCTTTGCAATGTTTCTGCAAATCTGAAATTATTCTATAATAATGAGAGAGAGAGAGAGAAAGAGAACTAGTGATATAAACAAAACCAAACCAACAGCCAAACAACAACAACAACAACAAAAAGTTGAAGAAAACAAATACACTAAATATCAGAACTGAGGTAAGTAAATAGAAAACATATGCATGATAGAGCAAAATATAAAATTTATCCACTGGTTCTTTGAGAACATTTTTTATGATAATGACATAGCAGGATTAATGAAAAGAAAAAAAAACACTACCAATATCAAGAATGAAAGAGGGAGTATCATTAGGTAAACTAACAACATTACAAAGACAATATTCCCTTACATCAATAAATTTAATAACTTAAACGAAAAGGACAAATCCCTTGTAAATGGCAGTTACCTATAGTTGTCTACAATTGACTATAAAAGGATGTATTTTTTTGTTTAACTAAAGAGACTTTTACATATTAAAGATACTTAATCTTTTATCAAAGACCTCAATTTTTATCTCACATTATTTCACTGGTAAAATCATTCAAAAATTTGGGAAAAAATCAGTTTATAGAAAGTCTTTCAGAAAATACATGGAGGAATATACTTGTAACTTATTTCATAAAGCTGCTATTCCTCTGATAACAAAACTTGAAAAAAGACATTACAAAAAACAAAACAACACTCCCCAAACTTGACATCAGCCTTCTTTTAAATGTAAATAAATAAAATCCTTCAATGTATCAAAAAGAAAATACATCATGACCAAGTGTACTTTATTGTAGCAATGCAAAATCAGTTCAAAAATCCAAAATAAGTTAATGTAATTAACCGTAAGAAACAAGAATAGAAATGAATAAAAATTATACAATCATCTAAATTGCTGTTAAAAAGACATTAAAAATTCAATACCCATTTGTTATTTAAAAAAAATCAGGAGTTTGTGAATTAAAGAACTTAACCTACTAAAGATTATTTATGGAAAACTTCTAACTCACTTATTAATAGTGAAAGAGCTGAATGATTTCCCCTATGATCAGGAATAGGCAATATAAGACCTTAGCTCTCACCACTTCTATTCAATATTACTGCCAGTACTAGCAATTTAAATAATAGAAGGATTACATAATAGGCATGCATTTTAGGAGAGAAGATGTAAAATTTTCTCCCTTTAAGCCGGGTGTGGGGAGAAAGAGGGAGGCAAACCATAAAAGATTCTTACCTATAGGGAACAAACTAAGGGTTGCTGGAGGGGAGGTGGGGAGGATGGGCTAAATGGGAGATGGGTATTAAGGAGGACACTTATGATGAGCAGTGGGTGCTATATGTAAGTGATGAATCACTAAATCCTACTCCTGAACCTAATATTATACTATATGTTAACTAACTAGAATTTAAATAAAAACTTAAAAAAATAAAATTCCATCCTTTGGGGTACCTGGGCATCTCAGTGGATTGAGTGTTTGACTCTTGATTTCAGCCGAGGTCATAATCCCAGGGTGGTGGGATCCAGTCCTGTATCAGTCTCTGTGCTGATTGTGAAGCCTGCTTGAAATTCTTGCTCCCTCTTTCTCTGCCCCTCTCCCCAGCTCACACTCTCTCACTCTCTCTTGAAAAAAAAAAAAATCACCATTTGCAGAAGACATGATTGCAAAAACCAAAACCAAAACCAGATAAACCCACAACAGTTTTCAAAACATATTCTTCCCTTGTAAATTAGAGACTTATTTTGTCTTGCTGCCTTTAGGATATTTTCTTCTTTTTTTAAATCTTTTTTAATGTTTATTTATTTTTGAGAGAGAGAGAGAGACAGACCATGAGTGGGAGAGGAGAAGAGAAAGAGGGAGACACAGAATCCAAAGCAGGCTCCAGGCTCTGAGCTGTCAGCACAGAGCCCGACGCGGGGCTCGAACCCACAGACCGCGAGATCATGACCTGAGTCAAAGTCGGACGGTTAACCAACTAAGCCACCCAGGCGCCACTAGGATATTTTCTTTATTGCTGTATTTTGTAAATGTAATTACAATATGTCTTGATTTGGCCTGCTTTTGTTGATTTTGATGGAAGTTCTCTATGCTTCCTAGATTTGGATGTCTGTTTCCTTTCCCAGTTTAGGGAAGTTTTCAGCTATGATTTCCTCAAATAAATTTTCTGCCCCCTTTTCTCTTTTGCTTCTGAAACTCCTATGAGAAGAATGCTATTATGAGCATAGGTACTCTTAAACAAAATCTTTCATGTTATATTGGAGTAACTAAGGTATATTGTATTAGTCTAAGAGCCGGTGGTGAAGATTTCCTCCTTGATCAAACTTCAGTCAGGGTCTTCTAAGCCTTCTGCTCACCTAGGCCTGATCTTGGGTTTCCAACCGTATCCTTATAGAGTCCAGTTTTTGCAAGAATCTTGTCATAATATCTGATCAAATTGCCCACTCACAATATCTGATCAAAGTCTTCATCCTCCAACATCTGCCAAGTAATATCTGATTTTCCTGACTTGTCTTCACCAAGATTGCTGTTAAATCAGTTTAACAAAGAATTACCCCTGATATTTCTCCTTGTAATTTCCTATCCATTGACTACCCACCCCTCTTTAACTATAAATTCCCACTTTTCCTTGTTGTATTCAGGGTTAAGCCTAATCTTTCTTCCTTGACACAAAATTCCACTGCAGTTCATCTATATCTATCACAATAGTTTTGAATAAAATCTGTCTTACCATTCTAACAAGTGTCAGAAATATTTTTTCCTTTAACGTTAATAATAGAATAATATTCAACATAGAAGTCATTATTTTTGGCTAACTATAAAAAGATTTTAGAAAAGACTGAAATAAGTGGAAGAAATAATACAGTGTGTTCAGGTGAGGGGTGGGTAATATTAGACAAGATGCCCAAATCAGTTCCTTTATTTGTGTTGAATTATTTTTTCAGAGTGAGGAGAGGGGATATACATTGGTAGGATACTTGAAAGAATCAAGAAGTAAATACATTCATACCACTTTCTTAGTTCTCCATCTTAAGGTCATACAGTCTTAGGATGGCTCTACTCATTGTTTGTTTGTCAAAATATAAATGGCTTGGTCAAGAGAAGCAAGATAGGTTTTACTAATAAATACATAAAAGAACACATCATAATGCCAGGTTAAATTAGAGAGGGAAAAAAAAAGCAAACAAACATGCAAGTGTTGTATTCTTTTGGTTTCCACAAGGACAAGTAAAATTTGTAAAGCTACCTTTTCCTCCCATGTAGTACTCCTTCCCACAGAATGGGAATAAGAATACTTATCAAAATAGGTAATTAAAAAAAAAGTTCTCTGTATTGGTGTTCTACCTCAGCCCACTATGACACAATAACCACATTATGTCACCATGCACAGATAACTTCTTTTTGTTTCAAATAACAATAAGACAAAAAAAAAAAACTTTGATGACAATATATAGCAAATAATGTGGATCAATACAAATTCCAATTTAATTGTAATTTTGGAGTCTTGTGAGATAGGCAATTAGGCAAAATTTGAAGAGAATAACTATACACATATAATCTATCATATATTCTATATCTTGAAAGAAGTAAAAGAGAGTAGACCCAAAATGCAATCAATAATGTATTTTTTCAAAAACACAATTTTATTACATCTTATGATTTAGGGAAAATTCGTGAAACTTAATCACATAAAAGAAATGATTATATAAATGCTCAGAATTTTCAAAAAAAAGTGTTTTGTGAGTACAGTATATGATAGCTCAAATGTCAAAGATATTTTCCCAATACTTTCAGTAAAAGGAAATGGTAAGTTTGCCAGAAGCCTTTATTTACTGTGTTATTTTCTAATTTTGGGTGCCTTTATTTTTTTTAATTCATATCTATATTAAAGCTAAAATATTAATTGATAGTTATCAAACATTGATTTTGCAGTTTGTTTACTAAATGTAAGAAAGGTGTGAATCTTTACTAATTATGAAATTACATAAATTGTAAGATTTCTATTTGCAGTACTTTTATTTATAGAAAGTGTTTTTAGTTAATACCCAATGAAGAAAAATTCACTGAAAGCTAGATGCATTCACCCTACTCACTTAATTAGGCTATGAATTATTATTAAAATAGTAGGTATCACCCTATAATTCTATGAATCTAATGAAAGTACAATTTTTATTTTTTTAAATGGTTTTATGATATGGTACTTGTGCTATGGATTCACAAAATTGGATATTCCAGTAAAAGATTGTTTTCCCAACTTTATAAATAGCTAATATAAGTAAACTTCTAATTTCCCATAATGCATTTCTGAATTTAGTTAATCAATAAGTATTTTATTTTTGGTTTAAACAAAACAGGTTTTCTTTTGTTAAAAAATTTAAAGCAGTTTCCAAGACACTTTCGCACAAAAGGAATTTCAGAGAGCAATACAATTTAAGAAAATAACTAATGTCATCTATCTTCTATACTCCCAAAAATAAGCAGAGAAAGGGGCGCCTGGGTGGCGCAGTCGGTTAAGCGTCCGACTTCAGCCAGGTCACAATCTTGCGGTCCGTGAGTTCGAGCCCCGCGTCAGGCTCTGGGCTGATGGCTCGGAGCCTGGAGCCTGTTTCCGATTCTGTGTCTCCCTCTCTCTCTGCCCCTCCCCCGTTCATGCTCTGTCTCTCTCTGTCCCAAAAATAAAAAAAAAATAAAAAAATGTTGAAAAAAAAATTAAAAAAAAATAAGCAGAGAAAAGTATGTTTCATTATGGTAAACAAACAAAATCAAGTCTATTTTTAGTTTAATTGATGGGTTCAGACAATTATAAATAACATGGGAATAGAAAAACACAGTTTTGAAATTCAAGTAATGAAAAGTGATAATAATAACAAACCCTGTAACATTAATTGGAACATTCCATTTTTTAAAAATTTCCATAATTTAAAGGGAATTTAAGAAATTTAAACATCTCATCAAGCGCACATTGCAAACCAGTCACGACTGAGAATCATACTGTGGTTTTGTGATATTTATTTATTTATTTATTTATTTATTTATTTATTTATGATTAATCAATGTGTTTTAAATTGAAGTATTGTTGACATACGATATTATATTAGTTTCAGGTGTACAACATAGTGATTCAACATTTATATTTGTGACTTTTGAAATTCTAACACTTGATTCTAGTACACTTTTCCCTCTCCCCCAAATTAAGCCTCCTATTGCTAACTTGCCTAAATCATTATCAAGTTTTGAGCTAATTCAAGCTGGGAAAAAATCCCTATCAAATTTTCTTTGTCAGTAAAAACTAAATAGAGCCTAAATTAAAATTAATTACGGTTGATTAATTTATTTGTAGCTAAACTGTAAGCCCTATTAAATTAGGGCACAAATTGAGGATATTTTCTGAAATGTAGCGATTCTTGACCTAGAACTGATTCTTGACCTAGAATGGACTCGAACAAGTTCTTAAATCTCTCTTTACCTTAGACTCACGATTTACAGAGTTTTTTTAGTTATAAACTCTCATTTCTATGAAATTAGATTTAACTGGCCCTACATACTCTATATCCTGAAATTTGTTTTTCTACACAAACTAGTTTACAAAGTATGCTAGATCTGAAATATTTATCTGTGCCAATATTGAATTCTATATTCTTTTATTTTTTTAAGTTTATTTATGTATTTCGAGAAAGAGAGAATGAGAGGGGGAGGGCAGAGAGAGGGGGACAGGATCAGCTCAGGACAGAGCTGAGCAGGCTTCATGCCAACAGCAAAGAGCCTAATGTGGTGCTCAAACACACGAACTATGAGATCATTACCTGAGCCAAAGTGAGATGCTTAACTGACTGAGCCACCCTGGTGCCCCTCTATATTCTTTTATATTTATGAACCAGGTGTCACCACTGCGACCTGTACACATATATTAAAGTGAAGAATAATTTCAGTGAGCTATCAAAAGAAAACAACTACACATAAATCATGCTTTATTTTATGATCTATAAATTTAAGGGTATTTTAAATCATAAGCATCAAAAAAGAGTACCTGAAAGTCACAGTCCCTATTTAATACATATTAAATAAGAATGTAATAATTTCTTAGAAGTAAAGATTTTAGACTTGTATGTCGATCATGTTTTAATTTACATTCACCTTCAAAATTGGAGTTTACATATTCAATTACAATGTTGTAGAGACGTGGAATTGGAGAAAAAGATTGTGAAAATTAGTGAATGCATTTAGTAGATAACATTTCATTCTTAAGCAGGAAATAAATGTTTTTTATTATAAGATAATTGGGCCACCTATACATGACAGTATCTGAAAAGTGGAAAATCAACAACAAGCACACATTAATAAAAAGTTAGGAATGATAAGAATTAATTGGTTGTATTATTAGACCACTGTCTTTATAATCCTCTCAATTCCTCCATTATATATTACCTATGCTTTGGTATAAATTGAACAATTACAGGCTATGTTGAGAGTCAGAGGTTGAATGGGAAAAGTGTGTATGTGTGTGTGTATATATACATATGTGTATATATATATATGTATATATATATATTTGTATTTATTTTTATTATTACTATTATTATTTGGTCTGTGTGGAGAGAATGAAGTTTGATGGACAGGAGGTATCTTACTCTACTGGTCCATATATGGAATGAATTTTAAATCAACTAGTTGAACAAGCAAATAGCGATTGTTATAAAATTTTCAAAGTATGACAATGTTAGCCTACGTTTAACTATGTTAACCTTAATTCATTGGTAATCCAACATCAAGGAAAGAAAACAATTCTCTGAATTTGTACTTTAATGATGACTAAGGACCCATGCTAATAACATTGAAAAGTTAAAAAAAAAAATGTAACTGAAAGTAAAGTAACTAAAGTAACTCTCTGTGCTTCCCCTTTAGAATAATTTAGCACTTTGTGTACTAACAAATTTTCTATACCTTTGGTAAAATATTCCCATTGATATTGTAGAGGTTAAATTATGGTACTCCCCAAATTATGCCTACCCAGAACCTGTGGATGTGAATTTAATTGGAAAAGGAATCTTTGCAGAAGTACTTAAGTTAAGCATATTAAGATTAAATCATCCTGTAATTACCAAGTTAGATCTTAAATCCTTTGACAAATTCCTTAGATGAGAAGAAGACACACCAAATAAGGTCAGGGGAAATAGAGATGGAGACTAGAATGATGAATGTACAAGGTGAGCAGCATCAATTATTGCTGTCATTTACCGGAAGCTAGGAGAGAGAGAGAGGCATGGAATAGATTCTCCCTCAGAACCTGCTGATATTTCAGTTTTCAACTTCTGGATTCCAAAACTATGGGAGAATAAATATATGTCATTTAAGCCACTTTCTAGTAATTTTATATGGAATTTCTAGGAAACTATTATAGATACTTCATCAACAAAAATATTTTGAAATGCAGTGACAATGTTTTCTAAACCTGTTATACTTATTTTTTTTTTCCTGTCAAATAAAAGCATTCAGGGATAAAATGTTTAGCTACCATGTCCTGCTGTCAACGTGAACTGTAAGGACGACTGCAGGGATAAAACACGATATTATATTTCCTATAATTTGTATAAGAAATCTGTGATACTGATGATATTCCTACTATGTGCACACATATTACTTTTTTGTTTAAATAAATGTGCGATTGTTATTTACAATATGAAATATAAAAATAAGTATAAAGATTTAAAACATAAATAAATACCCTTAGACTGACATTCCTAAGATTACAACATTTGATATTTCAGTACTAAAGTGGATTTTGTCAGTTTCCACAGCAGTTATCTCCATTCCCATATACCTTTCCAAATGTTGCCACTTCTCTTCCCTACCAAGCTTTGGTCTCTTTTGGTTCCTCCTGAACCTCAGGGAAGAGGGGTTGTGCCTGTTCTGTACAACATGCATGGCAGAAATGATACTATTTGACAGTTGGGACTGTGTCAGTAAAAGTAATCCGCACAGCCCTTTGTCTGGATGATCAGCCATGGAACCTAGCTACCAAGTAGTCAAGGAGTTCTTGTCACATGGAGAGGCCATGTAGGTGTTTCAGTGATAATCCCAACTGAGGTCTCAGCAAACAGCCAGTATCAGCTGCCAGTCTGTAAGCTAGTGAACCTTCAAACTGTGCCGACTTTCAGACCTCCAGGGGAAGCCCTAGCCCTTGGGGAATTAAAACTATCTCACTGTGCCGTCTTAATGCCTATAGAATCCTTAAGAATAATACACACTTATTTTATGTGCTTAGTTTTAGAGTAATTAATTAGCTATGCAACCACAGTTACTGGAACAATTATATTTCCTATGTAACTTTCAGTGAGTATCACGACATTGACTGATTCGTATTCAGCATAGGAAACAAACAAAAAAAAAATCACAGTAGCCATAGTGGCTCATTTGTGCTGTCAGCATGGAGCCCACTTGGGATTCTCTGTTCTCCCCCCTCCCCCCGCCTCTTCTCCACTTGTGCTCATGCTCTCAAAAATAAGTAAACATTAAAAAAAAAAGCATAGTAGCCATAATGTTGATCAAATATCTTTCATGAGAATAACAATAAATCATCAGAGTAGGGGAAAGTTAATACAATGCCTCATACAGAGAAGAGGCTCAGCAAATACTGGCAGGAAAAAAAAAAAGATGAAAAAGCAGAATCTTCAAGTAAGTGAGAATGTTTTAAAATTTGGTTGAGAAATATTTATCTCCTTATCTTTAATAGGAGTGCATACACTATATATAATGAGCTTTTTTTTTTTTTACAGTGAGAAAGAAATGTAAACATATGTTTATATTATTTCAGAGTTTTTAAAGTTTTTATCTGTATATATTATATACTTCCCTATAGATTAAAAAGAAAACATGTGCAATGTTACTTTCGGGGGTTTTTTGGATGTCCACATTGAATGTGTCCCCTAAGGATTCAGAGATCCTAAAAATATACATATTTGTTTCTCAAAATAGGTATCTTTTTTTCAGTAATTTTAGGCACATCTTAAATTTAAAACATTATTTTCTTTATTGAAAAAAAATCTCTATTTTCTTTGATTTTGACTAATGGTGATAGGATTGATTACTACAAGCTGTTGGTTATGTGTCCACACCCACATATTTGACATTAAGATAATTGAACACTTTTCTATATATCCCATTAGATATAGTTCAGGAATAAATATTTTAAAAGAAATTATAGACCAATATCCATCAATTCTTAGTAATAGAATTATATCCTTAAAAATGTAACCATGGAAACAAGCACATGAGAAGGAATAAATTAGAGAAACAAGTATGAACAAATAAATTACATGTTTTATATAAAAGTAATTATTATTATAAATAAATCTAAGCAAGGAAGAAAACAAGAACACATTGTTTGTAGTTATTATTATGCATCATATGTTTTCAGCTATGTCAGATGTTTCTAAAGCTATTCAAAGCAACAGTGCCAAAGTATTATCTGGAAAACAATTAATTTTGAGTGAAGTATAGAATGTTTTATATTAGGAATGTGTTGTTTATTTTTTTCTGTAGAAATATGAGGATAGTGATTATAATTAGCATTTATGGCATTTCTTTATGGAATTTTAAGCCATTAAGCATTTTCTGGAACTTATTGATCTCTGACATAATCTTTTTTTACAAAAAAATAAGTATTTTTTTTCTATCAATCATCATAAATGAAGAGGTTGAATTATGTCTTCAAATGCAGTTCAGTCATGTTAAGGGTCAAGAAAATTAGTCTAATCAATTTTTAATTATCTTGGTCTGGTGAAATGTTTGGATTTTATTGTTTATTTTAAATAGGAAATTGCAAAGCAATAAGTGATTTGCATTAATTTCATTGCTTAGGACATTAATGAACTCTTAATTGTCACATCTAATAGATATTTGTCAGTCTTCAAGTTACTTTTACTCTTGTCTTTAATCAATACTTCTTCTCTTTTTGAGTTCTCCCATCTGTTCTGATTCTTTTCTGAATTTCTGGACTTTATCAGTCTCTTTCATGATTTCCTCTTACTTCATCTACTCCTTAAATGTTGGTGCTCCTGAAATGGCTCTTTGCACTCCACACAATCTGTCAGGGAGAATCATAAATTTATCTAGGTTTAATTTACACTTGGTCCTATTGAGCTTACGAACTAGCTAGAAGAATTTATGGTGGAGCAAATATTAATACCTTCTCACATGGATTTTTTCAGACTTTGTAATAAACAAGTTTAAATAGTTTGGAATGAAATTTACTATTTATTTTTTATTAAAAAAACTAAGATTAAATATGATGGAATAGATTATCATTGTCAACCTTTCATTTCTATCTTATAGTGGAAGTATAAATCTATACCCTTGGCCATGTTACTTTACTAGTGTTTCTCACTAGAACAGATGAAGTATATCCTGTCACCTTGATATTTGGCCCTAGCTAGGTGAGTTATTTTCTCAAATTAATTTGATGAGAGCAAAAAATTTAGATGTGCTTGTAAGCTTTGCTCCCATATTTTTCTAATCCATGATGAGAGGAAAATAGACATTGGTCTAAAAATGAAGAGAAATGGAACAGATGAACCCAAACCTCAGCTTGGAGGTAAGCCAGGGTGAGCCAGAGGAACCAGTGCTGACCCATCTATGTATATGAAAAGGTAAATTTTAAATTTCTGAGATTTGGAAGTTGTTACACATCATTATCACAACAAAAAATAACATAGATGGGGCGCCTGGGTGGCTCAGTCGGTTAAGCGTCCGACTTCGGCTCAGGTCATGATCTCGCGGTCCGTGAGTTCTAGCCCTGCGTCGGGCTCTGTGCTGACAGCTCAGAGCCTGGAGCCTGTTTCAGATTCTGTGTCTCCCTCTCTCTCCACCCCTCCCCTGTTCATGCTCTGTCTCTCTCTGTCTCAAAAATAAATAAACGTTAAAAAAAAATTTAAAAAAAAATAAAATAACATAGAAAAATGAATGCTAATCTAAGCAAAATGCACACCATAATAATCCTACCCAGGACCCGTATTCTGTTTTCAAGCACTGTTATCCTCCAGTGTCACTGAAACAAAAGCAGTATTAGGGCACCTGGGTGGCTCAGTAATTTAAGTCTCCGACTTTGCCTCAGGTCACGATCTCAGGGTTCCTGGGTTGGAGCCCCGTGGCCTGCATTGGGCTCTGTGGCTCCAGTCTGCTTCAGATTTTGTGTCTCCCTCTCTATCTGCCCCTCCCCTGCTCATGTTCTGTCTCTCTCTGTCTCTCAAGAAAAAAAAAAAAGTTAAAAAAATTTAAACAAAATCACTATTATCATTATTTATTATATTAAGTTAGTAAAATGTAGTAGACTAATTTTACTCATTTCTTGCTTAGTGAAGCAAATTTTGGTAACACATTTACAAAATTCTCCCTACATTCATCCCTTCTTACCAGCATAATCACAAAGTAAAATAATAAGAGAAAATTTTAAAAGCCCAATTCACAGCTATAAGGTAAATTTTTACATTTTTATAATAAAAATAATTATTAGCTAGGTATTACTATCAGTACCATAGTCTCATAAAACCCTAATATTTTTCAAAAGAGAATTTTTAAAATATCCCTCTTACACATTTTTCTTTCTTGTATTCATTATGCCAGATAGCACTCAACTGATAGCTAAACTGATACATGAAATAGTGTTTAATTAAACAAGGAGCTTATTAGACTGATCTAATGCTGAGGTAGCCCATGTTAGCAAACGAAAATCCAACTTGGTTAATGCCCTAAGGTTACAAAATTTAAACCTAGAGACAACTAATCACAAATACTAACTAGGCTTTAAGCTATATCCAATCAATAATTTCTTGCTTTGCTCCCACTTTTTCTCTATAAAAGTCTCTCCCAGAGTTTCTAGTTTGGTATTGCCCAAGGGGAATCAATGTTTGCTCAAATAATATTTTTAATATGCCTTTTTAAAATTAATAAATTTTTAATTTAATATTTTTAATATTCAGAAGCAACCTTTACTTTCAGTAATTATTGTATACTAATTGTGCATTAGTATTTTTTTAAATTTATCTTTTACTCAGATGACTAAAACCAAAGATGCAACTCTCTCTTTTTTAAAATATTACCATATTCTAATATGGCCTCTCTGCATACAGTATTATTATTGTACCCTCTAAAAAATAAGAACACCACTGATGATAACAATGACAACGATTATTATTTAGATAGCTAACTATCACATTTATATTTCAAGCATTGTATTAACTTGTACTCTGTTAACTCAATTTAATTCACTTGACATAATATGATGAAACTGAGGGACAGAGGCTCCAAGTTAGTTGCCCGAGTACATATGGCTAACGTGTCAGAGCTGGAACGTGAACAGAACTGATCTGTTTCAAGAGTCCAGCAGCTAACTGAATTGCTATGGAGCCAATATTGCTTTTCTATATATGTGAAATAGAATTTTTAAATAGGTTATATCACTTCTCCTTTTGAAAATCTTCTTGGAAGTTCTTAACTGCCTTTGAAGTAATATAATGTAGACTTTGTGATATGACATAGAAAGTTTCCCATGATTTATTTCTTTCCTCTTCAGCTTCACTCACATCTGTGGTAGTATCCCTTACAGCAAACAGGAGCAGATTTCTTACCCCCTGCTGTTTCTGGCCTTTCTTGGTCTCTTCTTCTTGAGATGTGTCTCTCTACTTTATCTTTCTACTTTAAAATTGCCTGCTCTTTCCTTAGGATTTAGTCCTAAGCTGAATAAAGTCCTGAGAGAGTCTGAATCAGGGAGCCAAAGTGAGCTAGGAAACCTTCCCCCAGACTCCCATGAGTCTTTTGTGAGGTAAAACTTCCTATAGATACTTGGCTCTTCCCCATGTCTCACTCATTAGGGTTTGAGCTATTTTGAGTTTGGGACATTAACTTCTTCATCTTTGCTTCTCCAAAGTTTAGAAAACATAAATTCTGAATCATTCTGATAGTTTTCTGTTAAGATGATATGAAATATGACATGAGTATAAACTATTATTATGATTAAATCTCTTAACTAGTTACATCATTTTTTTCCCCAGAGTCAGATTTTTAGTGTCTTGTTTTCTGGGGGGGTCAGAGGGAGAATGGAGCCTAGCTAAAGATACAAGTGAGACTTCACAAAAGTCTCACTCTCAACAGTGCTTTTATTAGAATAATATACTAAAGCCAGTGGAAATTGAAAAATAAAGTATGACTTAAAAAAAAAGAGGGTCAGAATAGAAAGGATTGGAAAATACATACTGTGATACATGGTGAGGCTTTCAGTACATTGAAATGAAGTCCCCTCCCCCTTTAGTCTTTATGTAATGCAGGACTTTTGAAAAGGTTGTCACAATATGAATTAGTTTATAGGAACTCTTTCCAAGAGATTTTGAAGATATGTCTCAGCAAGAGATAAATAACTGAGGTGTATTTTTCCTGCAGATTACTCTCTTCTTTCAAAGGAAGATACATTAACTCTAATACCCCTGTTTGCTTGCAATTCTAAAGTAACCAAGATTCTAAGAGCAGCTTTTTCTTCACTATTTCTGTTTTTTAAAGCCAATCCAGTAACTGAGTTCATCACCCCCTCCATTGTTCAGTGGTGATTGGAATGACAATTTCATGACATTTAAAACTGACCAATTATTGAACGATCGGGGACTATTTTGACTCAGATTCCTGTTCTTCAGAAATCATAAACCTGATACCCACATGTACACACACAGAATGTATGGGAGTTGCTGATGTCAAGGATGATATATCTATATATTTGCTCGGACAGGAGTACTTATCTGAGATTTTCCCATACTTTCTAAATTCCAGAGGATAGATGTGCACATCACAATTATTTGGTGGATATAAAGAGGAAGGAGGGACTGGAGAATGTTTAGAGTTCATTGAACCTACAAAATGGCAAGATAATTTCTTCTTCCTTTCTTGTGTTTAATATATCTCTTGGAACTGAAGCAAAATCTAACTTATGCCCTAAAATTCAAATGTGGAAGAAGTTTTTTTTTTCTTTTTTGTATTTTGTTTTCTTGTTTTTTTTTTTTTTTTGGTAAATAATTTTACATTTGGTTTTTATTCTATAATCTGCCTGGGCAAAAATATATATCTATATATCTATATATCTATATATCTATATATATATATTTTTTTTTTTTTCCAATTTGGTATATTAAGTCAGATCCAGTGATTTAGTAAATGTTCTAGTCCTTGTCCAATTCATGGTCTAGTCACTTTAAGGAACATAGATGGTCTGTGTTTCTTCCCACTTCATTTGTGCCTTCAAGTATTCCAGGGTGTTTAGTGACCACCTCAGCATCAGTGAAGTAAACTGTGCCTTCAGTGGTTGAATCCTCACGTGACTGATTGATTTCCCTGTAGCCTATTTGGCCAGCAGAGGTTCTGTTTTGCTGGTACTGCTGGTGCTGCTTGCCTTGATATCTACAGGGTGTGATACTGGCCCTTGCTGGTGGCCAATTGTGGAGCAGCAAAGAGTTCCACATATGCGGGAGTGGAAGCTCTTTTCCTTTCCTGGATGCAAATATAGACACATTAAGTCATTCTGTGTTTTCCTAAAAGGGTAATGAACTTAGACATTTTTCTGCATCACAGTGGAACAAATAGTGTTGACAAAAATGCCTTCGGGGATGATCCCACAGGTCTGATTTCTTTCCTTTTGTTCCTGAGCCATATTGGATGTTGGATTTTTTGGAAGTTTCTAAAATGAACAATAAAATTATTTCCAACATTGAGGATAGGCAGAATTCCAAAGTGCCTCCTCAGGTTCCCCCCCCCCCTCCCAGAATCCATGTCACTATGAATATAATCAGATGTAACTCCTCCCCCATAATTGTGTTACATTATTTAGCAAAAGGATTTGTCACACGTAATTAGGTCTAATAATCGGTTGATTTTGAGTTTGTCAAAAGAGATTGTCCAGCTGTGCCCAATATAACTATATGAGTCATTTAAAAGCAAAAAATCTTTTATCAGATTTGTGGTAGAAAGGGAAGCAAGAGAGATTTGAAGCATTGGAAGGATTCAAAGTACTTTTGCTGGCTTGAGATGGAGGGGGGTCCATAACAGGAAACACAATGGCTTAGATGCTAAGAGCAGCTCCCAGCTCACAGCAAGGAAGCAAATGGTGACCGTGGTCCTGCAACTGCAAGAAACTAAATTCTGTTAATAATCTTTTTAAAAAATTTTTTTTCAACGTTTTTTATTTATTTTTGGGACAGAGAGAGACAGAGCATGAACGGGGGACGGGCAGAGAGAGAGGGAGACACAGAATCGGAAACAGGCTCCAGGCTCCGAGCCGTCAGCCCAGAGCCTGACGCGGGGCTCGAACTCACGGACCGCGAGATCGTGACCTGGCTGAAGTCGGACGCTTAACCCACTGCGCCACCCAGGCGCCCCAAAATTCTGTTAATAATCTTAATGAGCTAGCTTGGATGTAGATTCTTCTCCAAACTTCTAGAGGATAGCCTTACTCAGACAACATTTTGATTACATCTGTGTGTTACCCTAAGCCAAGAAACCAACAAAGCCAGCCCAGCCTGGATGTTTGACCTATAGAACGTGAGACAATAAACTAATAATTTACCTTCAGTTCTGAGTTATGTGATTTATGTTATTTGACTAGTTAAGTTGTGGTAATTGTTACATCTATCTTTCTATGTAAAGTTTCCTAGAATAATAAAGTCAAGTTGATAAAGACAACTAAATGGAAAGGTCATGCTAAAATAGCTAACAAGCGAGCAAATGTCCATGATTTCAGTTCTCATTGAGATTGTTTCTAATATTTCTGCAACCAAGTAGCCCATAGGTAAAGACCATCAGTTCCAAAAAATACAAAGAAAGATGCCATTCATGCCACCGAAAGTTTTTTAAAGAGAGGAGTTATTTTAAATATCATATTTCTCTGCTAGTTAATATAAAACATACACAGATGTGCTAAGATATATATATTCTGTACTAAGAGGTGATTTTCAAAAATTGATTAGATTTTCATAAAATATTTGCCCATAGTATGACAATATGATGGATGGTTTAGACAAATCACATTCTCTTGTATTAAATTTTCTTTCTTTCCCACTTTACACCTGAAACTAAATTTAGCTTTGACAGTATATTAATGTCATTTGTTTCACTCTTGATATAGAAGTCAGAAAAGGTAATGTCTAGAAGAAAAAAAAATTGTTTTCTTACAAATCATTAATTATACCTGTTGCAAGTGTATATATTTTATGTGGACTCAAAAATAAATTACATAGTTTTAAAATACACTTTTTCTAAACATTGTATTGGACATATATAATAATTAAAATAGTATAAAATACAAATATATAATTTTGATGTTAACATCACTGTAGGACTTAATGACAAAACTGAGGGTTTGATTTTTTTCTAAGTATTGAATTTTCATATTAGAAATAATTTATTGTTTTTATAAATGTGTGGCTAACATAGAAAATCATAGAGAAAAAAAATCATCTATGAAACTATCACCCAAATAATCATGTTACTTTACTAGAACACATTTTGGACTATTTCGGTGCAATAGACGTTATAATGTGTACAGTGTCAGTCTATGATGAATTTTCTATCTAATTTTATCTGATTGATTTTCTCATGATTAAAACTTTCCAAAATCTTTATATATATATATATAATATATATATATATATATTATATATATATATATATATATCTGTGTATATACATATATCATACTCTACACTTAGGCATCTCTTTATTCAGGAGTTTGTTAAGGATTTGGTATTACAGTATTTCATGTAGCTTTTGCTCTTTATGTGTTTGTTACTATTGTGGTTAATGAATAGTGGTAGAATTATTTGGTTTCATATTCTCCTTTACCCATTTAATGGTAATATTTATCTTTCATTTTGGTTTGTATGAATTATATGTAAGAATGCTCTACATATCATTTCAGGTTAACAACGTGGAATTTTAAAATGTTTGAACAGAATTGTTTTTCAATTAAACTATGACACTTAACATTATGAGAATAGCCTTACTACTATACATATTTAATTCTCATTAGATCTTAATCCCAGTATTTTGTTCATTTGTAGATATTTTAAATAAGGTGAGCAACCAGAGAAATATTAAAATGTGTCTTTATATTGCTATTTTATTTTGCCTTTCCCCCCTAAAAAATCCAAAATATTTTCTAATTAGCTATGTAATATGGGAATATTTTTTTTCTTTTTTAATGTTTTTTACTTATTTATTTTGAGAGAATGATAGTGAGCAGGGGAGGGGGAGAGAGAGAGAGAATCCCAAGCAGGCTCTGCACCACCAGCACAGAGCCCGATGGAGAACTCGAACCCATGAACCGTGAGATCATGACCTGAGCTGAAATCAGGAGTTGGATACTTAACTGACTGAGCCACCCAACTTCCCCTATATGGGAATTATTTTCAATCTGAATTATCCAACAAGTATTGATCATTATACAAATTTAAACTATACATTTTATATGTACATTATAACTACTTTTGAGGTAACATTTCATACTACATATTGTATCATTAAGACAATCCTTTTAATTGTATTACTGTAACTATTACTTCTAATAATACAGTTGACCCTGGAATAGCATAGGGGTTAAGGACAACAGCCCCCAACACAGTTGAAAATTTGCAAAATACTTTTGACTCCTCCAAAAGTTAACAATAGTAATAGCCTACTGTTGACCAGAAGCCTTACTTATAACATAAACAGTCGATTAATACGTTTTGTATGTTATGTGTATTCTATATTGTATGCTTACAATAAAGTAAGCTAAGAAAAGAAAATGTTGTTAAAATAACAAAGAGGAGAAGATACATTTATAGTACTCTATGTATTTATCAAAAACTATCCACATATAACTGGATCCGCTCAGTTAAAACCCATGTTGTTTGAGGGTCAGCTATAGTGATAGCTCATACACTGTGTTCTGAACTGGTGTTTACCAGTTTACCAATTTACCAGAACTGGTTTGCCATCCACATGAATGAAACAGATTTAATTATTTTCTGTGCTATTATTTTCAAATTGGTTTAAGCCTCCATAGAATTTTAGATTATAATTAAAAATTCTCTTTGTGACTTTTCTTAGGAAACCTTCAAAAAATAAAATTGGTAAACACTTTAAGTCTGTACATAGAGCAAAAAACAGAAAACAAAAAAAAAAAAAGGAAAAAACCCACTGTTTTTTTGTTAATGATTTCAATTAAACCAAAGCCTTTCACAATATTCTTTGTTTGAAAACTTTAGATTGATAATAATTATATGGAATAAAACATGTAGATGACAAATACACACAAAAAAAGTATGCAAGTGTACTTAACCCCCAAGCCAAGCACTCCCCTCCAACACGGGCATTGGTGTGACTAGGCATCTCGTGTTTAGCACCTCTCGTCTTTTTCTCTTTCACTTGGCATCAGAGAACGAAGATATCAAACTCCTGAGGATAGTCCATCCCAGAAAGAACCTGTCAGTGTATTGTGCTGCCAGCCATGCCTCCGGAAATGTCTTATTAGTGTTGAAAGCTTCACTGGGCTGATTACCTAGGTGATAAATTCTTTTATTTTTTTATACATTTATATAAAACTATTGTGAGAAACTCTCATATCTATCTCAGACAGAATATCTATTTTTAAAAACACATTCACTTTTTCAAATGGAGAAAACTGAATCATCCTAGATTTGTGAAAGGGCAATATGATATTTCTGTTTTAATGATGGCACAATGGCCCTATTCCCTTCCAGATTCATCTGTCCTTCACCTTAAGCATGTTGACACTTCAACCTATATTATTTGCCATTTCTTAAAAATTTCTACTTCAGACTAATGTGCGGTTGGATGGCGTATATCATTCTTCTGTATTTGATATTGACTCTCAGAGACAGCTTTGTGTTTACTGTGTGTCCTGCAAGTTGTGTTGGCAATATCCCTGATCATCTGGCTGCTACTTTAGAGATCTGTGTTTGACAAAATATTTTAAAGAGAAAAATGTTCAAATTTGAGAATAGTGTAACATATCATTTATTAATTCATTCACTCAATTATCCCTCCATTTAATCACTTACATGAAGCTATTTATTATAGCCCACAATGTGTTAGCCTCCAGAAACCAGCAATTCTCATGCAAAACATGACCCTGGTCTTTAAGGAGATTACAGTGTGTTCAGGAATAACAATGGTAATGAGGCAAACCGTAGAGCATCATGAAATTTATGATCACTAAATTCAGGACGCTATGAGACTAGAAAAGGGGATAGAACGTCAAAATTGATTTTATAGTATCTATGTAAAATAAGTATCTTTGCCCAATGATTTTTTTAATGTTTCTTTCTTTTGAGAAAGTGATGGAGAGCATGAGTGGGAGAGGGGCAGGGAGAGAGGGGGACAGAGGATCTAAGCACAGAGCCCAGTGTGGGGCTTGAACACACAAACTATGAGATCATGACCTGAGCCAAAGTCAGACACTTAACCAACAGATCCACCCAGGCACCTCTACCCAATGTTTTTAATCCAATTAATGTTTTAATAAAACAAACGTGGATTAAATTAGGTGTGTGTGTGTGCGTGCGCATGCACATATGTTTTGGAAGCATAAGAATCTTCACTTCCTAGAGAACTTTGAGTTTTCTAGTTACTTTTGTTCCTTACTGACATACTTAACTCTCAGAAACAAATTATTTGCATACTGGCTTATATTATCTTTTATTCAAGGTGTCCCTCCCACACCTGAAAACCTAGTTTTGACTCATTTCTAACCATACAGCTACAACCATTGCAGCCCGTGTTTCAGCAATGACAGGCATAATTTTGCTAGATGCTCTTTTTACATTATTATCAATTATCACTATGCTTCTTTCCACAATTTTCATATACACTCAGTCTATTTCCTGGAAGGCAGATCATTTTCATTTGAACTGTAGTTTTCAGCTGGCAGTCTGTCAGAGTCATACTAGTGATATTTTTAAAAATAGCAGATATTTGTACAAAATATGTGCACATTCCAAGTGTAATTTCTACTATTAAATGACATTGTGTATAGAAAATTCTACATTGTCATACACAGAGAATGGTAAGTTTAAGATATCCATATATTAATTGGGGTACTATTTGAAAAATAAGAAATGGATACTTTCACATGAGGAAAAATTACTAGATCTTATATAATACAAAGATATAATGATAAACATTATTTTACTTTGATTACACACATGTGCATTTGTATATGTCATAATACACATATACATATGGATATATAATGTTTTATTTAAGATAATTTTTGTGGTGTGATATAAAATGTGTTTCAGTTATTTGAAATATCCACCCCCCCCCCTAGCAATCCTAGACTCCTGGGGCACCAGGATAATAGGGGGGAAAAAGTAATGACAAAGGGAATTTGTAGAAACTTGGGGGATTTATTATCTGCTAAAGAGAAAAAAAAACACACCCTCTGGAGAGAGCAATTTGATTTCTTAAGCCTTTCTTAGTTGAGTACAAATCACATAAAACACTTCTTCCCAAGGTACCCTGTTAGGAATTCTTTTAATAGTCTTGTCCTTTGGATTCTAATAATTTGTATGATATTTGTAGCAAAGAGACTGTATTTCTGAAAATCATAATTTATCTAACATACATAATGAAATATGAAATTCACCTTTTTCTTTATTAGACACATAAGAGGCTATATGTAAGAATAATGTGAACTCTTAAAATAGTTACCTAGATCATGATCTCAGGATTAGAGGCATTCAACCCAAGAGATTTTCAGGTTAGTTGATTGTGATTACAGTGCAGAAATCATGTATTAGAAATATATATATTTGGTGTGTGTGTGCACACATTTAGTATGATGTCTTTCATGTCTATTTTGTCTATGCAGTATAATGTTAAAATAGATATTAGTATGGTATTATACATACAATTTTTAAAAATCTAGAAATAATGTAGACATACTGGGAGCCAATGTTCCAATTTTTATTTTAGTAATACGAGTGCATGGATAAAATGTTTTTGAAATATTGGTTTTATAAAAAAGATACATAAAAAGAAAAGGTTTATTTGCAATTAGTTGGGTTATCAATCCATTTAACGTAAAGGTAATGCTAAATCCCTACTATTGAACGAGGATACAGTGATGGGGAGAGACATGGTTTGCCATTGTACTTTTCATAATTTAGAAAATGCCTTGGACTTCTGGATTCCAATCAGGCATGTGAGAAGCTTAGAAGCTGCCATTCTGTCATACCAACAAGTAAAAAGCCGAAAAACTGAAAAAAAAAAAAATAAACTCTTCTTAGATACATCAGAGAAATGATGTCACAGGGAAAGCTACTGCCTCCAAAACTGGAGAGACAGACCGACAGATACAGAGAATTACAACTTTCTGTAGGAGAAACCCATGAGCAGAAATCATTGCAGGAACCCGTTTTGGGGTAGGAAAACCTAAACTGCAATTGACAAATTTATGAAAGCTCAGTGTGGACAAGTCTGAGTTAAAAACTCCAGGGGAACTTTGTCATAGGAGGAATAAAGGTTTGTAAATTTTACCTCCAGGTGCTTGACCAATTTCTCACACGGAGAAAATTCCTCTCATGCTTTCCTGAGATGGAGGAGAAATTTAACCATTTTGAAATCGTACCAGTATTCTCTTCTTAACAAGACCTGCCTTCAGGAGAAACTATTTTACTCATATTTTAACGGTTGGCCTTTTTTCAGAGCCTGACTGACCTGGGAGGAACAAATTAGCCAACGTTATCCTAGTGTGTCCTTCCATGTGGGGGAAGGAAAATACCTAACTCCAGCGTGCTCTAGCCTTTTGCATGGAGGAAGGGAAATACTCAACTCTAGCCCAGGCGGCCATCCTGCCCACCCCCCCACCCCCCAACCCCCCCCCCCCACCCCAACGCCAAGGGAGGAGGTGGGAGCTAAGAAACACTTGAGAGTGAATATACTGAAAGCGCAGGCACTGAAAGACTGAAACCCAATCCCTAATCATAGGAATAGAGACTATAGGCCATTTCCTCTCTACACACACACTGTCACATTTCTAAAAGTCTATGTACCACAATTCTTTTTACCCGATATAGTATGTCCAGATATCAAGGGAAAAAAACAAAAAATAAAAACTACAAGTCATATTTACAGACAAAAAGCACAGTTTGAAGAGACAGCAAATATCAGAACAAGACACAGATACAACAAGGATGTTGGAATTAACATATCAGGAGTATAAAATAACTATGGTTAATATGCTTAGGATTCTAAATGGATAGTAAAGTAGACAGCATGTGAGAACGGATGGGCAATGTAAGCACACCAATGGCAATCCTAAGAAAAAATAAAAGAATAAAAGCTAGAGATCTAAAACACTCTAAAAGAAGTGAAGAATGTTTTTGATGGGCTTGTTAGTAGCCTGGACTCAAAAGGGGAAAGAATCTCTGAGCTTGAAAGCATCTCAATAAGAACCTCCAAAACTGACAAGCAAAGAGGAAAAAAAAAGACAAAATATCCAAGTACTGGGGGATACCTACAAAAGGTAAAACACATGCATGCATAATGGGAATATTTAAAGTAGAAGAGAGAGAGAAAGGAAAAGTAGAGATATTTGAAACAGTAATGACTGACAATTATCCCAAAATTAATGTGACATCAAACCTTGTATCTACGATGGCCACAGAACACTAATCAGGATAAATACTGGGGGAACGTTATATTCAACGTGCAGAAAATAAAAGGTAAATCAAAGGAGTCAGAAGAAAAACAACATCTTTCCTATTAGAAAAGCAAAAATAAGAATTGCATTTGACTACTCCTCAGAAACCATGCAAGCACAGAGTGCATTGAAATATTTAAAATATTAAGAAAAATACAAACAAAACAAAAACCATACAAACCTAGAAATTCTGTATCTTGAGAAATTCACCTTCAAAAGTAAAGGAGAAATAAAGCCTTTTTCAGACAAATGAAAAATGAGGGAATTAGTTGGCAGTAGATCTGCCTTGAAAAGATGTTAAAAGAAGTTTTTCAGAAAGGGAAAATGATATAGGTCAGAATCCCACATCTATATAAAGAAAGGACAAGCATCGGATAGGGAATAGGTGAGGGCAAAATAAAAACTTTCATTTAAAAAAAAGTTAACTGATCTCTGTTCAAAATAATAACAGTAACTATGTATTATATAGTTATATGATAATCCAAGTGAAATTAATGGCATAAATGAGAATAGAAGGGAGGGAAGAATTGTGATTATTTTGTAATTGTAAGATATACTACCTATGAACTATTATTGGAAGTGGACTTGGAGTACTTATTTTACCTAACATGATACCCTCTACATTCATCCATGTTGTCATAAATGGAGGTGACTATTTTATTTTATTTTATTTTTTATTTTATTTTATATCATTTTATTTTTAAGATAGAATTAAAAAAATAATATTTATTTTGAGAGAGAGGTAGTGAGCAAGTGGGGCGAGGGGCAGAGAGAGAGGAGAGAGAGAATCCCAAGCAGGATCCATGCTGTTAGTACAGAGCCTGACTCAAGGCTTGATCCCATGAAACTTGAGATCATGACCTAAACTGAAACCAAGAGTTGGACACTTAACTGACTGAGCCACCCAGGTCCCCCTGGAGGTGACTTTTTATGTATAACACCAAAGTCACCACCCATGGAAGAAAGAAAGGACTAAAATGAAAACAAACAAACAAAAAAAAAAAAAAAAAAAACCAGTTCTCCTCTACAAAAGACAAAGTCAAGATATTAGAAGACAGGCTACAGACTGGGAGAAAATATTTGCAAAAAAACATACCTGATAAAGGACTCTTATAGAAAATATACAAAGAACTCTTAGCATTCAACAATAAGAAAATGAACAACTTTATTTAAAAAAGGGCAAAATATCTGAACAGACATTTCACTAAAGAAGATACGTAGATAAAAAATAAACAGGTGAAAGAGATTCTCCACATCATATGTTGAGTATTGGAAATTAAAACAATATTGAGATACCACCACATACCTACCAGAACAGCCAAAATCCTAAACAACAACACCATAGTTGGGGAAGAGGAACTCTCATTCATGGCTCTTAGGAATGCAAATATTACTGCCACCATGGAGGACAGTTTGGCTGTTTTCTACAAAGCTAAATTCTACCATATTATCCAGCGATGGTGCCCCCCAGTGCACATGAAAACCTGCATACAGATGGTTTATAATTGTCAATACTTACAAGCAACCAAGATATCCTTCAGTAGGTGAATGAAAACTGTGGTACATCTAAACAATGGAACATTTATTCAGCACTAAAAATAAATGAGCTATCAAGCCACAACAAGACATGGAGGGACCTTAAATGCATTTTACTAAGTGAAGAAAACCAATCCGTTTTTTACGTCATTATATTTACTGAGTGACTGCTCTCTGCTGGTTTCTGGTTAGGTGTCATTACTATCTCCTTATCCTCATGGAACTTCCATTCACGTAGAGGGAGACACAAAAATAAGCAAAATAGAAAAGACTATATACCATGTTATTTCAACTATATGACATTCTGCAAAAACAAAACTGTAGACAGCAAAAGGAACAGTGGTTTCCAGGGGTTGGAGGAAACAGTTATGAATAGGGGAAACAAGGAGGATTTTTACAGCACAAAAATATTCTGTATGCTATTATAATGGTGGATATATGTCCTTATACATTTGTCCAAACTTATTGAAGGTAAAAAAGAAAAGTGAATTCTAATGTAAACTATGGACTTTGGGTGGTCATGATGTGTCAATGTAGATTCATCAGTTGAAACAAATGTACCACTCTAATGGAATATATGTATAATAGTATAATGGGGGGGCTATGAATATGTGGAAGCTGGAGGTATGGAGAAGATGCCTGTATCTTTCCATTTAATTTTGATCTAAATCTAAAATTTTTCTTAAAAATTTTATTATACACACACACACACACACACACACACACACACACCTTTGTGACCTAGATTCATTTTAAGTAAATAGAGGTTTCTCATTCTTTTATTTAAATTATAATTCTTCTTTGGTATTTAAGCAAAGTTATTTATATTAAATTAATATAATACTTTAGAGAGAACATATTTTTATCTGTTCCATTTAATTGATATCATTTTTATATTTAATTATTAATGTATTTTTATTTAAAATAATACTTGTTGAAGAATATTAATTCAGTATTTCAAGGAAAAATACCTAATATGTCATTGGTTGCCAATTAAACAGAGCATTTAAGCATCATATTGCATCCCTCATGGAATTAATGCGCAGTGGCAAGATGGCAGGAAGCAATTTATTGACAATGGAAATGGAAAATTTACTATTAGCTAATCAGCCAGAGGAAAAACACATTTCCTTTTCATCCTCCCAATGTGATATGGGCAGGCCATCCTCACTGCTACCTCCTCTCTTCAGTCTCAACCTAGAAATTCTACTGTAGGGTCTCCTCCCTTTGGCTTCTCCAGACACTAAGCTGATATGGTCTCATTCTTCTGATACATATGTAACCCTTGAAGACCTATACTCATCATTCATAAGAAACATTCCTATTGTGCTTTAAAACAACTTTTATATTTTTTCAACCTCCCCTATTTGAAAAAAAAAATTGAAAGAAAACTTTGTGAAGAGTCCTGTTCATGTTCCCCAAAGAAAGGAAGCAGCAAGAGTTTATCCCCACAAATTAAGAGGGTATCCCTTTAAAAGATATCCTTTTTTTATTTATTACTATGTCTCTTATCACCTAGGATAATCAAAGGATTAGTTTCACTATTGAATACTGTGATCATTTTAGAATATGTGGTTGTGGACATTTTTAAGTTTACATTTTTTTGAAAATTGTTGCAGAGGGCTGGCATGTAGATGTTTTGACTGCAATGTGGTGAGGTGACAATTATGTCAGTTCTGGATCTAGTCTGTAAGAGGTCTACTAGGTTCCATTATAGTCTGTAGGAGTCTTCAATCCCCTTTAAGGAGTGTAATTACCTAGATAGATCATGTGGAGAGGTTCTGAGACTGATTCTGACGTTCTGAGTCTACATGAATAGGAAGCCTAACCGACTGAACCACGCAGGCACCTTGAGCCTTAGTTCTTTCAATCTGCAATTTACCTTCTAATGCTGAAAATTAGATTATGTCACTTCTGTATTTTCACATAATTTCATCTTTCAAGCTTTTCTTGGTGGCTTTGATCTCTGTAATTGCAACATATATTTGTCTCTCTGTTGTCCACAGAATAAATGCACATGTGTTCCTTAGGATATGCTTTGAAATTCAGGAACTCTTGAATTAACCAAGTCTTCTGCTATTTCTTTTTGAAAATGCCTTGATATCAAAACATCATCACTCCTTATATGTAATTGTTACCTAATGTCCTAGGTAGAGATTTTCATTCCTGTGTTGATCTTATTTCCAATTTAATAAAGTTCTACACTTATTGATGACCATACTATGTTATCACTGTCTTAAATTTTGCAGATAAAAATTAATCTTAAACTGATCTTATTCTTACTGAGAGCAAAGTTGTCTAATCAGTTAAGTGATTGCATATGTCTTTTTCTTTTCCATTGAATGTACACTACAGAGTAAATGTAGGAGTTTATGTTTACCATGTAAATTTTGCAACGCTAAAAATATTTTGAATGTCAGTCACAACAGCAATTTCTGTATAAAAGAGCTTAAATGGAACTTGGCTTTTGAGATCACACTCCCCACTCTCACAAAACTGGCCACATTGCAATAAAAATTGTGGCATATTACAGAACGTTGCCTTGCTTTCCTTGGACACTTTGCAAAATGTTATGTGAAGCAACTTTTAGAGTAAAGAGCTATTATTAAAAAAATGTGTGTATATATATATATATATATATATATATATATATATGTATCTGTTATCTCTTTCCTTCAAATACTTTTGAAATCTCCGATAATTATTTTGTTCACCTTAAAACACTTGTTTCCTTTATTTCAAAATAGTAATTCTGAAACTAAGAACTCCTCATAATTTGCCAAATAGCTTTTGTTATGCAAATTGGCACATTCCACCTGTGGTAAAAAAGGACTATCTGTATAAAGTCTAAATGGATGTATTTTATGGGAAACTGCAATGTTTTATAATCAGAAACACTGAGTGCTAATAAAATTGTCATAACTATTCTTGTCAACTTGGGCAGGAATCTTAACCATTATAAGTCTTAGTTACTTGGGAAATAAAATAAAATACTTTGATTTGAATAACTAGATTAACTTTTAGATTTCTTCTTATACTAAATTTAGATAATAAGTATGTGTATGAATCCCTGCAACGTGGGTATATTTCAAGCCAGAAATTCAGCAGTTATAAATGTTTATTTTAGATTTTATGCTTCATCTTGCAACAAATCTAAAGGGACACAGTAAAAGAATGTTTATTCTATTCATGAACCTCTTAATTCAGCTTCTTAAATGTTTACATGCTTAATTTCATCAATCAGGAATTTAGAATGAAATGAAAACCAACCCTCCAGAAAATTTTACTTCCCAGGTGGTGTTAGGATGTAATGTGCTGGAAGTAATATAAATTACTGATTTAAGAACCATTGGATAGGACAATGTCTTTTCCAGACAACTAAAATTCCAGACACTAAAATTAACCAATTTCTTTGAGATATAATTTACAATGTGATATATATGATTTATTTTAAAGGACAACTACTATTTATAAGGAAATGTATAAATATCAGTAAGCATTCTCACTTATAATCTATATAGAATAATAGTCATCCACTAAAAAGAGTAAAAAAACATTTTAAAACAAGGAACTTTTCAAAGATTTCATATATTGCTCTTATTAACTCAATGGAGGATATCCTTTTTTGGGTTTCTGTAGCAATCTTTTGTAGCAAAAAAGAGAGAAATTTCCTATATAACAACAAGTTATCTAAAGAGAAGTCATTTTTTTTTTTTTTACTTTGAAAATAATAGCAAGAACAACTTCCTAATTAACTTGAGTGGAAAACAAAAACATTTTAGTTACCCATGAGAAAGTAAAAAACAAAAACAAAAACAAAAAAAACCCACATTGTTTATGTTTTTTGTCATAAAAATTTGCTGGATTTGTTTAGCTTTATTATTTCAACTGAACAACCATAAATAGTTGAAAAAGATTATCGATTACATAGAATATGCCTTTGGAGATATTGTACTACTGAGGACTTTTTAAAAAATATATACTGATGATTAATATACTACTAAAACTGTATCTCCTTCTGGAAAAACATAACAAGAACAACAAAAAACACTTCACTTTATCATTTGTTACCTTCTTCCTCTTATGGCTCATTGACTGATTTCAGCATTTCTTGTCCAGGTTCCATGAGTGAATGAGTGCTCAAGTATATCTCTCAAGTTGTGATCATTTTTATGGAAGGGAAGATGGTATGATATAGGAGATTAATCTAAGTTCTTCAGTACCCAGAGAGTGGGTTAGTCAATTTATCTATTAGCTAGTGAATCATAAGTAAAGCATTACATTCCAAATTTGTCCTGATAACTTCATTTATATTAAATAAATAATTAATATAAATATTTAGAGTGAATTTTGCTTTACACATTCCAATGATGTAGAATGTATTTTCAATTTCCAAATTCTTTTTTCACATGACATAGAAGGCGTTATATTTTAACTGCGTATGATTATATAATGCTAAATATGTACTTATAAAAATATGTATATTATGCATATATATTTATATATGCATATATAAACTTGCATCTATATGTTTATGGAATAAATGTGTAATTTATTGTGTATAATCTTATTTCAAAAATAATTTGATCAAATAATGAATTGAAATTTATTGAGCTATTAAAGTATGCCCTTTGGGGGCACCTAGGTGGCTGTCAGTTGAGCGACTGACTCTTGATTTTGGCTCAGGTCATGATCTCATGGTTCATGGGTTCAAGCCCTGTGTCAGGCTCTGTACTGATAGTGCAGAACCCACTTGGTATTCTCTCTCTGTCCCTCTCTTTCAGCCCCTCTCCCCCCTCACAAAATAAATAAATAACTTTTTTAAAATGCCCTTATTGGTTTAGGACTAATAAATGAAGAGATTTAAAAAATTAGTATGATAGTAAAAATAGTACTACAAAGAACAATAAGGAATAATAAATAAGTAATATGTGCAATATTGGACTTAAAATATTGCTTGAAAAAATTAATAACATATGATTAGAAAAATAACTGTTAAACAGGTTAAGTTAAATATATGATCATATATTACAATAATAAAAAAAAATTTAAGGTTCCAAATACCAAAGAACATTTAAATAACTAGAAGAATGTATTTATTTTGCTCAGTGTTGGAAAGAGGAATAAACATCACTATAGTTACTCCAAAATTTAAGTATATGAATACTGAATTGACTCTTCATGATTCAGATGATTCTTGACACAGTAAAAATTCATTTATGGCACTTCATTTGGTCAGGTAGAGAAAGCAGGTTAATGTAATGACATAAACTGAGGTGGTTGGCAATACATATAATCAACATTTATTATCTATATGGCTGATGTATGCAATATACTTCTTCAGTTTTATGTTCTAAAGTATTCTAGTGAACTACTTCTAAGAGCATATATGTTCCTATTGTCCTTGTGTTAATAGTGTCATAGATTTTTTTAAAAATAACTAGCCCTTGCCTGAAAAATAAGTGACTGTCTTTTTAATATTTGCTTGTCTGTGTCTAATGACAACAGGAAGAATTAACATTGACATAGACATGCTTGCCTGTTATATGGTCTGAACCAATGCACAGATAGGTCCAAATACCACATCTACACTTTTCAAATCATAAATCAAATAAATTATTTGATGAAAAAATATATCCTGCCTCTTATATTGACAAATATACCTTCAAAATGACTTACAGAGGTAGGTTTGGATCTAGAGCTCTTAGGCTTTGTGGAGTTCTACAATGCATTGCATTAGCACACAGAGAGTTGGGCCCATGGCTTCTCGTTTGTCCACCAAATGTGTGTTTATGACATCTCAGTTTGCATGTTCGCTCTGCCCACAGTATCCCCCTCACCCAGCAGAGTCACCACATGAGCATTGCTCAACTGCATACAATGGATACATGGGCTATTCTCCCAGAGTCAGATTCCTAATCATCAAAGCTAGTGCCATTTAGGCAGAGAATTCTGGAATCACAGATACGTGAAGCATTACCTGGTATATTAGTTTACCAGGGCTTCTGTAACAAAAGTACCACAAACTGTGTAGCTTGAACCAGAGAAATGTATTGTCATGGATCTGGGGGCTAGAAGTCTTATGCTAAGGTGTCCGTGGCATTGGTTCTTTCTGAAGGTTGTGAGTGAAAATATGTTCCATGTATCTATTCTACAAGCTAGTGGTTTTCAGGCATTCTTTGGCTTTCTCTGGCTTGTAGATTTATATAGCTCTGATAGCTGCCTTGATGGCTACTTGGCATTCTCCCTATGGTTGTATGGATTTGTCTCCAAATTGACCCCTTTTTATAATACCCATCATACATGATTAGAGCCCACCCTAATGAACTTATTTTAACTTGATTTTCCTGTGAAAGCCCTATCTCCCAATAAATTCACATTCTGAAGTACTAGAGATTAGGACTTGAACATATGAATTTTAAGGAGATGCATTTCAATCTATACCATCTAGAAAATGGAAGTAGGGGGCAGAACATGGTCTAGGATAAGCACAATTCTTTCGCCCTGCAAACATTTTGTTTCTCCTGGAGGGATGAAATTAAAAGAACTTCAGAGACTATCTCTGAAATGCAGAAGTGGTAATACCTATGGCCCAGGTCTGCAGATGGAATTTAAGGTAGATTATATAAATTTTACTTCAAACTTCTAAGTTCATATAGAAACCAATGCCACTTTTGTTGTGTTTTCACATTTATTATAGTAGTATAATTACATTTTATATAGAAATAAATATTCTACAAATCAGTGTACTGAAAAGCGAAAATTTTTTTCTTTTTAAATTTTCTAGTTACCAAAAGTTATTATTTAATATGACTTAAGAGAAACACGTATGCAGATATTCTTGGTAAGCACATTACACATATGTATAATGCTTAATATGTAGAATTTAAAATTATTTTCTGGTATACATGAATACTAACTTTTGTTGTCTTGACATCTTTATATTTCTTCATAAAATAAGAGTACTCTCCATTTTTAAACTCTGTCAAAATGTCAAAACCAAAAAAAAAAATCACAAGGTGGCACTGAAATATTTAGATGATTTTCTACAGATGTTCATTAGTCCTTTAACTTGGCTCTTTTCCTTGTTCTTTCCCAGACCCTATATTTTCCCAGACTATATATTTTGTCTGAAAGACAAAATCAAACTAATATTACACAGTATGTTAACTAACTGGAATTTAAATAAAAACTTGAAACTAAAAAAAAAAAAATGCAAAGAAAGATCAAACCAGGCATACACTGACAATTTACTTCTTCTTCTAGGAGAATATCTGGTTTAATCTCATCATATATACATCTCTCCACACACATAGCCACACATATATATGTACTCATATATGTATGTGTATGTACACAGATATGTGTGTATAAATATGTATATGGATGTGTGTGTGTATATATATGCATGTGTGTATAAACTCTCAGTCATTCCATGAAGACCTGGCCTCATAGGTCCTATCTCCTTACCTAGAATGTCTTCCCAGTCTGTCTCTAACTTCCTCTACTCTGATTTAGTCTTCCATCTCTACCAAACTATACAGGTACATGTACTATAGTCTCATCAGCAAACTCCCCATAAATTAAGTCTTTTTGAAATTTTACTTTATCCCATCCCTCTAATGAAACATAGCTGTCTCTTTAGAACATTGTTTTTGTTTCCCCTGTAAAGATCATTTTACAAACTCCATTACAGAGAAGTGGACAGGGTGAATACGAACAAGATTGATTGAAGGGAAATGCCTGTCACGGAAAATAGAGAAGGAGCTAGAATAAAGTGTGAAGAGTCATCAGATCATGAGTTCAGTCCTAAGAAGAATAGAAGGGAGAAATGGAATGAAGGAAAAGTAAGAAGGAAAGAAAGAATAAAGGGTTTGAAGGTAATCTGTTTAGTCAGTTGGCTTTTTAGTTCAAAGAAATTATCAGCAAGCTCATGGGGAATCTTGAAACAAATGTCACCCTTCAGTGAAGTGCATACATTGTCATTGGCTGGGAACAGCATGTGTTCAGAGTGGCTCTGGTGCTGATGTGGCGATGGATTTCAGAGCATAGCAGCCGAGCCTAGCAGTCCGTCCTTCAACAGGAGATGTGAGAAGTACATTTTCATAACTCCGTGTTCCTCTTGCTTAGTATAGTTTCTTTTTTTCGAGGGTATTTGGAAAACTCCAACCTTAGTTTTCATTACCTATCTATATCCTTAGGGGGTACTTCTGTATCTTTCTGCTTTTGAGGTATTTGATTGCCCTATGACGCAATCCTAGGCATTTTATCTTCTCTGTCTTCACTTCCTGGAAAAGTTTATCCAGCCCTATGAGTAAAATATGCAGAGGGTGATATTTGTGCATATCCAGCCTGGTCTCTAACCTGCATTTGTACTTGTTTTGCTGTGTTATAACCTTATTTAAATCACAACTATGCACCTCAAACAGAAAGGAAATCTCTTTCTTCTTCCTCTTGGCCTCTAGTCAACATTGAGACATCCTTATCACTCTTCCAAGGACTAAGCAGAGAACTTCTGCATTTATCCAGGATAGAATAACGTATTCCAGACTAGCCCTTCCATAATAAATAATTATCAAACCATATAAAAATATTCAAGCAGGAATCACTCATCAGAGACTTGTGAACCTCTCAGGAGTAGGTCTGCTTTAATATCCCTGGTATTGGAAAGCAGACATACAACATTGTGATTCCTGAGACAAGGGAGATGTATTTAGTAAGCACCACAGTCATTGGATCCTCTTCCTCGGGATGATGTTTTCCTCTGGCCAAGCAAGCTGACATCCATAAAGAGCTAGAGCCAGAATGAATTAAGACAGCAGAAGATGGAACTCAGGGTCATTGATACAACTATAATATGTGATTACAGACAATGGAAAAAGTGGTCTGAAAAGGAGGTCTGACAAAAATGTCCCACAAATCCTTGGCTGAGTTTTAGGCTGCAGACATTCCAGGAAAGTTTGCCTCAGCTAGTTTACCCACAGTGGCTGCTATGAGGTTGAGAATAGAAGTAAAAGAACCTAAGAGGAGCAGAATAGTGTAGCCAGAGCAGAAACGAGAAACTTTGTTAACTACTAATGAACTCTGTAGGCATAGGTTTGAGATACCTATAATACTGCTTAGACATAAGAATGAAGCTCTAGGAAAGTCTACTCTAGTTCACCCTAATAAGAACTAAAGGGAGACCCAAACTGGGGAGTTTAATGTCACTAAGTTAGGGAAGCTTGGGAACCTTGATCCTTCTATAAAGCCACCATTTCATAGAATGGCACTTGGCCTAAACAAGTTCAAGAACAACAGCAAATAACTGAACTCTCTTCTGGAACACAAAAACCAATATTCCTTCAAGGAACATAATGCAATTAAAATCTATGCAATGAACCATGTGCAATGCCAATTACACAAAATTAAAAATAATAGCAATAATAATAATTATAATAATTGTCATTAGTGAAGATGAGACTAAGGAGACATGACTATTAAATGTAGGGTGGTACCATGAATAGGATCCTGGAACAGAAAGGGGGTATTAGGAAAAACAAATAAGGCAATCAAAATAATTTATTGGCTTTAAGTTCTAACCTAAAAAGATCATTATTGTTTAATTAATTATGACAAATGTGCCATACTAATGTGAGACATTAACAATTGAGGATATCAGATGTAAGTTTAAGGAAATATTTTCTACTATCTAAACTTTTCCATAGATATAAAAATATATTTTTAACAATGTTTATTAAAATGTAATTACTAGACCTAGGAGTAAACTAGAATTTGTGACCTGAATTTAAAAAACACAACTCATAACAGAGGGCCAGACATTAGAATGAGAGCACAAAATTTAAATGTGTTATTATAAATCAGTTCAAGTAAAACAAATGTTCAACGGATTAAAGGTAAACAATTAATGAATAGTTTACTCAAATAAAAAGGATATTTCAGCCACAATAGTAAAAGTGTGAATTAAAAAGAAGTGGAAATTCAAGAGCTAAAAATTATATTCATTAAAGTGAAAAATTAACTGAATTGTCTTGAGATCAGACTGGAGATGATAGAATAGTCAGCAAATCTGAAGAAAGATCAAAAGAAATGCTCTAATCTCAAAATAAATTTAAAAAATGAAGAATTATGAACTTATGCTCAGTTATTTATGAGATAATACCAAGTATTTTAATGTATGTGTAATTGAAATCCTACATGAGGAAGAAATTAAGATCCTAAGGTGGAGAATATTTGAGGAAATTATGGTAAAAAATCCCTAAATTTGGTGAAACAAGGTGTCATATGTAAAAAGTTAAGCAAACCCAACATAAAAAATACTAATTAAACCACATTCTGACATTTTAGACTTAAACTACTACAAGTGAGAGACAAGAAATAAACCTTGAAAACAGCCAGAGGAAAAAAATACCAAGAAACAGACACAAAAAACAAAAATGCAGGAAAATTTTGAAAAATTACTTCCTTCAGAAGTAATGTAGATCAGGGGCGCCTGGGTGGCACAGTCGGTTAAGCGTCCGACTTCAGCCAGGTCACGATCTCGCGGTCCGTGAGTTCGAGCCCCGCATCAGGCTCTGGGCTGATGGCTCGGAGCCTGGAGCCTGTTTCCAATTCTGTGTCTCCCTCTCTCTCTGCCCCTCCCCCGTTCATGCTCTGTCTCTCTCTGTCCCAAAAATAAATAAAAAACGTTGAAAAAAAAAATTAAAAAAAAAAAGAAATAATGTAGAGCAGAAGGCATTGGAATGATATATTTATTTTCTATTTTGTTATTATTTTAATTAATTATTTTTATTTTAGAGTGAGAGGGAGAGTAGGTATCAGCAAGGGAGAGGAGCAGGGCAAGGAGAGAGAGAGTGAGAGAGGGAGAGAATTTCAAGCAGGCTCCACACTCAGCTCAGAACAGGATGTAGGCCTCTGTCCCATGACCCGAGTATCACAACCTGAGCTAAAATCACTCAACCAACTGAACCACCCAGGCGCCCCTGGCATGACATTTTTAAAGTACTGAAAAATAAAAAAAATAAAAGTAATTGAATTTCAACTAGGACCATACTTTTTAAAATTAATTATGTGATTTTTTTTAAATGTATTTAGCATGAGCGGGGAGGGGAGGGGCAGAGAGGGGGAGAGAGAGAGAATCCCAAGCAGGTTCTACCCTGTCAGCCTGGAGCCTAAGGTGTAGCTCAATCCCAGGAACTATGAGATCATGACCTGAGCCAAAATCGAGGGTCAGAGTCTTAACTGACTGAGACACCCAGGTCCCCCTGATGTGAATTTTAAAAGTGTAAATTTTTATCATTATTAGCTCTAAATAAACTTTGATAAGTGCACATGCTGATAAGCTTAGAACACCTATGGACAGAGTAATAAAAATAAGCCGGTCTAAGATGTCAATAGGAGAAATCACATCGAGGGACGCCTGTGTGGCTTAGCTGGTTAAGCCTGCTCAGGTCATGATCTCATGGTTTGTGAGTTCAAGCCCCACATCAGGCTCTGTGCTGACAGCTCAGAGCCTAGAGCCTGCTTTGGATTCTGTGTCTCCCTGTCTGTCTTCCCCTCCCCCACTCACGCTTTCTCTCTCTCTCGCCTCCCTCCCTCCCTCTCTCTCTCAAAAATAAATAAACATTAAAAAAAGGAGAAACCAAATTGAATAGTAAAGTAAAATAAATAAATAACTCAAATTAAGTCAGAAAGGAAATGAGATAAAAAAATAGGGCGAATGCAAATCACATAGCAAGATCACATACTGAAATCTAGTCACAATAATGGCCTTAGACATCAATGGACTAAACAGTTTAATTAATTGACCAAAATTGTTAAATTGGGTAAGAAATCGACCCTGAATAATATGTTGCCTAGAAGATATACACTTTAATCATAAAACACAAAAGGCTGAAATAAAAATGCAAATTGTAAACATAAATTCTCCAAGCTGTTCTTTATCTGAAAATATATTTATTTTGCTCTCATTTATGTTGCTCCAGGATCCAAATAGGTCACAACTACAATGTGTTTAGACTCCACTAGCTGTAAACAGAATGTAAAATATGCTTTTCAATAGTCAGACCACAGCAAATATTGCTCATGTACTGTGCCTTCCCTTTTTTTCTTTTTTAGCTAGAATCAATTACTTATGCTTTCTCTCCTCATTCTTTTAAATTTTAACAGACAATAATTTATTTCTCACATAATAGCAATGGGAGTGAGTGAGTTTCTATATAACTACTTTATACTGAAGTTTGTTCTAATGTGCCATACCAATATTTACAATCCAGGCTCTGCATTAGACTCACCTAGTAGCTTTGGGAAAATAGATTTATGGTCTACGGTGTGTGCGTGTGTGTGGTCCGGGAGTGCTGGGGGTATGGGAAACCAAGGAATATGGGTTTTAAATGTTCCTTAAGTAACACTTGTACAACTTATCTTTAAACTGGTGTTTGTTTTTTTAAAAAAATTTTTAACGTTTATTTATTTTTGAGACAGAGACAGAGCATGAACAGGGGAGGGGCAGAGAGAGAGGGAGACACAGAATCTGAAACAGGCTCCAGGCTCCAAGTCATCAGCCCAGAGCCCGACATGGGGCTCGAACCCATGGACCATGAGATCATGACCTGAGCCGAAGTCGGATGCTTAACCAACCGAGCCACCCAGGCGCCCCTAAACTGGTGTTTGGAAGCCACTATAATTTAACAATGAAATAAATATACAAATTAAGTGAGATAGTATATTGAGATAAAATATTTTATTAAGTAACATGCTGAAAAAATATGGATTTAACAAAACAAGCCCCTACCCGGTGAATAATTCAGACTTAATGGAGTCTAAGGTAATACTATATTTGTTAAAGTCCACATATCAGATGGTGTGGAAAAAAGTGTTTTGAAACTATAACAAAAATACAGCAATCACTGAGCTTGCTTTTCAGAGTAAGACTTGAAATCGTTCAAAACACTGTTTTCACCCCCTTTTAAAATGAAACAGTCCTTAGTGATTTGAATGAGCTAGCTAGAAATTGTTCTCAGAAATTAGAAGTCTTTGTAGTTGTCAGATAGAATAAACACAATTCCTGATGGAGTAGCTAAGTGACAACAGCCACCTTTTATTCATTACATTACCAGAAGATACCCAGTGAATGATAAGTTTTCAATCCTGAACCTGCATTGTTATTTAAAAACATGAAAAACGGACGTCTTATGAAGTTCTTAGCAGTAATGATGCTTGTCCCTGTGATGAGAGAAAAAGCCAAGCAACAGCAAGGTGCTTCTTTTGGCGAGGAGGATTATGATTAAAGAAGGAACACATCAGGGCTTTTATAAACCTGATAGAGGGATTACTTGAACTGTAGAAAATAATGGAGTGTTAGCCATCACGATACTCCTACTTGATTTGCTGAGACTTAGAGGGCACTACTAAAATCGTTATCACACAATACATTTCAAGTTACATAATATTCAGAATTGAGTTTTTCCTTTTGGATCAAAAAATATAAAACACAAGCCAATAATGAGATGTAATTTGCAAAATATAAATGAAAATGAAGATCTCTTAAGGTATGTTTATAGCATTCTGTGTGCATTATACTATTATTAACTGGTTATAATTAACCAGTTCAATTTCTTTAACTGGTTATAGTCCGTAACCAGTTAAATATCAAATATCAAATAATGAAAGTATGAATGAAAGTAATGCTATTCTGATTCAGTCAATGAAAATATTATTTGAACCTATATATTTTTCAAATTTGTTAATGGAAAGATTAGTAAGATCTAAGATGTTCACTATCAAAGCAATAAATCTGAGAGTTTCCTATTTCTCTATATAGATAACAGGTATAACCAGTAGAGTACCAAGCAAATTTAAGTAGTTCTTATTTGTTAAATCCAAACATCACTCAAAATAAAATTCTTACAATCATGGGACTGTTCTACTAAAGGAAGTGGACTTACGTGAACTTGTAATGTTACTACAGATTGAAATAAGATTTCAGAGAACTTTCTTGCTTTGTTTTAAGGAAAAATATATAGGTAGAAAGCAACATATAATGCAGTGAGGGTCAGTTTTAGAAACAATCTAAATACAGATTCTGCCACTTGGAAGCATGTTGTTGTGTATAAGTTATTAAACCTCTCTAAGATTTAACTCCTTATCTTTAAATCATAATACTCATCTAAAATAGCTAATATTCCAGACACATAATTCTCAGTCAACAAATGTTTATATTATTATCAATGAACTTTCAACAATATTATATTATTGTGGTTTATTGATAATGCCTAATTTTAAAAGTAGTGTTTATTACTAGGGAGAATCAAATGGCTGAATAATGAAATCTACATTCTTGAGTGGAAAAGGTGTGTCTGCTTATAATGTTCCAAAATACTTCAGAAACTACAGAAAAAATAGGATATCATGTTGCTGTCTAAGCCAAATCCAGGTTCTGAATTTATATAAATTAAATATTTTCATGTTTGTATCTAACATCTTAAGTACACTGCCTAAAACTAATACTGACCTGTTTCATTTTACTGATGTCACTATAAATTTCTGTATGCAAAATTGTGATACATGAAAAATAAGCAAAGTTACATATGCTGTGTCTCCTTTTATGTGATTTAATCAGGGGATTCTTCTGTGTATGCTTGAAGAAAATGTGCATTCTATTTTTCTTGGAGGGTATTTTTTTTAAAGTTTATTTATTTTGAGAGAGAGAGAGCACGAGTGAGTGCACAAGAAGCAAGCAGGAGAGGGTCAGAGAGAAGGAGAGACAGAATCCCAAGCAGGCTGTGCAACATCAGTGCAGAGCCCAATGTAGGGCTTGAACTCACAAACTGTGCGATCATAACCTGAGCTGAGATCAAGAGTCGACTGAGCCACCCAGGCGTCCCTGGAATGTTTTATATGTACCTTTTAGAACCATGTATTCTGAAGTATACTGCAAGTAAAAATGTTCTTGTTGAAAAAGAAAAAAAAAAAAACAACTAAATCTAACTGAGATACTAATTTAAAATAAAGCATATCAGAGGGGATGTGGGGGGGGGGATGGGTGAAACAGGTGAAGGGGATTAGAAGTGCACTTATGAGCACTGAATAATGACATTGAATAACTGTATTGTACACCTGAAACTAATATAACACTGTATGTTAACTGTACTGGAATTACAATTAAAAACTTAATAAAAATGCTAATCTTAAAAAAAGAAATTACACATTTGAGGTTATATAAATTAGAAAAAATGCTGTTTAAAACTTCACAATTATTATTTTTTTTTAATTTCTTCTATTGCATGTAACTTTGGAGAACTGACCATTTATGAGTACCATGCAGTTTGAGAAGCCATTTATTTTGAATCCTCTTTGTACTTTCAATTTTAAGTCTTTAGCCTGATATTATCCCAACATAATATTTAGCTCATGATAAATAATTTTATCATGATAGTACACAGATAAGTTATACATTTAAAAGGCAACTGTAGTTTTGTTATTTTCTTTATAAAAAGTGTGATTAACTTCACTAAAAAAGGACTCTCCTTTATTTAAAAGGTGCTTACATATATCACCATTACAATTGCCTACTTTCATGTGTGTTAGAAATATAGCTATTTAATACTGTCTCTTACATTATCAAAAAATAATTTTTTTCAAAGACTCAAGCCATAATAGAGTAATGATTAAAAATAGTGGGGATAGTGGTTGGAATGGGTCACAAAGTAGAGAAACTATGCTATTAAAGTTTTTTTTTTTTTTTTTAATTTTACTATTTCAAGTGGGGTCAACTAGCTCTGTTTATCTCTGTCTGTGTCTCTATCATATTTCAAAATTGATTTTTTCACATTTATTATAATTCATTATCTAAAATACTAAGTAAGAAACATCAGCTCTTTGAACTTTGTCAGAAATATATATTTCATTACTGAGAAATGATTTGAATATATTGCTAACATTTATTCAAGACATATCTTGGATGTAAGCTGGTTTAAATTAGGATGTATTTGAACACCAGCACACTGATTTTTTTCCACATCACTCCCAGCCTCTGTTTCACATTCACTGGCATTTCCCATTTCCCCCCTTTCCTGTGCAATGGCCATGTTTCTGAGGAATAGTTATAGTTAATGAGCAAACACAAAGCACCATCATTCTAAAGACAAAACTTACTCTCGGTGTCTTTTACTAAGAAGAGAAAATAATTGCTAGTGACAGTCATTGCCTGACTTGAACTACTCTTGGTGTTCCTAGGGCATTTTTTTTTCTTATCTATTCTTCCAATCTCGTGTCTAGCTTAAAACAATAAAAGTGAGAAAATACATATAATTTTCCAGGTTTCGCATTTCAATTTGCAGTGATCTTTAAAAAGCATCTTATTTAGTGTGATTGTTTATTGTTCTGGGAAAAATGAGATCAATGGAAAATTAAGTATTTACAATGAATCTTTAGCTCCCTTGAGTAAAAATATGTCTAGCAAAGTAGACTCACAAATTTATTAATTCCTGTTTATACATAATGATTTTAAATGTAAATGTTAATGAGAAGGAATTTGAAAATGAAAGGTATAGTTATGAAATATTTACAGGTCTTCACAAATAAGATGGCGTTTAGGGGACAACTGGTATCTGGTACTACATCCTGTCTAGTTACATAAATAGTGGTAAGCACTATCTTAATCTTTTCAAACCATTGCTACATGCATTTCATATTTTATTCCTCTTCCCCCTGAACTTTAAGAACATCATGAGAGACCGAGCGTGCTTTTCCTTTTCTAATTTTGAGACAACTAGAAACGGACATCGTCATATAAATGATTCTAGGATAATCACAGTATCTTCAATGAACAATGCACTGAAATTGACTTCACCATTAGCTCCAACAGTTAAGAACCTTCATAGTACATTGATTTTATGACTTTTCTAAAAATTCTAAATCTTCACAATTAAGCTGACATAAATGAAAGCATGAATTTCTTATTAAAACAGTATAAATGAATTTCACTTTCCTTTGCTTCTTAGGAAATAAGACAAGAAATTCTATATCATAGTTTCTAAAACTTAATAAAAAAAAGACTCAGATTTCTTGATAAATATGCATACAGAACTTATATGTGTGAGAATAAAATTCCTTGGAATGTGAACACTCCATATGATGGTGTTACCAAGATGTGTAGGAAAACAAATGTTCAAATTAATTCATATTTTTTTCTGTTACATCATCTGTTACATTAATGTTATGTTTTACAAAGGGTCTTATGTTGGAGCAATTTCTCTTTAATAGCTAATTCTCTTTGTAGTTTCTGGCTAATTTTCTTTGATGGGGCAAGGATATTTTATAAAGCTATTTTTGATATTTTTCTACTTACCTGTTTATTTTCCCCCGACTTACCATATTTTCAAAAACTTTTCTCTTTTAATTGTCAGTGTGATATCCCTTATGCCTGTCAAGGATTTTTCTTTAAGGATCTAATATGTCAAATCCAACTTAGGGCAGCACTTGTTAAGCTAAGTCCTTACACTAGTTTCAAAGATAATGAAGTGTTCATCAAACAAAGCGATGACAAGGGAAGGGGTGACCATTTATAGTCCCTTTCAGGTATATTTATTGACCTCAGTGACTCAAAGCAGTTCGAATCACGATTCCTGACAGCTGGGGTTTTGAGCAGCTTTTCTGAAATGCCGAATGAAACAAGGCTATGGTTTTGAGATTCATTTTTATTTTCCCTCAGGAATAAGGTCACATTCTAAATGAAGATAAAAACACCGAGTGTCAGTGACATTTCTCCAATAGGGGAAGAAAAGTATCTAAAGAGGATTATATTTCCAAATACATAGCTGCTGATTGCTTCAAGTGTCTAAATACTGCAGGAAAAAATATGAAAAACACATTTAAAATATTTGTAATTTTAGTTCAGTTTTCAAAATGTTTCAGAGGTGTTCTTCAACGGTATCAGTGGGGGTGGGCTTATTTGATTTTGAAAAAGGAAAATTTTGAATATACCAGAGACAGTTGACAGGCAGATCTGGTCTGGCAAGAATCTGAGTGACTCTCACCAATATGATAAATCACACCTTAATCTCTTCAACCAGGAGCCCCAGTTTCATGAAGCTTGTTCCAATTAAATGACATTTCTTATTTATGCAGAATGTGTAAGAAGGTTTTGATACCATTCTTTGTTCAAGGCCACTTATCATTTAGAAACAGAATTGAAATGCTTTGATACACCAAGGCAGGATTAGTCCTTCCAGTGTTTACATGTAAACATAGACATGAGCACTTATTCTGTGATAAAGGACTGACAGCACAAAGCTCCCTTTGCTAAGCAACCTGCATAGTCTTCAAGGGATGAATGCACGCTAAAATTGCAGTGAAAGACAAGTAGTAGCTCCCCATGTATCCCAGAGAAAAATAAATAAACAAAATGTTAATAAAAGCATTAACTGATAGAAATTGTTGAAATACTTAGTAGTGTAGTAAATTGAACATTATGTGTGTGTGTGCGTGTGTGTATATATATATATAGAGAGAGAGAGGCAGAGTAATATGGGGGGCTTGGTGTGTTCTCTCTCTCTCTCTATATATATATATATACATATGTATATATATATAGGTTTCACTTGGAATTGGTTCTATACAATGCCAAAATAGCTGTCCAAATCAATCCAACTAAAAGTAGTAAAACTAGTACAGTGCATACATACATTAATTATTTAGTTTTGTTCTCACCAGTCATTCAGTTAACAAGCTAATTTTGTAAATAGTTGAACAAAAATTTATTCAGAAAAATGCATGAACAGGAATTGTTATAGAAATAAAGTAAAGCCATCAATAATTCAACTCCAAGTTTATAATTTCAATGACTGTTAGTTTTAAATGTCTTGATGTAATGCTAATCGCTCATGACATGAATACATTGTCTATGACTTTGTAAAAAGCTAATCATACATGAATTTAGAGTATACTGTATATAGCTTCTATGTCAGTAGTTCAGTAGTTCAAACTTAACTATCTTCTAGTTGTTAGTGTAGAAAAACACAAGCATAAAGTAGAAATTTCATGATTTTGGCAAAAGGGATCCATGGGTTCTTTTTTTTTTTTTTTTTTTTTTTGAAAAAGAGAGAGTGAGCAGGCAAGGGCAGAGAGAGAGGGAGGGAGATAATCCCAAGCAGACTCTGCAGTGCAGTGCAGAGCCCAACGTGTGGATCGAACTCATGAACCATGAGATCATGACCTCAGCCAGAATCAAGTGTCTGACGCTTAACCAACTGAACCAGGCAACCCACAAGCATTTCTTTTTAAAAATAACTCTATCGAGGTGTGATTAATATACAATAAACAATACATGTTTAAACATCTTGACAATTTTATATATATACACCCATGAAATCATCATCACAAGGTAATGAATATATTCATCACCATGTATGCTCTTGTACCCCATTTTAATTTCTTCTTTATGTCTCTTTCTCTCGCGTACACAACAGGTTACCACTTATCTGCTATTTTCTATATTTTGTCTGTGTTTCTCTTTATTTATGGAAGCAGGATAAATGTGGCTTCTGTTGCTTCATCTTAGTCGGAAGTGGAAGTCTACATTTTTTATACTGTAAAATGTATCTCCTGAGAAGGAAAAATATTGAGCAATATGGCAATAGATAAAGATTGTTTAAAGTCCATAGCTAATAATGCTGATGGAAGTGCTATTGTCAGGGAAGACAAATCCATACCCAAAATATGTATTTTATGAGAAAATCACTATTCAATCCTTGATGAAAAGGATTTAATCAGTCTACTACAAGGTTGTCAGCCAGCTGCTCCAACGTAATTGTGACATATCAGTTGTTACAGCATCAGCCTATAATGGTAACAGGTTTTGCAATAAGTAGTAGTGTTAGAGAAAACTTGAAGTCTGAATGTCTGAGTTCATGTTCTTTCACTTTAGTTGCCCCATGGCAGGCATATTCACTGGATATAAGTAGTTCTACATAATGTGCCCATATAGAAAGCACTAATCCATTCTTATCGCTTCAGATCTACTTGCCACATTAATCTTTTTGGTTTTTTTTCCCCGATTCTTAGTCAAGCTGGTCAACTTATTAGTCATTGTCTAGGATCCATATGTAGATATATCTATGTCTCAGGTGATTTATACTTCCACATAAAGTGGACCAGATATTTCACCCAAATATCTGTTTACTGGAAGGATTTTCTGTCCCTAAAGTTATTAAAAGCAACCCAAGTAGTATCTCCATGCAGCAGTCGTACATATTCAGCTGGGCTTGAAATATAATATGGACCCATCTATAAATAAGGATAGACTATAGGCAACTCCCCACAAGACACTAGATATAGATTGAGAGATCTATAATTTATATTTATATGTATATGTTTCTATATATAATGTAAATGTATAAAAATTAATATATAATCCACCTTAAACTTAATTATTAACCACATTTAATTGTTGGTTTAGTTTATCTTATATACTGTGTTTATGAAAGTGATTAGAGAGGTAGAGTAATATGGGGGGCTTGGTGTCTCCTGGTCAGGAGTTTAGCTTCCACCAGGGCTCATTAGGAAGCTAAACCCTGGCATTCTTCCAGAGCCATGCTGGTGTGTGCTGTGATTCTCCAAAGAGAGCTCACCAGAGACTCCATTCAGAATTTATTACTGCCACAGATACTTCTAATACCATTTGATGTGCTGGATCATAAAGCAAGACAGCTTGCACCACAGCTTGAACCTAATTCAGAGACCTATTTTGTTCCACAACCCACTCAAAATTGGCAGCCTTATGGGTTACCTGATAAATGGGTTAGGCAGCATAGCCAAATGTAGTATATATTTGCTCCAAAATCCAAGGAGACGCACCAAGACTTTTGCCTTTTTCTCATGGTGAATGGTACAAGGGGTCTCTTATCTAAATTGGGCCCCCTATCACTCCTCTGCATGAGGTGTTCGAGATGAACAACTTTCTTTTTAACTGTACTATCATAAAGAGAAAGAAAATTGATCTGGTCCTTTGGCAAGACACCAAGTATAATCAGAACCTAACATAACTTTTTTTTTTCTTATTTATGGGCATTAGGAAAAAATGTTGCATAATAGATGCTAGCGTTTTCATTTTTTAGATAAAGACATCACATCTGGAAAAGGAGTTATAATTAGCATCCTCACTCAAGAATTGTGTGATGACATCACTATAATTCTTTATGACTCTTAGATCAAAAGATTTAAATGGAGATAAGTAATCTTTATCAACTTTGCATTCCTAAAGCCTGTGGTAATAATAGAAATACTCTACAGTTCACCTGCTATGTTTCACTGTCTTTGTAGGATGTGGACAGTTTTAAGAGAATCTAACTAGCTTTTTCTATATATTGACTCCTGTCTGTAATATCGCTCCAAATGTTAGTGCACCATGGTGGGGACTCTGCAGATACTAAGTGTATCTATTCTGACTATATCTTATGGTATAGGGGAAACAACCATGGGGCAGATCTGCAGTCATATTAAGTCCACTGCTAGAAGGACTTGGATTAATACTTAATTTATTCTGACTGGTGGACCAGCATGGCATTTTGCATCTTTGAAGATCAGCAAAAGCTAAGTAATTATATAGTATCTTCAGTTTGTATCTGAGAATGTCATTGGTTAATGGCTGCAAATCTCTCTGGTGAAGGCTTCAGACAACAGTCTCAGGATTTATATGAGCCTCCAATGTTGGGCTCTTCCTTAAAGGCACCTTGCTTTCTCCACAGTGGAAGAAATCCAGGAATAGTTTCTAAAACTTTGGGTGTTGTGTTAGTTTCCTGGGGCTGCCATAGCAACTTACTACAAACTGGATGCCATAAAAAGCAGAAATGTCTCTCTCACAGTTCTGGAGGCTAGAAGTCCAAATTTAGAATATTAGCAGAGGTTTTTTTTTTTTTTTCTTGCTACTTTCAGGGAGAATCTGTTTCATGCCTGTGTCCTAGCTTCTCAGGGCTGCTGGCAGTCCTTGTTCCTAGGCTTATAACTGGATCACCCTATTCTTTCACTCCATCATCATTTGGCCTCTTTGCCTGTGTCTCTTCTGTATCTCTCTATTTCTCCAAATCTCTCTCTCCTTATAAGGATAACAGTCATTGGATTCAAAACTCACCCTTATCTCGTATGACGTTATCTTGATTACGTATGCAAAAACACTGTTTCTGAATAAAGTTCCATCCACATGTACCAGGTATTAGGATTTACTATATCTTTAGAAGATACAATTCAACCTACAACAGGTGTATGGGCATTGCAAAAGACAGTGTAGTAACTCTGAACTTAGTGCTGCAGAGAGCAGAGTGACAAATGTGGAATGGATCAGGAAGGGCAAATGGAAGATACCAAGTACACATGGAAACTGGACAAAGTAATCAAGAGAGATTTTTTTTTAATTTATTTTATTTATTATTATTATTATTATTATTATTATTATTTTAGGAGAGATGGTTTTTGAGAACAAAACTCTGAACAGTAGAAAACAGTCTGGTCAAGGAAATCAATTAAACTCTCTATCAAGTTGCACTTGGAGTCTTTGTGCATTATGATATGGGGTATGCTTTGAGTTAAAATCTGCTATGTAACAATTGAAAGTAATTTTCTAAATGGGACTTTTTATTATATTACCCTATTTTTTGCTCTAACTTTTCAGAGCAGATATTTTGGTAGTGGTTGTAAGTTGTCCTTTATCCATGAGTCGCCAAAATTAACCAAGACAAAATGGACACAATGTGTAACACTGGACTTGGGCCAGGATATCAAATTTTGGTAAAACTCTGGTTTGCCTTCTTTTAAGTAAGTTAATAATATTATTTAATATTTATTTGTCTAATTGTCAGTATACCTTATGGTCACAACCATTGCTTATGAATGACATATTTTCTATTTGGTCATTATTAAAGTTTTTGACCGGATACATGCAGTGGTACTAGTTTCCTTTTCAGATTATATATCTGAGAAAATGGTGGATGTGTATTTTTACAGCCAAGGTATACAAGAAAATGGATGTTTGTTGTTTTGCTGCCCAGCATCAGCTGTGAATTTCATTATGATAAAAAGCTTTTTACGTGGCGTTTGGAAGATTATCTCTATCCCAATCCATGTAGTCAGGGGAGGTATTTATTAGGTATATCCATACCTCCCAATGGCGATAGTGATTAGCATGTGACTCCGTGAACATAATCACAAGTGTACTGATTCAGGGATGGTCATATAACACAAAACAAATGCAATGGTGTTTTCTGTAGGGTTTAACATAGAATACTGGGGTCATCATCTGAAGTCTTCAAATTGAGACTGCTGAAAGCTTAGAATTCCTGAAACCACGTTCCCTAAGTTTCTCAAGACTAAAAAAAAAAAAAAAACAAAAACAAAAAATAAATAGATAAACAAATCTCATCTTAGAGAAAAGATTACCCAAAGATGGAAAAATCTCAGAAATTCACAACTTTGGAATAGTACTTGTATCTTTCATTCAGGCCAGAAATAACTTACCAGGATTTCCAGAATGCACATGAAAATAAATTTGCCTTTGGTGTAAGAGTGTCTGATTAATCTTCCTGATGTCCAAATAAAAATATCTTTACTAAATAGCAGAATTAAAATAAATCAGTAGATTCATCCAACTGTATTTAGTATTAATACCAGATTTTACATCTGTTTTGTACTTTTCTTAAATCATTGGCTCATTAACTCCAGAGCATAGTCGTAGCAAGAATTTGGCATATGGAACTGAAGGAAAAATGGTAGCTTTATGCAGAAAGAACTAAATACTTCTGTGCTGAATACATAACAGTAGAACAAAAATTAAACATAAGAATACATATACATGCATGTATATGTTTATGTGTGAAAGTTGAGTTTCTAAAAATATTCATTCCAAAGTAACTAGAATAGTTATCTCTCAACTATACATTTGAAGTTTACTGTAATACAGATGCTCATCTAAGTCTAAATTGGACTTAGCAAAAACATTTTTAAAATATTTGTTTCATTCTTTCATGTTTTAGGGCATTTATGCAGTTAATATTTTCCCCATATTATATACAAGAAAGCTGACTCAGTAAGTTCAGGTAACTTCCCCAAGGTCATTTTAATGAGCAAGTGAAATTGTCATTTTCACGCACATTTGCTCCAATGAACAAACAAACTGATCTAAAACAGTATCTGCTCTAGTGATATCCATTTGTACAAATCCAGACATTTGACTTTCAGTTCCATTTTCAGGGATGCCCTGTACCCCCAGGGAAATCAATCTAGTATTCTCTCAACATCTAAAAAATAATGAAAACAGTAGTTATTCATCTTGGATCTCCTCTTTTTGGCACACTAACTTCGAGGACCTTCTATTGCTGGAAATGACTGCTCTCTTCTGTAGTAAGAAATTTCGCCGCTTATGTTTGCATCTGTCCAATTATGTTATCTCATCGTTGCTTTGGTCTAAGCTCAAGCATGTTGCTTTGAGCAATACCAGTTACAGTAGCCAGTTATACTCGACTAATTGGTAAGCATACTTACATTATTCAAATAAAAATATATTGTTTCTATCAGAATTTAATTATGAAGAATTCAATTTTTATAGACAAATATTAAATCTATTGTTGATTGCATACAGTGTCAAGAGTCAGGCAGAATAAAAATAATGAATTCTAACTGTCTAAAGATAATAGTTTCTTAGGAAAATGAAGATACCAACATTTTGTGAATACACAGGTAGATGAAATATTATATAAGCTTGTTATTTTATGTGAATTTTTACCTTGGTCTGTAGAAGATTTTAAAGCTATATCCTATTTCATTTATAGTTTGGAACGTTCTAGCTGAGAGTATTGGAGTAATATTGTGAGAATTAATAATTTAAATAAGATACAAGCTATTTAAATAAGAATTATATTTTTTTAATTTTTTATCATTTATGTATTTGAGAGAGAGAGAGAGAGAGAGAGAGAGAGGGAGAGAGAGAAGAGCACGACTGGGGGAGGGGCACAGAGAGAGAGGGAGACACAGAATCTGAAAGCAGGCTCCAGGCTCTGAACTGTCAGCACAGAACCTGAGGCGGGGCCCAAACCCACAAACCATGAGATCATGACCTGAGCCGAAGTCAGGGGCTCAACCGACTGACCCACCCAGGTGCCCCTAAATACGCAGTATATTTTGATTTAAAAAGTATAGACTAGGGGCGCCTGGGTGGCTCAGTCGGTTAAGTGTCCGACTTCAGCTCAGGTCACGATCTCGCGGTCCGTGAGTTCGAGCCCCGCGTCAAGTTCTGGGCTGATGGCTCAGAGCCTGGAGCCTGCTTCCGATTCTGTGTCTCCCTCTCTCTCTGCCCCTCCCCCGTTCATGTTCTGTCTCTCTCTGTATCAAAAATAAATAAACGTTAAAAAAATTTAAAAAAAAGTATAGACTAATGCATTCTTAAGTGTTGTCCTTAGAGAACACAGTAATTCTTCATCTGGAGGAGAAAAGGAGAATATTAATTAATATGTATTATGAACTGACCAGGTAAAGGATAAAATTGCTATACCATGCTAAAGTAAGAAGAGAAATGCTTTACATTGGGTATACTCTACAAGTTTATGTCATAAAATTTTTATTCATATAGCACTTTTTGGAAGTATTTTCAAACATTTATTTTGAAAGTTTTCAAAAATTTGGCTCAGATAGATCTGATATCTCTAATGACTTCAGAATTGATTTGGTGTTTCTATACACATTTAATGTAGTATTTTGGATTTTTCATCTATTAATGTTTACTCATTTGTATTTTTACAAGCATTGCATTGGAACACATGTCTTATTTTGAACCCAAAATGTTGTGTTGTAGTTCTGGATCTGCATCTTTCCTCTCTGTAGACATGGATTACTTTGAGATCATTGCTTAAATAATCTAAGTTGTGAACCAGGACATAGCCCTCATGGACTTCAAAATACAGAGTTCTAAGTTTGCTGATAGTAGTGTCCAGTAATGAAACCAAAATATAACATTAGAAAATTCTAAATAAAGGTGTTGATCTAAAGAACTTTTACAGTATAATTCATTATATCAGAAATTGTGCATTTGAGACCAGAGAAATTGATTCATATAGAAAACAAAAGGCATAGTCAAAAGCTGTTCTCTGAATCACTAGATTTTGCCCCGAGTATATGGATCCAGCCATCGGTAGAGAAGAAATAGGCAAAGATCCTAAGCAATTTCTGATTACATATTTAATCTTATCTTACTACCTACAGCAATACCTCTTGTCATAGTGGTTCTGCAGGTTTATAAGAGCATCAACTGAGATTACATATGGTTTAGTTTTCCACTGTAGTATAACAAACATCGCAAACTTAATGACATAAAATATCATCAATTTATTAGTTCACAGTTCTGTAACTAAAAGTCTGGCACAATGTATCTAAGATTGGGCTCAGGGTATCACAAGCTGAAATTAAGGCCAAGTTCTCATACAGAGTCTGGGGGGGAAATCAGCTTCTTAGCTCATTAGGTTGTTGGAAGAATTCAATTCCTGTGGCAGATGGACTGAAGTTCCTGTTTTCTTGTTGGCTGTTCGCTCTTGGGGGCTGCGTACATCCTTTGACATGTGACTCTCCCCATCTTCAAACCAACAACAGCATGCCAAATCTTTCATGTGCTCTCAATCTCTGATTTTAAAGGTCTCATATGATTAGGTTAGGTCCAACAAAGTAGTCTCTTTTTCTTAAAGTCAACTGTGTCATATAATATAGTTCAATCTCCCGAGAAAAAATTTGCCCAAATCACAATCTCTAAGATTTTATACAATGTGTCCATCGGTGTGAAGCCAGGCTGTCTTGGAGACATTTTGTAATTCTGACTGCCACAATGTGTATGAAACAATTTTGTAAATAATAAAGTCTAATTAAACAAATGGTATAAATACATCATATACATTCAGATTTGGTGACTTAAAAATATGTAGCCTTATACTGACCTTTGTTTTACTTTTAATTTGTGTTCTACATTTTTGTTTTGAAATACTATAACATACCATGATGCAAAAAGTGCAAATGAATCCTTAGGGGAGAAAATGCTACTTGGGTTATTTTATATTTTCAGCCTATGTAGTAAAACTTTATTAGGATTTCAGTTGCATGGTGATAATTGCAGCAATATTAAATAAATTGAGCAATTTAATAGAACAGAATTTCTTCAAGTTGTTCCCTGTATTTATTTTGATCATCAAAAGCTTATTGGGGCTCTTCACCTGTAGTAATGGTAGACTAGTTTATTCTCAATATTCTAGACCAAGTTTCCCAAGCAGGAAACCTAAAAACAAAGAAGCAAACAAATACTGAAGGCATCATAGGTTTACCAAGGCAGTGAGAATTGGTGGGGTCAACATCAAGGGCTAAGGAAGGCACAAAGATGTGAACATAGCACTTGACACTGCTTTTTCCTAAGAGGCATCTGGTAATTCCAAAATTCATGACCAAGAAACTAAGAAGCCAGGAAAGCATTTGGCAAATTTAAGATCTACTGCACAAAAATTGTGGTTTGGGGATCTGAAAAGAAGACAAGCTCTAAATAAGACATCTTTGGAGTAGGAAAAAGAAGAAACAAAACTGAAGGGCAAAAATGCAGCTTTAAATTATTCTACTGATGTCAGTTTAGCTAGTCTCATGAAGCAAAAAATAAACTCATTTCAGAAGAAAACATCATAAATCCTCATATAATCTCTACAATTTTTCATACGCCATTCTGACAATCAAAATAAGATAATTTTAAAATATCAATAATAAAAAATTTTAAATGCATTCAGGCATATAAAAAGACAAATGTTGACTACAAGCTAAGTCAAAGAGCAGACAATAGAAATCATCCACAATTCCAGGTATTGGGGTTACCATGCAAAAACTTAAAAATAAGTTTAATAACAAATAAGTTTAATGTATTAAATAAATTAAGAGCCCATGGAGGAATTTTTGAACTCAAGAGAAAGCAAATTATAAACCAAAAGATCAATTAATGGACCAAACCAAAGTAGGTCAGAAAAAAAAAAATTCACATTGAATACAAAGGAAAAGATGTAACTACAAAATATCATGAAAAGCATGTGGGATTCAGATAGAAACTTAACAAATATATAACTGGAGTCTCAAAGAGCAGAGGTAAAATTTGATGTGAAATACATAATATTTTAAAAGACAATAATTTAGGGTGCTTGGGTGGCTTAGTTGGTTAAGTGTCTGACTCCTGATTTTGGCTCCAGTCATGATCACAGTTCATGAGTTCAAGTCCCCTGTCAGGTCTATGCTGACAATCCCTCCTTATGATTTTCTCTCCCTCTCTCCCTGCCCTTCCCTCACTTCTCTTTCTCTCTTTTTCTCAAAAAAAAAAAAAAAACAAAACAAAAAAACAAAAGATAAGCTTCAAAAAATATAATATTTAAAAACAATAACTTATTATTAAAATGCTGAAAAGCATCATGATGCAGATTTGTACAATCTGCATAACTAAGCAGATCTATCCTACAGCTCTAAGCAGGATAGATAATAAACAGGCATAACTATGTCTATGCATTTTGTAGCAGTACTTATGAGAACATTACAAATATGAGATCATAATTGCAGTCTTTGGGAAAAAAAGACATATTAACATCACAGGAACCAAGTTTTCACTAACTGATAAAGCCAAGGGAGGAACCATCTAAGTAATGTCAAATATCCATAGTCTTTCTCATAGGAAAAGTATTTTCATTTTATTTTCATTGAAGTATAATTAACACATAGTGTTATATTAGTTTCAGGTGTACCACAAAATGATACAGTTCTCATTGTTGATACATTACTCATTGCTCAGTAAGGAAAGTGTACTCTTAATCCCCTTTACCTATTTCCCCCATCCCTCCACCCAATTCCTCTCTGACACCTATAAGTTTGTTCTCTGTGTTTGAGTCTGTTTTTTGTCTGTTTGTTTTTCTTTGTTCATTTAAAATTCACATATGAGTGAAATGACATGGTATTTGTCTTTCTCTAACTGACTTAATTCACTTAGCATCGATGTTGTTGCAAATGGCAAGATTTCATTCTTTTTTATACCTAGCAATATTCCATCGTGTGGAACACACACACACACACACACACACACACACACACACACACACATCTTTATTCATCTATGGGTGAACAGTTGGGTTACGTCTGTATCTTGGCTACTGTAAATAATGCTGCAGTAAGCATAGGGCCACATATACTTTTTCAAATTAATTTTTTCATTTTCTTTGAATAAACACCCAGTAGTGGTATTACCAGATCATATGGTAATTCTATTTTTAATTTTTGGAAGAACTTACATACTGTTTTCCACAGTGGCCACACCATTTACATTCCCACTAATATCCTTTATATCCATTCCTTTATATCCAAATCCTCAGCAACAGTTATAAAATATTTCCATTCTTAATAATTTATTGAGATTCTAAATGTTGTAATGAATTCCCAGTGCCTTGAAGTTAAATCCAAGTTAGTAAATGTATACCATTCTCTTGTGTAAACAAATAAATAAAAATCTATTCATTACAACCTCAGTTAGGCATTCTGTTACTCAAAGAAGAAATCACACCTTACCTGCTACCTTTCAAATTTACCTATAAACCAATTATGCAAAATTTCATTATGGCTTCATACACTAAAACAGTGTATTAGTATCTACCCCCCCCCAAAAAAAAAGTAATAATAGCTGAAAGAGTTTTAAAGATAGAACAAAGGGAAGTTTTGAGGGAATTAGTTGCTGTATTTCCTTTATTGTATGTGTTAGTTCTATAACTTCCAATTTGTTCTTTTATATAACCTATTTATTTGCTAAGGTTTTCTATTTCTGTCTATTTCAAGACAATTTTTACTTAATTTTTAAACATTTTTTGATGGCTACTTTAAAAAATCCTTATCAGATATTTTCAACATCTAATTCATCTGAAAGCTGGCATTGGTAGTTGATTATCTTTTTTCATTCCAGTTATGATTTTCTTGGTTCTTTTTTTAAAAATTTTTAGTGTTTATTTATTTTTGAGAGAGAGAAAGAGAGACAGAGTGTAGCAGGGGAGGGGCAGAGAGAGAGGGAGACACAGAATCCGAAGCAGGCTCCAGGCTCCGAGCTGTCAGCACAGAGCCTGACGCAGGGTCTATCTAACTCACGAGCCTCGAGATCATAACTTGAGTTGAAATCGGACGCTTAACTGATTGAGCCACCCAGGTGCCCCACCTAGCTAGCCTCTTTATATGTCTGCTTTCCTTCTCTCATTTCAGCCCACCTATCCCAGTACCGCTAGTTAGAGGAGGGGTTTCCCACAACTGCCAACTTTCTCTAGCTCAGTCTCTTGTGTGGCCTCTTTTGCTTACCTGCTTAATTTTCTCCCAGCAGGGAGGGTGGTTACATGGAATCATAGGATTCCCAGGTCCTGTATAAAAAATGTTTTGGGGGTTAGTGCCCATATCAATTCTGTTTTTCCAGTTTCATAACATCTTTTTAACCTCAGGCATGCCCAGAGTAAAAGTTCCCATTCCCATCTACATTCTTTTTTTTCCCCCAGATGTAAGCATACAACTATATTCTGACCTATGCCTTATAAGTAAAAATATTGTATCATAGCTTCTAGGAAGCTCCTTAAGAGTCAGTAAAACTATGTCTTTTTAAAAACCTTTCCTTTGGTTCCTAGAAGAGAGAAGTTGACATATTAAACTGTAAGGCTAAGGCTATGGAAAGAAGAGCAGGGAGATGGAAGGATCTGATTCCTTGGCCCCAGACATCTCACTAGGCCTAGGCTGTCTACCTAGAAATTTACCTGTGAGAGAAAAACTATATATATAATCACACCACTATTGCAATTTTCCATCATTTATAGGTAAATTTAATCATTCCTAATACAAAATTTTCTGCCTAAAAGTAGGAAACTACCAAAGCTAAAACTTAAACGTGTCATTGGCTCAGCAGGTGATACAAAGGTGAATTTTGAAGATGGAAAGCTATGATGTGTTTATTCCTTCAATGAAATGATAAAATACTCAATGAGACTTTCATTTACAATACCCTGTAAATCAGTCTATATCACGACTGAGGTCCTAGCATTATGATAACCTGTAGAAAAAAATGAAGGTGGTCATTTGTTGGCAATTTCTTTCTGTTCTCAGCAAAATCATATGAGAGAGAAAAGCTGAAAATAGAGCTAGCTCATCCGTGAACAAAGACATAATATTCACTCACTGATTTCATTCAACTTTTGAAAGTAGGAAAGACAAATTGTTTTTGACCCCCAAATTGAAACAGTTAGAAGACTTTGTCTTTCTTCAAGTTGTAAATCTACTTCTGATATGAAGGCAAAGTTGTTGCTTTTCATCCAAACCAAGTTTTTATTCTCATATGGTATGGTAGACCAAATAAGGGCAGCTCCCAGCTCATAGGGAGCAAGAAATCAAGAATCTTATTCCTACAGCCTGTAGGGACTGGATTCCTCCAATGACCTCAGTTAGCTTGGAAGCAGATACACCCAGGGTCTCTTGATAAGAGCCCAGCAGGCCAACATCTTGATTTCCACCTTGTGAAATTTGAAATGGAGCATTCAGCTGAGCCAACCTGTACTTCTGACCTACACAACTGGGAGGTAATAAATGTGTATTGTTTTAATCCAGAGTTTGTCGGACATGTTACAAGAGTGATAAGAAAGCTAATACAAATGGCTCCAAGGTATCAAAATGGGGGGGGGGGTGGTGGTACAGAAACTCAGCCAGAAAAAGACCAGAAAGTCAAACTAAAACATCGTATGTATATAAATTCTAACCAGACTTGTCTAGAATGTCTAACTAAGGAACTTAATTAAGTTCTAGAGTGGGTGTTTGATAATTGCTTCAGGCAATAATGGCTGTGTTTATTCCCCACCTCAAACTGGTCACTAAATTTGAGTTTGATAATTATCATTTCATTTCTGCTCCAATATGCATATTGGACATTGGGTATTGAGGATAAATTATATAAAATTTTCAGAAAATATATATTGTTTTGTTTTAAAGTACTTTTCATTTTAAATATTTGATATTTCAATATACATTAGATTTAGAAATCAATATTTTTATTAAATATTAGTTTAGCATCTGCTATATTTCAGGCATTTTGTTAGGTAAAAGAGATATTCAGGGTAATAAAACTTGCTTCTTCAACAATGTACAATTTAGTGGTAGAACATCTATATATTGTATGCCTAAGATAAATTCAGATGCTTTCATCAATAGGACAGTGGCAACTCACAAAACAGGAAGTATGATGAAGAGAAAAGAAGGACAGGGTCATACAACCCAGTTGTAAATGATGATTCTTAAGTAGTAAGATGTAAAATCTAAGAGAATTATTTCACTTCTCTGTGCCTCAGTTTCTCATCCAAAAGTAGAAATATGACATTTTCTGATTTAATAACTGAAATTATTAGCTATAATAAAGGTAAAGGGCTTAAAAATTAGGAAAAAAAAGGGGGGTGCCTGGGTGGCTCAGTCAGTTAAGCATCCAACTTTGGCTCAGGTCATGATCTCACGGTTCGTGAGTTCAAGCCCTGCATCAGGCTCTGTGCTGACAGCTCAGAGCCTGGAGCCTGTTTCAGATTCTGTGTCTCCCTCTCTTTCTCTGCCCCTCCCTCACTCATTCTCTCTCTCTCTTTCAAAGTAAACATTAAAAAAATTAAGCAAAAATAAAGGTAAAGAGCTTAGCACCCTTTTGGCTGCATTGTGATGAGTTTATAAAGAATATCATAATCAGAATGCTTTAGTGATAGTAATAATAGGTATTTTATTTTTCTAGCTTTTGGATCACTTGATCATCGGAATTCACATTCACATCTTTGAATTAGATTGCAGTTCACTCAAAGGTGGTATGTTTTAGGTGGATTCATCAATGTGAAAGGCCTCTCTGGCTGTCTTCCTTAGAGTAGAGTGGCAAGCATACTGTATATCTAAAAATAAAAGGGCACACACATTCAGATGGCCAAAAGGAAGACCTTGGCAAAATTCACTAGTTATAGTAATCCTAGTAATCTATTTGAGCATATAGCTGCCCAGAAAAAAGACTTTATTTCCCCATCCTAATACCTTGTATACAGGTGACACGATCTTGATTGATGTTATACTTATTGTAGACGCCAGATGAAGACTTTATCCCTGATGCACCGAGCACTGACCAGCCAGTGAACTGCCTAGCCAGACTTTAATATTAGAGAAAAACAAATCTTTATATTATTTAAACTACTGTCATTCTAGGATATCTATCATTCGCAGCTAAAACTTATCTTACTAGATATATTATTTAGGTATTTTGTCAAATTGTCTATATTAGAACCAAAAAGAGAAATATTTAAAAGTGATTCCCTGTGTGAAACAGAACCAGGTAAGGGAAAAGTTGGGGGAGGAGACTTCTTTTCATTTTAAGATCCTCAGTAAAAATTTGATACTTAAAATTTTAAATATAAGTTATGCTTAGTTATATATTTGTGTATATCTAAAATTTAGTCTTAAAACTAAAAACAAAAAAACAAGATACAAAAATAGAAGTAGAGGTAGGGCTTATGCATGCTAGAGATCACTGAAACCTGGAAAGCAGCAGACGTGGAAAGATGGTTCTATTAATTGGATAGAAACATTGTTACCATCAGTTATGTAAACTAAGAAGAAATATTACAGGGGGGTTGAGCAGCCACAGAAAGGTCCTTTAATAGAAATTTTATATTTTGGTTAACCCAGTATCATGAATTCCTTCCTACCTGAGATGATAGTTCTGTGTGTATTTATTATTGTAATGGAGGGCCCCATCCCTCTCTGTGGAAAGCTGTGAGGAAGAAAATACACAGTAAAACTTTGGACTGCGAGTAACTTGAGTAACTTGTTCCACAAGACAAGCAAACATTTCTAAAAATTTTAAGTTGATAAATGAACAATATGTTGCAATATGGGTAGTACATGTCACATGATCACAGCGGAGCCAATGGTTCTTGAAATTCACTTTGATATACCAGTGTTTTGGATTACAAGCATGTTTCCAGAATGAATTATGCTCACAAACCATTGTTTAACTGTATTCCCTTTGCTTTTCTTCCTGGCAACAATTATATGGCAGCATAAGTTTGAACTTTCATGAGACTGTTTCTTTGAACTTTGAAAGAATGATAGGAAAAATAATGCTATGGCCGCTGAGGGCCATAATGCTAGGTGCTGAGGGTCTAGAAACAGTGAAACAAATTGTGACTTTTTCCTCAGACTGAGCAAGTAGTACCATTATGGTTGCGTTGGTGGTTGTAACCTGCATTCTTCTTGTTCATTTTCTGAAATTCCTATACCTTTCCATTACATTCACTCTCTGACTAATTTAGTCACAGATAATTTCTGATTTTGTATGATAAACTTTGCTTGGTAATCTCTCTCTCTAATTAAATTCCATGCCACTCACTTCTCATTCTCATTCAGCATTGCAGGCCTATTTTCTGATCCTTGAACACAGCTCACATCTTTCAGCCACAGGTAATTGGAAAATGCTTCTCCTCTGCCTAAGTGTATTTTCCCACAAAGTTTTGCATGATTGTTTACAGTCAGATCTCCTCTCAGAGACAGAATTTCCCGGCCTTTACCCCTACTACTTAGAGTCAAATAAAAATTACTCTATTATATATTTATATGTTTGTATTTGCAGTTACGTTTAGTTGGCTTTTTAATTTTTAGCCTTTTTTCCCATTAAAATATAAGCTGTCTGAGACCTGGGGCCTCGTATGGCTTGATCATGGCTCTCTCTGTCAGCCAAGTAACCCAGAATGACACCTAATGTAATATTTTCTAAAGGAAAAATAAAAATGTAATTCAAAGAAAAAACTAAATTTGGATAAAAAGTTATACCAGAGGAATCTATATGATTTTTGAAAATATGCTTATTTAGCTCTGAGTTTTCTAAGTATTTGCTTTTATTTTAACATTGATATCTGTCGTTACATGCTTTTTCTGCTCTAATTATATAATATTTGTCATTTTATACCCTTATTTAATGGTTAGTTTGGTTCTATAAAGATTTGTCTGAGACAGTATAGGATGAGTTACTGCTCTGAGCACAGACTAGATCAAGGGAGCTGGGGAGTGGTAGCCAGGGGTGAGTCAAATAGATGACTCCAAAAGGCAAGGTTAGTAAAAACTCCAAACCATGAATCTGTTCTGAGGGGAGGTAAAACAAAAACAAACAAAAATTAGAGCGCCGTATGCTGGGAAAGAAAGGCTTATTAAAGCTTAAATGGAAGTTATTGGTGGGAAAACATTAGATTACGATTGTTCTCTTAAGTTCCTAGGCTAAACTTGACCACCTTTGGTCAACCAAGGTAATTGTTGAGCAATTTGTCAGGGCAGTACTGCCCCCAATTTCACGTGCCATTATTTCAGTCCAAACTACTTCCCCTTTGGACATAGTGTTCAATGTCAGTTCAGAAGGTTTACCTGGAAAGATCATTCTGTGGGTCAGAACAATACATTTGGGGATCAACTTCAAGGACATTCTGTACTTCAGACTGAAAATTCACACCTTATTCTGTTCCCTATCCTAAGTTATATTTAATCACTATGATGGAAATAATACACAAGAGGTTTTTCAGTGAGAATAAATGGTAACGTTAAGATAAAATTCATAGGCACTCCAAAATATCAAAATCATGCCCTCTTGAAATTTAAAGTTCAAAGATATTAAAGTACAAATGTAGCAGAGGTTGATTTTTTTTTTTTTTTTTTTTACCTTTTCACTGTTACAAGTTCAATATGTGAAACCCTGAAGTTGAAATAAACTACAAACAACAAGGATTGAAATGACATCCTTGAGCAAGGAAATGATCTTGATTTGTGGACGAAAGTGGATCGCCCGTTTAAACCAAGCACTAATGATCTAAGACTAGAAACTCTGCAGGATTTTGTAGTGCATGGTAATTCAGCTGCTGAGCAGTTTAAAAGCATCAAATGATCTTTTGCCAAACCACCCAATGCTCAGAAGCCTTTCTGCAGCCCCTGGTACTCTCTCTCTCTAATTTTTGCCTCAGCTAGAAATGCTCATGCAGACCTCTAAAGCTAAGAATTATCAGACATTCACGCTGTTTCTCTGGCATTTTCCCACCCTACGATGTCTCTGTAGAAACTACCACTTACCTGGAGGTCCCACCATGTTTGGTTTTCAAAAGAACCCAAAAGAAAGTTTCATCTTTCCCACTGGAATTCTTAGTGAATTGGGAATAAAATAAGGGAGAATCTGTTGAACTAAAATCACTGTTATTGCTGACAAGGACAAGTTGGAGGTTTTAGCCCAGAATTAGGAAGACTATCCCTTCACACTTCAGTCCCACAGGGAGGTGATGCAGGTAAACCATAGGGAGATCCTGTAGCTGGAAGCCATTAAAGCTTAAGAAGACCAAAGTTAAGACAGAGTTAAACATGCCAGATAACTCAATCACGCATTTGCAAACCAATTATCACTTCATCTCCCCATGTGTGTACGGTAAGAGAACAGAGAGAATCTGAATTGTTCATGGGGGAGCAATTTCCACATGCTTTTTCAATTAAGCTTTAACCATTTAGAAATTCTCTCTAATATCACCAGTTAGCTTTGCTACACCCTAAATTGTTATGTAGTAGCTAGATGTGAGCAGTGGAAGGAACATCCACAGGTAGTGTCCCAAGTCCTTGAAGTGAAATGATAGAGACATGAGCTAGAGGCAAGGACAGTAATACATATACATTAAAACCCAGAGGGCACAACATCCTGACCTGTGGCTTCCAAGACCTTGGGCCTGATAGATCAAGAGCCACAAGTGCAGAGCATGCTCTCTCCTCTTCCACCTCTGCCCCAGAGTAACCTCTAGACTCATCGTACTGTGTTTGCATTGCAGTTGTAGACCCCACCACCACCATCATGGAGAAAGACTGCCGAGATGGTTCTGGGTACACACCTTGTAGGGTCAAAAATTCCTCCTCCCAACCTGTGGGAGGAGTCCCCCAAATGATTGGAAACAACCTTAATAGAGACCACCTCACTGTATCTCACAGCTCCTCCCAATAATATCCAATCCCCAAACAACCTAAGGGCCTGTTCTACCTCCTGGAACCTGACTGCACTCCCACCTTGACAGTGTACTTTCACTTTAAAAACTGCTTTGTCCTTGCTACTTTCCTTCTGGCTGTCTTGATTTGAGCGCAGATCCCCATGTAAACCATCTTGTGGGGAATCCAAGGACCAAGACCTCCGTTCACCCAAGGCAGACTCTCTCACCAATAACAAAACCATAACAATATATAATAAAATATAAAAGAGAAACTAAGGTGGCATTTATCTGGGCTCCATGAAAATGTACACATAAACATATACATATATGACTTATCACATTAACTTTAGCTATGTCAGGTGTTTCGATAAGCATGCATAAATCTCAAAAAATGATATTTATGTGACAGTGATTATGTTAAGTAGCATAGCCCATATTAAAAAGTTCATACACACATGTATATGCCTATGTATATAATACCTCAATGTGTACTTAGGAGTATACAGATCTTTATTGTGTTTCACTCTTGTCCTATTTAATATCTATCTATTCCATACACCTTAGAAAGAAGTTGCGCGCGCACACACACACACACACACACACACACAAAGCCCCTCCCTTAATTTGACTAGTACATTCTGACCATTTCTATTTTGCTGTGTTCCACTTATTGTTTTTAATTACTGAGCCAGTTTCATGAGCCTGTAATAGCTTATACGCGTCAGTAGATACCTCTCGTCAAATCATAAGTATACAAGTATTTCCATCTTAAAATTAATATGTAAATTTCAGGGGGGCATTCTATTTTTGATATTTCAGCTTTTCCATTTTCACTTTAAAAATATCTAAATATAGGGGCACCTGGGTGGCTCAGTCAGTTAAGCCTCTGACTTTTGATTTCTGCTCGGGTTGTCATCTCAGGGTTGTGGGATCGAGCCCTGTGTCTGGCTCCACTCTGAGCTTGGAGCCTGCTTGGAATTCTCTTTCTCTTTCTCTCTGCCCCTCCCCAACTCATGTGCACGTGCACACACACACACACACACAGTCTCTCTCTCTCTCTTTCAATAAATAAATATTTTAAAAATATATCTAAATATGTATATTATTCAAATAGCAACAGTTCTGTATTAAAATTTCACTCACCAGTTACTGAGGTATTTTTCTTAGTGTTGATAAGAAATATCTATCTTTTCAATTATAATTAAAATTTAGATTTGTCATTTACAATATGAATACATAAATAGCAAGAATTACATGAAAAACTACTTATCCTTGTTATATTTCTTTTAATGTGCAGAAAATGCAAGCTTTATTGTCTAGGAAAGAAAATTTTGTGTTGATGGTTGTAACTAAATACAATATTATTTAAAAACATAAATTGCCATATGATTTACATACATGAGTTTTCAAATTAGGGGAAATTATATTTTGTTTTTTTAAAAGAGTTTCTTAATTTTGCTAATGCTAAATTCTTTAATTTTATAAGCAGAGAGAAATGTAGGGTTAAAAAAAAGGAATAAAACAGCATATGATTCTAATTCTCAACAGATATGCCTTAATAAAATTGGAAGTTATTTATAGGCAACAAATATATAACTGTAAAACAAACTCTATTGAAATTATTTAAATAGAGAGCATAAAATTCTGCAGTTGAGAGATGTAAAAGTGATAACGGAATTTAGATGAAAAATAACCAAAAAATGTGATTTAGTTATTATCATGAATATAATTTGTAACAGTCTGACAAGTGCAATCATGATAAATACATATAGAAGAGTTGAAAATATTGGGCATAGATTTTTCTATAGCAATGGAAATAGTGCACACATATCTTTTTGTTTAGATATCTTAATTTAAGAAGACAGGCATGTTTCTTTGAATTTAAAAGCTAACTTTTTACAAATGGACTGATGGTTCAAGTTAATTTATGTATATTTTTTAACTGATGTTATCACATTGATATATAAGCTGAAAAGTAAGTTCTCTGAAATTGAATCTGTATTAACAGGGATGACAGAACTGATTTAACTTTTCAGTTTCTACTTTTAAATGAATGTGTTTACCCAGAGGAAAAAATATATATTACACAGGAAATCTATATCTATATCTGTATCTATATGTATATCTATATCATCTATATCTTTATCTATATCTATATCTATATCTATATCTATATCTATATCTATATCTATCTATATCCTTCAGCCTTTCATTCTCTGAGCCTCATTTTTCAAAGGGGATGATGCTCTGATTAATTAATATATTTTAATGTAATAATTGCCAAATATTTCCAGAATGGAACACAATAATTGTGATTTATAAATAAATGAGTAAAGTAAATTTCACTCTACAGGCTATCAGCCATTTATACTTTATTGGATGTATTAGTCCCAGGGTCTAAAAAAGTCGGAGATGCCTTTTCTGTGATGTATAACAGTGTTCAGGGAATGAAAGAACAGAGCGTCAAGGGAAGTGAGGCGCATCTCACATACTCTCCTTCACAATCCTGAAAAGAGCAGAAATCTATCAAGAGAAATATGATCGAAGAGATGGATATAAGAGCACTTGACTTTTGAGAGAACCTGCAGAGTGTGTGGTTCCAGAGGAGATTTGAGTAACTATTTCTGTCTGTAATAAGAGCAAGTCCTGAGAGGTGACATATGAATGGCAGGTTTCCACTCCTCAGTTCCCTAAAAGCAGCTAATGCAGAACAATGAAGAAATGTTTGCTTTTCTTGAATCACTTCATAGATGCCTCTGTCATACTCAGAAAATGTGGTGATTCTTTTTAGTGGATTTCACTGCATATATGATCAAATAAGTCCTGGATTGCATGTCAGTTATGGAGCCATCCATTATTTTGATGGAATTGAAAAGATTGATGAAACAAATATATTTTATTTGGCCAAAGTTCTGCTTGTTTTATCTTAACACTCATTTAATTAATCACATTTCCTTTTTGTCTTTTGTATTATAAAATAGTTTAAATATACAGGAAATTAAGACATTAAAATGATTTTTAAATTCCACTTGCTTACAACAAAACCATTGCTTAAGGAGTGAAAGATTTAGTGAGGGAGAGTCTGAATTCTGCTATAAACTTTGCCCAAATCTCCAGCTGACTCCGAGGTCAAATTTAGACTAAAAGAATCCAATTTATATTTTATACACTGCACGTGAGATCTTTTAATTTCAGAAATATTAACTATCTATGCAAAATTATTATTCCTTAGGTGAACACAGAATCTAGAGTGCCTGCAACATATCACAATATCACAGGATAATAAAAATTACTTAATGTAAGAAAAAGGAGAGCATAACCCCTGATCAAAGGATAATACAATCAAGATGATCCAGACTTGAGTATCAGTTGATGAGAATATTAAAATTGTCATTATGAAGAAGCAAATTATACTGGTAAAAATACACAGGAAATCTCTGCAGAAATCTACAATTATAATAACAAAATGGAAATTTTAGAACCAGAAAACTATAATATCTGAAATTGAAAAAGAAATACTGTTTGAACAAAAGACTGCTTGAAAGAATGGAAGGGAAAGAAGAATCAGTCAACTATAGTTAAATCAAGAGAAATTATCTATTTTGAGGAAGAGTAAAAAAAAAAAGTTTTCAAAAGCAAAGTTGAACAGAGCCCTCAGGAAAATAGCAAATAGTCAAAAATGTTTGAAATCAGAGGTGCCTGGGTGGCTCAGTCAGTTGAGCGACCAACTTTGGCTCAGGTCATGATCTCACGGTTTGTGAGTTCATGCCCCTCATCAGGCTCTGTGCTGACAGCTCAGAGCCTGGAGCCTGCTTCCCATTCTGTGTCTCCCTCTCTCTCTGCCCCTCCCCCACTCATGCTCTGCCTCTCTATGCCTCAGAAATAAATAAACATTTAAAAAAATTTTTTTAAATGTTTGAAATCAGAGTTTCAGGAGGGAGAAAATGAAAAAAAAAGAAGAAGGAAAGAAATGATGCTTGATATTTTCTCCAATTTGGTAAACAGCTTAAATTTATGGGTTCATAACACAGAGAGCCCTGAATAAACACACACACACACACACACACACACACACACACACACACACACACACATTATCATAGTCTATTTGCTTAAAAATGATAAAGATAACATCTTTAAAGTATATGAAGGGAGGGAGAACATATTGCAATGAGTGACAATTTAAAAACACTATTGACTATTGACTTACCAGAAAAGATGAGCTTCAGAATACAATATCTTAAAGTGCAAGGTAAAATATCAATACAGAGTTCTTATCGGTGAACATATGCTTCATGAATGGTCAATAAAAACATTTGTAGTTTAAAAATAAGATTTATTTTTTGTTTGAATGTCTTCACTAAAACAATTGTTATAGGATGTTTTTCCATCTAGAGGGAAATTACTTAGAAAGCTTTTAAAATTTTACATATTTTCTTGGGGTGCCCGGGGTGGCTCAGTCGGTTGAGCGTCCGACTTCAGCTCAGGTCATGATCTCACGGTTCATGAGTTCTAGCCCCGCGTCAGGCTCTGTGCTGACGGCTCAGAGCCTGGAGCCTGCTTCGGATTCTGTGTCTCCCTCTCTCTCTGCCCCTCCCCCACTCATATTCTGGCTCTCTCTCTCTCTCAAAAATAAATAAACATTAAAAAAAGTTTTAAAAAAATAAATAAAATTTTCCATATTTTCTACTATTTATTTATAATTATTTATTTATGTAGTATATATTTTGAATCTTGAATGAATGGAATCAACAGTTTAAAAAAATTGTGGCCTAGTACATGGAAAAACTTCAAACTCTTCCATGTTTTTTAAAATTATTATGTTTTGGGATGCCTGGATGTCACAGTCTGTTGAGCTTCAAGGCCTGCTTTTGGATCATGATCTCATGGTTCTTGAGTTTGAGTCCCACATCGGGCTCACTCCTGTCAGCATAGAGCCTGCCTGCGATCATCTGTCCCCTTTCTGACCCTCCCCCTGTTCACACACTCTCTGTCAAAAATAAACTTTAAATAATTATTATGTTTTAGATAATTATAGATTTATATGAAGTTATAAGAAATAACATAGAAATATTTTATGGCTATTTGCCCAGGTCCCCCAATAGCAACATATTGCAAAACCAAATACAATATCAAAATCATGTTCCTGACATTGTTAAAGAGTGTTTCCATTACTACAAGGAAACCTCATGTTGTCTTATAGATGTATTCACTTCACTTTTCCATACTCTTTCAGTCCTTTACCATGGCAACCACTAATCTGTTCTCCATTTCAAAATGTTATGTAAATAGGATTACACAGAATAAAATCTTTTGGGATTGACTTTTTTTTTCTTTTACTCTCTATGATTCTCTAGAAAACAATTCAAGTAGTTGTATTTCAACAGTACCTTTAGTATAACCATTTTTTATTGATGAATTGTATTCCATGGTACGGATGCATTACAGTTTGGTTAACCATTCGCCTTTTGAAAGGCATCTGGATTTTTTCCACTTAATGATGCCATTAAGAATAAAACTGCCATGAACATTTATGTACATATTCTGTTTTGTTTTATTTGTTTTTATGAATGCTCACTTTCATTTTTCTGAGATAAATGCTCAAGAGTAGAATTGCTGGGTGCATAGTTGCATAGTTAGTTTTATTTAAGGAGCTTTACGCTGTTTCCCCAAGTGGTTGTACATTACATTCCTACCAGTCACATATGGGGGATCTACCTTCTCTGCATTGTCACCAGAATTTGAGTTGTTATTCTTTTTTTTTTTTTTACTTCAGCCATTCTGATAGATGTATAGTGATGTCTCCTATGAATTTAATTTATATCTCTCTGATCGCTAATGATATGAACATATTTCCATGTCCCCTTTTTTCCATATGTATACATTCTTCAGTGAAATAACTATCCGTGTCTAATGCTATTGGGATAAACACTGGGTGTTGTATGTAAGCGATGAACCTTGGGAATCTACCCCCAAAACCAAGGGCACACTTTACACACTGTATGTTAGCCAACTTGACAATAAATTGTATTAAAAAAATGCTACTTTCAAGTTGATTTTTTTAATAGTCAATATTTGAGAATATTTTATATATTATAGGCAATAGTCCTTTGTAGAGTAGGTGATTTACAGATATTTTCTCCCAGTCTGTAACTTGTCTTTTCATCCAGTTAGAAGTGTTTTCTCGGAACTGATTTTTCTTTTTGTAGATTATGCTTTTGTTGTCAAATACAGTAATTCTTTGCTTAGCCCTATCTCCTGAATATTCCCTTCTTTATTTTTTCAAAACTTTTACAGTTTACCTTTGTATATTTAAACTTGTGATACAATTTGAATGATTTTTTTTTTACAAGGTATGAGGTTTCTTTCTTACTTTTTTTCTTTTTCTTTTTCTTTGCCTATGGATATCCAATGATTCTAATTTGCTAAAAAATCTGTTTTGCTTTTGTCAAATTGGTTTTACATCTATGACAAAAACCAATCTGTTATGTTTGTCTGGGTGTATATCTGGTTACTCTGTTCTTTTTCATGGATCTACGTCTGTTCCTCTACCAATGCTACAATTGTTTATTATAGTTATATATTAATTTGAAAGCAAGTAGACTGAGTTCTTCCACTTTATCTTCTATTTCAAAATTATTGTATATATAAATGAATTCCTTTCCTTTTCTACATCGATTTTAGAATAATCTTGTCTGTGTCTACAAAAATCATCCAGGCATTTTGACAAGAATTACACTAAATCTGTATCTAATTTGGGGGATAAATTATAATTTAACTATGTTGAATTTTCCAACCTATTGAATTGGTGTATTTCTCCATTTATTTATACCTTCTTTTACTTTTTAAATTAACACCCTTTATGTATTTTGTCATGTTTACAAGGAAATATTGCATTTTTTAGCAGTTTGAAATGGTATTGCATTTTTAATTTTGATGTCAACATATTCATCGCTAGTGTATAGAATGTAGTTGATTTTTGTGTGCAAATCATGTGATGTTAGTGTACTCACTTATTAATTCTAGGAGATTAGATGCTTTGAATTATTTTGTAGACAAACATATAATCTGCAAGTAGTGACTCTTATATTTAGTTCTTTCCAACCTGTATACCCATTATGTATTTTTGTCACTATGCTGTCCTGGCTAGAACTTCCAGTACTATGATGACTAAGAGAAGATAGAGATGGCGTCTTGGCCTTGTTCCTAATTTTACGGGAGAAAAGTGTTTTCCTAATAATTATAATGTTAGCTTTAGTTTTTTTATAGATGCTCTTTGCCAAATTAAGGATGTTTCCCTCTATCCTTATTTGTTACAAGGTTTTTGTTTGTTCGTTTGTTTATCTTGTATGAGCATTGAATTTTATTAAAAGCTTTCTTTCTTTTTTTTTTTTTTTTTTTTTTTGGTGATGAGGGCAAATCATTTAATATGATTGTGTGATTTTCTTTTTTAGCCTGTTTGGCCAAATGGTTCCTAGCTGGTCAACGTTTTTTCTCTCCACTTTTCAGAGTTTTGTTGACTAATATGTAATGCCCAGAAGTTTATCTGAACATAGAAGGAAAAAAGGGGAAAAGTAAATCTACTGCATCTTCCTTGAAGTGGAAATAATGTGTTTTTGAAAAACATGAATCCTTGTACATTTTGTGGTATTGACTTATAGTTATCCAAAGGTATATTTCATGTTTAAGTTATATATTCTTCTTAGTAATATTTTTTTTTGCTTTGTATGTATTTTAGACTTTGTTACTAAGTGCATACAATTGTAGTCACAATTTTCTAGGGAATTGTAACTTTTATTATCAAATAATAATCTTCTTTATTTTCCAATGAAAAATTAACCTGTTATTCTGATAATACTATAGTCTAAAGACGTTTCTCTTATCTTAGTGTTCCCTTGATACATTTCCTTTTATTGAAGTTAAATTTTCTTTGAATTTATGGAAGATGTGAAGGTTTAAGCTCACGTTGTTAAGTTATAAATTAGTGTTGTAATATAATCAAGCTATTTTTACCCTGAAATTCCTCAATATCATATTCCTAGGTCTCTTATCAAGATTATGAAGCCTAGATCCCTGTTCTGTATCAAATGATCTGATGAGGAATAGGAAAGCCATATAAATTCTTTTCATTCTTTCTCTGTAAATTTTATATGAAGATACTATTCCAGGGCTCTTCTGCTTGCTGTTGAGTCTTTTTTAAAATTATTACTATTATTATTATTATTATTATTATTATTATATTTTATTTGAGAGACAGTGCAAGAAGGGGGAAGGGCAGAGGGAGAGAGAGAGAATCTTAAGCAGGATCCATGAAAGAAACTTGGGGCTTGATCTCATGACTCTGGCATCATGACCTGAGTCAAAATCAAGAGTCAGATGCTCAACCAATTGAGCCACCCTGATACCCCACCATTGAGTCTTTTGCCTTTATTTGCTCAACAGTGCAAAATTAAAACATACTTTTGATAAGCATAGGAAAAAAATAAGATTTTAGTCTTCCAGATATCAAGCTCTATTGAAAGTCACAAAAATAAAAACTTTGTGGAATTAACAGGGAAACAGAACAAACATCAAATTTGTTTTATTGAGATCAATTGCAGAATGCCTGTATAAATTAGTAATTGTATAGATTAGAATATAAGGTAATGATTGTAATTTAGTCAAAGCAATCATTGAGGAACTTTTTAAAAGTAAAAATTAATAATATAAATATAAATTTTATATAGAAATTCAACTTGAGAATTAAAATATTATCTGTGTTAAAGATTGGATACAGAAAAAATTATTTATCAATATTAAGTTTAGTATGGTGAGAGTTTTGGCATTGTTTGGTTGATTAACATAATACTATGTTCTGATTGTTTGAGCTCCCTTCCCCCCAACTAATATATTGAAATCCTGATGCCCTAACATAATGGTATTAGTAGGTGAGGCCTTCTAAGGTTCTTAAATCACAAAGATGGAACCCTTATAAATGGGGTCTTCAGAGAAATCCCTAATCCATTCAACCACGTGAAGACCCAAAATGCTGCATAACAGAAGACAACCCTATTCCACCATGCTGGCACCCCAATTTCAGATTACCAGCCTCCAGAACTATGAGCAATAAATTTCAGCTGTTTATAAGCTGCCCATTCTACAGTATTTTTTAACTGCAGCCTGAATGAACTAATCTTCAAGATTGCTTTAAGAATAGTCCACTTTTGACTCTTAGTTGAGAGAAGTCTTTGCATTTAAAATGAACATGGTGGTGTATTTATTCCAAAGTGCAAATTCTGTGATTGTGAAAATTTCTTTCTACTATTCTCCTGCTTGATTATTACAGATGATTTAAGTGATTTCTATTCTTTCCATTTTTACTATACCATCATCATAAAAGAAAAGCATTTATATTTCTAGTGTGATAATAGATGAGAGCTGGGTAATTGTTAGGTTTATTTTAAGGTATAAAAGAACAATATTACAGGGGTCCCTGGGTCGCTCAGTTGGTTAAATGTCCCAACTCTTGATTTTGGTTCAGGTCACGATCTCCTGATTTGTGAGATCAAGCCCCGCTGCACTGACAGCACAGAGCCTCCTTGGGATTCTCTTGCTCACTCTCTCCACCCCTCTCCTGCTTGTGCTCTCTTTCTCAAAGTAAGCAAACATTTTTTTTTTTTTAAAAAGAACAATGTTACAGAAAATTTAGAATTCAACCAAAAAAATGCCAATGAATTTTTACATAGAATTCTTATCTCAATAACAATTTCTTCTCTGCATTCTATATTTACAGAGCAAATAATTTCCCTGTGAAGAAAATTATTTCAAAATACACAATCAAATAATTTGTGGCCAATAACAAAAATACCCATGTGCTTTCCCCTTCTTTGTGTGCAAGTTTTATTTTTAATATTTGAACATATCCAAAATTTGAAAGGTTCAGTAACTAGAAGTTTCCTAATTGTTTCTATTATATCAATATACATGTATCAAAGCATGATGGCTCATTTTGGTTGACAGTTTGACCACTATCAAATATGATGTCTTAAAATTCTGTAGTATAAGAAGTAATGAAATGACCTCAGCTGTTCTGTGTGTGTGTGTGTGTGCGCGCGCACACGCATGTGATTTTGCTCTGTATTTTATAAATGATACTATGTTTTGTGTTCAGTGTAACTAATGCTCCTATTCTGTATGAGTCTTCTGACTTCAATATGCATAGCTTCTTATCAATAATAGGCAGTTAGCTTACTTCCTAAGGTAGAAGAGTTTACTAACATTGGAATGGATAAGTAGAGCTCTAGTTTTATCTACTGTACTCACAAAACCAGAGAGCCGTGCCTAATAGCCATGAGATATTTTCTTTTATTTCTTCAGACGTAGATACCAAGATTAAAGTTGATGTCTCTAAAAACGGTGAATAACAGCAACAAATTCTCTTTGATATATATCTGCTAGAAATTCAATATCTATGATTTTAGTATTCTAGGAAGAATTCAGACTTTTCAAGCATCTAACAGCTAAATTCCTGTGAGATACTACTTTTTTTTCCCACTTATTAAATGGAATATGTAAACTTTTAAAAATTTCAACTGATAGCAGGTATTTGATTGTAAAGCCAGGAGAGACAATGTCAAATTTTCTCAGAGTTAACAGCTCTATTTTTGTGAAATATTAATCATAAAAGGATTTAGGAAATCCACCCCATTCTTCTTTATTTTATTTAACCTCTTGGATGTATAACTAAGTCTGGAGATTCAGAGCATAGGAAGAATATACATTTTACCACAGATTTCTAAACTGGCATGAAAGTTATATAATTCGATCCAAATGCTCTTTTTAAATAATAGTTCTTGAAAATAATTAGGAAGAATAACTTTAATAAATAAATGCTAATGACATATTTTAAATAATATCTGTAATGATTAGGTATCTGTATTTCATTTTTTCATTATTTTAATAAAAAAGTATTTCTTTTATGGTACAGCATCTTCATGAGAAAAGTGAGAAAGGTACAAAGTGGGTAATTTTATCAGGTCTGTTTTCTGTGAGAAGATTAATATATGTAGGTTTTTGGAGAAGGAGCTCAATTGCCTGAAGATTTATGAGGCACAGAGCAATATAAGTGGGTCTCTGAAGACCCACAAATAATAATACATACATAAATCCAGATTCTGACATCCTAGTGGGTCTTTTTAAAAAAAAACTCTGGAAAGAAGTCAGAAAATTTAATAGCACAACTCTATCTTTAAACTATTTGAAATCCACAATAATATTTTATTCTTATGGATTATTTTATCACAACAATGGTGTGAAAATAAATCTGGACAATATTCACTATGGGAAATATAGAAAGCATTTTTAAACCTCAGTTCTATTTTCCTCATAAATCTCCCTTTAAATCACCATACTGACTATTCTGAATTCATTTGTAGCAAAAAGGAAGTTCTAAATGGTTTTAATTTTTAATAAACTAACTTCTTTTTAAAGGTCTCAAAGGCAGCTAAGGAGTTTAATGACCTCCCTGAACAATTTAGATTATAAAAATATTCTGAGACACTTGCATCAAATGAACATAGTACCTCTTTATTTAAATGTTTAGAGATTGGTGACATTTTGAAGTAAAAAGTAATTATTTAGGGTATCCCTATTTTGTGTCAATGAAATTTTACATTATTAGGTGTGTGCCAACACATAACTCCAAAACCTACATTTGAAAATGCAATAAATAATGACAATAAAACTATTCTTATACTGTGTTCTTTCTTCTGCCTGACCACCCTCTACTCCTCCCATTGCTATTGCTGCTAATATAGCAACAACTGTTGTAACAGTAGTTCAGCCACATTTCCTATGACACAGTGCTTAACACAAAAAAACATTTTTACAGAATTCCATTTAATGTGCACTAGTTAAATGTCAAATTATTGTAATTTACAACTCTTTTAATGTATAAGAAAAAGTAAAATTTTAATGACATTTTCAAAATTATTTATGTAATATACTGTCTAGGTAGAACTTCCACATAGAACATACATCACATCTGGTCCCTGTGCCAATAATAGCAAAATAGTTGCCTAGTGTTTCTAGGAGTGAAACCATTGTTTTAGCTCATAAAGGAAAGTAGCATATTGGAATTGTGGCCCTATGGTATAGAAGTGTAAGACATCTCCATTTTCTCATCTATAACGATGTTCAATAAGAGATGAGGTTAAAGTCCCTTGTGAAGTGTAGACACTGAACATTTTAAAGTTAGATGCAGTCAATGAAAGCATTTAGAACATGTAATTAATATAATACTATATTGCTCTGTTTTTATAGTAATACTAGTTAATGTATTTTGAGTAAATTATATAAAAGATACCTGTCGCATCTGATAGAGTCCCTTTAGAACTTTACTTTAAATTGTGATAATGTGATTCCATTATTCTATAGTATATGACCTCAAATTTGTAATGAAATATTAAAATAACTTGAAGTAAAATCATTTTATCTTTCTGGAGAAAAAAATAATTTCTGGGTGTTGAGTTTGATAATAGATGTTTTTCGGAAGATGTACAGATGGCTAGCAGACACATGAAAAGATGCTCAATATCACTCATCATTAGGGAAATACAAATCAAAACTACAATGAGATATCACCTCTTGCTAGTCAGAATGGCTAAAATTAACAACACAGGAAATAACAGGTGTTGGCAAGGATGTAGAGAAAAGAGAATGCTCTTAAACTGTTGGTGGGAGTGCAAACTGGTGCAGCCACTCTGGAAAACAGTGTGGAGGTTCCTCAAAAAGTTAAAAGTAGAACTACCCTACCATCCAGAAATTGCATTACTAGGTATTTACCCAAATGGTACAAAAATATTGATAAGACTGGATATGTTCACCCTGATGTTTATATCAGCATTGTCAACAATAGCCAAATTATGGAAAGAGCCCAGCTGTCCACTGACTGATGAATGTATATAGAAGTAGTGTGTATACACACACACACACACACACACACACACACACACACACACACACACACAATGGAATATTACTTAACCATCAAAAATAATGAAATCTTGCCAGTTGCAAGAACGTGGATGAGGCTAGAGTGTGTTATGCTAAGTGAAATACGTCAGTCGGTGAAAGACACATACCATATGATTTCACTCATATATAGAATTTAAGAAAGAAAACAGACGTACATTGGGGGAAAAAGAGAGAGGCAAACCATAAAACATATTCTTAACTATAGACAACAAACTGAGGGCTGTTGGAGGGGATGTAGGCAGGGGATAGGTTAAATGGGTGAGGGGTATTAAGGAAAGCACTGTGATCCACACTGGGTGTTATATGTAAGTGATGAATCACTGAACTCTATTCTTGAATCTAATATTATGCTATATGTTAACTAATGGGAATTTAAATACAAGCTAGAAACTACACAAAAAAAGAATTTGAAAATGGAAAAAGCATGATCTATTTTTTGTTTATCCAATAAATATATTTATTCATTCGTATTTTAAAAAAGGACTTCTGGAATAGTGCATATTTATTTTCTCAATATATATATGAAAACCTCTTCATTGGGATGTATAAATCTCAAAACAAACAAACAAACAAATAAGCAGAATCTCTAAATGTTTATAGTTTACCCTGGGAGAGAGTTGGAAAATACCTTACAGTTTCATTAGCTTTTCATGTTACTACATACAATTCAGAAAATTCCTGTCGTGTTAAATCAGTCTTGTAGACAGATGCAAAAGAGATCAAACCAATTTAAATTATTTCAGTCAATTTTATTTCACTGTTTATGTCATGGTAGAAAGCCTCTATTCCCTAATATGCTAATATTATATATATATACACACATATATATATCTACACAACATACATACACACACACACACACACACATATATATATTTAAATTTTTTAATATTTATTTTTGACATAGAGACAGAGCATGACAGAATGGGGGAGGGGCAGAGAGAAAGGAAGACACAGAATCCAAAGCAAGCTTCAGGCTCTGAGCTGTCAGCACAGAGCCCAATGCCGGGCTTGAACTACCCAACCGTGAGATCACGTACTTAGCCGAAGTTGGACACTCAACTGACTGAGCCACCCAGCAGCCCCCATATTTTACATGCTTTGTTATATAAAATTTTTTTATATGTTTATTTATTTTTGAGAGAGAGAGACAGAGACAGAGTGTGAGTGGGGAGGGGCAGAGAGAGAAGGAGACACAGAATCCAAAACAGGCTCCAGGCTCCAAGCTATCAGCACAGAGCCTGATGTGGGGCTAAAACTCATGAGCTGTGAGATCATGACCTGAGCTGAAGTAGGAGGCTTAACCAACTGAGCCACCCAGGTGCCCTTGCTTTAGTATTTAAATTAGAATATTTTATTGATTAGAAATGCTTATTTTCCATATTCAACATTTTCAAAATTGAAATGTCTTGCAATCAATAGGAGCACATTATACCATAGCTTAATTCTCACCTTTTTTGTTTCTTAGTGATACATGAAATCATGTTATGTCTTACAAATTATGACATATAAAATATAATGATACATGTTTTATAAAAGCATTTACTATCTATATAATACATGTGCTTGGAAAACAATCCATCTCTATATTCTGCCTTTATAAAATATTGATCTAGTAAAGGATAATTACAATCAAGAAAACACAATGTGCTCAGATGACTATGCCTGTAGAATAATGCAATAAAATCATTTTATTTTTAATTTTTTTTAACGTTTATTTATTTTTGAGACAGAGACAGAGCATGAACGGGGGAGGGGCAGAGAGAGAGGGAGACACAGAATCGGAAGCAGGCTCCAGGCTCTGAGCCATCAGCCCAGAGCCCGACGTGGGGCTCGAACTCACGGACTGTGAGATCGTGACCTGAGCTGAAGTCGGACGCTCAACTGACTGAGCCACCCAGGCGCCCCAATAAAATCATTTTAAAGGATAGGTGGTTGTCTGTGGGTTCTATTAATATGTGAACACATGCAGAAAAAAATGCATACTTATTAACCCTTGAAAACTCCAAATACATACTAGATATTATCCTACTATTTTTTAAAAATTTTTAATGTTTTTTTTGACAGAGAGAGACAGAGCATGAGCGGGGCAGGGCAGAGAGAGAGGGAGACACAGAATCCGAAGCAGGCTCCAGGCTCTGAGCTGTCAGCACAGAGCCTGACACGGGGCTCGAACTCACACAACGCAAGATCATGACCTGAGTTGAAGTCGGATGCTCAGCCAACGAAGCCACCCAGGCGCCCCTATCCTACTATTTTAAAAACTAATTACATGAAGCAATTCTATTTAAGAGAAATATATAGTACTGAGAATCTAATAATGTAATGACAATCCCCTTGATGAGACATATACATTTATTTTTAGAGATTTTGAGGTGTTTTAAATTTTCATAGACAATATTCCAATATACTTCAACTCTTGCCAGTATTCTGGGGGGAATAGCATTTTGTCCCTCTCTGAACTACTTACTGTATTTGATAATCTGCCCCTATTATCCTGTTTCCCTCCCGTATAGATTTCTTTATTGGTTCATTATACTATAATTTATTTTAGTGCCATACCTCTTTTATTATTAATTTTTATCATATTTGTCCTAGTTGCTTATTTTTTATCATCTTTACATTTATATTTATCAATCATATACACATTGAAATTACATGGCTAGAAATTCAAAAACCCTGATATTTGAGCTATTCACAAATGATTACATCAGGTAAGTCTCAATATCAAGGTTTTCAAATTTCTTGACTGTAAGCGAGGGTGAAATTCCTTGCTTTAATCCATCTTTGGCATGTTTCACATTTTGTTTCTTACATTAAAAACTATTTCTTAGGGACTCTTGGGTAGCTCAGTTGGTTAAGCGCCCAAGTCTTGGTTTTGGCTCAGGTCATGATCTCACACTTTGTGAGACTGAGCCCTGTACCTGGCTTTGGAGTTCTGCATTGACAGCTTGGAGCCTCCTTGGGATTCTTTCTCTCCCTCTCCCCCTGCCGCTCCCTGACTCGCACTCATGTGTTCTCTCTCTCTCTCTATCAAAATAAATAAATAAGCATTAAAAAAATTTTTCTTTACCATTGTGTTTTATTTTTACTACTTGAAAAGTATAGATTATTTGAACATCAGTAAAAAATTTAAATATTAGATAAGGTATTGCCAATAATATTTTTGCTGTTCTTTAGAATAATATCTATAAAAAGCCAAATGGATAGCTATACTACAATCTCAACTATTCTTTTCATTTAATTGAAATACCAATTATTTCCAAATTTCCAAATTCAATAGACTAGTGCCTGGCAATCTTCTTAAATGGCCAGATACAAAATGTATTAATTCAAGTGCTATGTAGTTTCTGTCGCATCTATTTCGTTGTGCTGCTGTACCTCAAAAGCAGCCACAAGTGCATATGTATGCATTCCAATAAAATTTTATTTATAGGGTGCCTGGGTGTCTCAGTCAGTTAAGCTTCCAGCTCTTGATGTCTGCTCAGGTCATGATCTTGCAGTTGTGGGATTGAGCTCTGAGTCGGCTCTATGCTGACAGTGCAGAGACTGCTTGGGATTCTCTCTCTCCCTCTCTCTCTATCTCTGCCCCACTCATGAGCACATGTGCTCTCTCGCTCTCTCTCTCTCTCTGTCTCTCTCTCTCTTTCTCTCACTTTCACAAAAATAAATAAACTTAAACAATTTTGTTTATAAAAACAGATGTCAGTCCCATGGGCCACAGTTTGCCTACCTTTGAAAAAGCCAATTATTGGTTTTATTTTTTTTTTGACCTTTGTTTTTCTGAAAATAAAATGGTGTTTTGACTGCTCATTTCTTCATAAAGCCTGTGTACTTTAACATTAGTACCATTTACCTACTTGAATAAAATAAAATATAAATTTGTGCTTGTTTTTGCTAGATTTACTCAGTCCATTTCTTGAAAGGTAATTCTAAGACTGCATATAGCTACATAATTTTAATTTTGTTTTGTAGTCATGACTATGAAACTTAGAACTTCTGCCAAAATTGTATTCCTGAATTCCACCATTAAATATTATTTTACTTATTATATGTAATCTTACAGAAACTTTAAGTTTAATAATATTCAATCTTAAGTGATTTCGCCCAAGCCTTCTCAAAATTAGAACTTAAGTAAGCACGACATTTTCATTGATCTCTTACCTAAATTAGAAACAGGGTTCTTGCTAGATCCTCTCTTGTCTTGAAATATTGCATTGAACCGATGACAAAGAACTTTTAATTTTTTTTAACGTTTATTTATTTTTGAGAGAAAGAGACAGAGCATGAGTGGGGGGCGGTCAGAGAGAGAGGGAGACACAGAACTGGAAGCAGGCTCCAGGCTCTGAGCTGTCAGCACAGAGCCTGACGCGGGGCTCAAACTCACAGATGGCGAGATCATGACCTGAGCCGAAGTCGGACGCTTAACCGACTGAGCCACCCAGGCGCCCCAATGACAAAGAACTTCTATTCCTATTTCCTAAATATTTTGCTCACATTTTTTATACTTATATTTTTTCTGGTTAAAGAATTCATAATTTATTTGATAAACTCACACTATCATTCCTAACTCTAGCACCATCTCCCTCAGCATCATCCACTGTGCTACTGCTAGACATACTTGATCAGATCACTCATTTTTATAACCTGCATTTACCTTTATAACTTACATAATGATCTAATTTCTTACCTCTGTACACAGAGCTCTTAATGACCTGAAGGTTTTTTAACTCTCTTACCTGTCTAGTTGTGTTTTCCCTCACATACTCTTCCACTTTCCATCTACCAATACTAAAAATAATGGTTGTTTAATGAACATACCATTCTCTTTCATTTTTTCTGGGCATATGCTAATTTAACCTCAGATGTCTTCCTCTACATACACATATTAACAGCTCTTACTCATTTCTTAACTGGGTAGAACTTTTAAATATTCTGAAAAGTATTTCCTACTGTTTCATTTTATCCACTTATACACTTGTACATTTTAATCTATTTTCATCATTTTCATTATTTAAATCTGTACTTTATACTATAATACTCTGTAATGTATTTGTTTCTCATTAGGATGTAAAACTCTTATGGATGGAACACTGCATGTAATAAAACTCCAAATATAATAGGCAGGTAGTATATTTTTTTAAATGGTTAAATTAAATAAAGGAAAAGTGAAAGGCAACTGTTGGAAAGAATAAATGGATGAGGGAGGAATAGAATCTTCTTTATATTTTTGGAAAAGATTCTATACATTTTATTATACTTCATTTTCATTCAAAATTAAACTTTTATGTTATTTAAGCTCTGCCCTTGATCTTACTTCTCCTCTTTTAGGATAGATACATTAATTTCTTAGTACAGTACATACAATAAAATTTTATTTCCAATTTCCTATGTAAGGAAAAAAATATGACAAACATACTTTTATGCATATAACAAATATGAATCAAATGCTTTCAGTTTATAAGGAAAAACAGGACCTTATGTTGTAAGGTGATAAATACTCACCGTTAGACATACATTAAATAACTTTTGGTAATTTTGAATATGTCCTAAGAATGCCATTAAGCAATGTCCATAAATTAAAGTCAATTGATGAATGCATAAACACATTTTTAAGTGAAAAATCTGGCCTATTATTATTTTTATTCAATTGAGTATATATCTTAGCATATTCTCTAATATAAATAGTACACTTTATATATTTGTATATATACTTATATTTATCTATGGGCATATGGTTGCTATAGGCAGACCATCTTTCACAGCAGGATGGGTTTTCACATTGGTGTTTTTTGGGTATGTTTAGTCATGGACCCGTTTGTTCAAACCAAAATCTTACTTAAAAGACCAATATCAAACAATCCAATAAAAAAAAAAAAGTAGATATGCTCTGTTTGAAATGGAGGTCAGGGCTCAGAGATACATCTGCCAGGAGCACAGCTCTCACTTCACTGGTTAACAAATAAGGAAAAATGCAGGCACTATTAAAATATCTGCACTTAGGTCTCTAGTGTTTACCCTGTTTTTGTTTTGTGCTGTTTTAGGTTCATTACCCATGGGTAGAGTAAATTGCTTAGAGAATGCTTTTCTGATTGCCTTGGGATGACAAGAATTGGATTAGAGGTATTAAAAGGATTGTATCAGTAATAATTTCTAACAGTTATATGTCCCTCATTAAAAAATTGAATTCAGTATCACTCTCTTTTAGAAGGATATGTTAATTTCCCTATTATAATTAGTATTTCTATATGTGAAATAACCACAAGAGGCATATTTCATTATTTATCTTATCATAAAAAGTTGAACTGCTGATGATTACTGTAGCCTCTATAGCTGTAAGATATGTAATATTTTGTTTGAGAATTAAATATAAAACACAAATACTGCAAACTTTTCAATCTTTTTCTAAAGAATGAATATTTGATGGTTTCAATAAAGATGACATTCAACTAACACTCCTAAAAACAACTCGGGATCCATTCATACACATTGCTTAATGAATTCATCTCCTTAAAAAATATTCTTGGGGCGCCTGGGTGGCTCAGTCGGTTAAACGTCCGACTTCGGCTCAGGTCATGATCTCACCATCCGTGAGTTCGAGCCCCACGTCGGGCTCTGTGCTGACAGCTCAGAGCCTGGAGCCTGCTTTGGACTCTGTGTCTCCCTCTCTCTCTGCCCCTCCCCTGCTTGCACTCTGTATCTCTCTCTCAGAAATAAAAAAATTAAAAAAAAAAATTAAAAAAAATATTCTTGAAGGTTGATAATTCCAAACTCTCTGTTTTACATAGATAGATAAATGATAGGTAGGTAGGTAGGTAGGTAGATGATAGAGAGAGGAAGAGAGAGAGATAAAGATATAAGGTACACAAAAAATATATACTGTATATTCTTTGCTTTTTTTGGTATGTTTTATTTTCTATGTATATATGCCTAAGGAAGCATATTGTTTGATTTTATATGTCTTTATAAAGCTGCCACGTTTTTAATATAGTCCTCTGTAACTTCTTGATTCAGTATTATATTTAGGAGATTCATCAATGTGGATCCTTTTAATTGAAGGTAATTTAACCTCAAAGCTATAATGTCTTCCTTTGTACAAATATTACCCAATTCACTTAGTTGGTTTTTTTTTTGTGTGTGTATGTGCATGTAGTAAGTGGTATTTAAGTTTTTTGGATAGTTTTTCTTTTAAAATCACTGTCATCAGAAGTAATTTTTATATGTTAAATCACATCCATGTACATCAATTTTTTGGGGAAATATTTCTAACTTTTGAAATAACCATCACAAGGTCATGTCAGATGATGAAAAAGATCTTGACATATTAGCTAACTTTATAACTTCTGATGAGCTGCTTATCCTCTCTATGTTACGGTTTCTGCTTAAATGGGGAGCACTAAAATGCCAGATTTACAGGTTTCTGGAGAATTAAATTCCTTAGATCACTGGTTGTCACAGTTAAGTATTCAGTGAACTTTAGTGATAAGAATAATATTTATTATTACTATTTTAGTATTACATAACCGGAATGTAGTATCAGTAATATAATTACCACTCTATATCTTATATAGTATATATATCTATATTATATCTTTTAGTATATAAGATTACATATTATATACCAATTGTATAATATTTTAATACATAATGTTACATATTATATATCAATTGTATAATATTAGCTGTAAAATAATTACCAATGCTATTGCATAGTTATATTTTATATTTTATTATTATAATTTACTCAGAACCGATGATTGTTAATGACATGAATTACAGTCCATTTTTTCTCATTTGGCTAAATCTACACCCCAACGCCAGTTAGTAACCTGTCAGTCCAACTTGCCCCACTTATCTGCAATGCCACTCCTGCCATTTTTCAATTTGTTTTTCAATTTGTGTAGGCCTATTTTTGTTCTCTACACTTGCATTCATTATCTTTTTCTTTTTCCATTAATTTAGTTCTTCTTTAATATATTCAAAGACGTGTTATTATTTTTACCTTAAAATACAAATGAATTTAGCTTAGTTCTTAAATATCTTATATTTACATATTGTGTATATTAAGTAAATACTTAAATAAATAAATAAATAATGAACCTATATCTAGCAATATTGTCACTCTCACTTACATGTTCTAATTGTTTCTATTCTGCATTTCTTTTCAAGAAAACCATATATGGGGCACCTGGGTGGCTCAGTTGGTTGAGCGTCTGATTTCGGCTCAGGTCGTGATCTCATGGTTCATGGGTTCCAGCCCTTTGTCAGGCTCTATGCTGACAGCTGAGAGCCTGGAGCCTGTTTTGGATTTGGTTCTCCTTCTCTCTCTGCCCCTCCCCCGTTCATGCTCGCTCTCTGTCTCTCAAGAATAAATAAATGTAAAAAAATCCATATATCATTTGTGAATAGAAATAGCATTTTTCTGTCTTGTTTCTATGAATTTTATTTTATTTTCTCATCTGCATAGACCTTGCTCTCAGACACACTGCCAGATGGAAATAATTATATCTCATTTCTGATTTTAAATGGAATATTGTAAACCATTCTTTAACGTTTGTTATAGGTTTTTGGAAAATATCCTTTATGAGAGCAGAGCGTTATTCTCTATTTCCAGTTTGCTGAACATATGTATACTAAACAGGTGTTGAAGTTTATTGATTGTTTTATCCTCCCATTATAATGATGACTCTTTTTTTTCCCCTTTAGTTAGCTGATATGGTGAATTTAACTTATATTATTCAAATGGCAAACAAAACTTATATCCCTGGAGTAAAATCAATTGGATACAATGAATTTTTCCTTATACAGTATTCGACATGTTTAGCTACTGTTTTGTATGGTAATTTTCCATTCATACTTTATATGAGATTAGTCTGTACATTTTCTAGCTTATATCTTTTTGGTTATCAAAATTATGCCTACTTCACAAGGTGAGTTGAAATGTTCCTCTTATTTCCAATATTTAGGAAAAGAATAATTAAGTTTAATATAAAACATTTATTTAAAAAAAATTTTTTTTTAACATTTATTTATTTTTGAGACAGAGAGAGACAGAGCATGAACGGGGGAGGGTCACAGAGAGAAGAAGACACAGAATCTGAAACAGGCTCCAGGCTCTGAGCTGTCAGCACAGAGCCCGACGCGGGGCTCGAACCCACGAACCGTGAGATCATGACCTGAGCCGAAGTTGGACGCTTAACCGACTGAGCCACCCAGGCGCCCCTAAAACATTTATTTTTTAATATGTGATAGAACATGCCTTTCTTAGTGAAATGTTTTCTTTATAATCATTTTTGACATGTAAGACAAGGTTTGTACTTATAAATTATTAATTGTAGGATTCTTTATATAGATTCGACTTATTAAATCTTTTATATTATTAGTTAATTTTTTTGGTTGGTTCCATCCATCTATTTCAGAAAGAAATTTGTCACTGGTTATCAGTGTTACTGATACTAACTTGTGTTACTCTTCAGATATTTGTTTCCTACACTGTTTCTTTCGGTTGCTGTTTCACACAGATTTGTCTGCCCACATTTGGATATGGAGGGAGTGCCTAATTGTGGGCATAGAATCTTGCTACTTGTTTTAAATGAGGAGCCTAATGAAACACTTGTGGAAATGGTTGTCATGGTTGTTTAGAAGAATGTTGTTTAATTTTTAAATATTTGGATTTTCCAGAATTTTACTTTTGTTGATACCTGGTTTTACTCTGTTTTGGTCAAAGAACACTCTCTGTATAATTTCACCCATTTTAAATTTGTAGAATACAATTTCATGGTTCTATTTGTGTCTTTTGTTATTTTTATTTGACTTCCTATGTACATTTGAAAATAAATGTTTACTCTGTAGTTTCTGGCTTTAAGTTTTACAAATGACAAGTAGGGCAAGCTATTGAGATCTTGTTTTTAATTTTTTTTTAATATATATTCTTTCTCTTTCGCTTTCTAGTTCCTTTAATTATGAAAAGAGGGATATTTTAATCTTCCAGCTCAGCTATGATTGTGGATTTGTCTATTTCTCTTACTTTGTTTCTTCATAAATTTTGAAATTCTGTTATTAGGGTCCACAAACATTGAAGATTACGATATCTTCTGAATTATTTGACTCTATTGTCATTAAGCCAAAAACAACTGTGGCCATTCCTTGACACTTGTTAATTATGTTAATTCTTCAGAAGTACTGCATCTGAGCAAAAACACTTCCTCACAAACAGCCCATTATTATATATTTTTAAAACTTTAAAAAAATTTTGCCCCTGTTTATCACATTATATGTCATTGCCTTCTCCTTTGTCTTTAGTCTATACTACTCATTGTTGCAGACCTGGATTTGAAACTACCAATGAAATCATTAGAGCTTGAATACTTTCTCAGGTTCTCCTTTCTAGTGACCTAAGTCAATATTAAGGGGTTGGAAGAATCCCTGAAATACAATAAGTGCTGCCCAAGCATATGTTGTTATCATTATTAGCATTAGCATTGTTTGTAGTACAATTTATTGATCTATTTTTGTCTAATTACCTTTTTTTCTAACCTTTCACCTTTTTGACAAGAAAATATTTTTACAATTTGTATTTTTCTATGATTTAACTTTGTTCCTTCTGATTACTTTGCTTAAGGCATTTCTCTTTTTTAGAGACCATATAGATGATTTCAATGTTTTTGGCTTCTTTGTTGATTTTGTAATCAGACCTGACAGTTTTTCTAATTCTTTTAAAGTTTACTCACTTTTACTTTGATATGGGCGTATATTTACACATTACTATGTATTTTATATACAATAAAATACACATTTTGTACTTTAATCAGAGTACTTTAAAATTTCTATTCATCTTCACATGTCCAATTCAAATATTGGTTCTTCTATGAAGGTGCCCTGCCTATTCTTTCCCTTGGTTATGTGGACTTTGTTCTCTTGACATAGCTCTCTCTATATATGTGTATATACATGTATACTTTATTGGCTTCTTTTATATATACTGATTATACTGAGTTTGTTAAAATCAATCAATTTCCTTTCCTAGTTCATAAATTTTGCTTCCTCTATTTCTCTTCTGTTCGTGGTTTTTACCTAAAACTCTGACAAGCCTACTTAACCAAGTCTATTCCTTATTCCAAACATAAAGCTGTGTAAGGACTGCAGAAAACTTAAATCTAACTGCTAGCCTCATTGCTTAATTTTCTCCAGTATTTTAATTCTCTAATATTTTTTAAAATGTTTATTCTTGAGAAAGAGAAAGAGTGTGAGTGGGGGAAGGGCAGAGAGAGAGGAAAACAGAGGATCCAAAGTGGGCTCTGCAACAGCAAAATGCAGGGCTCGAACTCATGAACTGCAAGATCATGACCTGAGCAGAAGTCGGATGCTTAACCGACTGAGCTGTCCAGGTCGCCCGATTCTCTAATATTTTTGGTTTCTGTTTATTTGGTATTGCTACGACTACAGTTACTACTATTTTACAGTCAAAATTATATTATCTACATAACTATTGCCTTATTCTTCATTTTATTTGCATATCAGACCTTATTTTCTGGATCCTTTTCTCTCTTGCTGATGTATGCATTTAAAAATTTGTGTGTAGGGATGGATGTGTGCAATGGTTTGTTAACTGTAAAATCTTTCTGATCTGGTTTGAATAAAAATTCAATTTTGCCCCTTAAGTGAATTAGCTTTAAAAAAGTTTATAGTTTTATTTTTTGTATTTAATCAATTACCTTACACTGCAGAGATTGTTCTTTGTGACTGATTTTATCCCTTGTGCCATTTCAAATTATGTGTAAATTTGGTTTCTCTTCTTGTCTCCCTTATTCCTCAATGAACCTGATATTTATTAATTTTATTACTTTTCTCAATTATAATATTGTTTCTTTATCTGGAGCCTTCAAATTTTATCTAAGTTAGTTCTTATATTCAGTGATACTTTATAATAATTCTTAGGTCAAGTATACATCTTTAAATTATAATAAAACCAAATAATTTCTGGCATATTTTTCTCTGGGAGTAGTTTAGGCTGAAATATATATGATTTCATTTGTAGCACTCATTTCCTGTGTTTTCAGGATTTACGTTTGGTTTCTCTATGGACAAAGCCCTTTAAGTATTTAGGTCTGTGTGTAATATTTATATCAGTTATTTAGTTCCGTGTAACAAACTAACTCAAATAAAGTGGCTTAAAACAACATTATTTAGGTCAAATTATGTGGATCAGAAAATTGGGCACAACACAGTGGGGTAGCTCTTCTGGTCCCCTGTCAGCACTCTCATGCCACTGAAATCAGCTGTAAGTAAGCAGGGTGCTCTATTTTGCTGGTTCTGGCTGGGGTGACTGGGGAAAGGGCTGGGGACATGAGACTCACTATCTTATGGACCCAGAGGCAGAGATGAATGCAGCACTTTTTTTTTTTTTTTTTGCAAACTGTCTACTATAATATTTTAATCTGAGTATTTAGTTTAATTGAATTACATTTATGTAAAGTGCTTTGAATAGTACTCTTGGAGAATTTCTTAAGTGTTTCTCTGTAGCCAAATATTTGAACACTAAGTATTGAAACGGAGCTTTTTTTCTGAGTTGAAAAATGTACCTTCCTAGTATAAAACAATTTATATAAGTATTGTATCGAGTAGAAAGTGAAAATTTACCAGAATACCTCCGCTTAAATGAACAACAGCAACAACAACAAAAAAGTGTGTTTCTGGAGAATGTTTGAAATTATTGTCCTTTAAATGGATTCAACTTCAGTGTATATTGGACCACTACTTGGTGAGCCACCCTGTCTTCCACCAGGGGTGTAAACCCATACATTCCATCCAGTTACCTCATAAGGCTTTAATTCCAGGATCTTCTGATACTCTCTACATTATGTCTCAGACTCATATACCAAAAAATGTTAATCATGAACCACGTATAAAATGGAGAAATATATTATAGTTATTTTAGAAGTGAGATAGTTAATTGAAGTTTAGAACTTCCCTTAAGTTCTTGGTACTTGGGAAAGCCAGGAAAGCCAAGAGCAAGCAAGTCAAGGTTGTCTGTTCCGCTTCCTGATTATAAATACCAACACCCAAATATGGCAAGCTCTTTAAGAAACTATTTCTTCATAAGTATACTACAGAGGATAATTAGTTGGTTTTTGAGGGTTGTAAGAATTAGAACTTAGAGAATATGGCAACTAATACTACTAATGCAGATAATATAACATGTGGGAACAAACTGGGACAATCATGTAACTGTGAAAGGAAAACCAAATAATAATTTCACTAAACTTAAGTGGCTTAAAAGGAAACAGTAGGTTGAGCAAATTTATTGAAATTTTGCCACAAATAAAATGATCTAGTCTTAAGTCAATAATTAACCAATTTATTTTAATATTTCAGGCAGAAAAACCATTTAAACAGAGTAATGTTTTAGTTTAATGAATTTGGCTTTTTTTATGTAACATTTATTCAGATGGGGAAGTTTGTGAATAAGAAGGCTCTTTAGAAGAGGCTCATTATTAAATGTTATATCATAAAAACTAAGGGAGTGGGAGTGGGAGTGGGTCTAGAAATGAATAAAAATGAATATGCTACATATTAAAGAAAGTAGTATTTTCTTAACTTTAATATTTATTCTTAATTTAGTATTTTAAAGAAATTGGCATGGAATATGAGAAAAGAGAATTTTGGGGAAAAAGGCGATATTCAACAGAGAAGAATATTAAGCTAATCATCCTGTGTGTCTAATGATTGATTAGTTTCTCTTCTAACTTTGCCATCTCTTGTAACTAATAATGCTAAACCTCAATATCTATATAGAATCAGCTGACCTCCTCACCTTCTCTTTCATCGCTATACTCTAATAATATACCCTATACATAATAATTATTGGATTAATCTATATTATTTGATTATACATTTAAATTCCATAAGGTAAATCCTATGCCATGTATCACCATGACCCCATACACATTTTCTTCAATATGCATTTTACCAAACTGAACACACCCTATTTGTTGATAGTTTGGAGTTACATTATTGCTAAGAATTTTCTTCCACCCTTCTTCATCTGAAAAAAATTCTACTCATCCTCATGGTTCCAATGCAAATATTGCTTCCTTTGTGAAGGCATCCTCACTATTCTTTCACTCAGTTATCTGGACTCTGGTCTCTTGACATAGTTCTATTATATCGTTTATTGTATTGCAGGATAAATCAATTCTGCAAATGTGTTTTCTTTACCCTATGTTTAACCTCCTTCAAAGCAGAAAGGTGGTTTTCTTCGTTTTTATATTTATAGATCATACCTCACAATGTTATTGTGAGAATTATGTGTAAAATGTCTAGAAAAGTGTATAACACAGAATTGGATAGATTCTGTTGCTTTAACAAACTACCTGAATACCTCGGCAGCCCCCTGTTTACTGTGGGTCAGCAAGTTTTACCACCAATGAAGACCCATCTTGACATATGCTTTTAATATTGCAGAGGCAAGGAAAACCTCATGTTAGTTCTTGAAACTTATGGTGGTAAGTCAGGAAAGCCATTTCCGATGGAATTAATATCTAGCAATAATGAGCTAGGTTTGATTGTGGAGGTGACATATTGATCTTTCTTATTATTTATGCTGTATGTTGTTAGTTGCATAGCTACATATTGAGGTGTACTGTGTAGAGACTGGATAGCAAATTTGGAGGAAACAATAAATAATTTAAAGAATCAGAAGATAAAATGATGTTTTGAATAAAGGACATAGATTATTATTTTATCTTATGATTGTATTCTCAGTTGATCTGCCTTTGTACCAAGGGATAAATCATGTGCATCTGCTGTTTGTATATCTTAAAATGTTGCTCTTCCTAATGCATAATAAATACATTTATCTTTTCATTTCTTATGATTGCAAAACTAAACAGCTTATGTTACAAGTGAGTTAGCATGAGAAATATATTTTGATTCATGAGAGAGTTCATGAATATTGTTAATAAGTACAACACACAGTAATTACTCTGATAATTCCAAGTAAAGAATCTAGCACTATACTCCTTGGAGAAAAAGATCTACTCTTAAGAGATGCAAGCACGTGAGATTTATTGATCAGATAAAGTTTTGCCAAATATGCAAAACTTGAAAAGATCTTTTCTGTGGTAGAGTCATTGTAGGCACAGTATTAAAGTACATTTAAGAATAATTCTTAAAATTGAAGTCAGTTATTAACACCTGAATAACCATGGTAACATGGTGATAGCACTTAGGAGAACATAAAGAGTAGAATAAAAGGAAATTGTATTTAAAATGCATGCATTTCAATGAGAACAACTGTGCTTATCAGCGTTTTCCAATAAAGCTTATTATTGGGCTTTAACTTTTGTATACAACATCACATGGCATTCCTTGTAAGTAAATAAAATAACAAACCAGTAAGGCAGTATGCAATAGTTTTTATATATTCAATCCTTGGAGCATTACACTTGGAAGACACATAACCCTAGTGACATCCTTCCTCTAAGTAGATACATGCTCTTAATATACTAATACTCCATGGCCTTTTGAGCAACTAGGCTTTCAAAAGTATGATACACACTACTCTAAAATCTCATTTAAATGTAAGCATCATTAAAATGCAAATATATATGTGTATATATACACATATATATACACTTGTATATGTATATTTTTAAATAAGATATGGGATGAGTATAGCACTTCTCAACTTGAATCTCCTAGATTTCAATTCTCTTGATTTTGGCCTTTAAATAATTTTATCTCAGTAGCCAGTTCAGTAACTTTACTTTTTTCATCAATTTTTAATTCCCTTTATTTTTAACAGAAAAGTGACTTAGTGTATATGAAATATAGGAAATAGGAAAATAGAAAATATATTTGCTACAACAGTAAATATTAAAATAAAATTGAGTTAGCCAGAACTCTCCAGACAAACAGATTCAATAGCATGAGTATACACACGCGCACACACACACACACACATGCTCACATGTTGTGGAGGCTGAAAAGTTCTAAGATCTGCAGTTGGCAAGCTGGAGATCCAGGAGAGCTGATAGTGTATAGTCCAATTGAAGGTCAACAGGTATGAAACCCAAGAAGAGCCAATGTTTCAGTTAGAATTCAAAGCAGGAAAAAAAAAAAAATCAAAGTCCCAGCTCAAGGCAGTCAGGAAGATGGAACTCCCTTTTATTTGTGGAAGGGTCAGCCTTTTTGTTTTGCTCTGCCTTCCAATTGAGGGATGGGGCCCACCCACATTAGGGAGGTCAATCTTCTTTACTCATCTGTTTCAAATGCTAATTTCATCTAAAACATCCCCTTAGACACACTGAGAATAATATTTCACCAAATATCTGGACACTCTGTGGCTTAGTCAATTTAACAAGTAAAATTAACCACAACAATTATGTAATAATATATTATAATATGTATGTATATCAGCATATATGCATTTTTTTCTGATCACAGTATAAGTTAACCTTTTATTTTTTATTTTATTAAAAAAATTTTAATGTTTATTTTTGAGAGAGAAACACAGAGTGTGAGCAGGGGAGGGGCAGAGAGAGAGGGAGACACAGGATCCAAAGCAGGCTCCAGGCTCCAGGCTCCGAGCTATCAGCACAGAGTCCAATGTGGGGCTCAAACTCATGGACTGGATTCACGGACCATGAGGTCATGACCTGAGCTGAAGTCAGACACTTAATCCACTGAGCCACCCAGGTGCCTTAAGTTAATCTTTTAAAATAAAAAAGAAAAAAAGAATTAAAAAAAAACATATGCAAAGATAAACAGTTGCTCAGAAATCAATTGAAATATTGGATATAAATAAAAGATAAGTAATGTGGCTAACATAAGCAAAGAAAGGAATTTCTAGAGAAAATACTTGGATTTGATGGTAATTTAAAGCATAATGCAGTAAATAATCCTAAGGAGAGCCAGGCACTAGAGCAAGTTCAACATTCACATGAAGAAGCAGGAGGTTATAGATGTGTCTTCTGATTTATGCACTGTTGTGGCCAAGCTATAGACAATAGCTCAGATATCAAGACTGATGATACCACATACAAATTGAAACATAGGAGGTTTTATTACTCACGTATTGAGACCCTTGTGGATAACAGGGTAGATCTCCTAAAATTAGAACTAAAATAGCTTAAGAGTACAAGGATGGGAGACTGGTTTAAGGTTTATAGTATTTAGGGGGTGTGGCAGGGCTGAGGGTTACTATGGTAACATAGGGTGGTTTTAAAGATGTGTAGTTTGGGGGCGCCTGGGTGGCTTAGTCAGTTGAGGATCTGACTTTGGCTCAGGTCATGATCTCGCGGTCCGTGAATTTGAGCCCTGAGTCAGGCTCGGTGCTGACAGCTCAGAGCCTGGAGCCTGCTTTGGATTCTGTGTCTCACTCTCTCTCTGCCCCTCCCCTGCTTGTACTCTGTCTCTCTCTCTCTAAAAATAAATAGTAAAAAAAAAATAATGAAAAACAAAAAAAGCATGTGTAGTTTGAAACTACCTCTTTTGTCAAAGCAGGGAGCACCCAGGCTTTCTTATCAGCTTGCTCAGATGTGAGGCAAAGGGAAGTGGAAGAGATGAAGCTAAAAGCTGTCAGTCAAACATCAAAAATGGAGTTCATTTTATATACATCTGATCAAATTGCATGTGCCCATTCTTGGTACAATGGTCTTCAAAGAAGATGAGGTTACCAGGATTGTCCCTGATATGTTTGTATATCTACATCACCATCCAGAGAATATGATTTTCTATTTTATCTGTTCACTTAACTATTTGGGTGACTTCCTCATTCAAGACAGTTCTCTAGTCTAGGCACTCTGAGTCACTGAGCAAGGTCCTAGTATTCATGAATGAAAGAGAACACTAGGGCTGTTGTTGGCTGACAATGATGTAAAGCACTAGAATCCTAATCTGATTTTCTGCATGAATCCCCTTCTTTGTAAGCATTAGTCTCTTAATGTGTACTGTGAGTTTCTATTGCTTAAAATCTCTGTATTATGGTTAATTCAGTGTTGGTAAATTTTAGCTCCGTCAGAGACTGCTGGCAACATTAAAAACAAAGCAAAAATTTAAAGGATGCTATTCTTTTTTTTAATATATGAAATTTATTGTCAAATTGGTTTCCATACAACACCCAGTGCTCATCCCAACAGGTGCCCTCCTCGATACCCATCACCCACACTCCCCTCCCTCCCACCCCCCATCAACCCTCAGACTGTTCTCAGTTTTTTTTTTTTTTTTTAATATATGAAATTTACTGTCAAATTGGTTTCCATACAACACCCAGTGCTCATCCCAAAAGGTGCCCTCCTCAATACCCATCACCCACCCTGCCCTCCCTCCCACCCTGCCCTCCCTCCCAACCCCCATCAACCCTCAGTTTGTTCTCAGTTTTTAACAGTCTCTAATGCTTTGGCTCTCTCCCACTCTAACCTCTTTTTTTTTTTTTTTTTTTTTTCCCTTCCCCTCCCCCATGGGTTTCTGTTATGTTTCTCAGGATCCACATAAGAGTGAAACCATATGGTATCTGTCTTTCTCTGTATGGCTTATTTCACTTAGCATCACACTCTCCAGTTCCATCCATGTTGCTACAAAAGGCCATATTTCATTTTTTCTCATTGCCACGTAGTATTCCATTGTGTATATAAACCACAATTTCTTTATCCATTCAAAAATATGGAACGCTTCACGAATTTGCGTGTCATCCTTGCGCAGGGGCCATGCTAATCTTCTCTGTATCGTTCCAATTTTAGTATATGTGCTGCCGAAGCGAGCACTGTTCTCAGTTTTTAAGAGTCTTTTATGGTTTCGCTCCCTCCCACTCTAACCTCTTTTTTTTTTCCTTCCCCTCCCCCATGGGTTTCTGTTAAGTTTCTCAGGATCCACATAAGAGTGAAAACATATGATATCTGTCTTTCTCTGTAGGACTTATTTCACTTAGCACAACACTCTCCAGGTGCATCCACGTTGCTACAAAGGGCCATATTTCTTTCTTTCTCATTGCCATGTAGTACTCCATTGTGTATATAAACCACAATTTCTTTATCCATTCATCAGTTGATGGACATTTAGGCTCTTTCCACAATTTGGCTATTGTTGAGAGTGCTGCTATAAACATTGGGGTACAAGTGCCCCTATGCATCAGTACTCCTGTATCCTTTGGGTAAATTCCTAGCAGTGCTATTGCTGGGTCATAGGGTAGGTCTATTTTTAATTTTTTGAAGAACCTCCACACTGTTTTCCAGAGTGGCTGTACCAGTTTGCATTCCCACCAACAGTGCAAGAGGGTTCCCGTTTCTCCACATCCTCTCCAGCATCTATAGTCTCCTGATTTGTTCATTTTGGCCACTCTGACTGGCATGAGGTGATATCTCAGTGTGGCTTTGGTTTGTATTTCCCTGATGAGGAGTGATGAGGAGCATCTTTTCATGTGCCTGTTGGCCATCTGGATGTCCTCTTTAGAGAAGTGTCTATTCATGTTTTCTGCCCATTTCTTCACTGGATTATTTGTTTTTTGGGTGTGGAGTTTGGTGAGCTCTTTATAGATTTTGGATACTAGCCCTTTGTCTGATATGTCATTTGCAAATATCTTTTCCCATTCCGTTGGTTGCCTTTTAGTTTTGTTGATTGTTTTCTTTGCTGTGCAGAAGCTTTTTATCTTCATGAGGTCCCAATAGTTCATTTTTGCTTTGAATTCCCTTGCCTTTGGAGATGTGTCAAGTAAGAAATTGCTGCGGCTGAGGTCAAAGAGGTTTTTCCTGCTTTCTCCTCTAGGGTTTTGATGGTTTCCTGTCTCACATTCAGGTCTAAAGGATGCTATTCTATTGTCAGACATGTTAAATATATCTATAAAACCTATCAAAACTAGAATCTAATAAGGAAAATTTATTCTGAGAATGAAGATTTTATTCATTCTCATACTGCTGTTTTATTTATAAATTTGAACTATTGCTGTTACATAGAGCTCACTATTTAAATACATTAATTTTGTTGTTGTTTTTGTTTTTTTGCTTTTTCATCATTTTGCTAGGCAAGGAATATCATCTAGGTAGTGGTATCTCTCTCTCTGTCTCTGTCTCTCTCTGTCTTTTTCTACATGAGCCTTATGGTGTAGAAATTTCTTTCTCTAAGGTACTATTCTTTCTTTGTTAGTGTGTGTGAATGTGTGTGAGAGAGAGTTAAGTGCTTTCAAATTAAGTAGTCATGCTATGACTTCATATAGTATGTTTATGATATGACCTAGTAGAATGAAAAAAACAATAAATTTTGAGTTAGAAGACAGAGATATGACTGTGGGTACACACTTACTAGATGTTTCTACTGAGATAAATCAGTTAATGAAACACAGCTAGGAAGTAAGATCACATCTGCATGACACCACTTGCCTTTCTTTCCTAGCCCACTGTCTTCATGTATAGAGTGAGGGATTTAGTTTAGCTGACCATAAAGACAACATCCAGATATATACCTTAAAATTCTATAAATCACTTGGACAATATGTTGGTGGGACCTAAGAATTATTTAAGATAGGGAATCATTAATTTCTCCTTTCTTGTTTGTTTTTTGTTACTTGGGACAGGCGATTACTAACCAGCATTAGGGTTTAGAAACAATACATAACAAAATCCATGAATTTGGACAATAATGTATTGTTCTTGAATAAACACTATGGATTTAAATTTTATTATATTTATCAACTATTTTTGGAAACTGAAATATTGGGTAGCTCTCACTATTAACAGAAATAATCTTCCACAGTAAAATATGCTTTAAAGATTGGGCTAAAGAAACCCCAGCATATTATCATAACAAGTATGTACTTGATTCTAAGCCCTTAATAGTACAAAAATTTGTACCAGTTTGATAAATCGTATCTATTATTTATAAAAATATTAAATTATATTGTAAAATGTCTGTTTAAATTATAATTTAGTAACAATTTTTTTTAGTTTATTTATTTTTGAAAGTGAGAGTGAGTGCACACACAGGGTGGGGCAGAGAGAGAGGCAGAGAGAATCCCAAGCACTCTCCATGCTGTCAGCACAGAGCCTGATGTGGGATTCAGTCTCATGAACAGTGAGATCATGACCTGAGCCAAAACCAAGACTTGGATGCTTAACCGGCTAGGCCACCCAGGCACCCCCATAACAATATTTTAATTAATGGTGTCACTGAATAGTGCACTAAAATTTATTGAGTGTTAAATTATAAGTATGTCATTATTGTTATACTTATTTTGTCAGGAGTGATCTTACAACTTAGTACACACTTTGAAGTGTACAGTCTTAGTAAATAAATTTATTTTGAATATGAAGCATGTCATTGAAATGAACCTAAATAATGCTGAGTTGAGAATCCCTCCTTGGCTATTCGGTTATGTAGAAAGACAGGAAAGTTACAATAGAAGGAAATGTAATGAATATATCCTTACATCTCAAAACAAAAATAAAAACAAAATAAAATAAAAACAAATAAAAACAAAAACAAATAAAAACAACAACAAAACAGGGTAGTATCACATCAAAATAAAATTTTACTAAATAACTTTAATAATATATTTTTCTTCTGAAAGTACATTGAAATGTTTCCAATTATAAAGCAAAGCAAACATTTTTGAATTTCCCTCTTCTCAGTGTTTTAAAATCTTCCATTCCCTTTGTCCATAACTCGTCATTGTTCCTCACATAGAGTATCACTATAAATTCTATCCCCCCATAAAACTTATCTTTATGTTTTTATATTTATGTTTTTATAAAAAACTAACTAGATTTTTCCACTGCAATCCTCCATTTATTTATGGCTTAAGTAAATTATAAGTAAGTTTAAGGTTAGGAAAACATGGACAGAAAAAAATGTTTTTGAGTCTCAATTTTTCCTTAACAGAAGGAAGACACAAAGGGTCTGTGTATACTAAAATATTTTTTATCAGGCCCTCTTCAACACACACTCATACATACACATGTGTATATACACATATATGGTTGCAGTTTTTTATGTTATTACAGCAGTATAAAATATAATTGTTTAAATAATATAAATGTCTATGGAGATAAATGATTGGTTAAGTTACTAATATGGATATGGCTTTTCATGACCTATTAGAATTTGTCATTTTATAAAAATATTAAATATAAGCACAAATCCATTTAGTGGGAAAGAAAAGTGATATCTTTCTGTCTATAATTTGTATGTATTTGTGACAGAGGTTGTACTAAATTGTTACATGAGATTGGAAATTCAGTTTATATACTTCTAATGTTCCACTGATTTAAATTGAATATATTATTTTTGCATTTCAATTTAAATATCCAGTAATGACAAAAACAAAGAAGCTATTTATTAAATGAACGTATATGTTTGAATTCCAGGAGAAGAAATTATGATAATAGTTAGAGTTAGAGTACTAATATTCTGGACAAATCCAATGGACTAGTATTTGAACCTTTGGGATAAACTGGTGGGTCTGTCTCTCCTAGCAAATATGAGGCTTTGTTAAACAAGAACATGTCTGGCCCAGGTAATATAAGGTAAAGTTGAGGAGAAATTCATTCTTCATATACTTGCAGGGTACAGAAAATGAGATTCCCAGCAATGCCTTCAAGTTGTAACAAATATCAATGATAGCAAGTTTGGAACTTTTTAGAGTTAGATCCCCAAACTAGCCTCAGGATTATCAAGGTTGGCAATTGTGCAAGTCATTCAAATTGTTTTGAGAGCAGCAGAAAACTAATACATTGGGTGTCACAAAATAGTAAACAAATTCAATACCCCCATGGAACCTTCTAGAGATACGTCTTAATAATTTGGCATTTTTGTGTGTGCATTGATGTGTATGTTGCTGTGTGTCAGTGGAAATGAACTAAGTGAGGACAAGTGTCCATGAAATTAAGAACTATGAAAGTTAATTAGTATAAACAATTTCAAATTCTTAGTTGGTGAGCCTACAGAAACATTGTTCACAAAAGAAAATTGAAGTGACTAAATTTGTACTTGAAGAATGTTAATTTTATCATGAAATGATAATTTTCAGTAGAAAAAAGAAATGAAGTGATTGCTTTTACAAGTTCAAAAAATTTTAGTGCTTGCTGCATGCCAGGTACTTTGTTTCCCTAATCAGTAGTAGTCACTACATTATTGATTAAAAAATTGGTACAAACAAAAAAATTAAAAAATTGCCTGTGAATTTCAGAAACTCTTCAGTTTTGAACTATAGGAAACTCATCTATGGGAAAGCCCATAGTTGATAGAAATTTATTTATTAGCACTAACCATATTGAATTTTCATTTAATATTGAGTCTTTATTAATATTGCTATGAACTGAGCTGGGTGCTCAGAGTCTTGTGGGGCACCAGACAGGCTTGGTTGGTCTACAGGTTGGAAAATGAGAACATTGGCAGAGACCCTAATGGGAGAAATTGATCTAATAAGGACATTGGGAGAGTCTACATATGGGAATGACATTTAGTGAGTTGATATAATGAGTTTTTTATTTAAACTTTTTAAAAAGTATTTTTAACATTTATTTATGTATTTATTTTAATATAAAATTTATTGTCAAATTGGTTTCCATACAACACCCAGTGCTCATCCCAATAGGTGCCCTCTGCAATGCCCATCACCCACTTTCCCTCCCTCCCACCCCCATCAACCCTCAGTTTATTCTCAGTTTTCAGGAGTCTTTTATGGTTTGGCTCCCTCCCTCTCTAACTTTTTTTTTTTTTTTCCCTTCCCCTCCCCCATAGTCTTCTGTTAAGTTTCTCAGGATACAGTGAAAACACATTGTATCTTTCTTTCTCTGTATAATGGGCTTTTGAAGAGAGAAGAGAATACTGTAGGCAAAAGAACAATCACTAAAAAAACACAAAAGGATGCCAAATATGTGATACAGAGGGAAGAATAAGCATACAAACAGGTGACAAAGAATATATAATATATTCATGTATATTATAATCTCAACTCTAATTTCTTTAGGCATCTGCTCTAGCTACTGGAGAAAACACGTAAGAAAAATTGTCCTGAGAGTCAAATTCCTGTCTGAAGGAAAAAATTAAAGAACATACAGATAGTATACCCACGGTGGGTATTCTGAGAATGATTGTTATTTTAATGAGTAGCATATGAAAACACAAAGAAGCAATATGAAGCATAAGAAACTATCCAGTATTTGTGGTCAGAGAGATTTTAGACAAAATGTTTTGCATTTCATTTACTTCCTGTGTGACTTAGAACAAATTACCATGATGAGATCAATTTCTCAGATTATTATTATCTATTTACTATCTTCCATTTAACAGATATGTAGATTTAGGGAAAAATCTGATTGGGGCGCCTGGGTGGCTCAGTTGGTTGAGTGTCCAGCTTTGGCTCAGGTCATGATCTCATGGTTTGTGGGTTCGAGCCCTGCATTGGGCTCTGTGCTGACAGCTTGGAGCCTGTTTCGGGTTCTGTGTCTCCCACTCTCTCTGCTCCTCCCCTGCCCATGCTCTGTCTCTCTCTCTCTCTCAAAAATAAATAAATTAATTTAAAAAAAATTAAGGAAAAATCTGATTATGTAGTAGCTGTTTAATATATGTCAGCCTTTATTTTATTAATTTTAAGAATAATATTTCACAATATAGCCTTGATTTGTGATTTATCAAGTCAATAGTGTTCGTACATCATAAAATTTATTTTTTCTTATTTGTCTGCGTTAAGAAATTTCTCATAGTCTTAAATTGGTAAATAATATTGATTTGTTTTTCGTATGTGGAAATATTGCCAGGATCTCTGACTGATAACTACCAGGAAATTTTTAAAATGTTTTTTTTTGGTTTTAAAAGTGTATTTGTAAATACAGCATTCCCTTCAAGGCATGAATTCTGTATTTACAGTTATCTGTTGCTGCATCAAAAACTACTTTATTACTTAGTGACTTTAAACAGATAGTTTATTTTACTTATGGTTTTGTAGACCATCCATTCCACTCAGCTGGGTATCTTATATCTGTTGGATGCATAGACCATAGGGCAATTCTACTAGGGCCTGAGGATTTGCTTTCAAGCTTACTACTGTATATTACTGGTAACTGATTGCTGGATTGACTATCCCAGTAAATCAAGGGCAAGAGTCTTTTCCATGTGGGTTTATGACTGGCCACTTGTGCTTTCTCACTGCAGAGGGGTGTGGGTTAGAGGGGAAACTGGTCTGCTAATTAGCAGCATCACTTTAATTATATTCTGCTAGTCAGAGCAGTCCTAGACCCTCCTCAAATTCAAGAGGAGATGACATTGACCTCATCTTTAGAGGAAGAGTATTAAAATATGCCTAAATCCATTACAAAAGTCTACAGTGATTTGCAGTTATTTGAAATAGCTGTGCTTGATAAACATAGACAATAAAAAGTAAAGTACTTACAGGAAAGCATAATAGATTTATTTTACTGACAATAAGATGATAAATTGATGTTAAGAGTTGTAATAAGTGGTAGGATTCAAATACTCAAGATATTTATCTATCTTGTTAATGTGACATTCCTGTGTGTTTTGAGATTTAGGCTCAGGAATAATCATCCCCAGACATGCACAATTGAAACTCCTGTGAAAGATGTAGACTTCATCTCAGATAAAAATAACATTACAGATAGTAGTAATACTATAAATCAGAATATAGGTGGAGACATGTTTAAATTTGGATTACCCTCCCCAAAAATAAAACTTGAGACAAAGGTCTATGTGAATTTTTTTTTGGAATGTGAAAGAAATGATGCATTGCAAGTAGGAGTAGGGAGAGAAGGGACAGGAAAATAATGGTTTAATAAAGGAGTTATTATGGATACAGCTACCATTGTGAGTACTGGAGTTTAACCTTGTTGAGGAAATGCTGGAAGTTATTTTAGAATGTACATCTCAGAGTCTCCCTGCCTCAAGGGACAGATACTGGGGTATTTATGCAGGTATTATCATCAGTCATCAGTTGAAGGCTACTTCCTGGGGAAAATATTTCTCCGGCGTTCTAGTCTAACTTTGGGTGGCAAAGCAGGGTACCGAAACCAAAGAAAGCTTCAGGCAAAGAGAACAGATGTTCAGAGTCATAAGTTAGTACAGCATGCACTGAAGTAATATAAATGAGGAAATATGGTTGGGAGGTTGTCAGCATCTGCTATAAAGAAATGTATAAAGGGAGAAAGGTGTACCCTATGTTTAAAAGATAAATCACTAACTTAGATTTAGTCATTCTAATAGATATATATACCTGTGAAAATAAAGAATTAAGATATGTGTTGGTTTATGTGATAGAACATGAGAAATGTTAAAGATCCACATACTTTTTTTAAGTAAAATAACATCTTTAGTACTAGATACATATTTGTAATTTAATCTTACATTTTATGATAATTTTTTTGGATTTTGTATGTTGGGTTAGATTAAAAATGGAAGATAACGGGAAATTTTACAAAAATAAACAGTGATCTTTAGAGAATGAGATGTCACCATTTGTAACAATCTGAATGGACCTAGAGAGTATTATTATCCTAAGTGAAATAAGTCATACAGAGAAAGACTAAGACCATATGAGTTCAATTACATGTGGTATCGAATAAACACAACAGATGAATAAACCCACAAAAAGCAGAATCAGACCTATAAATACAGAGAACAAACTGATGCTTTGCTCAGAGAACATCTTAGTAAAAGAGGAGTTAGCCAAAATATAGGTAGAATTAGTTCACTCCAGGAGGGAGAGAGGGATATGAGCAAAATATGTGAAGGGGAGTAGAAGATACAGGCTTCCAGTTATGAAATGAAAGATTTATGGAAATGAAAGTTACAGTATAGGAATAAAGTCAATGATATTGTCGTATCTTTGTGTGGTAAAAGATAGTAGCTATACTCAAGGTGAGCATAGCATAATGTAGTCCTGTTAAATCACTGTTTTACACCTGAAACTAATGTAAATTCTATGTCAACTATACTCAAATAAAAATTTAATAATAAACAGCAATTTTTAAAACATTTAAAATATAATTTTGCCACAATGTATTCATGGTAAATAATAACAGCTTCTTAATGAATATCTTGAATATATTTAATATATTTGGCTTTCATGCTGAATATACATATATCATCAAGAATTAAGGGTATAATAAGAAAATATTTAAAATGATTCTGTGGTATATTTCTAATAAATCAAATAGTTATTGTTTCATACCACACTGCATTTGTATTATTTGGATTTGCCTTCAAAGTTTTCAACCCAAAATACAGATTTTTTTTTATAATTTTGTTTAAAATATTGGATGATTTTAATAGTTTACTCAGTTTTAACTTGATTCCAAATAAATACATAGTTCAGTGTTCTGTTCCATATAACTTAAAATGAATAATTTTATTTTTGAGCTGATATTATTTTAACTTATTTTAAAGGTTAAGAAAAAGTACTGAATGCTTTTATGAGCACTCTCATTTACTCCTTTCAGATTTTCCCATTGTAAAATAAAATGGTATATATATTATTACATGAAGTTCATTCAGCCTTCATTAAAATTCTCCAGAAGCATTCTGTATTAGGACTAAAATCAGCAGTCATGGATTGTATGCTTAATAATCATTGCACTGAGTTTATTTTTCAATATCCCTAGGGTATTAATCTTTTGAAAACTCACTTGCAGTTGAGATGATTCTTTTCTAAAATATTTCTTCCTTCCCAATAGCACAATATAATAGGTACGAGCTCTACTTTCATGGCACATCAACTAATTTGCAATCACAGCAGATCTGAAGCTTTCTTCATTCAAAATGCCTTAAGCTGCCAGAGGTTATATTCATTCAATTAAGGTTTGCTGAGTGAATTAATTCCATCTATATTTTTGCTAACTCCTCTTTTACTTCTTAGTAAACCAGAGTTCTTAGTGAACCCGGTTCTTAGTGAACCCAAGTGTCATATTATGATCCTGGTGTTTTTGTTTGTTTGTTGGTTTGTTGACATCTATTGATAGGTCAGTGGAAACTGTATCTGGTAATATCTTGTTAACCTTTTAAAGTCTGACATGGGCCATACAACTCTTTCAAACTATTTCTTAACCAAGGCATTACTTTTAAAATATCAGAAAGAGTTATTCTGAAGGCACTTAACATACTTCAACCATGTAAGGTTTTCAACTTCCAATGAAAAGCAATGTTCAGAGTGGGTTTGAGGTAAGAACAGCTGAGTTTGCAATTTGAATTTCTCATTTACCATGTGAAATTGGGCGATTTATTTAAAACAGGTGTGCCTCACTTTCCTAACAAACAAACCTGTTGTAACAAGCACAAATTACACTGTGTATATATGTTAATAATCAGTCACAATAAAGGATACGGTTAGTAACCTAGGAGGAGAATCACTTCAGCAGTTGACAAAATACATAGTTCAGAATTCCTGTAAGTGGAATCATGCAGATAAAGGATAAGATAGTGTGATGTAAATCAACAACATACCTAAAGAAACCTTTGCTCCTTGGATTTGAAAACAGACAAAGCAAAGATGAAGCTAAATCTGATCTCAAATAATTCTGTTACTATGCTGTCAAAAGAGGTATTTTGAGATTAAATATAATTTCCTCTTTGTTCAATTTATTTAGTACTTCTGCTGTATTGCTCACGTTATTCCTTTTTACTCCTGACTTCATCTCTCTGACCAAATTTATTTATTTTCCTCATACTTTGTACAATATTTATAATTGCATTAGCTGCAATGCCTTCCTTGTGCTTCAAAATATTTGGTTTATTGATTGAAATTTTTCTAATAAATACAACAGAGGAAAAACTGGAGGAAAGAGAAAATAGTAGGTCCTACTAATGTAGGCCATATGTGTTTCATGTACCAAATGGAATCTAGAATCCAAAGGAGTGTACCCCAAGAAATAAAATAAAAAATTTATTTTATTATTTTATTTTTTTATTAATATGAAATTTATTGTCAAATTGGTTTCCATACAACTCCCAGTGCTCATCCCAACAGGTGCCCTCCTCAATGCCCATCACCCACCCTCCCCTCCCTCCCATCCCCCATCAACCCTCAAACTGTTCTCAGTTTTTAAGAGTCTTTTATGGTTTCGCTCCCTCCCTCTCTAACTTTTCTTTTTTCCTTCCCCTCCCCCATGGGTTTCTGTTAAGTTTCTCAGGATCCACATAAGAGTGAAAACATATGGTATCTGTCTTTCTCTGTAGGACTTACTTCACTTAGCACAACACTCTCCAGTTCCATCCACGTTGCTGCAAAAGGCCATATTTCATTTGTTCTCATTTCCACATAGTATTCCATTGTGTATATAAACCACAATTTCTTTATTCATTCATCAGTTGATAGACATTTAGGCTCTTTCCATAATTTGGCTATTGTTGAGAGTGCTGCTATAAACATTGGGGTACAAGTGCCCCTATGCATCAGTACTCCTGTATCCTTTGGGTAAATTCCTAGCAGTGCTATTGCTGGGTCATAGGGTAGGTCTATTTTTAATTTTTTGAAGAACCTCCACACTGTTTTCCAGAGTGGCTGTACCAGTTTGCATTCCCACCAACAGTGCAAGAGGGTTCCCGTTTCTCCACATCCTCTCCAGCATCTATAGTCTCCTGATTTGTTCATTTTGGCCACTCTGACTGGCGTGAGGTGATATCTCAGTGTGGCTTTGGTTTGTATTTCCCTGATGAGGAGTGATGAGGAGCATCTTTTCATGTGCCTGTTGGCCATCTGGATGTCCTCTTTAGAGAAGTGTCTATTCATGTTTTCTGCCCATTTCTTCACTGGATTATTTGTTTTTTGGGTGTGGAGTTTGGTGAGCTCTTTATAGATTTTGGATACTAGCCCTTTGTCTGATATGTCATTTGCAAATATCTTTTCCCATTCCGTTGGTTGCCTTTTAGTTTTGTTGATTGTTTTCTTTGCTGTGCAGAAGCTTTTTATCTTCATGAGGTCCCAATAGTTCATTTTTGCTTTGAATTCCCTTGCCTTTGGAGATGTGTCAAGTAAGAAGTTGCTGCGGCTGAGGTCAAAGAGGTTTTTCCTGCTTTCTCCTCTAGGGTTTTGATGGTTTCCTGTCTCACATTCAGGTCCTTAATCCATTTTGAGTTTATCTTTGTGAATGGTGTCAGAAAGTGGTCTAGTTTCATTCTTCCGCATGTTGCTGTCCAGTTCCCCCAGCACCATTTGTGAAAGAGACTGTCTTTTTTCCATTGGATATTCTTTCCTGCTTTGTCAAAGATTAGTTGGCCATACTTTTGTGGGTCCAATTCTGGAGTCTCTATTCTATTCCATTGGTGTATGTGTCTGTTTTTGTACCAAGACTATGCTGTCTTGATGATTATAGCTTTGTAGGAGAGACTAAAGTCTGGGATTGTGATGCCTCCTGCTTTGGTCTTCTTCTTCAAAATAACTTTGGCTATTCGGGGTCTTTTGTGGTTCCATACAAATTTTAGGATTGCTTGTTCTAGCTTTGAGAAGAATGCTGGTGCAATTTTGATTGGGATTGCATTGAATGTGTAGATAGATTTGGGTAGTATTGACATTTTAACAATATTTATTCTTCCAGTCCTTGAGCATGGAATGTTTTTCCATTTCTTTGTATCTTCTTCAGTTTCCTTCATAAGCTTTCTATAGTTTTCAGCATACAGATCTCTTACATCTTTGGTTAGGTTTATTCCTAGGTATTTTATGATTCTTGGTGTAATTATGAATGGGATAAGTTTCTTTATTTGTCTTTCTGTTGCTTCATTATTAGTGTTTAAGAATGCAACTGATTTTTGTGCATTGATTTTGTATCCTGCGACTTTGCTGAATTCATGTATCAGGTCTGGTAGACTTTTTGTGGAGTCTTTTGGGTTTCCCATGTATAATATCATGTCATCTGCAAAAAGTGAAAGCTTGACTTCATCTTTGCCAATTTTGATGCCTTAGATTTCCTTTTGTTGTCTGATTGCTGATGCTAGAACTTCCAACACTATGTTAAACAACAGTGGTGAGAGTGGGCATCCCTGTCGTGTTCCTGATCTCAGGGAAAAAGCTCTCAGTTTTTCCCCATTGAGGATGATATTAGCTGTGGGCTTGTCATAAATGGTCTTTATGATGTGTAAGTATGTTCCTTCTATCCCGACTTTCTTGAGGGTTTTTATTGAGAAAGGTCGATCAGTGCATCGATTGACAGGAACATATAGTTCTTTTCTTTTCCTTTATTAATGTGATATATCACATTGATTGATTTGAGAATGTTGAACCAGCCCTGCATCCCAGGAATGAATCCCACTTGATCATGGTGAATAATTCTTTTTATATGCAGTTGAATTCAATTTGCTAGTATCTTACTGAGAATTTTAGCACCCATATTCATCAGGGATATTTGTCTATAGTTCCCTTCTTTTTGCTGGGTCTCTGTCTGGTTTAGGAATCAAAGTAATACTGATTTCATAGAATGAGTCTGGAAGTTTTCCTTCCCTTTCTATTTTTTGGAACAGCTTGAGAAAGATAGGTATTATATCTGCTTTAAATATCTGGTAGAATTCCCCAGGGCAACCATCTGGTCCTGGACTCTTATTTATTGGGATATTTTTGATAACTGATTCAATTTCTTGTTTGGTTATGGGTCTGTTCAAGTTTTCTGTTTCTTCCTATTTGAGTTTTGGAAGTGTGTGGGTGCTTAGGAATTTGTCCTTTTCTTCCAGGTTGTCCAGTTTGTTGGCATATAATTTTTTATATTATTCCCTGATAAATGCTTATATTTCTGCAGGATTTGTTGTAATAATTCCATTTTCATTCATGATTTTATCTATTTGTGTCATCTCCCTTTTCTTTTTGAGAAGTCTGGCTAGAGGTTTATCAATTTTGTTTATTTTCTCAATAAACCAACTCTTGGGTCATTGATCTGCTCTACAGTTTTTTTAGATTCTATATTGTTTATTTCTGCTCTGATCTTTATTATTTCTCTTCTGCTGGGTTTGGGGTGTCTTTGCTGTTCTGCTTCTATTTCCTTTAGGTGTACTGTTAGATTTTGTATTTGGGATTTTGCTTGTTTCTTGAGATAGGCCTGGATTGCAATGTATTTTCCTCTCAGGACTGCCTTCGCTGCATCCCAAAGCATTTGGATTGTTGTATTTTCATTTTCATTTGTTTCCATATATTTCTTAATTTCTTCTTTAATTGCCTGGTTGACCCATTCATTCTTTAGTAGGGTATTCTTTAACCTCCATGCTTTTGGAGGTTTTCCAGACTTTTTCTTGTGGTTTATTTCAAGTTTCATAGCATTGTGGTCTGAAAGTGTGCATGGTATGATCTCAATTATTTTATACTTACGAAGGGCTGTTTTGTGACCCAGTATGTGATCTATCTTGGAGAATGTTCCATGTGAAATTGAGAAGAAAGTATATTCTGTTGCTTTGGGATGCAGAGTTCTAAATATATCTGTCAAGTCCATCTGATCCAATGTATCATTCAGGGCCCTCGTTTCTTTCTTGATCCTGTGTCTAGATGATATATCCATTGTTATAAGTGGAGTATTAAAGTCCCCTGTAATTACTACATTCTTATCAATAAGGTTGCTTCTGTTTGTGATTAATTATTTTATATTTTTGGGGCCTCCGTATTTAGCACATAGACATTTATAATTGTTAGTTCTTCCTGATGGATAGACCCTGTAATTATTATATAATGCCCTTCTTCATCTCTTGTTACAGCCTTTAATTTAAAGTCTAGTTTGTCTGATATAAGTATGGCTACTCCAGCTTGCTTTTGACGTCCAGGAGCATGATAGATAGTTCTCCATCCCCTCACTTTCAATCTGAAGGTGCCCTCAGGTCTAAAATGAGTCTCTTGTAGACAGCAAATGGATGGGTCTTGTTTTTTTATCCATTCTGATACCCTATGTTTTGGTTGGAACATTTAGTCCATTTACATTCAGTGTTATTATAGAAAGATATAGGTTTAGAGTCATTATGATGTCTGTAGGTTTCATGCTTGTAGTGATGTCTCTGGTACTTTGTGGTCCTTTCAACATTTCACTCACAGAATCCCCCTTAGGATCTCTTGTAGGGCTGGTTTAGTGGTGATGAATTCCTTCAGTTTTTGTTTGTTTGGGAAGACCTTTATCTCTACTTCTATTCTGAATGACAGACTTGCTGGATAAAGGATTCTCAGCTACATATTTTTTTCTGTTCATCACATTGAAGATTTCCTGCAATTCCTTTCTGGCCTGCCAAGTTTCAGTAGATAGATCTGCCACTAGTCTTATCGGTCTCCCTTTATATGTTACAGCATGTTTATCCCTAGCTACTTTCAGAATTTTCTGTTTATCCTTGTATTTTGCCAGTTTCACTATGATATGTCATGAAGAAGATCAATTCAAGTTAAGTCTGAAGGGAGTTCTCTGTGCTCTTTGGATTTCAACGCCTTTTTCCTTCCCAGATCAGGGAAGTTCTCAGCTATGATTTGTTCAAGTACACCTTCAGCCCCTTTCTCTCTCTCTTCCTGTTCTGGATTCCTATGATACCAATATTGTTGTGTTTGATTGCATCACTTAGTTCTCTAATTCTCCCCTCATATTCCTGAATTTTTTTATATCTCTTTTTCTCAGCGTCCTCTTTTTGCATAGTTTTATCTTCTAATTCACCTATTCTCTCCTCTGCTTCTTCAATCCATGCTCTGGTCACCTCCATTTTATTTTGCACCTCATTTATAGCATTTTTTTTAAATCTCCTCATGGGTATTTCTTAGTCCCTTAGTCCCTTGATCTGTAGCAATAGATCCTCTACTGTCCTCTATACTTTTTTCAAGCCCAGAAATTGATTTTATGACTATTATTTTAAATTCTTGTTCTGTTATATTGCTTAAATCATTTTTGATCAATTCGTTAGCTGTCGCTACTTCCTGGAGTTCCAGATGTTAGGTCCTGTTGGCTGTCAGAACTCACGTAGTATGGCCATACCCTCCACTTTTGCAAGTCAGACTTGGGGACTCTGCCTTGCCGGGAGGGCCGCCCCTCCACCACCCCGGCTCCCTCCTGCCAGCCCGTGTAGCATGCACCGCCTCTCCTCCCTTCCTACCCTCTTCCGTGGACCTCTTGTCTATGCTTGGCTCTGGAGAGTCCGTTCTGCTAGTCTTCTGGCGGTTTTCTGGGTTATTTAGGAAGATGTGGGTGGAATCTCAGTGATCAGCAGGACGAGGTGAGCCCAGCGTCCTCCTACGCCGACATCTTCTTCCTAAGAAATGAAAATTCTTCTCAACATGTTAATAGTACAGATTCTGAATAAAGATTGGAGCCTTTGTATATATCATGACAATCGTAGAAAGAATACATTGTGCCCTAATAGATGCCAGAGAGTATACAATTAATGAGCTAATAAATCTGTAATCCCATGGAGTATGGAGACAATTGCAAGTGGACACAGAGGAGGCAAGTCTGGCATTGGATGGGGATGAGGAGTAACAATATTAGTAAGCCCTGTTTTCTCTGACCGAGAGAATATGGGAGAGCATACCAGAAAAGAAATGCAATGCAGTGCAAGGGAACCTATGAAAATTAAAAAATCCATATTTAAAAATAAATTTCCTTGGGGTACCTGAGTGACTCACTTGATTAAGTGTCTGACTACAGCTCAGGTCATGATCTCATGGTTTGTTGGTTCAAGCCCCGCGTCTGGCTCTTTGCTGACAGCTTAGAGCCTGGAATCTGCTTCCGACTCTGAATCTCCCTCTCTCTCTGCCCCTCTCCCACTCTCACTCTGTCTCTGTCTCTCAAAAATTAAAAAATGTGAAAAAAATAAAAATAAATTCCCACATAAGAACCTCGTGAAAGTCAAAACAATATCTTGCTGATATTAAAAACAAACACATAAACCAAGAAATAGCCCAGAATAGAGCCCAGAAATGAGCCCATGCATATATAGTCAACTAATTTTGACAAGGTCTAAGAATACACAAAGGGGAAAGGCTAGTCTTTTCAATAAATTGTGTTGGGAAAATTGTACAGCTACATGTAAAACAACAACAACAAAAAAAATTAGACCCTTATCTTACACCATACATAAAAAGCAATTCAAAATTGATTAAAGACTTAACTGAAACACCTGAAGCCATAAAATTCCTAGGGGGGGAGAAACAAGGGGTAACTCCTTCACCTTGGTCATGGCAATGATTTTTTTATAAAAATCATTTTACCAAAATATCGGTAACAAAACCAAACAGGTGGGACTACATCAAACTAAAAAGCTTCTGTAAAGCAAAGTAAATCAACCAAGTGAAAAGGCACCCAAAGGAATGAGAGAAAATTTTTGCAAACCATCTATCTGATAAGTGATTAATATCCAAAACTCCAACCCAATAGCAAAACCAAATAACAGCTAAAAATGCACAAACTATTTGAATAGTCATTTCTTCAAAGAGAACCTACAAATGGCCAACAGCAACTTGAAAAGGTGCTCAGCATTACTAATCATCAAGATAATGTGATCAAAACTAGGATGAAACATTATACCTGTTAGCATGGCCATCTCATCAAAAAGGTAAGAGATAACAAGTGTTGATGAGGGTGTGTAGAAAAGAGAGCCACTTGGGCATTGCCAGTGGGAATGTAAATTGGTGTAGCCATTATGAAAAAACAGAATGGAAGTTCCTCAAAAAATTAAAAACAGAACTACTTTATCCAGTAATCCCACTCATCTGTATATATCCAAAATAAATGAAATCAGGATCTCTAATATCCACAATTCTGGGTTCATTGGAGCACTATTCACAATATTGAAACTATGGAAACAAGTGTCTATCAATAGATAAATGGATAAACAAATGTGATATATACATATAATGGATATTGTTCAAATAGAATCCTGTCATTTGCAAAAATATGATGAACCTGGAAAAGTTTATGATAAGTGAAATAAGTCATATATGGAAAGATATATACTGTATGATCTCACTTCTGTCTAGAATCTAAACAAAATTGAACTCACAGAACTGGAGAATAAAATAATAGTTGTTAGGGACTGAGGGATAAAGGAAATGAAGAGATATTGGTCCAAGGTACAAACATACAGTAATAAGATGTGTAAGTTCTGGGTATCTAATGTAAAGCGTGGTGACTTTAGAAAATATAAAATCAAAAATTTAGAATTCCATGTTTGAAAAACTGAAATTGATTTTATCTGCTTAATTATTCTAAGGCTATGATTTACATTCTTGACTTGCCACTTACGAGCTATGCAATGTTTAGGTAGTTAGATAAACTGTCTCAGTCACAATTCCCCCCAAATTACAAGGTGGATAATATAAATCATGAACGGTTATTACATTGACTGAAATGTCAGAGTTTTTTAGTAACAATTTTGTGAAATACACATAGGCACTTAGGGACAAGTCAGTTTGCTGTATAAATTTACAGGCTTACCAAAAAATTTAAGAATTTGGTTGTTGATGGTTGTTCTTCCACTTGGCAAAAATTTGTAATCCTTGAGGGAGTATTCTTTTTTTAGTTGACAAGTAGAAAACCAGATTGAATAGCTTTTTCGTTACACCCAGGAAAGCAAGTGCAGCAGAAAGCAAAGGGGTTAAGACTGTGTGAAAGGTAACATGAGACATGTTAGATGATGCACTATTGTTGAACACTATCATATTCACTTAGAAAGCACATTAAGTGATGCAATCCCTAAACTATGGTTTGTTTTCTTCCGTTAATCTAAATTCAGATAAAGTGCTCATCACTTTTATCACCATTATTAGCAATATGATACCTATATACTTTTAGTTTGAAATATATGAATACACATCCATAGATGTTGATTTCAAGGGGCTATTCCAATTGCTGGGCATTATTGATGCTGTAACTATAAAAGACATATTTGTAAATTTCATATAAATATAAACTTTCAATTAATTAATTAGGCAGTATATAAATAACCTCTGAGGAACATCTTCTTTGTCCAATATAGTTCATAATTACTTTATAATAAGAATTGAGTCAACCTTCAATAAGATCTCTAAATTGAGTTTCATTCACTTAACAATTTATATAATCCGGGGAAATATCAGGGACCTGTTACATAAATATTGAAACCTCCGAATAATGGTATGTTATGAACCCCCCAAAAGCAATATTTTCTGAAGTACTTAATACCATAAATTCATGAAGATTAATTTACAAAGAAGTCAGAAATGTATCATCTGAGAAGGTATAAAAAATCACAAAGCAATATACTGCAACATTTATTTTCAGGTGACTATTTTTTTGTTTATATGTTTAACAATGAAAATTTATTTTTTTAAGTTTATTTATTTATTTTGAGAGAGACAGAGAGAGTGTAAGCAGGGAGGACAGTGAAAAAGGAAGAATCTCAAGCATGCTCTGTGCTGTCACCACAGAGCCCATGTGGGGCTTGAACTCAAGAGACTGGGAGATCATGGACTGAAAGGAAGTCAAGAGTCGGCCCCTTCACTGACTGAGCCACCCAGGTCCCCCAAAAGTTGATTATTAATAGAAAAATTTTGTGTAATAAAAATTTATTTCAAGGATTTGACTTTTGCTCACCTCAAAATTATCAGTATCAAAATAACTAATATATTGCCTGTCAAAAATCTGTGTGATATTCAACACTTAAAGATATTTAAATCCTTTTAGCATTTGCTATGAACTGAATTGCTCCCCCTCCAAAATTCATATGTTGAAGCCCTAACTCTAAATATAATGGTATTTGTAGGTGGGGCCTTTGTGAGGTAATTATGCTTAGATGAGATCATGAAGGTGAGGACACCAAGATGAAAATATTGACCTTGTAAAAAGTGAAAGAGACCAGAGCTCTCTTCATCAGGAAAGGACCCAAAAGGCAGTCAGCTGTGCAAGCCAAGACAAGGGCTCTCACTAGGACCAAATATGCCAGCGCCTTGATCCGTGACTTTCCAGCCTCAAGAACTGTGAGAAATAAAAATGTCTGTTGTTTAAAATACCTAGTCTATGGTTTTGTTGTAGCACCTGAGCTAAGAGAGCATTCATAAAGAAAATCCGTAATATTTCTTTGAAAATGAAAATATGCTTAGAAGGAGCCCTTTATGCCAACAATGCCTTTTCAAATGTTCTGCAAGTTTTTTTTTTTTCTTTTGTAGAAATGATTTTTAGAGCATTCAGTATAAGACACACTCCCTTTCCTTTGCTGAGAAAGAAATCAATACCAATGGAGTGCATAGGCCAGTGGTTTGGAGTAATTTTCCTGTATGACTTTAGATCCTGAAAAGATATTATATAAAACAACTGATGCAAGAGAGTGTAAAACCATTCACAAACTTCACCTGTTCTAACACCTAGAGAAGTTATCTTCCAAAATTGTCTTGGGGTATGAGTTTCTTCCTATAGTTGAAAGAAATTCCATTATGTTTCATAATTGGGTAAAAAAAATGTGCATAAGAAATACGGATATCCTTTTCTGTTTTGGATAAGTAGTAATATACTTAGTGACACCATATCAAGAGAAGGTCATTGGAAGATTATAATTTTATGGCAATAGTCAATGAAAGCATCCTGGATTAAAGAAAAATACTTAACACAAAATAGTCTAAGTTGTCTTTTTGAAAATCTTGTAGTTATTCATAAAGTTCTTGAGACTCCCTTCTGACACTGCTCAACACATATTGGAATTAGATAAGAGAATCCAGTTGGACACTTGTATTGGAAATCTGTTATAAGAAAATTCTGTTGACTTAAAATAATTTAGAACATCTATTGAAATAAATTTCATATTTAAAAATGAAACTGAAATTAAAACTCACCATATCATTATCCAATGAAATAGAACCATCTTTTTTTCTATTATGGAAAATATAAAATATTAATGTGCATTGTAATGTTAAAAAAACAAACTGATACTATTTATAGATAATCAAATCCCCTATTAAGAAAATTCAGGAGAATCAAATGAAAAAAGCATTTAAAGCAAGAGAGTTCATTGAAATAGACAAAGCTCAATTAAAAATTAGCTTTTCCTACATATGTCCTAGAGACTACCAGTTTAAAAAATGATGCAAAACATTTACATTAATAAACACAGCTAGTACAAAACTATCAATTGCCTTAAAATAATGCTATAGGAATATGAAAGACATTAAGCTGCATACCGAAAAATAGAAAAGTATATATAAGAAAATTTGAATAAATGAGAGAGAGCTCATGTCTTTTGGTTCAGAACACAATATTGTGTAAATATCAATACTCAATATTTATCTGTAAATTCAATTCAGCCTAATTAAAATAGCAACAAGATTATTCAAAGAACTTGGCAAGCCAATTTTAAAATTCATATGACAAAGTAAATGTATAAAAAGAATAGCTCAAAGTTTGCTAATGTTTTTTATCTTTTGCTTGTCTAAGTAGAAAAAAATGGATATTTTAATTTATGGTGTGAACTCTGCATGAGTCATCCTATGCATGAATCATTTTCTTGGAAAAAGTAATGTCTAGAGAAGTGTTTAAATGTATTCTAGTTATCCTTCACACTATTTTATATTTCCAGTAACTATTATATGTAAATTATACATATATGTATATGTATATATATACATATATACATATGTATATATGTAAATTATACATATATGTATATGTATATATATACATATATACATATGTATATATGTAAAATATACATATTAGTGGTGGTAAACTATACAAATATATATATATGTATATATACATATATATGATGTAATTATAACATATATAACTTATTATATGGAGTGCATTGTGTATATATAAAACATGCATAAACAGCATGAACCCAGACATACAATATACACAAAATTATATTTTGGATATATGTATTAAAATAAAATATTCACATGGCAATTAAGTTATCTTTATGGCTGTGGCTAAATCATATTGAAATGAAATTGTTAAATATAATTAATTTTTACATTTACTTTAACATTTTAAAGTGTTGAATTGTACTTTCATTTTAATGACTTGAAGTTGCCTTCAAAAAGTATGTTGACTCTCACAAATAGGTAAATACACTATAGATTTTATTTTATGCAATTTAAACTAATATTCTGAGCACAGCTTCTAATTTTTATTTTCTAGTTTATAAAGTACAATGACAATCTAGATTTCTTTAGTAACCTAATACAAGCTGAGTTTATATTTTGTTTCTAAATATTTTGTGGACAGATTTTAACTGAAACAAGAAACTATTTTTTTTTATCATTGTCATGCTCAATTTTAGGCTTTATTTCCATCCATTTAAATTTTTCTGTTGGCATAGGCTAATTCCCTTGGAATGCTTCTCTATCTCAAAAGTCCTTTCAAAATCAGAGAATAACAGCCTTTCTCCTTTTGTATGTATACACAAATTAGCATCTATTTTACAAAATAGTCACCTGAGTAATGTTAATGTTAATGGTAATATTCCTGGTAAACAGGAACTAGAATTAATACTGAACAAATTCTACCAAGAGGTAGAACAAAGCCACAGTGGCCCCACCATGAGGTCCATGAGGTCTTTGACCCCTAATTGTCCTTTTCACTTATGATGTCTCACTATTTACCAGTGCTTCTATCAGGCTGTTTTAAATATACTCAGTTAACACAGTGTCAAGAAAACCTTTTCCCATGTACTCCAATGTTGATAGCAGCGCTATCAACACTAGCCAAGTTATGGAAAGAGCCCAAATCTCCATCAACTGATAAATGGATAAAGAAGATGCAATTTATATATACAATAGAATACTACTTGGCAATGAGAAAGGATGAAACCTTGCCATTTGCAACAATGTAGATGTAACTGGAAAGTATTATGCTAAGTGAAATAAGTTAGAGAAAGACAGATATCATATGTTTTCACTCATGTGGAATTTGACAAACTTAACAGAAGACTATAGGGGAAGGGAAGGGGAAAATAGTTTCAAACAGGGAAGCAAACCATAAGAAACTCTTAAATACAGAGAACAAACTGATGGTTAAAGGGAGGGGGAAACATGGGTAATGGGTCTTGAGGAGGGCACTTTTTGGGATGAGCACTGAGTGTTGTATGTAAACAATGAATCATGGGAATCTACTACCGAAGCCAAGAGCACACTGCATACACTGTATGTTAGCTAACTCGACAATAAATTATATTAAAAAAGAAAAAGAAAACCTTTTCCCTACTATCCTGGACAAAGGGGGCATAAAATTATAATGTTCAAACCTGTAGTAATGCAGCTGACCCAAAAGTTCTTGAGTCTTCAATGGGGAAAGGTTTAAAAGGAAGTGGCAGAAACTCGTACAGCCCATCATGGGTAGACTTTATGTCTAATAAATAATAAGTAGTGTCATTTAAAATACAGTAAACCAAACTTCAAGAAAAAGTCAACATTATGGTAAAATTTATTTTCTGATGAATTGTTACAACTTTCAGTGTGTCAGTTGTCCTTAAAACCACTGTTACTTTCCTAAGAAGTATGTAATGTCTTACATTATGAAAAACCAATTAACTGACACCATGGGCTTATTTTCTGGGCTCTTTTGGAATCAGTAAAATTAAGCATTTAGACTGGCTATTTTTTACTGCTACCAAGCTTTGAGATAAAATAGAGGACTTAGTATAATAATTGCGATTATGTGCCCCTGATATACATATATATATATCTCCATCTGGGATATAGAGATAAATATCCCTTCTTTATCTGAAATTTAATCACATGCACTTTTTTTATTTGCTAGATCTGGCAACCTTACTGCTGCTGTGGCTACCACTTTTACTGCTATTACTGACTAACATTTCTTACTGGCATAACATGTACCATGTAGTTTTTTTATATATTTTATATGTATCGTTTCATAATCTTCACAAAAATCACATGTGGATGCTATTATTGTATGCATTTTATTTAGAAAAAAAAAACTAAACAAAGAGAAGTTAAATAACTTGACAAAGGCCACATACCAAGTAAGTGATGTGGCTTGTTTCAAAACCAGTCATTTGAAATTCAGAGTCCATATTATTAAAATCCAAGATTTACTGCTTATAAAAGATTTTTTCCTACTTCAAATGTAAAAAAGAGAATTTCATCTTATATAAGATGTTTCATTGAATGTGAATAAATTCAATAGTATGAGCTACTTTCTGTTGGCCAAAGATTTTTAGCTGATTGTTAGTATAGAGAAGATAATTTGAAAGAAGAATGAAAGAGGAATTAGTTGCCGGAGTAATTTACAACACAAAAAGAGAGTTGTTTTATTTCCATTAAGAGAGGAAAGTCTGTTTTCCAAAATGTTTAGATCACGTGTGTTTTCTTGACCTGTGCAAATTTCTAATTCACAATAACAGGTATGTAACTCTGCTGTTACACCCAAACCAATAGTCTGCAAACAAGAGTGTTGTTCATTTATTTATTTCAAGGTAGTAGGAAACTACTAATCTGACACACAAATTTCAAAATAATACTGCTGTATATTTGTGCTATAATTACCCGATTGCCTCATTTCTTCCTTATGGAACCTGATGATATTAATCTACAAAATAAACCCTATTGAGTTTCTGAACCAATGCTGATGAACATGAACTCTAAATTAGGTTGCCTCTACCAGAAATTACTGGAAGGAAAGTGATATATTGGCCCAAGCCATAACTTAAGTAGGTAATTAACAGAAACTTGTTGAATGAAAGGGCATAAATCTACAAGCATATAAAGTTCTTTTGAGTATTTTATGGAACATTCATGGGTGCCCCCTAATGCTACCTCCAGAGTTCCTTAATCCGACTTCATTATGTTTTCTGGCTCCTTTTTTTCTACCTGAATTTACTATAGTGACATCTGTTCCTCGTTGATCTTGTTTTGGCTTCTGCATCTGGATTCACTCCTGGTACATGGTCACACATCCATAGTTTTCAGGAGGCTTAATTCCTGCTTTCTGGCATCAACCACTGCATTCATTCAGATCCTGAAATAGGTTCCCAACAGTGCTTCATTCTCCATCATTTCAAATGAGCTTACATCTATTCAGACAACCCATTCCAGTCAATTACCCAGTTATGCCCATGGAATCTACCCCTGGTTGGCCCCATGGATTATAGCACATGCAAATCCTCTTCTAGTCAAAATCCATATTCAGAGTTCTGCTTTCACAACAGGACTGGAATTTTGCCCTAACAACAGTTTGTATGGCTGAGACCTTAACACTCTCTCTACTTTTTGGCAGTTCTGTAGAAGACAGTAAATATATTACAGTGTCTCAAATCAACAGACTGGAACATCTAAACTATTTCTACCATAATCAATGCAAGGATTAAAATTAGTTAGACATCAACATTAACCCAAATCAATTCTGTAACAGTTTTGTGCATTGGGCATTCGACCCCTGACTATCTCTCTTAACCATACCCCATTCCTACATACCTTAGAAAAAGACTGCAGTTAGATCATTCCATGCTTAGTACAAATCTACTCCCAATTAATCTATCGTCAGTTGAATAAAGCATTAAGTCACTGTTTTTTTTTTTTTCCTTTAGCAACATTTTCATTTAGCCTTTTCCTTTATGTCTTGTTCATCTTTCTTCTATTTTTCTTTCTTTTATTAAGCTCTGGAGGAAATATTTAAATGGAACAACATCACCAAAACCAAAACTTTTAGTCAACATGTATTCAAGTATTATTATTTTTATATTTAAGCATAATGAAACTGCTGTTCTTAAATAAAATGATGTATTTTTTCCTTTCCAGTTTTGGGGATTTTTTTGAGGGTCAGGGAATTGATTTTTTTTTTTTTACTTTATTGATTTTTGAATTTTTATTTTAACTTCACTGTTGATGTCTGTGCGAGATTTAGAATAATCCAACAGCTCTGTTTCCTCAGTTCCTTTTTTTTGGTATAGATTTCAACATATTCTATGCTTTTAACCAACTTTCTTATTAACTGTGTACGTTTATATTGGCAGTTGCCATTTTAGGCCCTCATTTTTTAAATTGTTTCCACTTTTTCCCCCAAATAAGCATATTTTTACTGCCTCCAATTGAATATATTGTCAAACTTATCATATAGAATTCCCAGGAAGAGCCATTTTGTAAAATATTGAGAATGACCTCTTCTTTGTATGGAGGTCCTGAATCACATAAACCAGATATTGCTGAAATCTGAGCGATATGTAATTTCATTCTGCTCCCTTTGCTGTGAAATATAGAACCATTGGTGTCATGAAATCGAAGAAGGATAAAAATGAAGGTCTTTACTGATAGAAGCATGTGCAGTTTATATTAGATTAAGAGGGATGGAAACAGATCTGTAGCTTTTGAAGTACATGAAAAACTACAGTTGCACCAAAGATACTGGCAGGTCAGGGGTGTAAATGGAAATAACTACTTTAGGGACAGACTGTTCAAGACCCATATTGAGAACCTGTGTGTCGCATATTTCCAGAAAATCAATTTATTTTCAGTAACTTGGGAGCGCTATGGTTTATGAAATATAGTTATAGTTCAACTGTCAGCACAAAGCAAGATTTCAAAGTGAAGTTCACCAGTGTTGTTTTGTTCCTTTAGGAGAAAAACACACCAACTATTTTACTTTGCTATGCACTTTTCAGTTTTCTACCTAAATTCATTCAACAAGATGCCTTAGTAGATGTCTTCACTGCTTACAAATTAAAATAATTTGAACTTGTGTGAACAAGTTCAAATGATAGATGTGAGTCGTAAGTGAACTTGTCAAGCCAAATAAAATATTTAGACAAACTATGATAAAAACAATTTTTTTTACTTGTCACTGACTAATAAGGTGAAGTAAGGCTCTGCCTACAGAACACATCTACCTGCAGATACCTTGCAGTAGTACCAAATAAGTACTAAGTTTCTATTTATATATTGATATCCCCTCAAAATAAATTATAGTCAATTTACAGGTATTCTAAAATATTTCCTTTAGCACTTTATGGTGCATAGTGGTAATGGGAAACATTTACCATGCCATATTAGTTATCATATTGAAAATATATTCAGCTCCCAGAATTATATATAGCTTTGTATGTTATTAATGATTACACAAATGTTAGTGTGTTATTAAATGAAATTGCTATTCACTATTTAATCACCTTTCAATATGGGAAAATATTTTATAAAATACCTTGAATATGTGTAGAATGCTATTACTTACCATGTCTATCCAGTAAAATCCCTTTTTATTAATAATAGAATAAGGATTTGTATTTCACCTACCAGATGTCTGAAGAGTTTTCTTCCTTTCTTCCAATAACACTAATCAAAAGATCTTTCATTGACATACTGAGATCTAATGGTTTTGGTTTTCTTCCAGTATATGGCACATTTATTTATCTAAACTTTTAGACCTCTGAGGAAATGAAAGTATGAATTAGTATATAAGAATGGTGCTATAGAAGTACATGAACCTTCTGTGGCTCACTGAGTTCAGATTTTACCAATATACTTTTCTTGTATATCTGTTCTGCCACAAGAAATTCCATTATTCTTTAATAAGTAAAAAGCATATATTACCTGGAGGTAGAGGTAGAGAATATCTTTACAGAGTTAATAAATGCCTGTAGTCATCATTCAAAAACCTTTAATCTCTTCCTAAGATCAGTCTAGGCCAGAAATTCATCATTGTGTCTTTCATACCTACAATTTACATAAAGTATAAATGCTGCTATTTGGCCTTGACTGAACATAGAATTTGACAATAGGTTTAATAAAGAAAAAAGGAGAGAGTAAGAGGGCACAAGCATCTTGAGGTTTGATGAAGAGAAGGGAGAACACCAAAGCCAAAAAGGAAAGGTTTGGGTAGAAAATATGTATTTTGAATGCATCGTGTTTTTTGTTGTTGTTAATCCCCAGCAATTACTGTCTGGAAGTTCTTTGGAAAGTGTGTAATCTAGCATTGAATATAGGACCTAAGTGTGAGTTACGCTTACTTAGAGGACACATTAAATAAAATATCAAAGCAAATACAGTGCACATTTAACTTTTCAAAAAAGACAAGAAACTTGGCAAATTGTAAATGTCTTTGTCGGTGCCAGTAATATCTAAAGAGCCATTTCAAATTCAGCTAATGAAGGACATATGTGATGGGTGATAATTCTTTTCCTGGTGTCCCAGTTATAAGATAGGAAGTTCTTCATAGAGTGCCTTGTAGACAGCAGCCACTCAATTTATTTTAGCTATGGGTAAATGAGTATTAATCATACAAAATGAGAGATCCATTGTATTACTTAGGAATTACATCTTGTTCTCTGAAATTATACTATTTTTAAATGTTTATTTATTTTTGAGAGAGAGAGAGGGAGACAGAGAGAGAGAGAGAGAGAGAGAGAAGGGGAGGGGCAGGGGAGAGGGAGACAAAGAATCTGAAGAAGGCTCCAGGCTCTGAGGTGTTAGCCCACAGACTGTGAGATCATGACCTGAGCTGAAGTTGGACACTTAACTGACTGAGCTACAGAGGTGCCAGTGAATTTGTACTATTTATAAATGTAAGAATTGTGTTAATCTTTTTCATATGTAAAGAGTAGATATCCTGGAGCACCTGGGTGGCTCAGTTGGTTGAGCTTCTGACTCTTGATTTCACCTCAGGTCATCATCTCCTGGTTTGTGAGATAGAGCCCCATTGTCAGGCTCTGAGCTGTCAGCACAGAGCCTGCTTGGGATTCTCTGTCTCCCTCTCTCTCTCTCTGCCCCTTCCCCACTTGTATACACGTATGCACACATGTGCGCTCTCTCTGTCTCAAAATAAATAAATAAATTTAAAGAGTAGAGTTCCTAAATGACACTTAAATCAAAGGTGAGATGTGCCAACAACAATGAGCAATGTAACTGATATGTCACATATTGCCACATATTTTGTTTGTCCTACAAGTTAAAAAATTATACATGAAGATAATTCTCCCACCTGCTCCCAATATCCTTATATTCTAGGTTAGAATGAATAAATATAGTATCACCCAAGTTGAGAAGAGAGTCAAGAAAAAGTCTAAAGCTTCAGCAGCAGAAATAAGATATGTAGACAGGCTGGCTCACATTAAGTAAAATGAAAAGAAATGACCTGGTGATTTGAGATTTAAAAAGTAAAATAAACACTGTATGCAAAGGATTGTCAAAGAGAGCATTCTGGGACAGATTGAAATGCCCTATAAATTTTTCATATATGAGAACAACTGAAGCAGAACATAAATTCAATTAAAAAAATTTAATAATGGGGTGCCATAATAATATAATTAGTTAATAAATAGATAAAGGAAAAATTAATGCCCAATGATTTTAGGCATTAATAAATACATTAATAGACAACAAAACTTGTTATAGAAGGAAAGCTTGAGGAAATTACAGTGAACATGGAAGGAAAAACAAAAAGATTAAAGAAGGTAGAAAATAATGAACATGAGAGGTAGATAAATAATAGTTTAAGTCTTTGAAGTAGAAAATCCAAAAATTATATCCAACAAATACAGAGGGCAATATTTGGAGATAATAAATGAAATAATTCTGAAATTAAGGATGTTCTGAAAGTATCTATTAAAAAGGGTTACTATATCCCAAGGAAAAAAATTGAAACAAGTTTATTGACATTAATATGCACTGATTCAGATGTCATATCCAGAGCCAAAGAATTCTTGATTTCCTAAATACATCAGTTAAGAATGCAAACAAATAGGTAATTTGAAAACTACTGCCTTAAATAAACAGTTACTGTAAGTATGCATTTACAACAAATGCAAGCATTTAGAAAAGTCATCAGGATCAGAAACAGCCTCCTTCTATCTTCCGGTTTTGCCGTGTGCCTCTCATCTTGTGGATATAAGATATTGTACTACCACTGCATATGTCTCTTCTTATTTTCAGGCAGAAAGGGTGGGTTGGAAGAATTGAGAATAAAAAGCAAGGAAAACAAGCTCTTTTTTTTTTCCCCCTAGCAAGTTTTTGTCTTTTTTCAGGGGGGGGCTGTGGTGGTTTTATAACGTGTTATTTTAGTGAACTGTAACCCAAATTTTATTTTTCTGTATTTCCAATTTAGGATTAGCTACAAAAAATCTTCATGAGATTTAGCAGACAAAAATGAGGCAGTAGCCATCACACTCAAAGGTTACAGTTGGTTAAAGAGAATGAGGGGGTAACACAGTGGGGAAAGTGGGTTTCAGTTTGCCCTTGCCTTTTCTTCTTTAACATCTATCTTCTTTATCATTCAGTTTCCATCACTTCTAATCAAGTGCTGTTCCCACAGATCATCTGTGAACCCAAGCCTATCACCTAGAACTTTGGTTTAAATTCACAGAACCACAAACTTTCCATAGCCATCAATATCAGACCCCTCTGCAACATCATTATAGCAGCTGGATGTGCCTTGCCTTCTTCAAGCTCCAACTTGTTCATCTGCACTGGAGCTAGTTAGTGACATTTCTCTGATTATTTCTGAACAGTTAATTCCCCAGTTATTACATTATGGCTATCTAGTTTCCATAGAGAATTTCTTGTGGCTTACTACTCATAGAGTTTCTGCTTCCCTGATTGAGACCTAACAGATATAGAAGCACTGCATTGTCAGAACTATGCCATTTGAACACTGCTAAGTACAACAGAATAAGCAATGTGAGTAGTTTTAACTGGATACATTGATACTTCTTGCATAATTGGACAATTTTATTAAAGAAGGAACAGGACTGCTTATTGGTTAAGCAAATAAAAGCTTATGAATAAAGTAAAGAAGAGAGAGAGAAGCCAAAAAACAGACACCTAACTATAGAGAACAATCTGATCGTTACCAGAGGGGAGGTGGGTGGGTGGGAATGGGTGAAATAGGTGAAGGGGAGTAGGAGTGCATTTGTCTTGGTGAGTAATGAGTAAGATATGGAACTGTTGAATCACTGTGTTGTACACCTGAAACTAATATTACACTGTGTGTTAACTACACTAGGATTGAAAATTTAAAAAGCATATATAACATTCCATCTCTTTGGCTAACAACATACATTCATATACTCCTCTTAACAGAGAAGACTCTTAGCCATCAACCAAGAGAGAAGCCCAATATCACACACAGTTACTACAGTGAGCTTGTGGATCAGACTTCTTGAATGATGCATTTCATTGTCCATTAATCCTGATGAGGCTCCTCATGACCTTAATAATTAAAATCATTAAAGACATGTTAAATGCTTCTAACAAGCCTGCATACAATGGAGGAGAAAAAAATTAAGAACTGTAATTAAAGTCCCAATCTGATAAAGAGAGAATATGAAACCAATAGCAACTGCTGGTCTATACCAAATCTGCTTATTAGGAATTGGGAAGACTACATACTCCTGTTACTGGAAGATGTTATTTGGTTAGTCAAGCATGCTGCCCCTAGTTCATTTCTCTAGGAAGATCTTAATGGCCCATTTTGTTTCAAATGTCATGGATCTGTCTTCCCTGAAAATCATTCATGGCCATTACCCATATTGCAGCTCAACCTCAGAGTGATTATCCTTTTCTGGGACTATTACAGTGTTTGTGCCTTAGCAAGTTAATTATGACCTATATTCCTTCTCTCTTTCTGTTCAGGCATCGATATCATGTGTTTTTTGTGTTCTTGTTTGCAAGGTGGCTGTTACATATCCAGAGATTGGGCCAGAATTCCAGGCAGGAAGAAGAACATCAAACTGAAAAAAAAAAAAAAAAACACATAAAAGTAAAATGACAAATTTGAAAGCACAAAACAGTTAACTTTTTATCACTGCTAATCATAGCATCAACAACACTTCTCCCATTAATATCAATATTGTCAGTTCTGGATTAGGAATTTAGGTTGGGAGCTAAGAGGGAGACATTTCTTTCTAGTGTTTTACATTTTCATTTATGAAGAGCTGCATTACACAAAGCTTTTCATCACAACTGCATTGGTCAGAATTCTATCACACGGATACATTATTTTCATGGAAATGTAGACAAGTGAATGTTTAGAGGTGGCCACATTGCCACGTAAACAAAATTGAGGCCCTATGAGTAAGACGATAGTGATTGATATCAGATGGTATCTACCAGAGTCAACCATTCTTACCAAAATATTAGGTGAAGCAAATGCTCGAACCAGTTCTTCCAATCACATAGATACAAGCAAGGTTGGGGGAGAAAGGGAAGAGAGAGAGAGACTAAAATAAATTTTATTTTATTTTTTTTAACATTTTATTTATTTTTGAGACAGGGAGAGACAGAGCATGAACAGGGGAGGGTCAGAGAGAGGGAGACACAGAATCTGAAACAGGCTCCAGGCTCTGAGCCATCAGCACAGAGCCCGACACGGGGCTCGAACTCACGGACCGCGAGATCATGACCTGGGCCGAAGTCAGCCGCTTAACCGACTGAGCCACCCAGGCGCCCTGACTAAAATAAATTTTAAAAGCGTATCCTCATTAACCAGAATCCACAAAGGCATTTGGTAGCTGATAATGTGTAACACTTGAGACTGTCTAATGTGGCTAAAAACAAGCTTTTTGTCCAAAGCTGGGGAGAAAAAGAGTTACCCTGATCAAAAGAGAATGAAAATGTATAGTGTTTATGAATTTAAAGGCTGAATTTGATAATTTGTTTGGAGAAGATTCCTACACTGAACCATAAAGAGAGGAACTGGTGAAAAGCCTGCATTTGCTTTCTAGCAGTTGGAAGTGACTACAATACTATCTTCAAAAAAATAGAGGAAAAATAATGTAATCATGGAAGACAAGAACTCACACAAAATTAGCAGATTTCAAAGAAAATTGCTCCAGAAAATTTAAATAGGCAAGGAAGACTTTATTCAAGACCATTGCAAGAGGGAAGAGGCCAGAACTCAGTTTGTGCTCGACTCTGTTTAAGCAAAGAGATGGGAAGGTTTTAAAGGCTGGGCTAGGGAAAATCATAGGCCACTTATGTTTTGGTCCCACTCAAAGGAAATGTAACTTTTTTCATATCTTTATGACAGGAGATAACTTAATTACTTGGAACAACATATGGCACGGAAGTTAGATTCCTATCCTCTTACAGAGACTGGGAGATATAGGCACTAACATTCTTTCTTTCTTTTTTTTTTTTTTAATGTTTTTATTTATTTTTGGAGGAGTGAGAGACACAGAGAATGAGCACAGGAACAGAGAGAGAGGGAGACACAGAATTCGAAGTAGGCTCCAGGCTCAGAGCTGTCAGCACAGAGCCCGATGCAAGGCTCGAACCCACGAACTGTGAGATCATGACCTGAGCCGAAGTCGGACGCTTAACCGACTGAGCTACCCAGGCTCCCCTAACATTCTTGATAATTACATTTCAAGGGGATAGCTCCCAGGTCCTTGAGAAAGACAATCCTGGCTTGCAAAACTGGCAACAGGCTTTTAAGAAGATTTATATCTCCAAGGGGTGGATATAATCCCATTTGTTTATTTTTGCTTTTGTTACTTATGCTTTTGATGTCTCACTACTACTACTACTACTACTACTACTACTACTACTACTACTAAATAATTGCCAGACCAGGGACAAGGAACTTATCCCCTATGTTTTCTTCTAGCAGTTTAGTGGTTTCAGGCCTTACATTTAACTCTTGAATCCATTTTGAGTTAATTTTTGTGTATAGTGTTCAGTACGAGTGGAATTTCATCATTTTGCCTGTGGATATCCAATTTTCCCAATACCATTTATTGAAGAGACTAACCTTTTCCTATTGTATATTATTGTTGGTGCCCTTGTTAAAGATAAGTTGATCATATATGCAAGGGCTCATTTCTGGGTTCTCTATTATGTTCCATTGGTCTCTGTGTTTGTTTTTAATGCCCATACCATGCTGTTTTGATTACTATAGCTTTGTGATATACTTTGGCTACTTGGTGTCTTTTGTGCTTCCATACAAATTTTAAGACTTTTTTTCTGCGAAAATTGCTATTAGACTTTTGATAGATATTCCATTGAATCTAAAAATGACTTTGAATTGTATAGATTGGGTTGTATTAATTCTTCAAATCCAGGGATATGGAATACCTTTCTATATACTTGTGTCTTCTTCAATCTCTTTCCTTAGTACTTTGTAGTTGTCAGAGTAGAGATCTTTTGCTTCCTTGGTTAAATTTATTCCTAAGTATTTTATTGTTTTTGGTGCTATTATAACTAGGATTCTTTAAAATTTAATTTTTTAGATATTTTATTGTTAGTGTATAGAAATTCAACTGATTTTTATATGTTGATGTGGATATCTATTTCTATAATGTAACAATATCCTCTGGATGGTCCTATCCTTCTAAGAATGTTGGGAAGTCAACCCCTTAATTTCAGGTGATGGACATTCAATTACCTAAGGCTATGATATCAAAATCAATTCCTTTTTCTATTGATTATAGTAAGTATGAGCCAGAATCTGATATATTCTGGGGGGCATATGTCATAAATGGAAGTTCTGTGAGTGTTCTAGGAATATGTTCTTAGTCTTAAAGAGGATAGTCCCGATTCTCATTTAAGTTTGGTATGTTATCACTTAAGGGCATGGTCCTTGAAGCTGCCACAGTTATTTATTTACAGGGAAGGAATGCATAATACTAAACTCAGCCTCATGGAATGGAACATAGGTAACATAGCAGAAAGATGAAACAACCCAGGACTTTTGTTGACAGCAATGACACTGAATTAAGCAATCCTAGAAGTACCTTTCCCATGGGCTTCTTAATATTTGAGATTTAAAAAAATGTTCTAGATGTTAAAGCCATCTCTGGGTGGGGTTTCTGTTGTATACTACCTGAAGAGCCCTAAGTAGTACAAAGAATCAGAATTTAAGTTCTCATAGACTGTACCCCACAAGCATTACTAAAGTTCTTCCTTTAATAATAAAAGTAATAAAAAATAAAGAAGGCAGTGAGAGCATTTTCAAAGGCAAGATAAAGCACATGCAAAAAAAAAATCTGTAATCACATATAATGATAACCATTACTCTTTCTAGTTGACTAGATTTAGGTAGCTTAAAATTTTGGTCTCTGACAGTTATTTGTTTGCATTTTATAGAATAAGTATATGGCATTTTTAAAGAATAATTTTTAAAAAATAATAAAAAGCATCAATTGATCTATTATGAAGATGCATTATAAAAGTTGATGAGGATAAATCTGTTAAATTGTAATGGTACCTCACAGGTCGTATAAATTTCTGTGTACATCTTGGCCTCAGTAGTTACCCTAACCCCAAATTGTCAACTTTAATTAGTATTATCTTATCCTTTAAACATTTCTTTAGGGGCACCCGGGTGGCTCAGTCAGTTAAGCGTCCGACTTCGGCTCAGGTCATGATCTCACAGTTCGTGGGTTCGAGCCCCACGTCAGGCTCTGTGCTGACAGCCTGGAGCCTGCTTCTGATTCTGTGTCTCCCTCTCTCTCTGCCCTTCCCCTGCTCACACTCTGTCTCTCTCTGTCTCTCAAAAATAAATAAATGTAAAAAAATTAAAAATATCTTTAAAACTTGTTGCCTTTTCCAGACCTTTCGTTAATGATGACATTTTATGATTTCTACTTTTTTAAGATGAAGAAACACTCACAAAATGCAAACATTACTCAGTGAAATTATCTCATCAACTCTCAATAACATTTTGAAAGCAACATTGTATTTTCCAAAATAAAGATAAAAATATGCTTGTAATAGGTGCTGCCAATGCTCCCACAAAAGGAATAGTTTTCTTCCCAATTTTACCATTGTTTTTTTTGTGCAGCCTTCTGTTTAGTTATATTTTTAAACACATCTTTCAAAATACCATTCGTAACAAGCTTGTATAAATTTAGCTTTCATTTAATTAACCTTTCTTCAATAAGAATTTTCATTCAGTGTTCTTCGTTTCTATCTGTTCTGCATTATCTTCAGTATGAAATGGGAAAGATTTCTGGTAACTTTCTTTTGAATATAGAGAGTTGAATCTTAGCTTGTGTACAAGTTGAAAATTTAGGTGATGTCAATTACAGTCAAGGTCATACCAAAAATACATTTTAATAGAGAAACTAGGCCGTGCTGGTGAGAACTACACAAGTCTGATATAGAAAAGAAAGACATTCTGGGCCCATCACAGATTAAAGACAACATGTCCCTGTCCATAGATAAGCCCACAGGACCTATGCAAATGTAGACAGGGGCAAGACACCATAATCAGATGCAGTAGGTGGAAACAAATACACTTGAAAAGTGTGAATTTATTTAAAACGACAGACAGCTCAAGAAGTTACACTTTTTAGAAAAGTGCATATTTTAAAAAATCACTTCGAGACAAACCAATTACCATATGCTGTAAGGTTTGAATTCATCCTAAAATGAAAATGTGTTAAAAACTGTCAATTACTTTTTTTTTTTAAACTAGTAATGTGTTTGAGCATTTCCTTTTGGATTCTATCAATTAAGTGTTAGCTTTAGCTTTTTTTCCTTTTTTTTTTTTAATTTTGTAACTTAAATAGCTTAGAGTAGTGAAATAACACAGGCAGCATAGGAGAGAAAAATTAACCCCACACACACAAATTTTATGTTTTGGTGCTTACAATTAATGCTTTCAAAGTGCAGATGTCATTTAAAAAACTCAACCCATATCGATTTATTTTTAATAAATGTGTACTGTAGATGATACATTAGTTTATCATTGGCACAGTAACAAATTTCCCTAAAAGTAATGGCTAAAACATTAACTTATTGTCTTAAAGTTTTGTAGGTTAGAAGTCCAGAATGTATCTTGGGGCGCCTGGGTGGCTCAGTCGGTTAAGCGGCCGACTTCCGCTCAGGTCATGATCTCGCGGTCCGTGAGTTCCAGCCCCGCATCGGGCTCTGTGCTAACAGCTCAGAGCCTGGAGCCTGTTTCAGATTCTGTGTCTCCCTCTCTCCGACCCTCCCCTGTTCATGCTCTGTCTCTCTCTGTCTCAAAAATAAATAAACGTTAAAAAAAAAATTAAAAAAAAAAAAAAAAGAAGTCCAGAATGTATCTCACAGCACTAAAATCAGACTGTCAGTAGGGCTGTGTTCAATCTGGAGGCTCTGGGGAAAATTTTTTTTCTTGCCTTTTCTAGAGGCTGGTGCCTTCCTTGACTCGTGACCTCACATCACTCTGAACTCAGTTTCCACCTTGCAGTCAGCACATCCCTCTTGACCCTGATTCTCTTTCTCTTTTTATAATGACCCTTGTAATTAGACTGGTCTACCCAGATAAACCCAAGATGATCGCAACATTTCATGCTTTTTAATTAAAGCACATCTGCAATGCCCTTTTACTATGTAAAGTAACATTTTCATAGGTTCCAGTGATAACAACATGGACAAGGGGATGAGCTATTATTCCGTCCACCATAGGTGATCTCTATGACTCAACCCAAATGCTCAGAGTTCCCTCCTTTTCAATCCTAGAATATCTCCATTTCTCAGCTAAGATATTTTATCATTCCACGAATTCCAGACTTCACATTTATGAATAATACACAAAATGATTTAAATATTCTTGTGCAAAAATTATGATGCTAAATATTACAATTGACTAAATAAAATACCTTTGTCAATGTTTGAATATTTTGAGGCTATGCATAGAACTTACATCCTACAAAAAAGTCTGTGAGATCCTGAAAAATGTTGCTAATAAAATAAACTCTACCTAGTTTTAAAAATTTACTTATGAAAGAGTTAGATAGTAATAATGATAAGCAAGTCAGTTTTTCATATACACACATATTGATTTCATGTTCTTTTTCTTTATGGAAATTTATGTTCTTCATACAAAAATGTAAAATTATAGGTAAGAATTACAGCATCCACCGTAAAGACAAAGAGGGGATGTTGAGTTACAGTACATGTGGCAAGAGATGGACTTTAGTATATTGTTTATTTAAATGTCTATGTATCTGTAGAATATATTTAATTAATGTTATTCTTCATTTTTAAAGAGTAGAGTAAATTTAACTTTGGATTAGTAATTTCTGCTGGAAGGCTTAAATGAAGATAGAAAGGACAAGAACAAACACACGCATATACACACAGAATAATAAGTCACCAAAGCATCAGATCAGCATGAACACCACCACTCATTCCAGCAAATATCACGTCAAAATAAAAAGATGAGGTGCAAAACACACTTGGGATTCTGAGGAATACAACTGCCCCTCCAGAGAACCATCCATGTACTCACAGTGTTTCAACATGGTCCTTCCAAAAAAAAACAAAAACAAAAACAAAAACAAAACAAAACAAAAAAAAAACATATTTATTTGGACCAGGATTGGAAAGTGTCTTGGAAGATGGTTAAAAAGGTTGGCTAGCCAAATTGCCATGAGAGAAATAGGATTACATGGAGTCTCTTGGATATTTAAGTTGAAAAAAAATTGGAGGTCTCTACTGATATCACATAGATCCTACTGTTTCACATTTCAACATGAATGAAATTGTTCTTCTTTGTGTTCTAAGTGTACAGATCTTTGTGATGTTATTGAGAAAGAGAAAATGTTAGAATACACAATATCATATAAATTGTAAAGATACACTTATTGAATAAATCTGAAATTGTGTTTTGAAAAGATGGAGATTTTGTGCAGAACTTTGGCAAACCAATGGAGAAAAGAATGAAGTTGCAAATTCGAAAATATTAGAAAAAAAAGGAAAAGTCTTTTTTTACATCCTAATATATGGTGAAACATTAGATGGGTCCTCATTATTATCAACGTTGAATCAAAAGTCATGTTGATTGTAATTGATAACAGCATGAAATGAACAGGATCCACATAAGAGTGAAAACATATGGTATCTGTCTTTCTCTGTATGGCTTATTTCACTTAGCATCACACTCTCCAGTTCCATCCACGTTGCTACAATGGGCCATATTTCGTTCTTTCTCATTGCCATGTAGTACTCCATTGTGTATATAAACCATAATTTCTTTATCCATTCATCAGTTGATGGACATTTAGGCTCTTTCCATAATTTGACTATTGTTGAGAGTGCTGCTATAAACATTGGGGTACAAGTGCCCCTATGCGTCAGTACTCCTGTATCCCTTGGGTAAATTCCTAGCAGTGCTATTGCTGGGTCATAGGGTAGGTCTATTTTTAATTTTCTGAGGAACCTCCACACTGCTTTCCAGAGTGGCTGCACCAATATGTTTTCACTCTTATGTGGATCCTGAGAAACTTAACAGAAACCCATGGAGGAGGGGAAGGAAAAAAAAAAAAAAAGAGGTTAGAGTGGGAGAGAGCCAAAGCATAAGAGACTCTTAAAAACTGAGAACAAACTGAGGGTTGATGGGGGGTGGGAGGGAGGGGAGGGTGGGTAATGGGTATTGAGGAGGGCACCTTTTGGGATGAGCACTGGGTGTTGTATGGAAACCAATTTGACAATAAATTTCATATATTGAAAAAAAAGAAATGAACAGGAAACTAAGCAAAAAGGTACATAGGTTCTCTTCTCTTTTTATTGCAGAATAATTTTGGGGTGCAAAAACCAGTGTCACTGTATCTTACAAGATAAGATGAGATGTCATGGATAATGTTTTTGTTCACAGGTATTTTTTACTCACCCTGCCCATCAAAATACATATTTTGGAAAATGGCCGTCATTCCATTAAATTGTTTATTTTTGTATAGTACTTTAAATGATGTTGATAAAACTCCAAGATTGTGTTTTTTATTTATTTCAATGATAATTTTTATCAAAATGATGAATACAAATGACATTCTAAAATTCTGCTTAGGAAGAGTGTTTTCTTGACAGTAAGAAAGACTAACTGGCATTATTCATAGTGAAAACCTGAGTTTTTTGATGTTTTCCCTCCATGTGATGGATAAATGTTTTGAAATTGAATTTCCTATGCACTACTAGATTTGATGTTACTCTGTAGGTAGTCAAAGGCAGAGCAATTTAATGCACACTTAATTTAAAAAAAAATTAATGATTTAATAACTATGTTGTGTATATTCTTTAATTGTATGCATGTATCTTTAAGCGTGTAGAACAAGAATCAAGTGTGTAGAACAAAAATTAATACTGAAAAGCATGTACAGACCAATATGATAAAATACACATTATCAATTAAGTAATATTTATAGCTGACTTTGAATCATTAAAGAAATTAAATTTTAATTTTGAAGAAAATATAATTAGCCACAGATTTAAAATATGGCACATAATTTTTTAATTCAGAAGTGTAATGAGCTAGTTTCTAAGTTCCTTCTAAGTATAATTTAGACACTTTGAATGCATAATAAAGATCTCAAGTGTTCGAAACAATGCAGAGTAGATTAGTGTTATAGTGAAAACCAGTCACAAAATATAGCAATTAAAGCGACCCTGAGAAGTTCTTCTGTATGCTTCTTCAATCCAGCTCAAGTCCTAAAACTAAACTATTATAGAGAAATTCATTATATTTTGACATCCAGAGAAAGGAGTGTCACCAAATGTAGTTTTTTTCTTAGTGGAATGTTTTTATATTCTTGAAACTCCATCCTGTCTTTTGTATTTGAACATTTTTAACACATAACTCTATTGATATTGCAGTTGGATATGCTATAAAAATCCGTGTTTCACATCCCTCATCAATATATTTTTTAGATTAAGATACAAATGTACTCTATACAACCTCCATGCTTGATATCACATTAGTGAAATATAATATAAAACGCATTAATTAAAATTGTCAAGCTTAAGCCTACTCTTTGCTAGATTTTGCTAAAATGTTGTAGAAGGGCTGCTGGTTGACAAATCAATAATAATCTTCCTTTCTTCCTTATTAACAAGCAAATTATATAAATTGGTGAAATTTATGTGCAAAAAGGGAATATTTTGTGATTGGTCCAAGCCAATTATGAATTTTTGTATTCCTTTGTGCTAATGACCAGTCTAGCAAAGAGTATATATATTTTTTAAGTAAATGAGGACTTCTTTTGGGTCTTTCTTACAGAAATTTTCATTTTGAGAATGGAAAAGGTTTATAAGATAAGCATTCCTCCTGCTCCCTTCCACCCTGCTTTGGGGGTTCTCCAGCCATAATATATACCCCAGATCCATTATAACTAACTCTGAATCACAGTGGGAAATCCTCAGAAATAAGGATAATCCCCCAAGTACAACAGAGAAAGGGAGAAAAAGGTCTGCATCCAAGAACAGCAACCACAGACCCTTTGACTAGTGACTACAGATGTACCTCATTTTATTGCACTTCACTTTATTATGCTTTGCAGATACTTAATTTTTCACAAATTGAATGTGGCAACCCTGCATAGAGCAAGCATATTGGTACCATTTTTATAATAGCATTTTCTCATATCTTTTCCTTGTGTCACATTTTGGTAATTCTTACAATATTTCAAACTTTTTCATTATTATTATTTATGTTATGATAATTTGTGAACAGTGACCATTCATGTTACTATTGTAATTGTTTTGGGGCACCTCAAACCATGCCCATATAAGATGATGTACTTGGGGCACCTGAGGGGCTCAGTCAGTTAAGCATCCGAATCTTGATTTCAACTCAAGACATGATCTCACAGTTCGTGGGTTCAAGCCCTGAATAGGGCTCAATACTGACAGTGGACAGCCTGCTTGGGCTTCTCTTTCCCTCTCCGTCTCTCTGCCCATCCCCTGTGTGAGCTGTCTCTCTCTCAAAATAAATATATAAACTTAAAAAAAATAAGATGGTGAACTTAATAAATATTGTGTGTGTGGACTGTTTTACTGACCAGCTGTTCCCCATCTCTTCTACTCCTCTGGCCTCCTATAGGCCAAACACAACAATATTGATATTAGGCCAAACACAACAATATTGATATTAGGCCAATTAATAATCCTACACTGGCTTCTAAGTCTTCAAGTGAAAGGACTAGTTGCACATCTTTCACTTCAAATGGAAAGATAGAAATAACTAAGCTTAATGAAAGAAGAATGTTGACCGCCAAGGTAATGCCAAAAGCTAGGCCTCTTGTGCTAGTTAGCCAAGGTGTGAATGCAAAATAAAACTTCTTGAAGGAAATTAAAAGTGCTACTCCAGTGAACACACAAATGATAAGAAACCATAATGACCTTATTGCTGATAAGGAGAAAGGTTTTTTTGTGGTCTGGATAGAAGGTCAAATCAGCCACAACTTTTCCTTAAGCCAAAACCTAATCCAGAGCAAGGCCCTAACTCTCTTCAACTCTATGAAGGCTAAGGGAGGTGAGGAGGCTTCCGAATAAAAGTTTGAAGCTAACAGAGGTTGGTTCAAAAGATTTAAGGAAAGAAGGTGTCTCTGTAACATAACAGTGCAACATGAAGCATCAGTTACTGACTTAGAAGCTGCAGCAAGTTGTTCAGAAGATCTAGCTCAGATAATTAATGCAGGTAGATACACTAAACAACAGATATTAAATGTAGACAAAATAGCCTTCTTTTGAAGAAGATGCCATCTAGGACTTTCATAACTAGAGAGGAACAATCAATGCCTGGCTTCAAAGCTTCAAAGGACAGGCTGACTCTCTTTTGAGGGACTAATGCAGCTGATGACTCTCATTTGAAGCCAATGCTCATTAACCATTCTGCAACTTCTAGGGCCCTTAAGAATTATGGTAAATGTACCCTGTCTGTTCTATGTAAATAAAACAACAAATCCTGTATGACAGCACATATATTTCCAACATGGTGGTTCACTGACTATTTTAAGCCCACCGTTGAGCCTCACTGCTCAGAAAAAAAAAAGTTTCATTTCAAAAAATTAATGCTCATTGACAATGCACCTGATCATCCAAGAGCTCTGATGGAGATGTACAGCATGTGCAAGACAAATTTTGTCTTGCCCGCGCACACAGCATCCATTCTGCAGTCCATGAAACACATTATCTTTCAAGTCCTTTTATTTAAGAAATACATTTTGTGAGGCTGTAGTTGCCATAGATAGTGATTCTTCTGATGGATCTGGGCAAAGTAAACTCAAAACCTTCTGGAGAGGATTCACCATTATAGATGCCATTATGAATATTTATGGTTCATGGGAAGAGGTAAAAATATCAACATTAACAGAAGCTTGGAAAAAGTTGATTTCAGCCCTTGTGGATAACTTTGAGGGATTCAGAACTTCAGTGGAGGAAGTAATTCCAGATGTGGTGGAAATAGCAAGAGAAATAGAAGTGGGGCCTGAAGATGTGACTGAATTGCTGGCATCTCATGATAAAATTTTAATGGATAAGGAGTTGCTTCTTACAGATGAGGAAAGAAAGTGATTTTCTTGAGATAGAATTTACTTCTGGTGAAGGTGCTGTGAAGATTGTTGAAATGGCTACAAAAGATTTGGAATATTTCATAAACTTAGTTGATAAAGTACCAGAAAGGTTTGAGAGGATTGATTCCCATTTTGAAAGTTCTCCTTTGGATAAAATGCTGTCAACATTGCATGCTACAGAGAAATTGTTCATGAAAGGAAGAGTGAATGCAGCAAAGTTCATTATTGTGTTATTTTTAAAAATTATTATTTTTAAAAATTGCCATAGCTATCCCAACCTTCAGCAATCACCAACTCGATTAATCAGCAGCCATCAAATTGAGGCATGACCTTCCACCAGCAAAATGATTACAATTGACTGAAAGCTCAGACAGTGGTTTGTATTTTTAGCATAAAAGTATTTTTAATTAAAGTATATATATATATATATATATATATATATATACTTAATATATATATATAAATATATATATTTAGACATATATATATAAATATATATATTTAGACATAGTGCTATTGTATATTTCACACTCTACAGTATAGTGTAAACATAACTTTTATATGCACTAGGAAACCAAAAAATCCATTTGTCTTGCTTTAGCGTTCCCCTTTTTGTGGTGTCCTGGAACTGAATCCACGGTATCTCCAAAGTATGCCTCTTCTCAACTGGGGATTAACAAACCCCCCAAACCCTGACTGTTCTTAAGGAAACAGTAAATTTACTTAGGGTTTAGGCTAATCGTAGTCACAGTTTCTGTTATTGTAGCCAAAAATATACCTTTATCAAACAACTTTTATTTATTCATCTATTTATTTCCCTTGATCTTCTTTTTTTCCTGTAACACAATGGACTTGATTTTGAGTTGCATAACTCTTATTTACATTTTTAACTACTACTAATTAATGCACACATTTATGAAAGGTAGAGGATATCAATTTAGAAAGAAAATAAAATAGTGCTCAAGTTAATATTCTATTATGTATCTTTTGTCTCATTTCCTGAGATGAGACATACAAAAATACACAGTATACATAAATGCCAGAAATCGGTGTTTTTCTTTTTTCTTTTTTCTTTTTTTTAACATTTATTTATTTTTGAGACACAGAGAGAGCATGAACAGGGGAGGGTCAGAGAAAGAGGGAGACACAGAATCCGAAACAAGCTCCAGGCTCTGAGCTGTCAGCACAGAGCCCGATGCGGGGCTCGAACCCACGGACTGCAAGATCATGACCTGAGCCGAAGTCGGACGCTTAACCGACTGAGCCACCCAGGTGCCCCGAAATTGGTGTTTTTCAGTGGTGACATATATAGTCACCTGCTAAGTCATGGTTTTGTTACCTAGTTTTAAAATAATTTTGTTTTAAAGTAGTTTTATGTTCACAGAAAAATTAAGCAGAAATACAGATACTTCTCATACCGTCCCTGTCTCCACACCTGCATAAACACTCCTACCCCTACACTGGTATCTCACAGCACAGTGGTATATTTGTGACAATTGAGGTTATGTTACATTGATGATCATACTACATTGTCACCTAAAGTCTATAGTTTACACTAAGGATCATTTCTAATGTGTTGTACATTCTGTGGATTTTTAAAAATATAATTAAGTGTATCCACCATTATACTATCATTCATAATAGTTTAAATACCTTAAAAATCCTGTGTTCTGGGGCACCTGGGTGACTCGGTTGGTTAAGTGTCCAACTTCTGCTCAGGTCATGATCTCACGGTTCATGAGTTCAAGCCCCATGTTGAGCTCTGTGCTGACAGCTCAGAGCCCAGAGGCTGCTTCGGATTCTGTGTGTCTCTCTCTCTTCTGCCCCTCTATCGCTCTCACTCTGTCTCTTTCTCAAAAACAAACATTAAAAAATCCTCTGTATTCTGTCTATCCATTCCAGCCTCTCTCCCATGAACCACTGACCACTGATTTTTTATTGTGTCCATAGTTTTGTTTCCAAAAATGTCATATATTTGGAATCATTCAGTGTGTAGTGTTTTCAGATTGACTTCTTACACTCAGTAATATGCATTTAAGTTTCCTCTATTTCCTTCCATAATTTGATGGCTTATATCTTTTTAGCACTGAATAATATTCAACAGTCTGGATGTACTACATTTATTTATCCATTCACCTACTGAAAGACATCTTGATTGCTTTCACATGTTGCAATTATCAACAAAGCAGATATAAGCATTCTTGTGCATAGTTTTAGGTGGACATAAGTTTTCAATTCATTTGGGCAAGTACTAACCTGTGTGATTGCTAGGTTATATGATAAGAGTAAACTTGATTTTATAAGAAACTTCCAAACTATCTTACAAAGCTGCTGTGTCAGTTTGCATTCCCACCAGCAATGTGTGAGAGTTTCTTCTGCTCCAAATCCTTGTCAGTATTTGGTGTTATCAGATATCTAGATTTTATCCATCATAAGGGTCTAGGGGTATCTTTTTTTGTTTTGTTTTAATTTATAATTCCCTAGTGGCATATTAAATGGAGCATCTTATTATTTGCTTATTTTCTATCTATGTATCTTCTTTGGTGAATTGCCTGTTCAGTTCTTTTGCCCATTTTAAATAGAGTGACTTATTGTCTTATTGTTGAATTTTAAGGTTTCTTTATATATTTTGGATAACTGTCCTTATCAGATATGTCTTTTGCAAATATTTTCTCCCAGTCTATGGCTTATGTTCTCATTCCATTGACTTTCTCTTTTGAAGAATATAAGTTTTTCATTGTAATGAAATCCAAATATTTTTTTTTTCATGGACTATGCCTCTATATTGTATCTAAAAAGTCACTGCCAAACCGAAGGTAATCTAATTTTTTTCCCTATATTATCTTCTATGAGATTTATAGTTTTGCATTTTATTTGAAAAATTTTTTAATATTTATTTTTTTAAGAGACAGAGAGATACAGAGTATGACCAGGGGAGGGGCAGAGAAAGAGGGAGATTCAGAATCCAAAGTAGGCTCTAGGCTCTCAGCTGTCAGCACAGAGCCCGAGGTGGGGCTTGAGCCCATGAGCCAGGAGATCATGACATGAGCGGAAGTCAGAAGCTTAATAGACCAAGCCACCCAGGCACTCCTGCATTTTATTTTTTTAGTGTATGCTTTTTTTGTTTGTTTGTTTATTTATTTATTTATTTATTTTGAAAGAGAGAGAGTAAGAGAGCACCAGCACACACATGAGCGGGAGAGAGGCAGAGAAAGAGGGAGACAGAGAGGATCCCAAGCAAGCTCAACATTGTCAGCACAGAGCCCAGTACTGGGCTCAAGCTCGTGAACTGTGAGATCATGACCTGAGCTGAGATCAAGAGTCAGAGGCTTGAGTCATCCAGGTGCCTCTATAGTTTTGCATTTTAGATATAGGTCTTTTACCCATTTTGAGTTGATTTTTTATGAAGGGTGTATAGCCCATGTCTAGATTCATTTTTTTGTTTGTTTGTTTGTTTTCCATGTGGATATCCAGTCTAGTACCTTTTATTGAAAAGACTGTCTTCTCTCCACTGTATTGTCTTTGCTTCTTTGTCAAAGGTCAGTTTGACAATGTTTCTGTGGGTCTGTTTCTGGGCTCTATTAATCTGTTTTTTAAATAATTTCTATAATTTATCTAACATTTCTAAAATTGTGAGACTTTTCATTTGTTTTTCATTTTCACTCTTATAAATTATAGTAGCACAGTACATTTTGTCTGACATATTTATTGAATCTAAGTTTAAAACAAACTTTTATTGCATAAATTTTACACATTTACTTCTAAATTTTCCTGTTTTAAACTTATACAAAATGTACACTTCACTTATTTCTGTTTTTGAACAATATATACCAATCTACAATTAAAATACCTTTAATATCACTTTTTCTTGACAAGAATAGCACATGACTGATTTATTGGTTATGTATTAACTATATTCCAAATTTATCATTTGGAACAAACTTCTAAAGAAAATTAGAATAAATATTAAATTGTCCATATGCTCATTTTTCTAAAAATAAAAACCAAAAACAAATAAGCCCAAGAAAGTCTTTTGTGTTAAGAAAAAACAATGCATTTTAATTGTATCGCAGCAGGATTCAGGAAGATGGAATGACACTGTAATAAATTGCTTAAGAAATGAGTTTTCAAAATAATTACACTTTTATTTCTCTTAGAGTTCTTAACCCACTGGTGTATTCTTTTTAAATTTTTTTAACGTTTTATTTATTTTTGAGACAGGGAGAGACAGAGCATGAACAGGGGAGGGTCAGAGAGAGGGAGACACAGAATCTGAAACAGGCTCCAGGCTCTGAGCTGTCAGCACAGAGCCTGATGCGGGGCTCGAACTCACGGACCGCGAGATCATGACCTGAGCTGAAGTCGGCCGCCTAACCGACTGAGCCACCCAGGCGCCCCGACCCACTGGTGTATTCTTAAGTTTACAATAAATAAACACAACAACAGACAACAAGAAAAACAAGTGTCATGACTTTCATGTGCCCTTTCATCAGAAAATTATTACAATTTTCTAGTAAAGGAAGGGAAAATCAATTGTTTTTAATAATGATGGGAATTTTATAGATACTGGAATAGGTTCAGCAAGACTAACTTGACAACTGACAAGTTGCTTATAATGCTTTCTGAATCTCAGTTTCTTTATGGATAAAATGTGTTTAATAATGACTAATAATAATCACATAGTTTTCGCATTAGTAATAAATTATTAAACAATGAATGCACATTAAAATACTTTTTTCCAACTTCTTCCATTGGTGATCTCCAATATATGCTTCACTGCACCAATTAAGATATAACTGAAGAATACGTTATCAATTAAGATTCTTTCTAGCTAGCTGGATTTTTCTGTGTTACATTTGATCTTATGTAATTGTCAGAACGAGTTAAGCATTTTGCTTAGGATTTTCTTTGCATGTGATGCTAGAATTGAAGTGTACAGACGTGGGGAAGGGAAGATGGAATTAGATAAAGGAGAGCAAAAACAAACTAAAATTCATAGAGTGAGCTGGAGCCCATGATGATGGATTGAAAGTCATATTAGTTTTGTAGTTTTTTTACCTTATTGCTGTAAGTATCCCACAGAAGCTGGGCCCTCCACAACAGAGCTGAACATATTCACCTAACACACATATAGAAAAGTTTCAAGGAGGATCCAGAAGAAAGTGAAGCAGTTGTAAGGTCAACCCTGTCTCTTGCCAATGTGGTACACAATCATATCTTCCCAAAAATGTGAGGGCTTAAAAAATTGTTGCTTCACCTCTGCCCTCCAAATCAAGAACAAGAATCCCTCTTGTGGTCTGTTGTAACCAGAAACACAGGAAAGGGGATTCTTGGAAATGCAGTCTAACCCAGCCAAGTTGGCACATTAAAAAGCATAGGAGTGCCAACTTGGCACTTATACATATCTCCTTAAAACATACTTCATTTCCAAATAAGATAATAAATCATGCTTCTATCTAACATCATGTAACTCTTCCCGATAACTGAAAACAAGTGACTCTTTTCCTAGAAGAGGCTGTTTGCCCTCTTCTTGTCTTTGTAACACGTTCATTGTTTTCTTAGCTCCCATTTGATATCATGTAATTTAAATACCGAGATATTAATTATAATTAATACATCTTATACATCAAGGATATGAGAAGGATATTAGTGAACATGTACAAACATATTAATATCAAAATAAGGATGAAAAACTCATAATTATTATAGTCCTCATGTATACACAGGTTGTCATGAGGATAGCTAACACATACAGGGCAAAAATGATTAAGATGGCAATTTGAAAATATTTGTGTACAGTATATTTTATAGCTTTATTGATGTGTAACTGATATACAAAAAATACATGTTTAGTGTATACAATTTCATCATTTTTGACATGTGTATACACCTGAACTAATATCACAACAGTCAAGGTAATAAACATATCTATCACTTCCAGGAATTTTCTTTTGAGCTGGTAATAATGATGGGAAAACTGTTGAAAACATTTTGATATCAGATGGGGCTATGTTTAACTGTCTTCAGTTTCTGGGACCATAGCATACTTCTGCCTTTAATAGCTTATTTTCACTTCTGAATAATTATCAAAAAATGTTGATTTATCTCTGAATAATTAATTACTGGAAGCTGGTTCCTCATCTAAATAGGATATTTTCACGAGATTATACCTTATTACAGCTAGCAATTTTTTTTTCCTGAAGCCTTTATTTTTTAATAAAAATCAATGAAACATAAATATTTATTCAAGATGGATTTACTTTATTGCAAATCAAATTGTAATATAACTACGCTAATGATGCCAGCCTATTTTTATTGGAGTAGGGAATGAAATTATCTAAAATAATCCATGTTGTGACTATAATTATTCAAGTTATGTAAGGTAAGAAGCAACTATAAATGGGAAAAATGCAATGAAGTGTAGTCATGGCTACTATTGTGTCCAGCAACCCTAAGAGGGAAAATAATATATTTTCTATTTCCTCATATTAGTCACATATCATCTAGGAAAGGACATATTATCTAGGTTTGGTTCATGCCACACATTCACTTTGGAACAATTTTGTGTGTGTCTGTGTGTGTGTGTGTGTGTGTGTGTGTGTGTGGTGAAACGAAGTAAAGTGGCCAGGTTTGATTCATGTGCATTTATGTGACCATGGTGATAGTATTTTTACCAACTGGAGAAAATTTCTTAAAAACATAGAGAAAAGTTGGGCTGCTGATCAGACAAAACAATGGATACACACTCAATGTGCATCTAGGTTAAAGAGGGTTTCCTTTTTTTTTTTAAATCTTTTATTCATATTCTGGTTCATACTATAATTTCCCAGAAAATATCCTTAATGTTCTGAATTCTTTCTGGGAAAATTTTCATAGAAGTAAGCTAAAATCAATAGATGAGCAATGACAGCATTCATCTAAAATGATATTGAAAAACTGTATTTGTATAGTCTTGTTTTCTTGTAAATTGTTTTAAGCCACAAGTTTTTCTCTGCCTATCTGTATATGTACACACCATTATGTTGTAAGAAACTACAATACTTAAAAAAAAAAAAAACAACTTTATTTCATTTTTGCATTATGACAAAAATCAAAGAAAGCTCACACATTCCCCTCTCATGAAATTTGCTTCTCAGGCAATATTTTAAGGTTTGCACCTTTTTTTGACATGCTTGAAGCCACAATCATTTAGTTTGAATATCTGTATCGAATAACAGAAGATACTATAAAGCAGATTGTATTTTTCACACTTTTGGCTAAATATATGTAGGAATATCTTACTTCTTCCAAAAATAAATCCCATCCTTTGCCAGTATCATTAAAATTCTGTAGTGTATTACTGTTTCATGGCAATGAAGTTCATTTCAAGATTAACTACTGCATTTAAAACACTAGAAAAAGTCATGAAAAATTTAATGCAGCCTTAAATTTTGAGCACATTTCTATAAATGAACATGGTTAAGAGCACACTGCACTTAGAAGCTGACAACACATCTTTTGTTATTTTAAAGACATCAAATGTATTTAGATTAGTGTGTGTTCTTGTTTTAAACATAAGACTATTAAATAAGGGAGGATAAGCTAACCTTAGTTCATTTGCTATTATAAAGTCTTCTAAAAGTTACCACTATCACTAATTATTGTTGAAGCGTCATTACAAACCTTTCTGTCACCTCATATATATTTCCCTAAGGGAGACACTGTAAGAAATGATCCATAAAAGCAGATTTAAAAGTGGTGTCAACAATAGTGTATAAACCACTATAGTCGTATTTTCACAGTAAAGGCATTGAAATAAACCAGATGGTCTCTTTTCCCTTCCTGAAGGTTAAATTGAGTGCATATTTACTTTCCCTTTAATTATAACCTTCATCGTTCAGGAAAACTTTTAACCAAAAGACATTGCACATAATTTACATATAATTTGTCAGGACAATGCAGAAATTGGAAAAAAAAGTAGCCTAGTATTTGGGTAACAAATAGGGTTAGGCTTTGCATTGTCACAATTATATATATATAAAATATATATATATATATTTAATATATATATATATAATATATATAATATATATATAAAATATATATATATATTTAATTTCATTGTTGTTAAAAGTTGTATATCCCTTCTTTTGCTCAGAGAATCTTGTATCACTTGTTTCTGATGGTTACATACCTTCTTGGAGCCTCATTTATAAAATATATTCAAAAATTATTTAAAACACAGAGTTTCCCTGAGTATCAAATATGGTGATATGCATTAACCAAGTATATTAGATCATATTCAAAAGACTCCAAAATTTAAAAGTTGATCAATGAATAGTTGGGAATTTAAAACTGAACATATCAACCCACAATTTGGATTGGTCATTAGCACCCCTTTGGTTTAACTACAGGATAAAGGATGCACCAGCTAGTGAACGCTAAATATTGGAAATCTTCACTAAGCCTAATGGTGTTCTGCAGTGTGCTTCTCTTATCACAATCAATATGATAAACGAAAGCACTGATATTTACTGAGCCCTCCCGTGGTGTATGCACAATGTAATGTTTGTTTTCTTGATTTTATATATCAGGAAACAGGAATTGAGAAGGTGTGTACTTTGCCCCAAATCACTAATCCTTCCAACCTATTACAATATGTAGAGGAGAACCTCAATTATTAGATGTCAAAAACATTTTAGTAAAACTTAAACAAACATAACAATACAATTAGACAATATCTGTGTAACCAAGATGTCTGAGACAGTGTGGGCAGCAAAAGCAGTAACCCATTGCATTCACAGAGAGTGACACTTGAGTTTACTCCCATCAGTAATTGTAATCTGTAAGATTCACGCAGAGGTGGAAATCTGACTGGCAGAGGGGGAATTCCTGGGAAGAGGATGGAATTTGTGAGTCCTACTCAAAGTGGAAAATCTCTCAAAGTCTTGCTCTGGAAATTGGAAGGCGTGTGTGTGTGTGTGTGTGTGTGTGTGTGTGTGTTGGAAATGAGGTGCATTCTCACTCACTATGTTCATTAAAAGGAATCCCGGATCAACTAGCCAAGACTGTATTAAAATTCCTTCAATTGTCTCTTCCCCTACTGAAGTTAAGATGATAGAGCCATAGAATGGTAGAAGAGACCTCTGGTTAACCAAAACTAAAGGTGAAAAGAAAAAAAGAAGTAGAAGAAAATGGAGAGAAAGCAGAAAGAGAAGATTGAGGAGGATGAGGGGGAGGGGGAGGAGAGAAAATGGTAGGAGTGATTGAGACTTTCCATGTGATGAAATGGAAAAATGTGTCACTTTAAATAGAAAGCATGTAAACTCAGAGGGAAGGATTTTTCAATTTTATAAGGTATATAAGAAATGCTACAAGAATTATTTGTTTATCACAGCAAATTTCCAGCCCTTGAAGAATAAAGCAAGCTATTCCAGCAATAAACACATGCCAATCATAAGAAAAATGTGAAATAATTATTAATATTTATAACTCCAAAAATGAAGATATAAAAAGATTAAATATTTTCAGTTGAAAATGACATTGTTATTATGATCTAAATAAGAATATTTTTGGGGCGCCTGGGTAGCTTAGTTGGTTGAGCTTCCGACTCTGGCTCAGGTCATGATCTCACAGTCTATGAGTTCAAGCCCCGTGTCGGGCTCTGTGCTGACAGTTCAGAGCCTGGTGCCTGCTTCAGATTCTGTGTCTCCCTCTCTGACCCTCCCCCGTTCATGCTCTGTCTCTGTCTCAAAAATAAACATTAAAAAAATTAAATAAAAAAAGAATATTTTTCTGTGCAGACTATTAATTTAAATTAAATCCCATGAATTTTATTTTTGTAAGTAAACTAAGAAACACTGGAGAAAAGGAAAGTTATTCAAAGAAGAGTGCCAGGGATTGAACTGTGTTCCTCCAAAATTAATATGTTAAAGCCCTAACTTCCAATATCCTTGTATTTGGAAATAGGATGTGTTGCAGGTAATTAAGTTTAAATGAAGTCATAAGAGTGGGGCCCTAATCTGATGGGACTGTGGCTTTATAAAATGAGACAGAAACAGCAAGAAAGTGACCAGATGTACAGACCAGGTAATGAGGACTCAGTAGAACTGAACTGTGCCAGAACCTTAATTTTGGACTTTTCAGCCTCTAGAATTGTGAGAAAAAGAGCTGGTTTTTCTTGTTGTTGTTGTTGTTGTTTTGTTTTGTTTTGTTTTATTTTTTAGCCACCCAGTCTATGGCATTTTGGTATGCAGCCAATACAAAGAGAAAATTGAATTCCATTCAACAAATATTTATTAGCTTATTGGATGAAGGACATTTCATGAAGTGCTGAGACATTTGACACATATTGTTCTTCATTAAATAAAAAAACTTATACAATTGTACCTTATCTTACCAAAGAAAAAAACAGTTAAAATAATAGAAACCTATATAAACATATGTGTATACAAGTCCGTAAACATGTGTAAGTATCTAACTGTAATACACATGCATGCAAATTGTGTGAGTGTGTGTGTGTGTGTGTGTGTGTGTGTGTGTATGTGGAGAGAGAGAGAGAAAGTGGGGGAGAGATTGAGACTCATGGGACAGATGTGAATACACATTTCTAAAGAATTAGATTATTATCTTATTAGTACCTCTGGTTAGCAATAACATATCCATGTTTCAGTAAACAATAAATCAAGAACAATTGCCTAGTTTTCCTGTTTTTCGTAGAGATGCCTCATAAATTCCAAGCCTTTTAAAACTGGAGTCCACGAGGAAGAAAAATCCAAATTCAAAATATCAGTGTTCTTTAGCGAGAAAGCACTGAGAGTCCTCAGTGCACTATAAATAGAACTGAACTCCCAAATCACACTGCAAAGAAACACCACTGTAGTGGAGACACTATGTCTCAGACAGAATCACGGCAAGTTTCTTTTTTTCTTTTCTTTTCTTTCTCTTTCTTTCTTTCTTTCTTTCTTTCTTTCTTTCTTTCTTTCTTTCTTTCTTTCTTTCTTTCTTTCTTTCTTTCTTTCTTTTTCTTTTCGTTTGTTCCACTAAAACCAACTGCCTAATTTCGCAAATTCAGGCTCTTCCTTCTAAGCAAAAACAGAAGAATGAGGCCATTTCCCGGGTGATTATTACAATTCAGTGCTTCACTTTTCTACAGAGCTCTCTGTCAATTATTCTTATTTAATGGAAGCAGAGATTTTTGGAAATGAACATATCTGAGTGACAGTAATTTTTCTAAAAACTGCTGAAGAAAAGTGAACCTTAAAGAGAAAGAGCATATCGACTTCATGAGACCAGAGCAGAGCCACTGCCTTGTCTGAGATGATATGCTATCGTGCAAAACAGGGCTTTAACTCCAAAAAGAGCTTTATTTTCCAGATCACCAATACTGCATTCATTCCATAATGAGACTTTGCATAGGGTAACATAACATTTATTTATACGCATACTTGTTTTTCTTCAGTAAATTTGTAAAATATTGCCACATGACAAGGCCATGATGACGGATGGATATATGGGCAGGAGAGATGTCTGCTGTCTTTAAGTAAGGAACTGAGGAGAAAATAATATAACATATTTGTATATACATACATACAGATACATACATATATATATATATATATATATATATATATATATATATATATGTTGTTTCAGGAAGGATAAATGCTATCATAAAATCATGTGAAAGATGTAGGAAACAATGAATTGGGAAGCTTATCTAAAGAAGTGATTTTTAAGGTAAAATATGAATGAGAAATGGAGTCAATGGTATTAAAATGTGGAGACAGTCCACAAATCAGAGCAGAAAAAAATAAAAAACCAAAACATCAAAAAACAGAGTCATAAAGCACAAAACAGTTTGAATAACTTTAGTAAACTTTTTCTGTGTGAACCAGTTAGCAAATACTTTAGGCTTTAAGGGTCACATGTGGTCTCTGTTATATTCTTCTGGTTTCATTTAAAACTCTTTTCAAATTTAAAAATCATCCTTAGCTCATGGGCTGTACAAAAACAGCCCATAGGTTGGATTTAGTTCATGCTGACCCTCGAATGAGGAAAAAAAAAAAAGTAGACTAACAGGGATGGGATTTAGTTGGTTAAATAACGGTGCCAAGATTCAAGGCAGTCTGATTCAAAGTTATGCTCTTAGGGTGCCTGGGTAACTCAGTCGGTTTAGGTGTCCAACTTCCCCTCAGGTCATGATTTCACGGGTTAGTGAGTTCAAGCCCTGTGTCAGGCTCTGTGCTGACAACTTGGAGCCTGGAGCCTGCTTCAGATCCTGTGTCTCCCTCTCTCTCTCTGCTCCTCCCTACTCATGTTCTGTCTCTGTCTCTCTGTCTCAAAAATAAATAAATATTCAAAAAATTAAAAATATGCTCCCAATCATTGCCCTACACTATTTCACAACAGTAAGTATAGATATAATTCATATGAACAGCAGAAAGGCATGAACTACAAACTCTTCCTCATAGACTCTGAAAAGCTTTCTTCGGGTTGGTGATGCTATAGAGGATGTTTGAGGATGATGCCCCACATTTTAATCTCTTTTTTGTTAATCTGTTTTGGTCTTGAATAAATTACATCTTTTTTTTTCTGTTGAAGTCAGTGAAATGTATATATATTCAACACTTTTTCTATGTCCAGCATTGTGCTAGGTCCCATATAATGATAATAGTAAATTTGAAGACACAGTTAAATGTTGCTAAGAGAGGTGTTATGAGGTGGCTGAGAGTAGAACTTTTAATTTTTTTTTTAATTTTTATTTTTGAGAGAGAGAGAGAGAGAGAGAGAGAGAGCAAGCTGGGGAGGGGCAGAGAGAGAGGGAGACACAGATTCTGAAGCAGGCTCCAGGCTATGAGCTGTCAGCACAGAGCTTGACGCAGGGCTCGAAGTCATGGACCACAAGATCATGACCTGAGCTGAAGTCAGACACTTAACTGACTGAGCCACCCAGGTGCCCCAACAGTAGAATTTTTGAAGCCAGGCTGTGCTAAGTTGAATTCCACGTTGGTAATTCTTTTAGTTGTGTGGCCTCAAGTATGTTATTACCTTACATCTCTGGTCTTGATTCCCTTTTTAAACTGTATAAAAAGTCTAAATAAAAGTAACTCACAAGTTCCAAGTTAAAAAAAAAAGCAATTCTGAAACACCAATCATACTATAGTACATACTCTTTCCTCTTTCCCTCTTTTTTGATTTTAAAAATAATTGCTTATCTCCAACCATGTTTTGATATGGAAATATAACTAGGGCAGAAATAAAAGTAAGCAAAGAAGTGAAAGATCCATGATTCGGGAAGAGGAGTGAAAGAATAAAATCTCCAGCAGAAACATCTCCACAGTGTGAACAGAAGTAATTTGGAAATGATGGGATAAATAAAAAAGAATCCAGAGGAACAAACATGGAAATTAATATGCTATATCTTCTCCAGGCTGGAGATCTTCACTATTTGTCTCAAAAAAGAACACCCTTGAGTTTTCTGTGGCTTAATTTTGTGGAGGGGGACAAAAGTGTAAATATATGAATTACTTTTCTGTATCTGCCATAAAACATACCACAGAAATTGAGGCTTAAAACAATCCCCCTTTATGACCTCACAGTTTTCATGGAGTATTGGTTTAGGCACACACTCTGTGTCTCACAAGACCAAACTAGAGGTGTCATGATCAGTCAGACCCCTTTTCTGGTTTGGGAGTGTATTTTCTAGCCAGGGGAGGAAAAGAGTTGATTCATATGTGGACTGTCTTACTGTGGTATAATTTAGGGACCAAGATCACTAGACCCTTGAAGTCTAAATTTGCAGAAGGAGGAGGCACACATTCACCAAATGGGTAGCTGGGGATAATTGTGAAAAAGGTCACTTCTGTTTGCATTCCTTGCTCCCTGTACCTTGGTATTTTAAATCTTTGGGACATATTCCTTCTGCTGCTCAATCGGGTTTCAGCTTCTGGATAGTGAATTTTGTAACAGATCCTATAGTCATTCTCTCTCTTCTACACATACTTTGCCATAAAGAGAGTTCTTGTACCGAGAAAATAACATGAGTGACTCACCATTAGTGAGTAAGATATTCTGTTAGCCCTCAGGGATAGTGATGTTATCTGCAGCACTACGGGCATAAGAGACAAACCTATCAGGTTTGTCACTCCATATCAGGATAAGTGAAAATGGAAGGGGTGCTATATAAACAATGCGCCACTGAGTGGATAGGTGGTTTCTTCTGGGGTTGGTACTAGAGTGGGAGCTTACAATCTCTGCTTTAGGCAGGTCTAAGATTTAATAACAGAACATTAGATCAGCTGTGTTGAGTGAAAACTCATGCCCTTGGGCTCATGCCTTGCTTTCATTTTTCCAACAATAGCACACGTACTGAAATCTTTAAGGGCAGAGGCTGACAGTTACTGGCTAAATCAGCCTCTCCATGTAGTTGTGAATGTTTTCTTTTTCTGCAGTTAAAGTCCACTGGTGGGAATTAACATGTAACATCTTCATCGCTTGTGTCCATTGCCTTAAGTCCATTTACGTTTCTTTTCCAGATAACTCTTGTGCTTGATCGTCCAAGTTTATTCCTCAGATTCCTTAAAAAATAAGCTAAGCAGTTCATAACTGTCGATGAGTCCATGGCTAGTACATTATTTGAACTTATGTCTCTTGGGAGGATTTACCCTCCTTTGTATCTTTTAGCATTATCACTCCTGAATGAAGACATAGTCAACCAACCATCCATTGTCAACTAAAACTAACATACATGCTGACATATCTGTGAACCAAGCTTTACTTTTTTCCCTTTCCCATCAACTGTTCACACAGAAACCCTAACACTACTATTTGCAAGTTGGGGGAAGGTCTTAAGTGTAGAAGAGTTAGGTGAAAGGGAATCCCGGGTCACTTTTTCATGCAGCTAGCTTTTGCCCTCTACTACTGCTTAGACCCAATCAAAGATACATCACTTTTAACTTAACTTGGATGGCTGTTGATCTCAACTAATTTTATGATCATTAGTCAAAACTATCTTATTGATGATGGGAAGTTTAGGATTCAAGTTCACTTTATGTCTAATGATCAGTTACTCTACCTCTACCAGGATCGACTAGCATGCCAGGAACTATATTTTCAGATAGACTATAATTCTCAACTACATATGGCATGGTAAGTAGTTAGACTTCTATTCCAGAGACAATAAATTGCATTATTTTCTATCCCAAGATACCTCTAACACTTGAGGGGTCTATTGCATCATGGGCCCAATATATCAGGATTGCTTATCCTGCACATTGTACTCATTTCAGGATCTGGTATTGTTCTGGGACCAGTTAAAAGCCAGGAGCCTTTCTCATTCCACAGTAAATGGGTTAGAACTGTATTCACACATGGAGAAAATGCTGCTAACAAAATATGATGTGGTCTACCACGTGTTGTTTGTTCTTAGCGCTAAAGGAGGGGAGGTACTAATTCTTGTCCTTTTCTTTGGAGAAGATGTCCTGGCCTGTCCTAAACCGCTGCATACTTGAAATCTTCACCAATGTAGCAATACCTTTACCCTTTTAATAGTTATGTCGCTGTAAGTAATCAGGAGTTCTTGCTATTTATTGTTAAGCAGATACAATTTAATTGATATCATAAATGTAGTGAGCCGGTATCACATTCTCAAAATGTTTTCTTTGGACTATATGGTATCATAGTGTAGACTTAAACATGTTTGTAGCAGGATCATGAATGTGCACTGCTAGTCATATTGTGTGAATGCAAACTGCTTCTTATCTTCTTTAGTGATAGGCATTGAAATAAATGAAGTACATTAGCCAGACTAATAGCTATATAGCCCTTATGGAGGCTATTACTCTATTATATGTTCTTACAGTGAGTTCCTACAGTCCGAACTCACAGTTCGGACTCAAACTTAGTTACATTTTTTTCTGGTCTACTTTCATTTGTCCTGATTCATCCCATTTTTCTATAGGTTTTATGTTGAAAATAAAATGAAGGAATAATGAGGAATGTCACCTCTATGTCTCTTCAAATTTTTTTTGATGTGTATTTATTTTGAGAAAGAGTGTGTGCAAGCGGGAAAGGGGCAGAGAGAGAGGAGAGAGAATCCCATTTGGGGTCCATACTGTCAGTGTAGACCCCAGTGTGGGGCTTGGACACACAGACTGTGAGATCATGACCTGAGATCAAGAGTCAGACACTTAACCCACTGAACTACCCAGGCGCCCACTAATGGGTGAATTATTACTTTCTATTGATGACTATCTTCAGCTTTCTGCACACACACATACACACACAGCTATTCATTTTGTCTTTAGAAGTATATTTTCTATTAGACACTTTCATAGATACTGGATGTTGATTACACTCACTACACCAATCTTATAGCTGTTGGTTAAGTTCTGCCATTGGCCTCAGATAGTTTCACCTTCCTATCATCTACATGCTATTGGGGATTTTAGTTCTATAACATCTCCTTTTGTAAGCCGGTTCTACAGAAATCATTCACTACCCAACTTCTCAATGGTATTAGTTCTCCCACTGCTTCATTTGAGACTTCTGCATAGTCTTCAAGAATAATGGGGGACAGTATCACTTAACAAAGAATGGGCTACTCTGGCAGATTCACAGGTTTAGAGGATGCTGGGTCTTCATGCTTTTAAATAATTTGCTTTAATATTCTTCATAAACTTACTTCTTTTCTGTCAGGGCCCAGACTTTGGCACAGTAGAATTACAAAGTGAAACCTCAACCTACGTTAATGTTTGGCCCTCAGTACAGGGCCAAATCCTAACTTTTGCACAATTACAGCATGCCAGGGAATATCAATAGTAACTTACCTTTAGTGAAGGTGACTTCATTTACATCCAACTGGTGAATGAGCTAAATCTATAAATCTATCTTTATAGTTTTCTTCCTAAGACCAGATCAGAGTCAACCTTGGTCTTAACTTTCATACTCATTTCTCAGAACTAAATAATCAGCTAATCCTGTCACCTTTAACCTTCAAAATATATCCTGAATCTACCTTAGATAGTCTTACCTAGAAACAGGGACTGAGATAAAAATCTGGTGTGCATGATTTTTTGAGGGAGTGTTTTTCTAGAGATACTGATAGGAACTGAGGTAAACAGAATAGGAAAGGGTAAAAGAGTTAAACTCGGATTGGATGGTAGGTAAAATTTAGACTTGGTTTGATCTGCAAGGGAGTCTGAATTGCAAGTTACACTGCATAGTTGTGGTGTCTTGCGACAAAGTCTGGGCTTTTGTACCCCATGCCTGTTAGTATATGACTGACTCACAGAGTTGGGACAAATATCTTTCCAGATGGCTTCTCTCAGCCAAGGACAATAACTTGGACAAGCTTACAAACTTAAGCCAGTATCTTTACCTAGCAGATGGTTACAACTTTAGATAAAAGGAATGTGGGCAGTACATCAGGAATGTTCACTATAATCATCTAACTGAAGCCAACTGATAGGTGTATAGCCTATAAAAACTTTCTCTAATTATGTTGGCATTTCCTTTAATGGGGAATTAATATAACTTTGTTTTATACCTCTCTAAAAGTTGCAACTGTTGGTTTTTCCCCCATTCATCTCTCTTTTCCTTTCAATATCATGAAATGATAAAAGTCAGTGCACTGAGGAAACCTATAATAAAGAATTATCCATTTCTACTACCTAAGCATGAAACAGATGCATTTCAGTTACTTGTAGTATTCTCTAGCTTTCCAGTCAGTTTCTTTACTCCTTTCTATGTCATCTTTCTGGCCCCATTTTTTTAAGGTGGAGCGTTTTCTTTTTTAATTTTTTTTTAAGTTTATTTGTTTTTTTTTTTAAGGAGAAAGAAAGCATGAGCGGTGGAGGAACAGAGAGAGGGGGAGAGAGAGAATCCCAAGCAGGATCCACACTGCCAGCTGCAGAGCCTGATGTGGGGCTCAAACCCCTGAACCGTGAGATCATGACCTGAGCTGAAACCAAGAGTCGGTCACTTAGCCGACTGAGCCATCTAGGCATCCCTCTCGTACCATGGTTTTAAATATCATATCTGTTCTAAAAATTCCCAGCTTTATAATCCCACTTTACATCATTCCCATCATTTTCGTTTCTTATTTTTAACTCTTTACTAAATGAAAACCTACACTTGGACATGAAAAGCAATTTCAAAACTTACCCTTTACCTACCATTCCCACACACTTGCTACTTATAATTTATTTCTTGTATAAGTAACCTTCAATTCCCTCTTTTCAGGTTCTTAGCCCAAAAAGTTTGGTATCAACTTGATCTTTTTCTGTCACCTCTTAACTAGCCCATCCACTGACATATGTAGCTAGGTCTACTTTCACTGACATCCAGAATCAAACATTTTTCACTATTTCCACAGAGGTCCAAGTCATGATCATCTACCTTCAGGAGCATTCCATAATCTCCCACACTCAAATCCCTTCCCCTTGTTTAGTCTCAGTGATGGTGTCGCTTTTTTTTTTTTTTTTAACTTTTATTTATTTTTGAGACAGAGAGAGACAGAGCATGAACAGGGGAGGGTCAGAGAGAGGGAGACACAGAATCTGAAACAGGCTCCAGGCCCTGAGCTGTCAGCACAGAGCACGACGCGGGGCTCGAACTCACGGACCGCGAGATCATGACCTGAGCTGAAGTCGGCCGCTTAAACGACTGAGCCACCCAGGCGCCCCGATGGTGTCGCTTCTTAATAGAACATAACAATTTACTATCTCCTGAAGAGTGAAACAGAAGTTCATTTTAATGGACAGGTTTTGTGGTAGAAATTCAATGTCTTTAACAGGGAAGAAATCTAGCTTCATGATTTCTCTGCCACTTACTATCCATTACTCCAGGGTCTACTTGCAATATCTCAAGATGTGAAACATGGAATAAATAATCTCTATAGCAACCAGATGGTGTTTAAAACAAATGTGACCCAAGTTCAATGTTGAAGTAATCTTTATAAAAATCTGCCAGTATCTAATGTTGCATTGGAACCTTAATTTTCTTTTTTTATAAAAAAGATAGCAATAAAACAATAAAAACAACAAAATAATGTCCTTTTTTCAAATCATGTATTTTCTCGTGTTTTATTTCCTTTATCAAACTGAAGTCACTATTTGACCATTGTGGATTTTCAAGTTTATTTTAGATCACATAAATACCTTCCTAATACCCTCCCAACACTTAATTATAGCCTGTAACTTTTCTCTTCTAGCATTTTTTATATTATCATTAACAATTAACAAGTTTTTAGATTTGGAAACATTTCCAAAGAAACTGAATCTTAGAAATTTACTCCAAAATAGGGTGTTTATAATTAGTACAGTTCAATTGTTAACTTAGAAGTTTTGCCTGGAATCTGAAACCTGTAACCTTAATTACAATACTATATTCTACTGTGCAGGAATTGAAATGATAGATCACCATTGTGTTGATGATGATTAACTTGTCTCTATTTCTCTTATTTCATGTAGGAAAATCATCAGTATTTGAAAGAATTTGTGTCATTTTTTGCCGGATATTTGCTAAATTGGCATGCTTAGAGGAAACCAGCCATTTCTGATGTAGGTGGCAAATTCTTCTGAAGGCAACTTCTGTATCTCACTCTGGTAAGGTATTTTCAACTCCAAGCACTATTAAACTCAAGTCTAACTGTTTATTCTATTAACAAATAATACATGTAATCTAAAAAAAATGGCAACATGTTCAAAGGTAAGGCAGGCATCAAGCATTATGCATCCTGAGTTCAGGGCCGTTTCTTTATCATTATCCCTACTTATAACTCTGTCCTGCCTTCCTTGGAATATGCATTTTGTTTTCAATGTCCCTCATGGTCAGGAAGCATCTATCAGCAGCATCTAAGCAGCTGAGGTCACATAATTCATCCTTCCCATTGGTGAGAGATTGAGATCACTTTCCTATCAAAGGAACAGTCTTTCCTTTCAATTTGAACAGGCCAGTTTAAGTCACATGCAGTGTCTGGATCAAGAACAGTCATCAGGAGAACGCCATGTTAGATTTGCTTTGTGTGTGTATCCCAGACACAAGTACCTGGTGGGGTGAGTGGGTAGCAGTAAACGCCATTCATTCTTTCGGTCATGTAATATGTATTTATTCATAGTTTACTGCATGGTGAAGAATGTTGTACCTGCTGGATATACAACAATGACCAAAATTGACAAATCTGTGCCTTCAAAGAATTATATTTTAGTCAAGAGGGCAGACAAATAAACAATGCATATTTAATATATAATATGGAATATGAAGTTTATTATTTAGGATATGTATAATATACAATGAAATGTGTTTCAAGTCCATGTGGGAAAGTAAAACAGAGTAGTGTAAATTTTTTTACAGTAATCAGCAATACTTCTTAAGTCATTTAGAAATATTGAGCCAAAATAAATCAAAAAAGTTTTGGAGAGGGAGAAGTGCATGTTGTGCAAAGAATGTCCTACTAGATATTAGAGCTTATATTTTTGTTTTTTACTTTTTAAAATATTTTTAAATGTTTATTTATTTTTGAGACAGAGAGAGGCAGAGTATGAGTGGGGGAGGGGCAGAGTAAGAGTAGGGCACAGAATCCAAAGCAGGCTCCAGGCTCTAAGCTGTCAGCACAGAGCCCAATGTGTGGCTCGAACTCATGAGCCATGAGATCATGACCTGAGCTGAAAGTCAGAAGCTCAACCGACTGAACCATCCAGGCGCTCCATAGAGCTTATTTTAAAGTTGTGGAACCTAAGTAACTGTGATCTTGTCTCAGTGATAGAGCAATGAGAGAGAATATAAAAATTCATTCATATAATAAAAAAATTCAGTTTTGGCAGTACAGATAGATGAGTAGGAGGATAAATGATTCAGTAAATAGTGTTTGAGAAGTGATTTTCCATGAAGAAAATAAAGAAATTAATCACCTATTTCATATATAGATAAACATAACTTTCATTTTGATCAAATATTATATATAAAAATATTTGTATTTTATTATTTATTTAAAATTTATTATTTTAATGAATAATATATCTCTTTTATTATTTTAAAATTTATTTTTATTTTAATTTAATTTTTAAAAATTGATGTATATTTGATGTATACATTATATTAGCTTTAGGTGTACAACATAATGATTTCATATTTGTATGTATTGTGAATGATCACTACAATAAGTCTAGTTAACATCTGTCACCATTTTTTAATTTTAGAAAAATAATATATTTGAATTTCCTATTTTATTTTTGGATTATGATGATTTGTTAAAATAGTAAAGTTTTCTACAATTGATTTAGTTGCTGACTGGTGGACACTTCATTTACTTGGAGGAAACTGACTCCAGATATACAAATAGGGTATACCACTTATGAAATATTCTTGCAGATGCTTTAATATGATTTTATATCTTATGTATAAAGGATTTGTGCTTTTTATGAGATTTATTTACAAATATATCTTCTTCATTTAATTTCTGTATTATTTCCTATTATATTTTCTAGTGGGCTTTTGCTTCTATAGAAGGAAACTACTGAATTCCTGTGATAGATTGTATCTCTCTATATATATCATATTATAACAACCTACATCTTTTTAAATTTTTTTTTACCTCGTGCCTTTGTCTTATTTCATGGCAATAGTTAAGATATTGACCAAGATGGCCTAAAATTTTTCCTCAGATTGGCTCAACTTCACACAGGTTTCTTCCTGTCTATAGATTTCTGACCACCTTTTTCTCAGAGTTTTAGAAAAATTTTGTTGCAAAATTTTTTCTGTCCTATAGAGGTGTGAATATTTATAAAAGACTCTGGCCAGTTTTTCAACTAGGAATGTTTTTTTCCGAAGGCCTGAAAGATATCCCTTTGAAACATAGTCACTAAGAAAGATAGAATTCTTATTTTACAATCTCTGTGTGAAGGTAGGAGTCTAAAATTATCAAACACAGATGGTTTAATCACTCTGACCAACCCACACACCAACCCAGTGTGTCTTCTATTATTTTTCCATTAGCTCACCCCAACACTCAAAAACTGTGATGGTATTGAATAAAATTATCCTTGCCTGCTTAACACTGCCCACTACAGTATTCTTTGATGATATCCAATGTTATAGTAAGCATATATGCTTATGTTAATGGGGAAATTTTTTAGGAGAAAAGATGATCTGCTTTTAAATTTTGGTTAAACTCACTTATAGAAAACATTTGTGATATAACTGTTTTTATAATATATATGTGGGAAGCTTTTGATTACTATTTTTATTTATTAATGGATATTCAATTCAGTATTTAAACTACAACCAATTACTTGGACATCTAGGCACACATTGACCATTTTCATTGAAGTAGATTTTAAGAAAGGGGACAGTAAATGATTTTTGTACACAAAGGTTTTAAAGGTTCTGAAAGCATATTTAAGAGGATCAAATTATATTATTTTTAAACATATATGATTTTTAAGTTTTTTAATGTTTATTCATCTTTGAGAGAGAGAGAGAGACAAAGCGTGAGTGGGGGAGGGGCATAGAGAGAGGGAGACACAGAATCCAAAGCAGGTTCCAGGCTCTGAGCTGTCAGCACAGAGCCCGATGTGGGGCTTGAACGCTGGAACCATGAGATCATGACCTGAGCTGAAGTCAGATGCTCAACCAACTGAGCCACCCAGGCTCCCCTTAAACATATATTTCTTAAGGTTTATTTATTTTTGATAGAGAGACAGCGTGTGAGTGGGGGAAGGGCAGAGAGAGAGGGAGACACAGATTCTGAAGCAGGCTGTAGGCTCTGAGCTGTCAACACATAACCCAGTGTGGGGCTTGAACTCACGAACCGTGAGATCATGACTGAACCAAAATAGAACACTCAACCGACTGAGCCACCCAAGTCCCCTCCCATATTATTTTTAATAAAACATAGATGTTATGGTGCCCATTACACAGAATAAAACGTGGGAAGTGATATTTTCATCATTGTACGTTATTTTTGTAACAAGATAGCATTATATAATTATATTCTAGAGTTTAACTGAAAAACATAATGATAATAGGAAATCATGTAAGAAGTGATTTTTGTTACACTGATCAAGCTGTTTTTGTGTATTCTGAAATAAATAATTAACAAATTTTTGGAAAGTTCTTAAAAATATGACATCGCATTGCTCCTGAATTAAAATATACATAAGTTTGAAATAGAATTGAAAAAAAATAGCAAAAGAGCTTTGTAAAAATTTATATTGAACATTTATCTTTCTTTCCCTGACAGTACTGATTACAGGCAATGTGTATGTTTTACCTTGAAATCCACTTGAGTTAATATGAAAAAGAATAGGTGTGAGTGTATTAACAATCCAAAAACCTTTGATAATATAAACGTTTTTCCTCCCAATACATTAAATTTAAAGAGGAAGATTTTGATGAGAGCAATTTCAAATTAATTTATGAACTTACTATAAAATATATTTCTACAATTCTCTTTCAACAAGTTTTATTTGGGTCTAGACTTCGGTGAAAGGAATCAAGGGCATCATATCTCTTCCAATGGTTACATTAAATATTCCATTAAAGATCTAAGAATAGCCTATGATAAAGAAGGAAGGGGAAGAAACATTTTTAGTTTTTCCATTATTCTGTTCAGTGTGCTACTAGATAGAATTGGATTATCACCAAAAAGTATGAAAAGAAGCATGCATTTAAAGAGAATAAATTCTGTTACGTATATGTGGACAGGTGCTCAGGATACCAAAAAAATAATCTTAGCCCTAACGGAAAACAACATTTTAGTAACATTCATGCAGCACTTATAATATTGCATGCATGACATATATAAGCCTCTTTCAACATCAGTATACTGTTGGTACTAGTATTTCCCAAATCCACAGATTAATAAACAAAGGAGATACATAGGCCTTATCTTTTAGTTATGAGATATACAGATAAAACAGTTGAAAATCTTTCAAAAAATTAATATTGCATCCTGTTTATCATCCATGAATTCCAAATTTTTTACATATGGACTAAAAACCTACACAATATTTATAAAATGTCTACTGCACATCAGGCTTATGTAACATATTGGATAATTTGAGGCAAAAGTAATACTACTTTCAAGGAATTTAATTTAATGTGTTTTTTTTTAGGAGGAAAAAAATCACATAAATCAGTATTTATCACACATTTACTGTAGAAAAACATTGAGGCATCTTCAATATCCTCTAGTGAAATGATCCACAGATTAGAAATATTTGAAATTCATTGCTGCAAATCTCCTTGTTCCTCATTCTCATTACCACCTAAAAAAATAAACAAACAGATGGCAGAGAAGAAAACAGAAAACCACAAGTTGTTCTTTCTGTTCTCCCATTGGGAAACACTTTAAGTCAATCACAGAACAGGAACACATAAAATACATCATAAATGATTTCTTTTTCATGTTTCATGCTCATTTTATCTATGTTTGGAATTTGGGGAATTTATAAAGCCAGTCCTTATTTCAGATAGAGAAGTATAAATTGAGTGACTTGTGAGTTGAGAAGAGGCATGTTGTTGCGGGACTCTGTGGCCGGCAGAGGTTTCAAGGTGTCACGTGAATCTGAATGTGATTCTCTGGAATCTACAAGAACGGACATGACTTCCAATATAACACAAACCAGTTCTGTTAATCAAAACAAAAACAGTTACTCAAAAAGCATAAATTATTAAAGAAATTGAATATTCTAAAAAAAAAAATTGAAAGTTACCCTACAGTACGAAGAGTAAATGCATGTGATTGGGCATTAATATTTGCTCAACTATCTGAAAGAAAATATTTTCTATTAAACTTTTAAAAGTGCTGATTCTGCCCCTTTGAATCTATAAAACTTCCAAATAATATACATATATGTCAATATATAAACCTTCCAAATATGATATATATATGTTAATATATGTGTTGCAGTTGGAGCTATTGGAGATACAAGAGCCTTGTAATCAGGAATATGTATATCTGAATTTCTTACACTCCTGTCTCAGTCGAATTTAAAAACGAAAAGAAGCAACTAAATTTTTTTTTAAAAAATGACTTTCTGTGATGTTTTTTATTCTGACTAAAGTCTCCAGAGTTTCATACTTTATTTTTATTCTGCTTTCTTGTTGTTTTCATTTACCTTTTAGAAATTTATTAAAACATTTTTTATATTAGTTTTTAATACTACGTAGGCCTTACTATGTAATGCTCTCTTTTTTCTTCTATTCTTTCCTAAATAGAGGAGTGATTCAAAAGTACCTGATACATAAAATATGAATGAATGAATAGAAAGAAACTCTTTAGAAAATACAAGATAAACATTAAACTTTAAATTAGTCTACCACTAACATTAAAAACGTGCATGTTAGGGGACACCTGGGTGGCTCAGTTCGTTGAGTGACCAACTTAGGCTCAGGTCAGGGTCTCATAGCTCCTGAATTGTAGCTACGCGTCAGGCTCTGTGATGACAGCTCAGAGCCTGGAGCCTGCTTCGGATTCTGTGTCTCCCTCTTTCTCTGCCCCTAACCCACTCCCATTCTGTCTCTGTCTCTCTCAAAAATAAATAAATATTAACAATTATTTTTAACTGCATGTTCATTAAAAAAAGTTGAAGTATAGATGAGTAGAATTTAACAGGTGGAGATGAAAGTAAAGGGCGTGTCTACCATGAAGTTTCAATTCAAAAGTCAAATAGTTATTTTATTTTATATTACTTTCATACTGGATAAATTAAACAAGAATTACAGAAAGCTGAGAAGTAACAGTCTGCAGAAAATTACCTGTCTTCTGATTACATGGCTTTTGCATCTCCAATTGCTAAGGATTACCTTCTTGTTGTCTGAAGCTAGCCAGAAAAAATATATTTAGTGTCTTAATTTATAAAATATGACTAGGACTACTTCATTTAGTACCTATATTTCAGGTTTTTAAATTTTTTATGTGTTCATGTTTTTAATATTATTGCTTTTCACTAAAAATAATAATAATAATAATAATAATAATAATAATAATAATGTCTCTAAAAGTTCCTGCTTCAAGATCAGCCTCCTTGAACAAGAGAGTGTGACAACTATGAGGTTTCTCATGCCATTGCTGGCTAAGTTTGAATGTCTCCATTTGATAGTTTGCCTGGTGTTTGTTCCCTCTTTATTATTTCATTTGTGTTTTTCCCAGTTTTGTGTCTTTTCCCTGATGGTAGGAAATAGCTTTCATTCCAAAAGTTTCTAGTGACTACTTTTGGTGGAACTTCCAAAAAAGCGTTCTTGATCCTCTACACTGTTTTAGAGAAAATATTGAATCACTGGAAGGTATTTTAAGATTTGCTACTTGGGAAGCACGCGGGTGGCTCAGTCAGTCAAGTGTCCAACTTTGTTCAGCTCAGGTCACAATCTAATGGGTCCTGAGTTCGAACCCTGTATTGGGCTCTGTGTTGACAGCTCAGAGCCTGGAGTCTGCTTCGGATTCTGGGTCTTCTATCTCTGCCCCTCCCCAGCTCACGCTCTGACTCTCTCTTTCTCTCTCAAAAATAAATATACATTAAAAAAAATTAAAAAAGCCCTGCTACTTGTCAGGCAATAAACAATTGCTTTACTAATTCAAACAGTGTAGATCTCTTACAAGAACTAAGGGAGATGTTTAAAAAGAGAGTAAAATTAAAAAAAAAAAAGAAAAGAAACCATAGGGAAAAATAGGATAGAGGGAAAGATAATGGGAGTATTTAGTTGTGTGTATAAGTACATTTATGTTTATATAAATATAATTACAACATTTATGATTGAAAGAAACAGTAAAACATCGATTATGAAATACTTGGAATAGAAGATGTGTGATAAACAGAATTTTAAGTAAAATAAATTTAAAATCTAGCTTTCCTTTTACTTTGTGAAAGGGAAAAAGTAAAACATTTTGAAATCTTTCGAATTCACACCTTTACTAGCAAATGGAAATCACCATAACTGACACAATTTGACATTAGGGATATCTGAAAATTCAGAGAATCGAGTATTTTAATTTTTAGTTAACATGAATAATTTCCACAGTAAATAAAAAAATAAGATTAAAAAGAATTTTTTATGTCAATATGACATCAATGAAATGTGGTTTAATATAATTTACTTATTAATCAACAGGAATATTCTACTTGTAACATACCTACAATAAAACATTCTAGCAAGAATTTTAATAATTGGGATTTAAGGATATCAAACAATTCAGAAGGAAAACAAAGTATGGATATCCCTGGATACTGTGTCTGATCTCCTGAGTAACTCCATGTTGTTAGATAGACATGAGGGGAAAAACCTGTTTTGAATATACAACGTATTTATATTCTGTGTATAATTCCTTTTTATAATGGTATTTTGGTGAATGATTGTGATAAACAACAAAAATAATACACTTCAGTGGTTGAAAAGAAAGACTCAGGATATGTTTTTTTCAATTCTGACTATCTCTCATGAAAAATGTTGAATTAGATAAGATCTTTGTATCTCAGAGTCTCAGGGTCATTATTAGAAACTTAGTTTCTCAGAGAAAATCTTGTATTACTGATACTTGTTAAATGTGATATGAAGTGTAATAGACAGGAAAGCTGTCCAAAATTGTACATATGACACGAGAGAGTGATGAAATTACAAACACATTTATTTTTTTTTCCCTTTGGACAGTCACGCATTCTTCAATACTGCTGTGAAAATAGGAATGATTCACACTTCGAAAGCTATTTTCCCACTGTTAAAAATTAATTAGAAGAATAACATTTCCAACACAGGTGAGACAGATTTGTAATTCATCACTCTAATATTCTGGAAGAGAAGGAAGTCTGAAACTATCTCTTTTAAATAGCTTTTAAGGGTATCACACATAACAGAAGAAATGTTTAATTTTTTGGAGATATTTATAATTTCTATTAATACGTTCTAGAATGTTTCATCTCTAGGTTGTCTATTTGAAGAACAAATTTATAGAGCACACTTAACACAAAGCGCAAGTAAATAAGAACCTAATCATCTATTGTAAATTATGAAAAAGCTAGTAGGGATTGCAGCCTCAGAGCCATCAAGGTGCAGAATCTTAATGGAGTTTACAGGATCTCAGGAGACTTGTATCTTCAAAGGACACTTGATTAAAAGCCGATAGAAGAAAATTCAAGTTTACTGATTTTCATAAAGGTAATTTTCTATTAGGAAACATGATTTTTATATAAACTGTAGATTTTGATGGACAGTAATTACTTTTCTTGATGGGGTAACCTAGTTTATTTTTAATAATAAAATAAAAATAAATAAATAATAAAATAGAAATAACTGCTTAGTACTTATAGAATTAAACTAAGTATATATCCTTAAGAATCATCAAATACATGGGGCACCTGGGTGGCTTACTCTGTTAGGGGTGCGACTTCAGCCCAGGTCATGATCTCATGGTTCATAGATTCGAACCCCGTGTCGGGCTCTGTGCTGACAGCTCAGAGCCTGGAACCTGCTTCAGATTCTGTGTCTCCCTCTCTCTTTGCTGCTCCCCCACTCGTGCTGTCTCTGTCTCTCAAAAAGTAAATCAATGTTAAAGAAATTTAAAAAAAGAATCATCAAATAAATATAAAGCCTTGTGTCTTTTGTTATCGCCCTCCTAATCGATGTGAAAATTTGCAAAATCTCACTACTGTTTAAAATGGGGATATAGATATCATGCATATCTTACACCTTCCATATATTTAAAATAGGTATGTTTTATTTCCCTAATACATCATGAATTTTCCAAGAACACAGAAATTGCTTCTTATGTTTTGCATCCATGACAGACTTTGTTAGCATCCTCATTGTTAGGGGATGGTCAGGTTTTCAAAATATCAGTGCTAACCGGTATAAAGATTAAATTTTCAAAGTCCTATGTTGTGAAGGTAACTCGGGGCTCTGGAATTTTTATATTTTTGATAACACTATCTTCATCATGTACCTTTACAGTTCTCTGACAATTAAAATATGATCTAGAGGTGTGCACACAGGACACATTTTAAATCAGGCATGGCAGTTCTGCTCATATTCCATTGGCCCAAATCCAGTCATTGAGCCCCAACCTCAAGTTAAGGGAAACTGTAAAAGAGAAGAATATGTGTGTATTCTACCACACTACCACAATTATCCTAATCAATAAAAGAACTACTTCCATTGGCTTAACTGATGCCAGGCTCTATTCCTAGTGTTTTACATATATTGACCCATGAATTTTCACTTAACTTGATGATATATATACTATTAAAAGCTTCATCTTTTATTTAGAGAAGTATAATCCTGTAACAAAGAGCCCAAAGTCTAAAATCTCCATGGATCTATATAATGAGAATATATTTCTCTTTCATACCACAATAGGTTGCATGCAGGGCAGGGAAGCATCTTCCCCAGGCAGTAATTCAGGGATATTGCCATCTTCCATCATGTGGCTTGGCCAGGAACATCATCAGAATTCATTCCTTTTTACTTTTGGATGGGGAAGAAGAACAAAATTATGCATGGGTCAGTTTTGTGGGCCATGCTGCAATCACTTGTTTCATTTCACTTGCTGAAATAGATCACCTGAACTAACGTGAATGGGAAATATATTTGGACTTTGTACCTATAAACGAATGGAAACATAGTAATTGATGAGTCCTGGCAGTTGTTGTCACACCCTATTTTTAAGTAGGAAATCAGGGAAAAGAGAGCTTAAATAACAATTTGGTCAAGGTCACACAGCTAGAAATTGACAGAAAAGGAGCTTGAGCCAGGTAATTTATCTTCGTAATCTGTGTTCCTACCCATTATATTATTTTTGTAATGCTTGTAATTTAACACAAATATTTACTACATATTTCTTAAACAAATGACTGTAGAACAGATGATTCTAACTAGAATATAAAATAGATAATACATACTAATGTACTTTTATCACATGACTGAATGTAGACTGGATAATTTTACCCAAATATTTGTTGGAACCCCCCTTTTTTTGACTACTACTTCCTGGCATTTTAATATCACTAGTAAGGTATTACCCAAGCACATTATAATATTTAATTCCTTGGAAAAATATTTTGTAGATATTCAGTTTAATATCAATAATGTGTCCCCACCCCCACTTTGGTGATGAGCTGTTCAGCCTTGCATCTGTTGATTTGGCTTCCTTCTCATCACCTTCATCTGTTCCAGCACATATCTTTGAGGATACAGACAGACAAATTTAGAGTTAGCACTCATTTCCCTAATCAATTTAGACAGTCCTCACAGAGAACAGAATCACAGAAAACATTTTAACAATTACTGAGAGAACAGAAGGTGGTAGATTATCAAATACTTCTTCTACCTTAGTTTGGAACAAAGCCACTCAAGGAATGGGTTCCTCCAGCTTAGAAAACATGAACAAAAGAAAGGGAGGATAACTTTCACATAAGACAGAAAATAATTTTTAAAACATCTTATTTCCCTGCCTTAACTTGCAAGGAAATTGCTATACTGTTAATGGTCTGTGAATCTTTAATTACAGATAAATGTTCATGTTAGTATCTGTCCTCTGGGCAAAAATGCAAGCACATTACACCACAAGAGAAGCAAAGAAATGAATTTATGCTTTAATGAGCTGTGGAGTCTTATTATTCACCTAATATAAAATGACACTTTGACTTTGTACTGGAAACAAACTGGGAATATGAGGTCCAATTTGTATTCAGGGAATTTATTTACTCTGAAAATTTATCCAATGATAAGTTATTTTTTGTTTCACATCTTGAAGACTTCCTTTTATTGCTTTTCCTTTCTATTTTTAATTAGTTTAAAGTAATTATTTGAAAATTCAACATTAATCTTCTCTCTACTCTGGAGGGAAATTATTCATGGTAAAATCTCATGTTAGGTTTGTCATTTCACAGTGACACTGTGTGTTTTTCCATCTATATATGAACAAAAAAAATCAGACTTAACAATTGCCCAAAATGCTAATGGCCCGTCCATCTAATCGAGCACTTTTCATTATGTAACATCACCAGATTTAATTGAGCATTTAATTCATAGTTTTTCACTCTTCTGATTACGTGGTGATTTATATGTAGCCTCACACCAAAGCTAGAAGGTAATGTAGATTTAAATGGGACATCAAAACTCAAACCTTTTTAAAATAAGAAATCAATATGTCCAGTAGATATGCTAGCGTAATTCTTGTTACTTATGCCCCGAGTGTGATGCATGTTACAGGAGAGGAAAAATGATAGCAGCAATGAACTTATGGCTTAACAAATGAAGTTTACAAGCATTTATAACTATCATAATCTGGAAAATTAAATATTATTCAAAGGGCCACAGACATTAAGTAGCCAATCAAAGATTTATTTCTATTAGAAGATAAAATTTACATTCCAAAGTTATAGTAACAGTTCTATATTACAGATTATTATTTGCTTTTATTCAGCTTCAGGGAAAAAGGAACATTTTTCATCTTCCTGAAACTTATTTGACAGCTGTTACAGGGATTTGCAACTTCAAATCTAAGTAAAGCAATGGAATTTTTGTAGTTTGCAGGGAGAAAGAAAATCAGGTCTGAGAAGCTAAAAATTAACAATATACTGGTTAAAGTGAATAGGATAAAGAAAGGTTTGAGGCTTTTGATGTTTTGTATATGGTATAGGTATTACCGTCTCCAGTTTGAAATTGAGAAGGATGAAGATCAGTGAGTGTAAGTAACTTTATTCATTCATTCAGAATGTATTATTGAGTAATTGTCTGCTATGACGTGAGACTAGCTGTGAAAAAATTGACCCATTCTAATCTCATGTAGCACCATAAAATAAAGAATCCCCAAAATGTTTACTTACTTTAAATTGTATTAAGTCCAAAAAAGAGAGATAGAAAGTGCTATGAGAAATACAGGATGGCTTTGATCTTGTGTGGATGTCAAGGGGAAAAAAATATGCAGAGAACTGCAGTTTAAGGGGTCACTTGAAAATTTGTATATTTACTGAAGTATATATGTTTATGTAATTGAAAGAGAAAGACAGAGGGAGGAGAAAGAGAGGGAAGAGAGAAAGAGAAAAAAAGGAGACAGAGAGAGAGAAAGAATATTTACAGTATTTGTTCTCCCTGTGCATTCTGATCCAGTGAAAAATGGGCAGAGTGGCCAATTGAGACTAAGTGCACAATTTATACTTCGTTTCTGCTGAAGGCAGAATGGACAAAATGGCTTCAACCAGGAAAATATACTTACTGTCTCTTCATCCTAAAGTTGAATTGACTTAAGCACCTAGTTGAAGTGGAGGAAAATGATCCATAGGCACGGATTTCATATTATATTTGTAAGAGCACTATATCAATGTTCATGTGTATGATGAGTGAATTAATGTATAAAATATATTTTACTTTTGGAATGTATGAAAATAGTTCTTAAATACTAACAGAATATATATAGTCATCATCTTATATGTATTCTACTGTATTTCATCTTACTTCAACCACACACATTTACTGCTTCTGCTTCATAATCACCCCAAACTGAAATCTGTATTCCAGCTGCTTCTCTTTTCTTTATATTATTCAGCAATCAAGTACTTTTCCTTCCCTTATTTGAATGGTAAGTACCAGTTAGAAACCAATCAATGACTATTTAAATTTATTATTATATATCTATATTATATATATATATATATATATATATATATATATATATATATAAATGTGTGTGTGCATATATATATATATATATATATATATCACCTTTCCTCTTTCTCTAATTTTTCACCCTTAAATTTGATAAATTCTTGTCACTATCATTAGTTCCATCATATATATGAAGCAACATGATTGTCAATGTATTAACCTCATTACATATACTTTACAAACGCTAACTAATTCTTTTCTTGAAACTTACATAAAATTTGCAAGCTCATTATGCTCACTTATGCTTCTAATCTGTCTATAAAAGATACATATGAACATTCTAGAAATTTTCTTGAAACAATGTAGCTTCTTATAGCAAATGAATAGCTGAATATATCTCAGAACTTAAATTCATAGTTTAATTGATTTATAGAAGAAATAATCATTGTAAATCATGCAGTATATGCCAACATTGTCATTTTCTGCCTTAGAAAAAGACACAGTCTAAAAATATTTGAAATAAAAGAGATAAGGAAATTTCTTGAGAGTAAAGGAAATCATCAAAGTTTAAAATATGTAAGTTGAGCATAGAGGAACATGGGCAGCCTTAAAAACATATTATTTTAATTTATTCTACATCTCCATGTCCATATTTTATTCATTAAGCCTACTTTGCATTTTCTCTCCTCTTTTTAAAAATAATTTAAAATAACCAGTCATTCATTCACCCAACGAATATTTATTAAATGATTACTGGTTCCAGGGAATTTTTCATGGGTTGTGGAAAGCTATGAAACAAAACACAGGAAACTTGCATTCTAATGGGAAGATATACAAAAAATAAAAAGGTAAAACACATTGAATGTTAGTGATAAGAGATGAGGAGAAAATTAAGCAAAAGGAGCATATGGTTGTGGCAGGTGGTATTTTTCAAATATAGCCACAACTATATCACCCATCCTACGTGCTGTTTTGCAATATGATATTACCACCTTGCCTAAAAGGCAGTGCTGGTCCACATCCTCATGAATCCTGGTCCATCTGAGATTAATTTACCTAAAATAATAACAGCAGAAATGACAATGGTGGTTTTGCAGCCAGGTTCACAATGAAGATTTCACTTTGTCCATTGGGACACCAGCTTTTGGAACTCTGTGCCACTGTAGAAAAAGTTTGATTATACTGCTAGCCTTATGCTGTGAGCAAGTACAGGGCATATGGATAAATGACTTGTAGGTCCTCTGAAAAATTTCATCTACAGTCCTTGCTGAAAGGCAGATATATGATGAAGGATACTTTGAGGATGATTTCAGTCCCTGGCCTTCAGGTCCCCACAGCTATAGTTAAACCAATCTAGTCTAGTCTAGACCTATCCAAATTCCTGACCCATAGAATCTGTAAACTTAATAAATGGTGGTTCTGTGTACTATGTTTTGGAATGGTCTGTTACAATCGTAACTAGAGAATGGGGACTTATAGTTTAGACTATATGAGTAGAGAAGCCTGAGATTTATGTAATGTCCGTACTGCCTATTAGGTAGCCAAGTGGAGTTGTCAGCAAAGGAGAAAGGATTTGAGTCTGAAGATTAGGGAAAAGGTCGAGGCTCAAGACAGACCTCTAGAAGTCCTTCCTTGGGAAATATTGGATAAAAATGGAGTGTTCTCAAAGTTCCTTTCTTACTTTTTTCAGTACCATTATACATATTCATAAAGCAAGCATGTTTTCCAAGAGCCAGAGTCTTTTTTCAATTGTATCCATAGGATGTGAGGTTGGATACTTCAAGATTTTTGGTATTTCTTTTACACATAATTAAAATGTGCGTGATTTTAAACTTTTTGTTTTCTCCTTATATAAGTTTCAGTGTAAATTATTATGGTAGATCACTACTTCAGATTCTTCTCATTTACTTAAGTCTCACTGCTCTTCAATTGAGCAGCAAATAAATAAGAATATTTACCTAAAGTGTCCATTTTAATTTACATTTGCTTGATTCTCACATGTAAGATTAAAATGCATAATTAACTCAGTATAAAAGCATATGCTATAAAATTATATTTACACATTAATTCAACAAATAGCCCTGATTTCATAAAAGATAAAAACATGGAAAAATGCTCCTCAACATCAATAATACCCAATGGCAGTACAATGTTTGGTTTGCTGTTTTTTATGTAAATTTAGTTTTTTTCTTTTAAAAAGTGCACCTTAGGGGCACCTGGATGGCTCAGTCTTTTAAGTGTGCAACTCTTGATTTTGTTTAGATCATAATCCCCTGGTGTTGTACGTGAGTTCAAGCCCTGCCTGTGCTCTGCAATAACAGTGGGGAGACTGGAATTCTTTGTCTCCCTCTCTCTCTTCCCTTCCCTGGCTCACATACACACACTCTCTCTCTCAACCTAAATTAAACTAAACTAAAATAAAATATGCACCTTAAAATCATGAATGTAGGGGTGCCTGGAAGGCTCAGTTGGTTAAGCATCCAACTTCAGCTCAGGTCATGATCTCATGGCTTGAGTTCAAGCCCCACATTGGGCTCTGTGTTTACAGCTTGGAGCCTGGAGCCTGTTTTGGATTCTGTGTCTCCTTGTCTCTGTGCCCCTGCCCCACTTGTGCTCTGTCTCTCTCTCTCTCTCTCTCTGTCTCTCTCTCTGTCTCTCTCTCTCTCTCTCTCAAAAGTAAATAAATATTAAAAAGATCATGAATGTAAAACCATGTTTTTTCCACATGAACAACAACAAAAAAGGTAATTAATAAATAATCATTAACTCTGTGGGACTTTATGATTTATATTATGTTAATCTATACCAATATACTGCTCTATATATTTAAATAAGATGATTAAAATTAATGAATGGGGAAAAAGAGTAAATATTTTAATATTTAATCATCTCCCCCTACTTTGCATGTTCTCTTGGTTATGATGACCTATGTTTAATATTTATCATTTTTTTAATATTTCTCATATATAACTTGTGGGGGTCTCTTCCATACATACATTACATGATGGTATACATTCATATTTTCTATTTAGAACAAACTTTTATCGTATGAAAAAAAAAATTTAAGGTGAATTACTTACAAATTTCTGTAGCATCACCATGGAATATTTAGGGATTATAGGAATTGCTTTTCATAGGGCCTAGAGCATTTAATTATCACTGTATAACAAACTATTCCCAAATCCTGTAGCTTAGAATGAACTGGTATTTATTATTAGCTATATTGCCAGTGGCTTGCCATGGTTTTGTTGATTTAGATTGGGCCCAACTTACCTTGGTTGGACTTGTGCAGTGATTGGTGGTTGGCAGGACCTGAAATCTGATCTTCTCTTGGCTGGACTTGCATAGGGCACTTCAGCTAGTACTTCTCTGCTTCACTTGTCATTCTTCCTCCTTTTAGGACCATCAGCCTAGCACAAGCCTCCTATGATTATGGGGATGTCCGAAGCTCAAAAGCTTGTATGCCCAATCTTGCAAAAGCTTTTCAGGACACTGGGTGCCCTGCTGGTGTCAAGGACATATTGACCTAATTAAGCAAGTCACCAGCTGAGCCCACAGTGGGATAGCATTGAAAACTTACACAGAAAAGTGCACAGATAGAGGGAGTGGTGAGGAAACTGGACCATCAGTACAAACTAAACAAGTTAGTCATCCAAATTCCATTTAGTCTTCCAAATTCTTCTTGTCCAACTGGTCCCCAATATTGTTTCCAGTGTCATATATGTATGTTTTTCTTCCTATAAATATTACAAAAATTGCATTTGAGCACTGAAGTGTAAATGATTCACAAAAATTAATATAATGTGCCCCACAGTTAATTCCACTTTACCATTTATGAGTGTTTATTACAGTGTATGAAAGTAAAGGTTTAGAAATCAGCTAGTGAGTTAAGAAAGGTTTGGGAATTAAGATAGTCTTATTAACCACTCCTCATGCCCTTCTGCTGTGCACAAATCATGTCTTATTTATCAACTGCTAAAAATTACATCTTGAAATCAGGTTTTGTTGACTTTGTTTATTAAGCAAATCATGATAAGAACAAAACATACACAAGGTAGACATTATTTTAATTATCAATTTTTGGTCACAGTGACAAAATATAAAAGCAAAAATTCTGGCATTATGTATGTTAGCATTTAGTAATTCATAAATTTAAAAAAGGAAACAAATTTGTTTTAAAAATATATAACCCACAAAGTTTATATGGCACAACAAATTGAATCCTAAAAGAACTTTAGGACTGCCCATCTTTAATATAATTTACTGCATATCAAGTGTCATGAGCATGCTATTGAAGACAGGCACACGACTTATGTCATTCCTCAGTGTCAGCTTTATTTAATATATAAAGCAAGGTTAACATGATAAGAAAGCAGGTTTAGGATTCCAAACTCAATGACATTTCACCACATGTGTTTAACTTGTCTTCCTACACATCACACAAAGCAAAGCACAGGACATGTCATAACAAAGACAATAGAATAGATAGAAGATAGAATAGAGGTAAGGACACTGAGGAACCAAACACAAAGTCGGTCTGTGAGCACGCAGTTGAGATAAGGCCTTTGTCCGGTCCAGGTCAGCGAGCTCTCAGCACTTACTGCTTATCGTGTTCAAGCAGTGAAGGATCTCAGTTCTGTTAGATCATTTGGGCAGAATCTTCTTGGGCAGCTGCCTCTTTAAAGTGGTCAGACATAGAGAGGGGTCAGTGTTTGAGGAGTCTGGCAGTTTCCTGCAAAAATCCTCTCTTTTTTAAGGGTTTAATCAGTCTTGGGCCTTTGCAGACTCCTCTGTTTCTGCTGGTTGTCAGTTTTGAGTGTGTCATCAGCTAGTGCGATGTCCTCAGCTGCTTGCATCATTGCTTGACACAGGTCCCTGCTTGACATGGGTGACTCCATCTTGCTCTCTGCATCACATGCCTAAAATTTTGAATAATTATGTTACTCTCTAATTAGCATAATAATACTAATATTCCTAGAGGCCAGGTTTCCATGGCTGAATAATGTATTTTCTATTTTTAGTGGATTATTTGTCATTTTTAAGTATTTTTTCCAACAATAAGAAAATATGATAGATTTACTCTGCCTTATACTATTTACTAGATGTGTCTGAGGCATAGTTTAGAGATGCACTATGTGCAGTAGATGTATAAATGATTTGTTTACATTACTCTATATAAATGATTTGTTTGCTTAATGTCTTGGAAATCATTTGATGTATTATGGTTACTGATTCTGTTGTCATCAGATTACTACAATAAACAAGATCTGTATCTAATTTGGTCCGCTCTTAGCTTGTCTAAACCAAATGCAAGTGTTTTTATCTCCATTCTTTTTATATTAGTGGAACTTTTATCAATTTCATATGAATGTGTCACATTTTAGATCATTTAATTTCTCCTTATTAAATATTATGCTTAAAATTATGAAATATTTCAAACAAGAAAAAGTGGAACATAACATAAAAATATCTGTGCATACCCTACCAAAATGTAAGAAAAGTTAATAGCATTTTGCCACATTTGCATCAGACCTATTATTTGAAAAGTAAACATTATAAATGACACAGCACTTTCTTTGGCTGCTCAATGATCCTTCATTGGGGCACTATCCTGATCTTAGTGTTTATATTATGAATTGGAATTACAATATTTTAACTATATATATGAATAAATTATATACAACATATAATGTTTTGCTACTTTCATGTGTAAATATAAAAGCATCTATAAATGTGATTATTGTAACTTAATGGCTTTCCTCATAATTTTGTATTCTAGGTTGACCTATGTTTATTAACTAAAAAAAATTCATTTTATGAGCAACCCGTTTGTTTTGTCCATTTCCCAGTTGATAGGGGCCATATGATTTTTATAGTATATCTAGAACTAGATTTGTTTAGTTTTATGACATGAGATCATTCACATTTACTAGCTATATTAGTTATTAATCATTGTGTTATAAATTTCTGCCACGCCTAGCTCCTTAAATGAATAAACACTCATTTTCTCACAGTTTTTGTGGGTGAGGAACCCCAACATGGCTGAGCTGGGTCCTCAGATACCTCTAGGCTTCTCACAAGACCACAGTCATCTGTCACATCTGTGACAGGCATGACAGAGGATGGATCTGCATCCAAGCTCACTACACAGTGTTTGGCAGGACAATCTTATATGTTGAATTAAGGGCCCAGATTCATTACTGGATGTTTATGGAAAGCCAATGGCAACCCTGTTCACCAGGCAGATAACAGTATGGCAGCTGACTTGATCAAACTGAGCAAAGGGGAGATCCTAATGTTTGTAATCTAAATTCAGAAGTCTAAATTCTGTAACATCCTATCACTTTTGATGTTACAAGGAAAGGGAATCACAAAAAGGAATGGATACCCAGTGATGAATTTATAGGGAACTATTTTACAAGCTACCAACCATGCTGACTTTTAGTAAAAATGCACAGGTTTTCCTTTTCTCCACATCCTTGCCGACACTTCTCATGTCTTCTCTTTTGGATGATAAGCATTGTAAAATATTTGAAGTGATACCTCATTGTGGTTTTGATTTACATTTCCATGATCGTTAATGATATTGAGCATGTTTTCATGTACTTGTTGGTAATTTGGATGTCAGTTTTAGGAAATAGGTCTATTCACGTTCTCTGACCATTTTTAATGGGATGACTTGTTTGTTTTTGTTAATGAGTTATAGGAGTTCTTTATATATTTTGGATATTAATCCTTTATCTGATAAATGGTTTCAAGTATTTCTCCCAATCTGTAGGTTGTCTTTTCTTTTTGTTGACTTTTGCTATGCAGAGACTTTTATGCCTGATGTAGTCTCACTTATTTATTTCTGCTTTTGTTTTTTGGCTTTGGTCTCATACTCAAATATCATTTCTCAGAGCAATGTCAAGGAGCTTTTTCTGTTTTTTTTTTTTCCTTCTAGGAGTTTAATGGTATCAGGACTTATTTTTAAGTCTTTAATCCATTTTGAGTTAGCATTTGTGAGTGGTGTAAGTTAGAGGTCTAATTTATTTATTTATTTTTTCATATGTTCATTCAATTTTCCCAACACCATTTGTTGAAGAGACTATGCTGTTACATAGTTTTATTTTTTTCCGATGTTTTATTATTAATATATAGAAATACAACTGATCCCTGCATGTTGATTTTTTACCCTTTATTCAATTTGTTAATTAGTTCCAACTTTATTTATTTATTTATGTATTTATGTATTTATGTATTTATTTATTTATCTACCTATCTGTCTATTTAGTTTAGTCTTCAAGACATTTTGCATATGTGCATAAGGTCATATCATCAGCAAATAGCAATTTTACTTTTTCCTTTTCAACTTGAATGTCTTTTATTACTTTTCTTGACTAATTGCTCTAGCTAGAACTTCCAGTACAGTGAATAACAGCGGTAAGGGTGGTTACCCATGTTTTGTTTCTGGTATTAAAGGAAAGCTTTCAGTGTTTTACTAGAGTATGATGTTAAGTTGGGTTTGTCATATATGGCCTTTATCATGATGAGATTTGTTCCTTCTATACCCAATTTACTGAGGGTTTTTCTCATAAAAGGATGTATTTTGTCAAAGAATTTTTTTCTGTATCTATTGAGATGATTGTATGCTTTTTTGTCTTACATTTTATTTGATGTGTCACATTTATTTATTTTCATATATTGAACAATTTGAATCCTAGTAATAGACTCCACTTGGTCCTCGTGTAGTGTTTTTAATATGCTGGTGGATTAGGTTTGCAAAATTTTGCTGTGAAATTTTGCATCTGTATTCATCAAGGATATGATAGGCTACAGAGCAAATCTTTTTTTTTTTTTGCAATGTTTATTTATTTTTGAGAGACAGAAAGAGAGAGAGACAGAGAGACAGAGAGAGAATGCACAGGCTTCAGGCTCTGAGCTGTCAGCACAGAGCCCCACACAGGGCTCAAACACATGAACCACCAGATAATGACCTGAGCCGAAGTCAGATGCTTACCTGACTGTGTCACCCAGGCGCCCCTACAAAACAAATCTTATCAAATTTAAGAAAATTGAAATAATTCTAAGTATAATTTATGACCAAGATGGTAAGAAACTAGAAATCAACAGCAACAAATAAGTGGAAATGAAATAACATACTCCTGACAAGCCAGTGGGTCAAGGAAGAAATAAAAAAAACAGGTATCTCAAAAACATGGAAACACAGTATACTAAAACCTATAGGATTTCTGAACTAAAATCAGAAATGAAAGATATGATATTGTAATTGATTTGTATTGTATTGAAATACAAAGAATCATAAAACATTACTATGTACTATACACCAACAAACTACACACCAACAAATTGGACATCCTAGAAAGAATAGACACCTTGCTAGAAACAAACAATTAACCAAGAACAAACCAGAAAGAAACACAAAATCTGAACAAACCAATTGCAATAAGATTGAATTAATAATTAAAAGCCTCTCAAGGTAGAAAAGCCAAGGGTCAGGTTTCACTGGTGAATTCTATCAAATATTTAAAGAATTAATGCTAATCTTTCTTAAATTCTTCCAAAAAATTGAGGAGGAGGGAACACTTTTAAATGCATTTTATGATGTCATCATTACCCTGATATCAAAACCAGATAACAACACAAGAAAAGAAAACTATGGGCCAATATTTATGATTGCTTTAAATTTTAACCTCCTCAACACCATATAAAAAAATCACCTTAACTCCATTTTTTATAAATTCAGTATAGATAGATTTATAATTTTTCCAATGGATTGTCAAGTATTTTTTAAATATTTATTTTTAGAGAGAGAGAGAAAGAGGGACAGTTAGGGGGAGAGAGAGAGAGAGAGAGAGCGAGCAGGGAGAGAATCCCCAGCAAGCTTTGCACTTTCAGCACTGTGGGGCTCGATCTCATGAACCCTGTGAGATCACGACCTGAGCCAAAACCAAGAGACACTTAACCAACTGAGCAACCCAGATTCCTGCAGATTACTAAATATTTAAGGGTTTATTTTACATACATTATCAGTGTAGTCTGTAATTTTTCTATGTGTATTTACTTTTTCAATCCCCTTTGCTGTGAATTATCAGTTTTACCACTTTCAACATGGTTTACTTATATTTTTGATTTGCCCAATATTTCCCTATTATCCCAATAGTAATGTTTTTGTTTGCTTTTTAAGAGTTTTAGTGAAGTATAATTAATATACAAATAACTGCACATATTTAATATGTGCAATTTGAATGAGTTTGGACATAGGCAAACACTCATGATGCCATCATCACAATCAAGGCAATAAACATAGCCATCCTTTCCAAAAGTTTTCTTGTGTCACTTTTTTTAAAGAACACTCCCCATGAGATCTGCCTTTTTAACAATTATTTAAATGCATAATACCGTATTGTTAACTATAGGCACTATGTTGTACAGGAAATATCTAGAGTGTATTCATCTAGTGTAACTGAAACTTTATACCCATTAAATAACAACTCTCATTTCCCTCACCCCTAGCCTCTGGTCAACACTATTGCATTTTACCTCTATGAGTTTAAATATGTTAGATGCTGCCTCATAAGTGGAATCATGCAGTATTTGTCCTTCTTTGAGTGGCTTATTTAATGTCATAATGTCCACCAGTGCATCAGTGTTTTCACAAGTAACAGGGTTTTCTTCTTTCTCATGGCTAATATTCCATTATGTGTATATACCACTTTTTTTTAATCCACACATCTGTAAACAGACACTTCGTTGGTTTCCATATCTTGGCTATTGTGAGTAATGCTACAATGAACATGTGAATGCAGATATTTCTTCAGGATCCTGATTTCAATTCTTTTGGATATATGCTGAGAAGTGGGATTGCTGGGTCGTATGGTAGTTCTATTTTTTTTTTTTTTAAGGAATCTCCAATACCTTTTTTCATAGTTTCTTCACCATCTTACTTTCCCACCAATAGTACATAGATTCCCTTTTTTCCATAGTCTTGCCAGTAGTTTTATATGTATAAAAGATGGCCATTCAAACAAGTGTGAGATGATACCTCATTGTGGTTTTGATTTTAATTTCCTTGATAAATAGCTACATTGAGCATCTTTTCATAATACCTGTTGGTTATCTGCATGTCTTTGGAGAAATGTCTGTTCAAATCCTTTGCTCATTTTTCATTTTTCATTCCTTTGAGTTTTCAGACCTCCTTATATATTTTCAAAATTAAACTCTTGTATGACATATGGTTTGCAAATATTTTCTCTTATTTCATAATTTTATTATCTCTCCTTTTCTAATTTTATTATTTTTTTGGTGTGAGGAACTTTTTAATTTTGATGCATTCCCACTTGTCAGTTTTTGCTTTTGTTATCTCTGCTTTTGGTGTCATACTAAAAAATCATTGCAAAACCCAATGGAGAAAAGTGTTTTCCCTGTTTTCTTCTAGGAATTTTACAGTTTGATTTCTTCCATTAAAGGCTTTATTTATCTATTTTGAGTTGATTTTTGTGTATTGTGTATAGTAAGGATTCAATTCCATATATTTGCAAGTGCATATTCAGTTTTCTCAACATACTTTGTTGAAGAGACTGTCCTTTCCCATTGCATGTTCTTGGAACTCCTGTCAAAGACCATTTTACTACATATATGTGGATTTATTTATAGGCTGTCTAATATGTTCTATTACTATGTATTCTTCTTTTATGTCAGTACTGCTCAGTAGTAATTACTCTAGCTTTTCACAGCTAACATCATACTCAATGGTGAAAAAGGGAAAGATTTTCTTCTAAGCTCAGGAACATGGGAAGAATGACCATTCTTTTCACTTTCATTCAATACAGTAATGGAGGTTATAGCCAGATAAATTATGGAAGACAAAGAAATGAAACTAATTAATTAATTAATTTTTAAAAACAACTTGAAAACCTCTGAAAGTATTAGTAATGTATTCTCCTTGAAAGAAAAAAATGTTAGAAACAAAACATTGTAAAAAGTATAATATACAATAAAATATATAGAAAATTCATTAATAAGACAGATATATTAATATGTATATACAATGTCTACATAGATATATATAGATATATCTAATCATCTAGTTCTTCTGTATTCAGTATTTATTGAATAACTACCATATGCCAGGTACTGATGATACTATTTGACTGGATAATTAAAACAGAAGTTATCTCTACTTTCATAAGAAATTTAATTCTAGTATGATCAATGTTAAATTCATCTTCCCAAAGTAATATATTTGTCACATATCTTACTGCATGTATTTTAGTAAAACCTATATCTGTATACATACACATAGCCACATATATTGGGAGTATTTACAAATTTACAAAGTTTCATCTGGAACCAAAATTAAGCTTTCTTTAGCTCAACCAAGTATCCTATAATTGTAAAGCTATAACTGTAACTATATATTAAATATATATGTATATAAAAATATATGTTTATGTGTCTAATTGCTGTATGTAATAATTTTCTTCTAAAGTCCAACTGAAAACTGCTCTTCTTACATTATATATATGCATGTATAGGGTGGGTGCTGCCCACAATGACAACGTGTGAACAAAGTTATTTAGGAAAGGTAATAGATAAGTTACTGGAGGATAGGTAAGAGATGAAATCAGTTATGAAAGATGGGACAATTGGGGCACCTGGGTGGTTCAGTCCGTTGGGCATCCGACTTCGGCTCAGGTCATGATCTCAAGTTTCCTAAGTTGGAGCCCTGCATCAGGCTCTGTGCTGACAGCTCAGAGCCAGAAGTCTGCTTCAGATTCCGTGTCTCCCTCTCTCTCTGCCCCTCCACCATCACACTCTGTCTCTCTCTGTCTCTCAAAAATAAATAAACATTGAAAAAAACTTTGAGAAAAAAAAAGATGGGACAATTTATGGAAGAGTCCTATTCATAAGCTTCAATTTGATTGTTTAGAAAATTATTCAAAGTTCTGCATCAGAAATGAAAGAAGAAAATCATACAGGGTGAATGTTGAACGTCCACATGGACATAGTCTCACAGAAGCCTGAAAAATCTGAAATAATCATGATTAAATTTGAAATATACATTTCTTAGGTGGAATTATAGTTCTGAGTTTATATACAAGGTGTTGATTTGAAACAATTGCTAAAAAATTCACAAAGGTTTTGAGTGTGTTGTATTGTCTACAGACTGAACCACTTGGAATAATATCAGCAATGAGTTTTTAATGTTTTACTTCTGGGGCCCAAATCTCCATATTCAGGAAGCACACATACTAAGCAGAGCATCCTCTTTAATGTCCTCATCAGAAGTGGCTAGAGAGGGTGACTCTGGATGGATGCCCAGAGGATGGAGGGACAATGGAGGGGTGGAGCCAAAAGTTGTGGAGAACTGAGGTGCCGACACTCTTAAAGCTTTCTTTTCCATTTATTTCCAAGACACTACTATCTTCTAGTTTTCCTTTTGGGTGATTGCTCCCCAGTATGTTTGGTACGTACTTGTTTCTTGCCTGAATCTCAAGTTTTATGTTCCCAAACATATTTTCTCACTTTTTAGACTCTCCCTGACCTATCTCAGGCACTGTATGGCTTCATCTACTATATACATTGGGTTGAATCTCAAAACGTAGCTCCACCTAACCTACTTCCAAGTATACATATTCACTTGAATACATAAAAAGGAGCTTAATGTCAAGACTTACAAAATTGTATTTGATAACCCTTCTTCCCTCTGAACTCCTTCTACACACACACACACACACACACACACACACACACACACACCTATACACACACACACCCAAAACCATGTACACTCATACTCAGAAACTCAAGTACATGCAAAGTCATGCACACTAAATAATGCAAATATTTAATGGGCCTCTTCACATATTCTCTAGTTCATTGAATGACAAATAGTAAACATGTTTTATGTTTTTAAATGTTTATTTTTGAGAGAGAGAGAGAGAGAGACAGAGACAGCAAGAGAAGGGAGAGACAGAGAGAGAGGGAGACACAGAATCTGAAGCAGGCTTCAGGCTCTGAGCTCTCAGCACACAGCCTGATACGGGGCTTGAACTCCCGGACCGCAAGATCATGACCTGAGCTAATGTTGGTAGCTTAACCGACTGAGCCACTCAGGTGCCCCTAGTAAAGATGTGTTAGATTAATGTGTTCAATTCATTTTAACAGTCAATAGCTCACTGTTAATTTTAGCGGAAATCACAGAAGAACAAATGGAAAGTTAATGATGTTGGGAATAGAAGTAGAAAAGTGTATATAGAGAAAAGCGCTTCTCCAACATGTTTGGTAGAGGCAGGGGTATATATGTTTGAAAAAGTATTGCATTCATGATTAAAATCAGAAACACTTAATGATCTTAAAACCCAATATAAAATAAGAGTGAAATGAATAAAATGAGATTTTTGAGGATATAAAGAGAAGTATTTATCCATCAGAATACTTCTGGGAAGAAATTTTCTGGTGGTCTCACAGGTGGAAAAGATTAGTACATTTATATTTATATTATGCCAGAAAAATAATGCTATGTATGATTCTTCAAATAAAACATGTGTAACAAGTCTTAGCCTATAATTATGGTGACTTTAAGTAACCACATAATAATTTATTTGACTAATTATATGTTTATTTAGTAGATTAAAAATTTTAGTTTCTCAGAGTTATACTTTTATTGACATGCAGAAACTATTCAAATGAAAGTTTTAAAATAAATGGATAAAGCAATTGAATAGTCTTGACTGCAATGTTATAGGTAAAATGTCTTTTAAAATTTTTTGTTATTTTCATGTCTGATATTTCACTTTTGCAATAGATTATAAATTAGTCATCAATTATATATTTTTCACATAACAATCTGTGATGTACCATATGAAATATGGCAATCAAATACAGATTATAGTGATAGAAAGTTATTGGATAAAGTCCACTTGTCTGTTTTTAAGCCTGACATTTATTTATTTATTCATTCATTTTATTTTGAGAGAGAGAGAGAGAGAGAGAGAGAGAGAGAGAGAAGAGAGCACACGCACTCCCACACACACATGTGTGCAAGTGGAGGAGGGACAGAGAGAGAGGGAGAGAATCTTAAGCATCCAGCTTGGAACCCAACATGGACCTCCATCTGATAAGCCTAAATTCATGACCTCAGTCAAAATCAAGAATCTGGCACTTAACCAACTGAGCCATCCAAGCGTCCCAAGGCTTACATTTTTAAAAGATATTTTTCAGAGGCTTGTAAATTTATGAGAAGGAAAAAAAATAAAGTATAAAATGAGAAAACTTTGAAATCACTCAGGCTAATATCCCTGTTGTGATTAATCATGATCGTTGAATTGTCTGTCAATCCTGGCAAAAAGTGAGATACTTTGGCATTGCTATAGACACTTCAGAACACACTGATTTCTCTGAAAGATGAATATATTGGATTTTATTTATTTTTTTTAAATTTACATCCAAATTAGTTAGCATAGAGTGAAACAATGATTTCAGGAGTAGATTCCTTAGTGCCCCTTACCCATTTATCCCATCCCCCCTCCCACAACCCCTCCTGTAACTCAGTTTGTTCTCCATATTTATGAGTCTCTTCTGTTTTGTCCCCCTCCCTGTTTTTATATTATTTTTGTTTCCCTTCCCTTATGTTTATCTGTTTTGTCTCTTAAAGTCCTCATATGAATGAAGTCATATGATTTTTGTGTTTCTTTGACTGACTAATTTCACTTAGCAAAATACTCTCCAGTTCCATTCACGTAGTTGCAAATGGCAAGATTCCATTCTTTTTGATTGCCGAATAATAACTCCATTGTATGTGTGTGTATATATATATCACATCTTCTTTATCCATTCATCCATTTAAGACAAACTCACTTCGTGGGTTCTTACAAAAAAGGAAAAAAAATGTTGAACAGCACAAAAAAACCTTGAACAACATTATGGTTCATATCTTCAATGATCATTTCATAGAAAACATAAGGTATTTTGCATAGAACCATTGTGAACCGAAACTCAATTGAATATATTTCATTAGATGGACTTACATGTCACTGATTTATATTGACAGCAATCATAAAATGTGACAAGCTGCATGGGCAGCACATCCACTCAACTATCTTGTTTGAAGGCCATTTTTCTATAGACTTGGATAAAGAATTGTATTAACAGTCAATTTAAGCTAAAACACACAGAAGAGCTGGACAACACCGTTCTTGTGTTGCTTTTAAAAGTTTTTTCATGGGGCGCCTGGGTGGCTCAGTCGGTTAAGCGTCCGACGTCGGCTCAGGTCGTGATCTCGTGGTCCATGAGTTCGAGCCCCGCGTCGGGCTCTGTGCTGATGGCTCAGAGCCTGGAGCCTGCTTCAGATTCTGTGTCTCCCTCTCTCTCTGACCCTCCCCCATTCATGCTCTGTCTCTCTCTGTCTCAAAAATAAACGTTAAAAAAATAAAAAAAATAAAAATAAAAATAAATAAAAGTTTTTTCAGGTAACAATTTTGACCTCTATTCTGAAAGTCGAAAAGCTTTATTAATTCTTCAGATGGGAAGATCAACTTTGAAGGTGAGACACATTGATGTTTCTGGCCAAGAAAAACATTTTTATCAATACAAGCTCTGAATTTGCTGAATTCTGTGAAATGTGTGGTTTATGTGAGTGAATTTTGAATTGGACTCAAGAATACACAAAACATATCACTATTTTTTGGAAAATAGCAAGACAAAGTATAAGAGCCATCTAGATTGGTGAAATATCTAATATAAGAAGTACCCCCTATCCAGCTGCCTACAGAGCAATCCCAATGGGCTTACTGAAGAATAAACCCTTATATAGCTAAAATAATCTCCAACTGATTGAACTACTTCGAGTTTATTATCAAGATAATTTGAGTTTTTTATTTCTATCCTTAATGACAGGTGATCATATATTGTTCTTGTAAATTCTATTTACAGGTTTTTAAATATGAATTAAAAAGGGAAAGATGAGAAATTATTTTTCTATCATTTGAGACTGAACTATAACCATTCTTGCCATGCCCATTCTTTTCAATATAATAATAATGAATAGAGTAAATCGTAAGGCTAGTTAGTATACATTCATGCTTATTATGTGCATGCATTGTTCCCAAAAGCCTTTAAGAAAGTAATATTATTATAATATTCTTATTTTATGGATGATGGAACTAAGGAACCATTTCATGGAAGATTATATATCAAGGCAGATACCCTGCCTTGGATGGAGATTGTGTTGTGAGTCTTGTACCAACTGCTATAGTTGTAAATAAGGAATTAACTTTTCCATAGTCTTATAAATAGTAAATGGCAAAGCTGGATTCAAAACTGTGTCTTTTTAATTCAAAACAAATGCACAAACTATTACAAAATAATGTCTCCCACATAATTGGCAGTATCATATATACATTGGACCTATTTTGTATTTATATTGCCCAGATCAGAACTGATTTGGAAAGTGATAAATAGTGATTGATTGCAATATTATCAATAGCTCTGTATGAAGGTTCCTTTAAAAGATTATGTGCCTGCAGTATTATAGACAGATGAGGTTAATTACATCCATTTATTTAAAAATTTTCATTTGAATTGCTTCTGTATTTGAGGAATCTGAACAATTAAAAATGTGTTCCTTTATAATTTGCAAGAAAGTTTTGGATATGTCATAAGTATTGCATAGTGCCATTCAAATTTAATTTGAGAAATTAAATTAAAAGTTTAACAAAGATTGGTGTCTACTGCTTATGACAGGGCTAATTTTTTTTTTCTTTTGCTGCAAAAAATAGCTCCTTGGAGTCCTTCATTCAATTTAAAGTATTTAATCAAATAAGAACATGTAAGGTGTTAATCAAATTGGAAAATTCTAGAAAGGTTTTCCCATTGAGAATGTACCCATGGTCATATTGACAGAGTTAATGAGATTTGGATACCTGGGTATAAAATCTCTTATGAAGGGGAAAAAATGTGTCAGGCCCCTGAAGGATTTTAGTATACATTTGCCAAAACCAATGGATGTAAATAGATTAAAAGCCTCATTCCCCATTTTACATGATCATTTATTTCTAAGAGTAGTTACATAGTTTGTACAATATGAGCATATTGCACATATATGCATACACACACACACACACACACACACACACACACACACAAACACACATACTCCACACATCTCCCCAGGGAAACATTTTCATTTTGAATGGTATTACTGAGATCCAAGTTATAATGACAAACATTATGTAAATCACTTAGCAAATGAATTAAGTGAATTACTCAAGGTCAAAGATATCTAGGACTGGAACCTAAGCTTTTAGCTATGTTTATATATTATTTGTTGTTTGTGCTAAATAAATGCTATTGACTTAGACCTCACATTTTCATTTAGATTTTTTCTCTTGTTTTCTCTTTTTGTATATAAAATAATTACATCAAAATACTAAAAAATTCACACAATGAAAATGTAACCCAACAAGTTAATATTTGTACTTTTTAATATTAAATTCCTGCTTATGAGTAAAGAGATAAAAAGTATGTGACATATAGCCACAGATATGAAAGATAATAAAATCACATAAAATAATATGATGTGCAACCCTGAACAAATGCATTTTAAAAAGCAAATGGATGCTTTTAAAGTGTAACATAAATTTAAAAAATTAACTTAAAGAACAGTTTTGACTTCATTCAAAATGTTCCCTAACATAGAAAATATTAAAAAACCTTACCCAATGTTTTGACAAAACAAGCATAACTCAGTGCAAAGAACACTATAGATAAATTTTACTTCGAATATATGCCAAAATACAAATAAAATATTAGAAAACTAAACCATGCAGTAGTACTCAAATCAAAATGAATCAAGACAAACAAGGTTTATTCCAGGAATAAGGTAATCTATCATTACAAAAACCTATCAGCATTATTTATTTATTTTTTATTTCCATGTTTTAGAGATACTTTGTCTTAGTCAATAAGAACACTGAAAATTATAAAAGAAAATGGGATATAGTCCCAATTTAGGTGAAAGGTGAAAAGTCTAAATGTGCATAGTGTAGGGAAAATTAACCACACTTTATTTGTAAAAGATTAAAGCATGTGGAAGTGTGAGTGAAAATCAGAAGTATCAATGTAAACTCAGGACCAAAAATTAAAAAATAAAAAGTTACATGTTTTGTCAAAATGTAAATGATGGCAGTTTTAGATGTAGCCTTTCAATCTATTTTCCATGAGTTCCCATATTAAAAAAATTAAATATGAATTATCAGATTTTGATCTTCAGCATTATTTCTGAATTTAAAAAACGTAAACTGTTTCAGAGTAGCAGATTCCATGTTATTGCAGGAAATTTCCATCTTTTCCATGCAAAAGTACATGTCTCCATTAGCCAATTTTATTCACACACATTAGTTATGAAGAGAAAGTTGTAAGTTAGAAGCTCATGGTTTTGGGGCGCCTACGTGGCTCAGTCGGTTGAGCGACCAACTTCGGCTCAGGTCATGATCTCACAGTTTGTGAGTTCGAGCCCCACGTCAGGCTCTGTGCTGACAGTTAGGAGCCGGGAGCCTGCTTTGGATTGTGTCTCCCTCTCTCTCTGCCCCTTCCCCACTCATGCTCTGTCTCTCTCTGTCTCAGAAATAAATAAACATTAAAAAAAAAATAATTTAAAAAAAGTTGTGTGGTTTTCATGTCTGATTTACTTAAGGAAGAGGGCAAAAAGAGTGGGAGAATTGAAACTCTTAGCAAAAAAGTAGTAAGTACTTTGAGTATTTCACAGACAAGGGTCCCTTCTCTGTTTTTGGAAAATTGAATATTAGTCACTGTGCTGAGATTTAGTCACTGCACCGGGGTTCTGGAGAGCCACAATCAAACCTCTGAAGAGTTCTAGGTGCGAGGTAGGTATTACTTGCTCCAGTGCTCAGAGCTCCGCCTCCCAGTGCATTCACTCTGTGCCTCTCACAAGTCACAATTTCTCCTCTTTTGTTTTTGCGCGATTTTAATATTCCCCGAGCAGCCTCCAGACATCCTGTGCTACTTGGTCTGTCCAAGTTATTTCCCCTGACGCCAATTACATTTTTTTAGTACTCTGTTTACATAGCTGCAAAGGTTTTGGCCAGTGCCATTTTCCCCATAAGCCTCGTGATTGTTAGCAGCGATTTTGCAGAATACAAGGTATATCAAAAACATGTAGATTGCATTCTGAGGGATATGCCTGTACTGACGATAGTGCTGGAATACCTTGTCCCAGAAAACAAAAATGCTTTCAAAAACAAGAGGGATATATCTAAATGTTAAAGGAACTAGTGTTGATAATTGACTAGGCAGTGATAACGAACAGTAAGATAAAATAAAAATTAGAATTATTTGGAATATAGTGACACAATGAAAACCCAATACCACAGTATATTTAAATTAAAAAATAATAAAAATGTATGGAAAATGTATGTATGGACATACTTATTAGTATTAAACATATTTATTTTTTAACGTTTTTAATGTTTATTCATTTTTGAGAGACAGAGAGTTAGTGGGGCAGAGGCAGAGAGAGAGGGAGACACAAAATCAGAAGCAAGGTCCAGGCCCTGAGCTGTCAGCACAGAGTCAGATGCAGGGCTCGAACCACGGACGGGGAGATCATGACCTGAGCTGAAGTCGGACGTGTATCCAACTGAGCCACCCAGACACCCCATAGTATTAGACATATTTAAAAACATTTCTTCATTCCAATAATTGTGTAAAGTCATTATCAGTTTATATGTGGCTCTGGTTATGCCATAATATTAAGCATTAGCCTCTATTAAAAAACAAACGAACAAAAAAACCAACTATGGTTTACAAATGTCTTTCTCACCAAAAAGAGAAGGGTAAATAAAGGGAACTGTGAATAAGCCAGACTGCTCTGGTAAAAGTAGAGCCCGCTCTAGACGCAGAAGGGCTTGTCGGCTTCATTTTCTACAAAGTGATCAGGTAGAGACCAGTCCCCAAATCTGATGGAAGACAGTCCTTGATCTGTTGTCTGGAGGAAAACAGCTTTTGCTTATCCAAACTCTGGATTCTTAGGGGATTCGAACTCTGGACCACCCTTTAAATTATAGTATGTGGTGCTACTAGGAAAGCATGTTTCTAAATATTAAAGGAATGTCGGAAATAAAGAAAATTCCACTTGGTGGATGTGGGTACATGCAGAAAAGGCTTCAGGTTTCAAGGAAATGCATGTGTTTGGAATGTTCTTTTGACATAAGAAAGTAATGTTATGTTTAAAATTGGCCTAGAACAACATTCTTATGAAGATTATTGAGAAGTCTAGAAGGGATAACCAGAATTCCTGTTTGAATTAGAAATCAATTAATTGACAAACTGCAATCCATAACCAGGCAGAAATAGTATGCTCTTTTTTTTATAATTTCTAGTTCTGGGGTTATTATTTTATCCTTGGAAAGTGCAACAAGAAGTATGAATATAATGAGGAAAGAAATAAAATATATAATGTATATTGCAATCTCTTTAAATAGTGTAGAAAAAAATTAACTTTTAGTCATTTAATTATTTCTGTACTATAGTATTGGGGGCACTTGGGAGTTGTTGAAATAGTAAAATTAGTAGAAGAAAATGTCAAAGTGCTTTTTAAGATAACTATTCCTATCAAAGTGAAAACAATTCTCATTGGTGTTTTTTTAAGACCTTTAGAATACATTTATTTACAAATAAATTAAGCATTAAACAAACTAAAAACATTAGTAGCTATCTTTCTTCAACACAAGCCTCATGGATAGGCAAATGAGTTAGTTGTATGTACCACAATTTCCAGTTGTGTTTATATCACTGTTTTTCCTTTCTTCCTAGTGTCACATTTTTCCTGTCTAATATTGGGTATTTCTGACTTACAGTAGGCATGTCAATAATATTTTTGAAGTATATGAGAGAAAGGAATTAAAGTGGGGAAAACAAACAATTATTGAAATTTATTACATACTTTGTCAGCAGTAAATAAAATTTCTATAGACTTAAGTTTTGGAAAGATCTCAGTAAAATAGGTATAGAAAAATACTTATAAACCAGAATTAGAAATGTGTAGATAGGTAGATATATATATGTAGGGGAATATGATTCATTAAGAATCTGCCATTGCAAGTAATTAAATGGCTCTGAGATAGTTGGCTGTCCATTTGAGAGGATGGAGACTGGTCTTGACCTCAAACTATCTCAAATGTATTTCAATGGATTAAAAAACAAAACAAGAACAAACAAAACATTCAAAAATAAAATTGAGCATAAAGAAGAATATATTTCCAGTGACTGGCTTTTGAAAAGTTCTTAAATGAACGCAAAGGCCCAGATGTGAAGGCGAAAGTTGACAGATTTTACTACACAAATTTGTACGTTTGTCTCTGTATATTTGACCACACTACAATATGTACAATATAAGATTGAGAGAAAATACCCACCGCACTTATAATAGGGTATCTGTGTTCCTAAAAGAGAGTTTCTACAAACTAATTTAAAAAGTATACAAACAGTATACAAAGATGTGAGGGCGATCCAGCTGCAACATCTGTCACCCCATTGGTCACCAGTTGAGGAGGTTGATCTGGCTGGTTAGGCGGGTTTCCCCTTCCTCTTTCACTATGAAGCTGCACATGAAGATGTCTAAGATGACAACTTTCCCTGATAGAGAAGGACCATTTCTTGGTCAAGGGTATATAAGCAGCTGTGCTCCCCAGCCAGAACCTCCAAACAAGTTCTCAAGGTCCATTTGTAGGAGAAGGGAGGATAGTCAAGCTTCCACAAACTTAAACCAACAAAAAACAGTATATGAACAAATAATGCCAGGAGATAAAGACAACTGGCAAGAATTATTGTTAATGTCACTAATGATTAAATACATTCAAATTAATGTTGTTATAATTTTTTATATATCAGTTTATAAAAGGTAAATTATTGAGAACATTCAGTAATAGATGAGAACATAAAGAAAATATATTCTCATGCAGTGTAGGTGTATGTAAAAATATCAGTTAAGTCTATTATGAAAATATATTTCCATTTATGAAAATTAAATGTGCATCACTGCTCATCCAAAATCCACTCAATACCATTCACCAAAATATGGCTTATACTATACAAAAATTTAAACCTAGTAATGAATTTAATAGCAAAAATATTTTTGAATTGAACTTAATTGTTTTCCCTGAAACTACACCTGATGATTATCTCTATGACATTTCATGAATTATATTTAAAGTTTTCCACTGCTATATATTTTCACAACTTCTTTATCTTTGAGAAGAAAAGTTAAGATTTTGAAAAATATAATTACATTATATACATTTGAAGCAGGGGTGAAAAAACAATAAGTGATGAGAAAGTATAAAATACTCTACCTTTGTTTTCCCTCGGAGGGAAAAATAAATGCAATTTGGTGACCTCTGGTCTAGAAAGGCTGAGTTATTAGTGATGCAAAGGGTCAGAAGCAAACTAAATATCCAGGTAACATATTTAGAAATAAACATTCATGGGGGGCACCTGGGTGGCTCAGTTGGTTAAGCATCTGACTCTTGATTTCAGCTCAAGTCACGATCTCGCAGTTCATGAATTCGAGCCCTACATAGGCCTCTGCACTGACAGTGTGGAGCCTGCTTGGAATTCTGTCTCCCTTTATCTCTGTCCCTCTCCTGCTTGTGCTCTCTCTCAATCTCTCTCTCTCTCTCTTTCAAAATAAATAAATAAACTTAAACAAATAAACATTCATGTAAACAAAGGAAGTAAAATCCCATGAATAAAGAAACCACAAAATGAACAAGTACTACTTTTAGAGCAATGAAAAACACTTACCTAGGTGTCAATAGTGCAATGCAAATTATAAACTGGCACTAAATTTTTCTTAATTCAAAGAAGTAGAATTAAACATGCTCTCTAATGGAGAAATAAAGGACTGTGGGCAAAGTGTCCTTCAATGCACAGTCTTACCCTAGAGTACGAAATGGAGATGATATCCATGCCAAATGAGAAGAAAAATCCTGTTTCAGACTTAAGCATCTTTCAACCTATGTGTCTTTCTGAGTCCCTGCTATCTGAGTCTCTCCTAAATCACTAACTTTTGTGCTGGATCATTAGATAATAATTAGTTACCTTGACAGTAGTTTATTTCTTCTATTTTTCTAATTTTCATCAGAAGTCCTAAGATATCTCTAGGAGAAACTCTGAGTAGGTTAAACAAAATAAAATTACTAATTGCCAAACTTTCCTCTGCCAAAGCTTGTGTAACAAATCATCTGATTCTTTTTCATTATTTATTTAAGTATTTTTATTGGCCACGTGTTTTAGGATCTACTGTTCTTTCACATTAATTAAAAGCTGAACTTAATTGGGTGCCCTGCTATTTCTACTATCTATATGAGAATGGCCATGGAAAAACTCGAGGCTTATATTTTAGTAAGGAGAGAAATAAAATCAGTAGTATTCTTAAAAGTCTTATTTAGGAGAGAGAGAAAGAGAGGAAGAAAGAGTGTGTGTGTGTGTGTGTGTGTGCACATGCGTGTATATGTGCATGTGTGTGGATTTACAGGTAACTCATTTCAACTTAATCACTTAAAATAAAGATAACTTGTTGCTACTGGAAATGCTTTCATAAACATAAATAGTATCTCAAATCCCGTAAAACTCAAGGATGAAATTATAAGTAGACACATGAAACAAGTTTTCAAATTTGTCTTACCAATTTCTCAAAATCAGAGCCCTTCTACATCTTGTTAGTGGCTCATGAGCTTAAATGCACAGAAACACAAAATGGAAACAAAAAAATTCAGATACAGGAATATAGAATTTTAAAAATACATTTTTCACGTCTGAGTTTTAAAGGAAAAATATCAGGGAGATTTTATTGTGTTTTGCATATGTTCTGCAGCATGTGCTTACCCCTCTTGCATTCATCACCTACCAGTTTCTTGATCTATTTACATCTAGCATGACTAATAAGCAAAACATATTAGGGTCATCTATATTTTATTGAAGATGGGCTGTTTAATTATTTATTCCATAAAAGTCTATATGTAAGTCTTTTTGTTAGACTCTAAAATTACTAAATACATAATGAACAGACACCTATACAGAGAATTTGAATTATTTCCTTTTAGCTTACGGTCATTTTTATAACCAAGATCTTTCTATATATTACATGGATAAAGATTCCAAGAAGATGATGAATGTGAGAGGGAAAA